>NC_054470.1:69902882-70566330 GCF_017639515.1 Carcharodon carcharias
CATCAATGCCTTTGTTGTACCTCTGGACTTGACTATTCTCAAGCATGCAAGCTGTGGAATGTGGATGTGCAGCTTTTGCAGCAGTGCTATGCGTGCGAGGGTGAGATGGTGTGAGATGTTGCAGTGTTTACAAGAAATAGATTCGCGGCATATTACAAGTATAATCTCATGCTTGGAAACTGAATTTCTAGTGAGGAAAAAGTAATATTGTGAACAAGTTAATTTTTTTATTCTTTCATCGGATGTAAGCATCGCTGGCAAAGCCAGCAATTGTTGCTCATCCCTAATTGTCCTTGAGAAGATAATGGTGAGCCACCTTCTTGAACTGCTGCAGTCAATCTGCTGTTGGTACAACTATAGTGTTGTTATCAAGGGAGTTCCAGGATTTTAAACCAGCGACAGGGAAGGAATGGCAATATTGTTCCAAATCAGGATGGTATGTGGCTTGGAGGGGATCTTGCAGGTGGTGGTGTTCCCATGCGTCTGCTTGGTGGCCTTTAAACATTTTCAATAGAATATGGCAGCTAATGCCATATAAAGGGACATGGCTTCTGATCTGATTCTTTTCGCTGCTTTGTATGTGGATTCCTGTGCTGAGGGAGTTCTTCCACATTATGGATATTTGGAACCTTTTCAACATGTGCAAGTAAGTGGGTAGTTTTCTGCCTGATCAGTGTTGGACACAGGGGTTCCTCTGATTGGAAGTTTTGGGCCATAACCAGTGAAAGCATTACGTATCACTTTTTCAATACACTGGTGCTTGTTACAAAATGTCTGGGTCATTTCCTGAGGCAGGATTTGCACAAGTTGCCGTGGTGTGGAGAAAATCAGATCCATTTCTAATCACAATGGCCCAATTTATCTTTCTCACATTTAATTAACTTTCCAGAGATAAAAATCAATGCTTTAATTAGTTGATATTTGCAACTGTATCAAGCCCTGCATTGTGTTGCCACTGCTGGGAAGCAGCAGGCCATATCATGAGATCTTCTGGAAAAAGCCCAATTAGAGTTGGCAATCCTAACCTTGGGGTGTTTCTCTGCTTTAAAGATGGAATATAAATGCAAGTTGTTATTGTTCTCCCTCAGAAGACTTCACATGATAATTCAAGGCCAGTTCAGAAAAGTATCTTCATCCTGTTCCCGATGCACAGCACATGACATCACGAGGCTGGGGCTGGAACCTTGGGCAACAACAACTAATGAAGAACAGCCGCCCATGATCCCCTCCCACATGAAGCACTGCCATTCCTTTTCTATTTCAATTATTTGAAACAGTTAGTCCCCTTTCAACAATTGATTCTTGGAGAACAAAGAACAGCAAGGCCAGCAATGATCAGTCATCTGTTTCAAGAGCAGGACTAAACAGGAATAAAATTTAGTATGTGATCTTTCCCTAAAGTTTCTGTCAAAAATAATCTTTTTTTTATATTGAAAGGCTGCTGAGGCATTTCAGTTAAATTGCGGGAAGGACAGGATGATCGTCTTAACTTAGGAAAAATAGAAAAGATGGGGGCTCTTTTCTTTAGAACCAAGATTGCGAGGTGACCTGATAAAAGCCTTTAAAGTTATGATGGGGTTTGACAGGGTAGATGTAGTCAAGATATTTTCACATGTGAGGACTTCAAAACAAGAGCCCATAAACATAAGATAGCCATTAATACATACGAAAAGAATTCATGAGAACGATCTTTACTCAAAAAATGGTGAGAATGTGGAACTCACTTCCATGTGGAGTTGAGGTGATTAGCATTGATGTATTTAAAGGAAAGATCGATTCTTGGGGGAGAAAGGAATAGAATATGTTGATAGGGTGAGAAAGGTGGGAGGAAAAAATATATAGATAAAAACAAAAAACTGCGGATGCTTTTCTCGGACTGCTGTTCCCGTCACATTCTGAGATCCACACTCAGTGCCATGTGCCGCCATTTGAAAACACTCGACCTCTCCCTCCAGCAGCACCGCCGTACCCTTTTTCAAAGCTGCGCATGCCCCCAGTTTCATTTTATTCTTCGTCGCATCCGATGCCTCAACAAGAAACTTTTTCTCTTTTTCTCAAGGTGGGAGGAGGCTCCTATGCAGCATAAACAATGTCATAGATCCACTGTGCTAAATGCACTGCTTCCATGCTGTACATACTGTGTCCTGGAATTTTTACTAGATTGTGCTGGTAAATATTTAATTTACTCAGAAATTGGCCATAATACACCAATGAAACTAATGAATAGCTTTGTGTTTTTTTAACATTGGGGGTGGACTAGACACTTATTATAAAGGCTTAATTTTTTTGATGAACTTAATTTCATTTGTATTAATGAAACTGCAGCAAATTACTGCTCTTAAATATATCAAGGAATAAATTTTAATGCAAAGGACAAAAAATATTAAAGTACATTCTAAAAAGCTGCCCAATAATGCTGGTACATTGTTTTATCTCTACCTTTTAGCCTCTTTCAATTCCTTCACCCCACCCCACCCCCCCTAGGGCTATCTGTACCTTGCTTGTCCTGCTTTCTACCTTTAATTAGCACATTCCTTTAGATAATATCACCACCTTCAACACCTCTTTGTCCTTTTGTCTGTGACATCTTTTGGCTACCTCCACCTATCACATAGCTCTTCTTGTCCCATGCCCCCCCTGCCCCAAACCAGTTTATATTTCACCTCTTCTCTATTTTTAATTAGTTCTGTTGAAGAGTCATGCGGACTCGCAATGTCAACTGTGCTCCTCTCCACCGATGCTGCCAGACCTGCAGAGTTTTTCCAGGTATTTTTGTTTTTGTTTTTGTTTACCACTGGAAGACTAACTGGTGATCATCACATTGTTGTTTGTCAGAACTTATTGTATGCAAATTGGCTGCCACGTTTCCTATGTTGCAACAATAACTACGCTTCAAAAGTATTTAATTGATGATGGGGTGATTTAAGGTGCCTTGAAGTAATGCAAAATTTTGTATATAAATAGAGGTTTTTTCTTTTTAACACTGTCCCTCTGGCTGTTCTAAGCCTTAGCAACTTTATGTTTAAAAGACCACTAGAACATTTGGTATGATTTTAGCATTGTTGTCAAAAGTAATTTGTGCATTAGATATGGTCTGAAAGGCATTGTGACATTTCAGTTCTGAACCTTAAATTAACTGAGAATTGAATTTACTTTCATTGGGAAAATGTACGACAGGGAGCATTAGAAGTATATTTCTGATGAAAGCTATTTGACTTCAGTTGGAAGCAATTGGAAAAGATGAGCAAGCAAAAGTAGGACTGAAGTCTAATGAGGCATTATTTTCACTGCAGAGAAGTAGTTATAATGCAATTTCATCAAAATCTATTCGACCAGGTTGTCTAACTTCTTTGAAAGTGAATGGTCAGGTGTTTAGTTATGAACGGAAATGGAGACTGGAGAAATGGACATTTGGTTTAAGTAGCAAACACTCTCCTTTTAGATCAATGTCCAAATGGTGTAAATTATTATGGAAAAGGTGAATCAAGTGACAATACAAACAAATGAATGAAACTGCAGAGCATGAGCCTTTGTTTCACGTAAAGGACTCTTAGAAGTGACCATTGCTGACCTTAAGTGTGGTCAGCTTCACCATATTGGACACACAAATGGGGGCAATATTTTAATTACAAGGAATAGCATATGGTAGCTTGACCTGAGGATTTTCTGATCATGTGCTGCATTAATAGATGCAATAGAGCCGAGGTGGGTGGTGACATAGGAAGAACAGTGGAATTGAGAGGCACTGTACCTACCACGGACCTAATGCCAAGATACATTTATGTAAGGCATATAAGTGCTTTATGTGATCTGGCTGAACAAAAAGTTGCACTGCTTGGCAATGGAAGATTGGAAGCTGAGGCCAATGTGGGCAACAACGCTCATCTGAAAAGGTTAAGATTAACACTGCATTGCACATAGTTGGCACTTCAGAAAAATGGACTGGGCACATGACAGCAGGAAAGCCACAGTTGATGTTTCCCTGTCACATTTTCCTTCTTTTTCTGTTCCTATACCAGGTGGTATAGCAGAAGAAAAACTAGCCATGGGTGTCCATGCTATTTACATAAGACAAGCATATTTGGAGTGCTAGATGACATGCACAGTAGTAAACAACAGGCAGATCAGGCTGTACAACAGAAGTTCCCTGTGTACTGCTGGTACTCACACATCTACAATCAGATCTTGCTTTAAAAGAAAAACAAGGCAATCTCATTATTATTTTGGGGTTTTGCTCTACACATATTGGCTTTTGCATTTGCCCATGTTCTAAAGATGACTGCATTTCAAAAGTCCTTCATTGGCTGTGAAACGCCTTGTGATGCCCTGTGGATATGGAAGTTTCTTTAAAGAAAGCAACAAAAAAATTTGTCCAATTCAAAGAAATGACCAAAAACCTGTCAGCTGAATTGACTAGAAACTATTTCCACTTCCATCAAATGGCCCTAACAAGTTGGGTGGTCGGGGGGGTGGGGGGGTGTGGGGGGTAGTTGAAGAGGTAGTCAGGAGTGGGGGTTGTGGTCAGGGGGCTGGTGAGGGAATTGTGTGATTGGGGGAGCAGTTGGAGGGGGTGGGGGTGTTAGTTGAGGGGTCGGGGGCTAGTGGGTAGTTGGAGGGGGTGAGGGGATAGTCGGGGTGTGGGGGCAGTCCTGTGGGGAGAGTCCAGTGGGGAGTCAGGGGGTCAGGAGTATCTTCACCCAGGAATTAATCTTTCTAACTTTTCCTGGGTAACTATTCTGGTGAGTCAGAACCATCCGAAGGCTGTGACTTTAAGTCAGAGTTTTGGAGGGTTTCAGATGCAGGGTAATTGCCCAAGGAAGTTGAAACTTCCCGGGCAATGCCTTGCAGTCCCTGCATGGAGGCTTCCGACAGGTCCCCAGCATGTCTTCTGGGGTACCTCTTGGGTACAACCATCCAGAGACTGAAAGAGCTGGGCCAATAATGTCTAATGTACCTTGTGTGCTTGTGGGCTAACCTACCATATTATACCAATGTGGTCACATTATGAATATCACTGATTAACTCAGAGGCATTCATTGACAGCTTTATGTCATATCCCTTGGGAAGCAACAGAGAGCCAATTCTATCTTTTCAATCCAAAAATTGCCAGGAGTGACCGACCTAAACCAGTTTCTTAAAGCCAAGCAGGAAACCTGTTGGGCCATCAGTGCTATTTTGGTAATGCTAGTAGTTTTATTTATTGCGGTATCCTTGCAACACGTTCCATGACACCTCTGCTCCGCTCAATACAGATTAACCTGAAGTAATGTTTATTAGAACTACTCCTTCAGTCTTTCTTCCTTTTCTTATCTAACATACTTTATATATATGATAGATATCTTTCCACTGCGAAAAATTAAGATTGCATTAATTTGCTGTTTATTTTTGTTATATTTCCAGTATACCTTTGGGTCACATAGCAGGGATCCTAAAAATACAAATTTCTTGTGGATGATTGCCTCAAATCTCAAGTTCCTAAAAGAGCTCCATAATATGAGCAATATTCTGTCAATCACAAAATAGCTTAAAATTGAAGCAATTAAGCTGCACAATAAACTTCTAAATCTCTTTCGCCAGAACTTTTCATATTAATAACAAGATTTATAATAGAATAAAGACATGAAAAAAAATCCTGAAAAAATATCTTTCATAACATTTTAATTCAGAAATCTCATCCAATTTTCAAATTGATAGTCCCTCCTGACTTAAAGTGAATTAACATATTAACTGTGTCAGCAGTTCCCAACATTTAAGTCTGAGTGTACGCATACCAGCATGCATCAGCATGATTCTCAGTGCAAAATATTGAAGTGTGTCTTCCTTATAACTGCAATTATTGTTCTGTTTTCCCATTTTAATGTAAGTTGTAGCATGAACTTCAGAAATTTGGAGGTAAGAGGTTATAGTTCAAGATTTTCTTTGATTTCTCATTCCATCAATGGAACAGTGATGATTCTGGGTTGTAGAGGATAATACATGGAGCTTCACTCTATGCATGATGCTGTCACCCTGACCTCAAGTTAATTCTGAGTAAATGTTCTGAACAAATTCAGTGGGGTTACTAATACTATTTTATTCTCTCAAGTTGCCTCCTCACATCTCAATTCACCATCCTCCTCCTATTCTTGATCTTTATGAGAAGCTGCTTTTATTTTTCATGTTGAATACAATCTTTCCTCTAATCCAATCTTTCCTCTAATCCAATCTTTCCTCTAATCCACACTGAGAAGCATTCTTCTGTCTCCAAAAGTAGACAGCTTATTTCTTTTGATTCGTTTTCATTGACCTTACCGGTGATGCCATCTCCTTTAAATTAGTGTTACTTTTACATGGAAGTTTGCCTCAGTTTTCTTCTATCCTTTCTCCAGTTGAGCTGACTACTCTTGATCAATATGTTTTACAATCAACCAAATCTTTGTTACGCCTTATTAAGGATTGTTGTCATGTTTCCATTACCACTAGAAGCTCCTCTTGCCCTCAAGAATTTTTTAACCAGGTGAAGTGTCTAATGTATCTAATCTAATGTATGGCTAATAGAAAAGAAAATTATATCCAAGCATTGATGGACATTGCTACATGGAGAGCTATCCCACAGACTTGTCAAGCAACAGCCTGACATAATCATTTTCACAGAATTATACCTTCCAGACAATGTCCAAGACACCACCATCACCCTCCCTGTGTATGTCCTGCCTCACCAGCAGGCCAGATGCTGCAGAATAGCTGCAAAGTGGTATACAGTCAGGGGGAGTTGCCCTGGGAGTCTTCAGCATTGACTGGATCCCATGAAGTCTCATGGCATCAAATAAGCCAAGAAAACCTCCTACCATCCTCCCTCAGTTGATGAATCCATACATGTTGAACACCATTTGGAAGAAGCATTGAGGGTGGCAAGGACACAGAATGCACTCTGGGCAGCGGACTTCAGTGTCCATCACCAAGAGTGGCTTGGTTGTACCACTACTAACCGAGCTAGCAAGTCCTGAGATGCATGTCTGCCAGGCTGGGTGGTGAAGGAACCATCAGAGAGGGAAAAACCTATTTGACCTCACCCTCACCAATCTATCAGTCACAGATGCATCTGTCTATGGCAATATTGGTAGAAGTGACCACTGCACAGTCCTTGTTGAGACAAAGTCTTGTCTTCACACTGAGGATACCCTCCATCGTGTTGTGTGACACTACCACCTGCTAAATGGGATAGACTCAGAACAGATATAGCATGTCAAAACTGGGCATCCTTGAGGTGCTGTGGACCATCAGCAACAGCAGGATTGTGTTCAACCACAATCTGTAACCACATGGCACAACATATCCCTCACTCTGGCATTACAATCAAGCCAGGAGATAAATCCTGGACCAATGAGGGTTGCAGGAGGACATGCCAGGAACAGCACCAGGCATACCAAAAATGAGGTGTCAACCTGATGAAGCTACAACACAGGGCTACACACATACCATACAACATAAGCATGTGATAGAAAGGGCTAAGCAATTCACAACCAATGGATCAGGTCAAGGCTCTGCAGTCCTACCACATCCAGTCCTGAATGGTGGTGGACAATTAAACAACTCATTGGAGGCGGATGCTCCACAAATATCCCCGTCCTCAATAATGGGGGAGCCCAGCATGTAAGTACAAAAGACAAGACTGTGCTACCATCTTCAGCTAGAAGCTGAATGGAAGATTCAGCTCAGTCTCCTCCTGAGTCCTCCAGCATCACAGATGCTAACCTTCAGCCAATTCATCACACTCCATGTGAAATGAAGAAATGCTGAAGGCACTGGATACTGCAAAGCCTATGGACCCTGACATCCTGGCTGTAGTACTAAAGATACACAGACACACTCTGGATCACCACCTTGATGTGGTGGATAGGCTTCTGCATCCCAACAATCCTTTGAGCAATGCCATTGGGAGCTCTTTGCTCCTGGTAGGGCCACCCATGGTGGCAAGGTTGGGGGAGGTGCCAAAGTATGGTCCAAAAAGTCCTCAATGGCAAAACAGACTGTATGTCTCACCGGTTGTGAAGGCAGATGAAGGCTGCAGTGACAAGGTGGTCTCGGTCAATGTGGTTCAACGCGTTACTGAAATCTGACTACCCACCCATCAAGGTCATGTGACAATGATGATGTCCCAAGGTTCCCATACTAAACAAAGTCATGTGTAGGCTTTTATCAGGTTCCATATGCCAAATCCTGTGGCAATGGAAAATTGGTGACGGGGTCAGGACTATGAACCTGGGAGTCCCGAGTCATGAACCCGCACACAGGTGACAGCTGCATGATGGTCACTGGACCCCTGTGTAGAGACAGAGGTGTCTTTGGGCAGCAGCATCTGGGATTGAGCAGCTCTCCACAGTGTAACCTCTGCTCACCCGAAAAGGGGAGGGGGTTAGAAAAGGTGTCCCACTTTCCCCTGGCGGGGGAAACACACCCAGTGACATCACCATCTTTGTGGACAAAGAAAGAAAACTTTAAATTTTGTAACATGGAATGTTAGAACACTCATGGATAATCTCAAGAGTGACCGTCCGGAAAGAAGAACAGAACTTCTATCACTTGAGCAATCAAGATTCTAAATTGACATCGCCGTGCTCAGTGACCCACCTTCCTGGGGAGGGACAGCCGAAGGAACAAGCGGGGGATACAACTTCTATTGGAAAGGAAAGAACTCTCCAATTGTATAAATGGACGACTCAGAACAATTCACCTGCAACTCAGCTTTAAGCCATCATCAGTGCTTGTGCCCTGATCCTTGACTCCAATGAAAATGTTAAGAAAAAGTTCTATTCTGAACTTGAAATCTTCACTGCCATCCTACAAAGATAAAAGATCATCCTTCTTGGGGGCTTTAATGCCAGGATAAACAACCTATCTGGAAAGTCTTCACACATCCAACTCAATTGCAGAACAGTGGGAGCAGATAAAATCAGCTGTACTGGACTCCTGTGCATTGGCTTCATGCATCATCATCACCAGGACTGTTCAACGAAAATGATACTGACATATGTGCTCTCCTAGAACAAAGATGCACAGCTTTCATTGCCTTGATAGAATAACCCAAGGTCGCAAGAAGGTAGCATTCCAACAACAAAAGGCTGAAGGCCAAAGACAAACCTGGATGATAAAGGATCTGTGGTAGGATGAGGAAGCTGAGAAATCCAACAATATTCCGACCATCATATGTGAAACTTTTTTGAAGGCTGCCAAGGCCATCTAAAGACTAAATGGAAAAAATCTAATTCACTCACAGAAGGGTGTTTCTCTTCTTAAGGGTGACAATGACATCTATAAAACACTGAAAAGAACAGTTTCAACAACTCCTCAATCATGGATCCACACTGACAGCTGATACACTCCAGGCAATCACCCAGTATCCTGTGAACCACTGCCAATGGAAGAGATACAACAGGTAACCAAATGGATGAAAACAAAGCTGCGGCCCAATGGTTTCTGACTAAGATCTTCACATCTGGTGGCTGACTGCTCACATCAAGACCCATTCACACATACATTCATCCTATGGATTTGGGACTTCAGGAATGCTACAACTATAATTACCTTCAAGGAGGGAGATAAATCATGCTGTGGAAATAGTTGAGGTATTTCCCTAGCAGGGAAAATCCTGACACACATTTTGCTGAATTGTCTACTTCCTGTGGCTAAGGAAATCCACCCAGAGGCAGAGTGTGGCTTTAGACCTTCCAGGGGAACTTCCGACATGGGGAGCAATTTTATGGCCCCATTGCGGTGAGAGCAGGGCCATAAAATGCTGTGGGCTATTCAAAAGTCCATTGACTTTGGCGGGACTGGAAAACCCTGCTGGTGGGAGGGGCCGTAAAATTCCGCCCATGGTCTTTGTTGCCAGGGCAAGTCTAAGAAAAATGTCGAAAACAACTCCAGGAACTCTTCATTGCATTCATTGACCTGACCAAAGTATTTGACTCAGTAAAGCGCAATCTATGTGGATTGTGCTCCAAAGACATCCCAGAAACTTCATCACAACACTTCAATTGTTTCATGATGATATGACTGCAACTGTCTTGAATGGGAGATCTGAAAAGACATCTTCAAAATCTGGACTTGGATCAAGTAAGGCTGCGTGATAGCCCCCATACTATTTGCAATCTACCTGATAGTGTCATTTACCTCATCAAGCATCAACTCTCATGTACAGTACTGGCATATCCCGTTATGAACTTCAAACTAGTTTTATATAAGTCAGGGTCACCTGACTTATTTTGTGATTTTAAACCATGCCCCTGTCTCAAGAGGGAACAAAAGGAACATTCAAGGCTGACGTGAATCAATGCCCTTTCCTTAAACCAATCCAAAAGGACACTATCAAGTTGAATGGGTCATTCAAAAGCAAAGGCACCGACTATCTCAAACACTCAAGGTGTTAAATCACAACACAGGATATTGGGATCAACATGAACACCACCCTTATTTTGAAAAGGACTTGGACTTGTAGAGAGCCACATAATAAGACAGCCATGTTTTCTGTTTGCTTTTAGAAAACAGCTAGAGACTGTTTGCAGGTAGTTCCATCAAAGCCATCAAACTAGCTGCAAATTATTCAAGCAGCCAAGATAATTAACAGCAATACCTTGTGAGTAGGAGATCCCAACAGAGAAAGACTCCCCTAACCTGTTCCAACTTCAAGTTCACCTGAGAACCAACCTAGAAATTTGAGTACAAGAAGCTCTATAGCCTGCTGAAATCCTTTGCTTTATAAGACCCACATGTCAACTTTAAAGCATCAAAACCATCCAAGAAACTATAGGCCTGCCATGTGGGAGCCAGACATTGTAACCCAGAGACTGAGATAACCATAAACTGTAACAGTACATTACCTTCACATGCATCCAATGTTTCTGTGTGTGAAACTGTGTGAGATGTTGTGTTTAATTCAGAGTAACTGTGTGAGAATGAAAAGTACTTATTTTAAAACTCTCAAAAGCTTGCTGCAGAATTTTTTCATTCGAACACATACTCTGAGGATAATGAAAGACACACCTCTCACATCTAAAACATACTGATCATGGCCAGTAAAGGGAACATGTACATTCTGCCTGTGACAGGTGTTAGTATTAATTACCGCCTAAATGGAAAACTCTTTAACCTCAGTTGCCTCCATGCCACAACAAAACTGACCATCGCAGACATACATGATCTTAGTTTGCAGATGACTATAGAATCGTTTTCCACTCTGCATCAGATTTGCAAGCCACTCTTGATCTCTTCAATTCTGCACACAGGGAAATTGACCTGTTCTTGAATGTTGCCGAAACAAAACCCATATATCAAATCAGACCTGGTCATCTAAATATTCCATGTTAAAAAAGAGACTTTGGAATGCATTGAGCATTTTCCATACCTTGGTAGCAACCTCTCTCAAAATGCCGCAATTGACATGGAGATCCAACACCAGATCAGCTGTGACAGCTCAGTCTTCTATAAAGTATCACAGCGAGTGTTTGGCAACAAAGATCTCTGCAAGTCAGCCAAGGTCATAGTGTGGACAGAGCATTTGCCTTCATCACACTCTTGTACTGCAGTGAGACATCGACTGTGTGTCAGTAACACAGAAGAACACTAAGGAAGTTCCATCAGCAATGCCTCCACCGCATCCTCTGGATTCACTGGGAGGACTGTCAAACAAATACTGTGTCCTTGAAGCCAGTTCCATAAGCAATCAGGCAAAACTCCTGCAACATCAACTTCGGTGGATTGGACACTGTAGCTGCATGGCTGAAAAGCATCAACCCCTGCCAGGTCCTGTTTTCTGAAAACTCAAATGGTCCGCTTTCCAGGCAGGACAAAGAAGGCACTTCAAAGGCACTCTGAAGCATGGCAGCATTGACTCATGACTGGCAGAAGCTTGCTACCAATCTTTTAGAATGGTAACAACTTGTCCATCAAGCTGTATCATGATTTGAGTCACAACATCTTAATGATGAAGTAGAGCGGTGGCAGTGAAGGAAAGAAAAGGAAGCAAATCCTGCACTCCAGATCCCACTACCTCGCTGTACATCTTGCCCAAGTGCCCAAAGATTTGTGGTTGAGAATCAACCAATTCATTCACACAAAGACCATCTGAGAAACTCGAGACTCTTGAATAAATGTCATCTTTGAATCAAAGGACAGCCAATGATGGGTACTGAAGACTTGTGCTCCAGAAATAGTTGCGTCCCAGTCAAGCTGTTCCAGCAGAGCTACAACACAGGCATCTACCTGAAAATTCCCTAGGAAAATTCCCTAGGTAAGTTTTGTTCACAAAAGCAGGACAAATCCAATCCAGCCAATTACCACCCCATCAGCCCTGATCGTCAGCAAAGTGATGGAAGGTGTTGGTGAGAATGCTATCAAGCAGCATATACTCATGATAACCTGCTCACTGATGCCCAGTTTGGTTTCTGCCAGGGCCACTTGGCTCCTGACCTCATCACAGCCTTGGTCCGAACATGGACAAAAGAGCTGAAGTCAAGAGGTAAGGTGAGAGTGACGGCCTTTGACATCAAGGCAGCATTTAACCAACTGTGGCATCAAGGAGCCTGAGCAAAGCTGAAGTCAATAGGAATCGGGGGAAAGTTCTCCACTTGTTAGAGTCAAATCTAGTACAAAGAAAGATGGTTGTGATTGTTGGAGGCCAATCATCTCACCCTCAGGACATCACTGTATAAGTTCCTCAGGGTAGTGTCCTAGGCCCAACAATCTTCAGTTGTTTCATCAAAGACCTTCCCTCCAACATAAGGTCATTAAGTGGCGATGTTAGCTGATTATTGCACAGTGTTCAGCACCATTCACAACCCGTCAGATACTGTCCATGCCCATATGCAGCAAGACTTGGATAGCATCCGGCTGGGGCTGATAACTGCCAGTAACATTCACACCACTCAAGTGTCAGGCAATGACTATATCCAACAAGAGAAAATCTAATCATCTCCCCTTGGCATTCAATGGCATTACCTTTTCTGAATCCCCCACTATCAACATCCTGGGATTACCATTTACCAGAAACTTAACAGGACAAACCATATAAACACTGTGGCTACAAGAGCAAATCAGAGGCTGGGACTCCTGTGGTGAGTAACTCAGCTCCTGACTCCCCAAAGTCTGTCCAACATCTACAAGACACAAGTCAGGAGTGTGATGAAATACTTTCCATTTGCCTGGATGAGTGCAGCTCCAACACTCAAGAAGCTCAACACCATCCAGGACAAAGCAGCCCGCTTGATTGGCACCCCATCCACTGCCTTAAACAACCACCCCCTCCACCACCAGTGCACAGTGGCAGCAGTACCATCTACAAGATGCAGTGCAGCAACTCACCAAGGCTCCTTTGGTATCACCGTCCAAACACATGATCTTTACCATCTAGAAGCACATAGGTAGCAGACACATGGAAACACCACCACTTGCAAGTTTCCCTCAAAGTCACTCACCATCCTGACTTGGAATTATATCACTGTTCCTTCACAGTCACTGGGTCAAAATCCTAGAACCCCCTTCCTACCAGCACTGTGGGTGCACCTGCATCAGGTGGACTGCAGCGGATCAAGGAGATGTCTCACCAGCTCCTCAAGGTCAATTAGGGATGGGCAATAAATCTGGTGCTCACATCCCACAAAAGAATAAAAAGGAACTTTGGAATAGGAGTAGGCTATTCAGCCCTTTGAATCTTTTCCACCATTCCATTAGATCATGATCGATCTACATCTTAACTCCATCCACTTGCCTTGGTGCTTTAACCTTTGCTACCTTGCCTAGCAAAAATCTACCTTTCTCAAGTTTGACATACTATCAGATTGTTGGGGGTGTAAACATGTATTATGAATTTGGGTCTGTAATACACACCTTTTGTGTCAGTAGTGTTAATTACACCTGTAAGCAGTCAGAACATGTTGGCCAGGATATTGAGGTTGGCGAGCAGAGGGCAGGGCCTGCTTGCCGATGCGTGAAATGACGCGGGATGATGTTGGGCAGAACTCCTGATGTCACCCCGCGTCATTTCAATTTTCAGGTTGGCGTGGGAGCAGCCGGATCAGCTATGCACCGGCCGACCTGTCAACGGCCAATTGAGGCCATTTAAAAAGTCATTCAAGTAGTTAATGGACCTGCCCGTCCAACCTTAAGGTAGGCGGGCAGGCTGGGAGCCCTAGCGGGCTTCAGATAAAGCATGAAACCTCATCCACAGGCAGGATAAGGTTTCATGAAGGTTTTAAAAATTTTTTTAAAGTTTGATTAAAAGTGATGGACATGTTCCAACTCATGTGATAGTGTCACATGAGAGGATGTCAGGGAAATTTTATGTTTTTGCAGTGACCATTTTTGAATTTTTGCCGATCTCCCTGAGGCAGCACTTAGCCTTAGGGAGAGGAGTGCACTCTTTCATGTGTATGCGCGAAAGGGCACACTTCCGGCTTAGGGAATCCCCTTCCCTGCCTGCACAGGGAGCGCATAGCCCGCTCCTGCACTCCCCCCACAGCAATTAAAGGTTTCTTTAAACAGAAGGTGAAAAATGTCTTTCCAATCATCCAAACAAGGGAACAAATCATTCATTGTTAAATCTCTGGGGGAAAGCACCCTAATTCAGTCAGCTTTCACTCAGCTTAGGGGTATTTAAAAAAACCAGCATTAAAAGTAGCTCTTCTTCAAATACTTACTGTGAAAAACATGGTCAAAATATCTAAGAACATTATACCATTTATAAAGCCTTTTGCTTGCTTACCGCCACTGGCTCCTGATCAACCCAGTGTGCAACTTCCTTCAGTCTAGCCCCTCCCTATCTCTGTAACTCCTCCAGCTCTGAATCCTCTG
This sequence comes from Carcharodon carcharias, assembly GCF_017639515.1. Taxonomy (NCBI): domain Eukaryota; kingdom Metazoa; phylum Chordata; class Chondrichthyes; order Lamniformes; family Lamnidae; genus Carcharodon; species Carcharodon carcharias. The sequence goes on from NC_054470.1 coordinate 69,917,709, forward strand.
AAAATTCTGTGGTCCTCCAAATCTCATCTCTTATATATCCCCAATTTCTTCACCTTGCCATTGGCTGTCCTTTCATCTATTTTGGTCCTAAGTTCTGGAATTTCCTCCCAAACCTATCTACCTCCACCTCTCTTTCTTCCTTTAAGACTCTCCTTAAAAATCTACCACTTTGAACAAACATTTAACCACCTCTCCATTGTCTTCCCTTGGGTGTCAATTTTCATTCGATTATGCTCCTGTTAAGTGTCTTGAGATGTTTTACTACAATGATTACAAGTTGTTGCTTGGCTATTTTAAGGTTTTTTTAAAAATTCCTAAGATAAGCCTTGTCTGTAGCTTCATGAATAAGGACATTTTAGGGTTCTAAAAACCATGATCATATCTCAAGGAACCTTGCAGGTCATTCCCTACTGACTGCTGGAAATGGACTGTGCATCTGGAAAGCAATATTCCTTACCCATTCCTTCCAAACTGTCCTTTGAGGTATAAGTCAGACATGTTCAAAGCTGCAAGTTGAGCATGAATACATTTTACACACGTCAACTAGAACCGAAACGATACCATGACATTTAATTCAAATGCATTAGTACAATCTGCCAATTGTGTGGACTAAGGCAGTGTAGGATCTTGGTCCAGTTGGTTAATTCAACTGGGCACTCACCCAGATTCTGGCCCATCCTTACGGTTCTTTCAGAGTAAGTTTTATCTGGAGGTTGATGACTTCTTTAAAATCTCAGTGTCAATTGATTTATAACCATGCATGAATTTAGTCACTTCAAGCTTATAAGAAAGATTTGGGGTTAAAACTGTTAACAGACTCCAATCTGGCTCTGTGAAGGTTGAATTTTAAATTTGACATCTTGCTATAGTTTTAAACTTCTCCCTGATGTCCAAGAAAGAAAAAGACTTGCCTTTCACTAGCAACTTTCATGACAACATAATGTCCCAAAGCACTTTACAACCAATTAAGTACGTTTGACACATAAGGCGGAATTTTCTCAGGTTAGGTGAGATGGGCTTTGAAGCATGCAGAGAGTTAAATCTCCTAAATGTGACATCAAGTCAGGGTTCGATTGTCATCTTGCCCTCTTCCGGTTTTGCTCAGGGTGGTTTTCAAGGCTAATGGGGAACCCCCATTAACGGTAATCCAATTAAAAAGCCAGTGAAGTCCTTCTTTAACACTGCATTCTGGAATTCTCAATCAGTGTATGAGTTCCACACTTTTCCAATACCTTGCCAAAATGGAAGCGCTGAGTGCACAGTGGGAAATTATTGTTAGCTGAAACTGGCCTGTTAGCAACACTTTAAAGGCTGAAATTGGCAAGCCTGTGATCAGGTCCAGTGAAAGGCTAGTGCTGACAGGATTGGTTCTTTCAGCCTGAATTCTTTGGGAACAGCAACTTTGTCCACGAACATTCAAGCGTCTTGGATAACACTGAACTAAAGAACTGTTGACAGCTGAGTATTGCAGACTAGCATATTCCAAGGTCCAGGGCTGAGCACTAAATCTTGGAGAAGCTGCCACACAGACTCAGTGGGGAAAGACCACTGTCAAAGACCCACCTGCCATTGTGCACTAAGAGGTTGGGACCCATGTAAAACCCCTCAGGCTGAACATTTGACATGACATGGAAATCTACATTGTAACTATAACCTGAAATGGCAAGTGTGGTAAGGCACCTCTTGCACTTTATTCAAAGAAACTTCCTTTACAAATTTTATGGATAAAGTACATTTTTAGAAAGAAAATATACTGAACTGAATCTCAACTTCTTGCCCTTGAGACTGTCCTGCAACATGGGGGCCACCTATGCTGCAGTACATTGGACTTCTAAGGAGGAGCAGTAGTTTGACTCATTCCAGCAGCCACAACTACAGCAGCAATAGCACGTCTCCACAGTCACACGGAACTCCATGGGATAAAGTCGATGGACGCGGGGCTGCACCTTGAATGAGGTTTACACCAAGGGCGGAATCGTCCCCGTTGCCATCAGGCATCATGGCGGGTTTGGGCGGACAATATGGTTGGAAGACCAAAAATCGGTTTCACACTGCGTTGAAACCAGTTTGTGAGCGTCTGTTCCACCCATCAATGGTGGGCTGCCTTTCCCACCATCGCATATCAGGAACATCATTTTAACACACCTGCATATCATTATGAGTTCTGCTTGCCGAAATCATCCCCCCAGGTCAAATTTACCGTCTATGTCAATGGGAAAACACGCAGGTGCAGAACACGTTTTGGCAGGTGTGACGTATGGAAGTCAGGACTTATCATCAGGGCCTGGCTCACATCATGGACATTTGAAGAACAGGAGATGCTAGAGCCCAAAGCTACTGGACCCTGGAGGAACATGTGCATTGCACGCTGGGTGGATTCTCAGGGATAAGGCTCCACCATGAAGCAGCTCACGGAAGGTGGAAGTTCACCAGGAGGCAGTCATCAACTCCACAGGAGGTCACCATTGAAAGTCTGCTTCAGGACATCAGCGTCTTGACCATGGTCTGCTAAGGATGATTGTTGAGAGGGTGGAGAGGAAGGTCTAGGTTTGAATGGGAGAGGGAGGTCTACCAGGAAAGGGTAGTGAGTTTGGGAGGGGGGCTAATGATGATATCAGCGGTGTGGGTGGGGGTGAGGCTGGGAGGAGGGGAATGATGGTGATTTGCAGGGGGGCGATGTTGGGGGGAACGGAGAACGGGGGCAGGGGAGATAGGTGTAACAGGGGAAGTAGGTGTAAGGGAAGGAGTTCAGAGGGGGGCAGGAGTCCAAGGGGAAGGAGGAGTCTGAGGGAGGAAGGAATTTGGAGGCAGGAAGGAGTTTGGAGTGGGGAAGGAGTCCAGGGGGAGGAAGGAGTAAGGGTGGAGGGTAGAATAAGGGGAAAGAAAGGAGTTGGGGGGGAGGATGTCCAGGTGAATGTGCAAGGGAGATGATGAGCTTTCAGCTTCATTTACAGGTTTCGTAAATCCTCCTCCTGCTTCGCCCTATCCCGGTACACCTTCCTCTCCCATTCAAACCTAAACCTTCCTCTCCCACCCCCGGTACACCTTTCTCTCCCATTCAAACCTAAACCTTCCTCTCCCACCCCCGGTACACCTTTCTCTCCCATTCAAACCTAGATCTTCCTCTCCCACCCCCGGTACACATTTCTCTCCACTCCCTTGATGATCATCCTTAGCAGACCATGGCCAAGACATGGATGTCCTGAAGCAGACTCTCAATGGTGACCTCCTGCTGAGTTGATGACTGCCTCCTGGAGAGCAAAATGAGGGTGGGTGTGATAGGAGGGAATGGTGAGAATGAGAGATGGCAGAGTGAGCCAGTAGGGTGGGAAGGTGAAGCTGCGACGGTAGCAGTAGAAGGGATGGCAAGGGTGGTTGGTGAGGACTCAGAGGCATTCATGGACCCTGGGGGGTGGGAAGGAGGTAGTTGGGGAGATCAATGTGGATGGGGGTGAGTTTCTTGGGAAGATAGGGAGCATGCATGTTCACCTGGACATCCAGTAAAGAAAAGGGTTCGAGCTGGTAGGTGATGGTGGGGAGGTGTAAAGTGACGCTGGGGTGGCAGGGCTGGGTGGGGCGGGTCGTATGGGAGATCAACAGTGATGGGGGAAAGGACATGGTTGACTGGGGGAGAGGAAAGGGCAGGGGAGCTGAAGATGTACTTCACTACAACCATCCTGCAAAATCAAAAGTGAGTGGAGCCTCATGTTGAGCCAGAACAGGCGCAGCACTAGAGTGCGAACACTGGGTAGGCAGAGGTGCAGGTCAGTTCAGATGGACCACTGAAAGTGAACTCCACTAGGCAGCATTGAGATGAGTCTGAGGGAGGGAGGATCCATGTGTGTAGGAGAGTGTTCACACGAGGTTCCGAAAGGTCCTGCCACACACACTTCTCCCTCCAGAGTCACTAGCCGCGGGGGGGGGGGTTCGAAGCAAGGGGAGGATTTGCGAAGCCTGTAAATGAAACTGAAAGACACCATTATACATTATTCAGTGAACCTGAATATATTTTCCAATTATAAAGTGACAAAATGTGTTCACCCATGCAACCACTTGTGATCAGGAATTCTTAACTTTTCTAGGCCTATCACTTCTTCTAGGTGCTGCCCTGACATCCACAGCAGGGGTGGAGACAGCCTGTGCATGGTTGGCTCTATTGCCTCTGATGACTTTGGTGTAGGTCATCTGGGGATCCAGGCTTGCTTTGGTTGCCCTCCTGTGGGCCAGTTGCTCCCTCTGCCGGGACAGAAGACAAGGTTGAGGCAAAGAGGCCTCAGTAGGAGAGGACAAACTCTATGATTCCAGAGTGGATTATCCAGGGATGTCCAGCTGCTGCTCCTTCTCGCTTTGGGTGCCCAAGGGCCCGGCCTGACTCCTTGAGGGGAAGGATAGCTGGATGGACGTCGAGGTTCCCAGTTTCCCTCTCATATTGCCACTGCTGGAACTCGCCCATGGCTACCACGCTGGAATGCAGGTCTGCACACGTCTCCACATTCTGCTGGACCAGGGTCTCCATGGCGTCCGCCATCCTTCCCATGGAGACCTCCATGTGAGCACATGTGGGTACCATTCTTCAGAGATCAGGCAGATGCACTCCTCTGACTCGCGTGCCACACTGTTGAGGGCTTCCAACATCACTGTGTGAAGTTCCCCAACCTTCTGCTGACTCTGCATGCTGCGTTAGAAGGCTGAATCCAGAGACTCGTCATCTGACTCAGACCTTAGAGATTTCTTTTTCCCAGCAGTCCTCCGAGTGCTGAACAGCTCAGCTGAACCTGCCTCCTCCTGCTGTGGACACGTATCTGTGTGGTGACCACCAGATTGTGAACCTGAGCCTGCTCTAGATCAAGGTCCTACCGAGGCATGTGTCCCTGTGTTGGTGGAGGGTGTGGGTAAGCACTGTGATGGGTCTTCCAGGCTGCTTATTTCCAGCTCTTCAATGGAGGAGGTGTCCCCTTGGCTGGAGATGAGGACCTGGGTGGAGCTGAGGGACTGGCTGACTGAGAATGTTGGTTACTTGGCAGAGTTCCCTGTGAACCAAAGTAGAGATAATGAATGCATGGCAGCAGAGTCAAAAGCAGGAGAGAGAGCACTCACAGTGGTGTTGAGAGAGGGATGATGTGGTGCAAGATCCTCCCAAGGGTGTTCGCTGCTGACCTAATTGTCGCTGCAGGCAGGGTCCATGTCCTCACCAGTCAGCGTGATGACACACTCCTCAAAGTGAGTGAGGGGGCTAATGTGGGCCACTCCACCCCCCACTGGGTCCCCTCTCTGCTGTTGTGAGCCAGCTTATCCTGTATGAAAATAGATGGAGGGTGACAGCAGGACACATGGCACTGCATGGAATGTTTGTGTGGTGAGTGGAGACATGGATGGGTTAGGGACATGATTGCCAGAGGATATGAGCCCGATGGAGATGTAAGGGTGTGTGAGAGTGTTACTGGTGTTGTTCCTTGAGGCGTGAGATCCCTGTGGATGTGTGATGGGCTTCTGAGTATATGAGCTTAGAGTGATGAGCTGATTGACTTACCCTGGCAGCACGGATGAGATTGTTCATCCTCCTTTTGTATTGGATGGCTGATCTCTTACGGCCAGCAGTGGCACTGACCACCACAGCCTCCCAAGCTGATTGGTGATGTTGCTGTCCTTCCTGGGGCCAAAGCAGGGATAAAGGACATTTCAACAGGTCTCCACGGCATCCAAAAGGCATTCCAGGGACACATCACTGAATCGGGAGGGGGGTGCTGCAGTCTTCTTGCCTTTCAGGGCTGGAACCACGGAGGTGCACACGCGGCTGCACTTTAAATACGGAGTGAGGAAGCGGCGGGTGAATCTGAGACCTCCTGCCAGCGAAATGTTGTGTTTCCTGGGAATGCATGATTAATGAGGTGGGATTGGGACAATACGGTGCAAAAACTCACCATTGCGGCCAAAGGGTAAAACGTCTTTTTTCCCACCCACTAATGCACTTAGCCCAAATTGGACAATTCCACCCCAAGTGTGAGCCTTCTTGACATGCTCAAGCAGCAGTGCCTCAGGAGACTCAGGCTCTTGTGGCAGGGAACTTTTTTATTACTATTGCACTGAAGGTGGGAAGAGGTAATGTTTTCACCGCTGTTTGTTAGTCTGCTTGTCTGTAAACAATATATCTCAAAAATTCATGGGCATATTTCAAACTAGGTACACAGATAGGATATGGCCCAAGGAAGAACTCTTTAATTTTGGTGTTCAGGCAGATCCAGATCTGAGAATTTTTTAAAGGATCTGTTAACATTGGGAGACAGTGTGAATGGACATTCTTTTTCAAATGTTGTGAGTTGTTTTATGGAGAATGTTATTGATTCTTCTAGAATGTTCCGGATTGTCTTGGTTGCTGTGGTGGAATTTGTCGCAGCTGTCAAAATGTGAGCAGAGTTTTCAGAGCAGATTGTTGCATGTGGTTTGCCCTGAAGCCTCCTCAGTGGGACAGAAGCTCTTAATAAAAAAGTTTATTTTTTCAGCTTTGTAATTACAGACCATCAACCAGGCAGTAAAAAGCTTCAAGGAAGAGCTGTGTAATTGCAATAATATTGAGTTAACACAGAGTGGCGGAGGAATGTACTTTACTGAGTGCCCTCTTTGCTTGTTCTGTTATGGAATATGGCTGTAACTGGCAAGGCCAACATTTGTTGCCCATCCCTAATTACCTTGAACTGAGTGACTTTTTAGGCATTTCAGAGGGCAGCTGCAAGTGAAGGGTCCATTTTGGAGGGCACATGTTCACATGTGATGTGCTCCTTGCCGTGTGCCACCCTATTTATCTGAGATGCTGCCCCTTGTGTGAATTGAGACAAATTATCTTTTAAGCCACATATTTTATGACTGCACCCTCAACTTTACCCGTTAATCATTTCTAAAGCTTTCTGAATATCCAGCAAATTGTATTCACTGCCCATCAACGCAGCAATGTCTTCAAAACAACACTCCAAAAGATTAATTGAGTCTGACCTTGCTTTCTGTGCTAACTCACCTTTAATATGTCATGCTTTTTTAATTGTTTACTCACAAAGACTTTGAAGGTGAATTCAAAGTCTTTCTCTACAGCAGTTGTTGTACTTTGGCTGGCACTTTCCAGTCTCTCTATCTTTTCTTGATTGATGGAATTCACTACCACAGAGTGTGACTAATTTAGGAAAATATCAGTTCCAGATCAGTTACTTTCTGAGCCCTTTCTCCTGAAATCAATGTGTCTGGACTACATAGTTTGTCTGTTTTAAGAGCATCAAACCTTATTATAATCATATAGCTTTTGTCACTTGCTTATTGCTGTCAAAGTGAGTAGGCAAGCTTTCTAAAGGTTAGGAACTGCATTTACCCTCTGCCACAAACCCTACCGACAATAATCAATAATAGCTGATGCAGCAACAAGTCGATCTCTGAGAGAGGAGACTTTAGATCCACATTGTGTGTTAGTGGAAATTTAACAAATGACTTTTCTTCCCCTTTCTAGGGAAAATAAGAGTTAAAAATATGTAAAACAATTCTAGCATAGGATCAATGTTCAGATTAGATGAGGCTCAATTCTTGCTGTGTCTCTGGATTCATGTTTGCTTTAACACAAGAAAAATGTTGGCTGAATGTGGCTCCGGGTGGGGAGCTCACCTTCCAGTAAATCAGTCTTACATTGTGAAATTAAAATCAGAATCGGGTGCTGAGAACTCATTCTTAAAGAGTGGCTGCTTTCTACGATATAAATCGACATATAGGGCGGAATTTAATGTCCCACCCCAGAGGTGAGTTTGGAGGTGTGTGTGTGTGTGTGGTGGGGGGCGGGGGGGGTGGGTGCCGTTTGATTGGGTGGGAGGGTGCAGGGTGGCCTTCCCAGCTGGAAGTCAATCGAGACCTTTAACTAGCTACTAAAAGGCCTCAACCACTGTCGCTGGTACTCAACCAGCAGCAGGCAAGGGACTCGCCATCCAATGAGGCCACCTAAAAAACCTTGTCAGATTATCCTGCAGCCTACCTGGGGCTCCCTCATCCACAGGCACTCTGTGCCCAATCGAGGACCCTGGCATCCGGAAGGGGGATCCTGCTGAAAGCCAATCCCCACTCCCCTGTCCTTGCTTCTGATCCTCCTCCCTTATTCCGCTGTCGCTGCTGCCCTCCACCCTGCTACCCCCATCCTGCCCACACTCCCTTCTATCTGGGGATCCATTGGCGATCCTTGAGGTTGGGTCTATCTGAGTGTAATACTAGCAGTGGCCACTGCTCCCAGCCGGTACTGGAGAATTGCAGGGGTCTGATTGGCAGGCTCAATTCTTGCTGTGTCTCTGGATTCATGTTTGCTTTAATACAAGAAAAACGTTGGCTGAATGTGGCTCCGGGTGGGGAGCTCACCTACCAGTAAATCAGTCTCACATTGTGAAATTAAAATCAGAATTGGATGCTGAGAACTCATTTTTAAAGAGTGGCTGCTTTCTACAATATAAATCAACATACAGGGTGGAATTTAATGTCTCACCCCAGAGGTGAGTTTGGAGGTGTGGGGGGGGTGCCGTTTGATTGGGTGGGAGGATGCGGGGTGGCCTTTCCAGTTGGAGGTCAATTGAGACCTTTAACTAGCCACTAAAGGGCCTCAACCACTGTCGCTGGTACTCAACCAGCAGCAGGCAAGGGACTTGTCATCCGATGAGGCCACCCAGAAAACCTTGTCAGATTACCCTGCAGCCTACCTGGGGCTCCCTCATCCACAGGCACTCTGTGCCCGATCGAGGAGCCTGGCATCTGGAAGGGGGATCCTGCTGAAAGCCAATCCCCCCCGTCCTTGCTTCTGACCCTCCTCCCTGATTCCGCTGCCGCTGCTGCCCTCTATCCTGCTACCCTCATCCTGCCCACATTCCTTTCTATCTGGAGATCCATTGGCGATCCTTAAGGTCCGGTCTGTCTGGGTGTAATACTGGCAGCGGCCACCGCTCCCGGCCGGTACTGGAGAACAGCAGGGGTCTGATTGGCAGGCAACTCTTGGGGGCAGATTTCCACCCCACTGAGGGCTTGATCGTGTGGGAGGTCCAACGCTGTCTGGGTAAGTCCCTGATTACCTCCTAATAGAATCGGGCCTCCCAGAAAGAAGGGGCACATGGTTCCCATTGGTCTTCCAGCCAGAGGGCAGGGCCCCCATTACTAACATTAAATTCCACTCACAGTAATTGTGGAAAGTGATTTTGAATATTTTGGCAAGTTAATTCCCTTGACAGAAGCAAGAATAAATCATAATTATAAGATACATTGCAAAAGTATTAAAATTCAAAGATCTCACAGTGTGAAATGCTAAGTAAGTACCACAGACTCTTCTTGTAGATACTGATTCCCAATTATCAATACAGCCTTTTCAAAAAAAAAAATGTGATATTCGTAAAGAAATGCTTAAAACACACAAATGACATTCTACAGTCCTTTATTCCAACTCAGGTGTTTAAGTGGTGTAAAAGGGTACTTTTACACCTTATACTAAAGCAAAATACTGTGGAAGCTGGAAGACTGGAATAAAAACAGAAAATTCTGAAATACTCAGCAGACTAGGCAGCATCTGTGGAGAAAGAAGCAGAGTTAACAGGGCAAGATTTTCCCACATTTGGACGGGATTGGACAGAATAGATGTGGAGAGAATGTTTCTGCTTCTGGGCAAATCCAAAACTAGTGGCCACAAATACAAGATAATGACTAATAAATCCAATAGGGAAATAAAGAGAAATTACTTCACTCAAAAGAATGGTTAGAATGTGGAATTTACCATCACAAAACATGGTCGAGGAAAAATAACTCCGATGCGCTCAAGTGGAATCCAGACAAATAGATTAAAGAAAAGGGAATAGGAAAACATGTTGAAAGGTTGAGGTGAGGTAGATACAATTGGGAGAAATTTGTGTTAACTATAAATGCCAGCACTGTCTAGTTAGGTTGGATGGCTTGATTTTATGCTGTATATTCAATGTAATTCTATGTAAACCAACCACATAAAGTGAAGTCTTATCACTTAATGTCTAAGTACCCTCTTATTGAAGTGATAGGTGTTAATTATTGCCAATCAATCTCTCGAATGCTAGAAATGAACCAATCTGGAACTTCATTCTTTCATGGTGATTTTAAAAGTATAAGGCACAGAAACAGACATTCAGCCCAATCAGTTCATGCTGGCTTTTATGTTCCATTTAAGCCTCCTCCCATCTTTGCTCATCAAAATCTCCCATTGTAAGCCTCTATTCCCTTCTCATACTTGCCTAGCTTCCCCTTAAATGCATCTATACTATGCAGTACAACTACTCCCTGTGATAGAGTTCCACATTCTCACCACTCTTTGGATAAAGATGTTTCTTCTGGATTCCCTATTGAATTTCTTGGTAATTATCTTATATTGATGGTTTCTAGCTAGGCTCTTCCCCAAAAATTCTCTCCACTCTATCAAAACTTTTCATAATTTTAAAGACCTCTATCTGTAATTCTTTAGCCTTCCTTTTTCAAATGAAAAGCACCGCAGCCTAATCTTTTCTTGATCTGTACACTCACACATTTCTGGTATCATCCTTGTAAATCTTCTCTGCACCCTTTCCAGAGCCTCTATATCCTTTTCATAATATGGTAATCAGAACCGCACGTAGTACTCTTTAGGTGTGGTCTAACCAAGGTTTGATACAGGTTTAGCATAACTTTTCAATTCTAGAAGGAAAGCCTAGTGCTTGATTTGCAGTTTTAATGTCCTTGCTAAACTGCAGTGCAACTTTTAGTGATTGACGTTTTTGTACTCTGAGATCTACTTGTTTCTCCATCCCATTTAGACTTGCCTCCTCCAGCCATAAGTGTCCTCCTCATTCTTCCCACTAAAGTGTACTACCTTATATTTATCTGTGTTGAACTTCAATTGCCAATTATTTCTCAATTCTGCTGGGTTATTAATGTCCACCTTTAATTTGTTGCAATCCTCCTCAGTTTGAATATCCTGCCTCACCCCACTCAATTTGGTGTCACTTCGAAATTTATAAATTGTGTTTTTGATTCCAAAGTCCAAATTGTTAAAGTATATTGTGAACAGCAGTGGTCCCAAGCACTGATCCTTGTTGAATACCACTTCCCAGCTTCTGCCACTCTGAATGGCTACCCTTTACTCCCACTCTCTGCTTTTTGTCTTGCAGTCAGCAAGCAATCCATTCTGCCACGTTTCCTCTGTCTCTACCCTACCCTTATTCATTCATCTATTATGGGGCATCTATTGAAAGCCTTTTGAAAATCCAGATAAATTACCTCTACTGCATCCCCATCAGCTGCTCCCTCTGTTACCACCTCAAAAAAACCAATAAGGTTGGTCAAGCAGGATTTTTCCTGTCTTTTTCTTAAATCAATCATTCTTTCCCCATCTCTTTCTGTACCTGATTTGATATTGAATTCACCCACTCTAATTTATACTTCCTTCTCAATCCTTGAGCTATTAATTTCACAATGCTTCAATCTGATTTGTTAAAGAGATGCCTAGTTGCTTGCCCAATTCACGCAGGTCCCAGAAGCACTGTTTCCCTCACTGTGACATGATCAGCATGCACTTACAGCAACTTGGCACACAAAAAGTTACGAACCTAAATGTGCAAGGGCAAGTCCAACTAATGTTAAATGTCATTTGATGCCCTTCCACAGCAAATTATGGGCCAACCTTTTCTTGTGATGCTGACTGAGGGAGAAAAAAATTGACCGGAGAAACTGCCTTGCTCTATTTTAAATAGTGAAATTTCTTTCGTATCATGCACTTTGATTACACAGCACATTGAATCTAACATTTGAATTCTGTTCTTAACATGGCTCTCCTTAAAGATTCTGTCAACTATTCTATAAGTACATTTAAGTTTGAAATGTCACCATGGTTTAGTTGACAATGCTCTCACCTCTCAATCAGAAGATCACAGCTCAATCTCCACTGCAGCAGTTAACAAAATTATTTATAAGGGCCCAATGCTGTATTGTTGAGTGCTGCAGTAACAAGAGTGCATTTTTGTCCCCATACACCTGGGTTAATGAATGTAAAATACCACTGACACTATTTGAACAGTGTGGAGATCTCACTGGTTCCCAGCAACATTCCTCCTTTAGTTAACGTGACAAATAACAAATTACCTAATCATTAATGTATTTCCTGTTTATTTTGTTACGACAACGTAAAGAGGAGTGAGTTGGTTCCCCTTCTCCTCAGCCCCCTCGGTTGGTCGCTATAACGGTTGAAAAATTTATTTTCCCTGTAAGTGCTTTTTCCAAGCTAAATGTATTTATTTGTTAATGAGAAGCCGGGTTTTCTTGAGTCAAAGAAAGAGTAAGTTTCTTAGTTACTAAACCCAAGAAAATATAGTAAAGATGCGACGACACACACACAGATATCAGAAGTAAGAAAGTTTAAGTCCAATTAAAAGTTAAAAGAATATATAATTAAGCCCTTTGGTTGTGTTTGAGGTGCAGATTGTTGAACATTATGGCCATTTGAAGTTAGTCGGTTTCCTGTCGATTTCTGGAGTTGACTTCAGGGCTGCACTTTGTTAAAGATGCCCTTTTAGCCCTTAGGAAGAGAAAGAGAGAAAGAGAGAGAGAGAGAGAGAGACCATCCCTGTTCTTTTTAGCAGTGTTTTATATGACTGTCATGTTTCTTTCTCCTCCAACATTTTCTTTCTTCATTCTTTAAACTCCTGTCTGTATATTTCTGCAAGGGAAATTAATCAACAATCCTTCCATTCATTGTTGCAGACTAACAAATCCCATTTTTTGATCTTTGCATCTCCAAAACTTTTGACACATTCCAAGATATAGATCAATAGGAGATGGGGGCTATTTCATTCTCCACAGGGGTTTTGAACATCTGATGAGTCTCTGATCAAAGCTGAGAACTTTGCATCTTTAGTGTCATCCTTTCAAGAGTGTACCTGTTTGAAGTGACCTTGGCACTCTCCAGGTGTGAAAGTCCACATAAGAGGCCTGCAGTGCAATTCATATAGATTTTCCAGGGAAGTGGTTAACTTTAAAGTTTCAACCATCAGGTGACTCATGGCAGCCATGTTTGATTATTGTCTTCTAGTACTTTTTAAATAACAGGACTTCTTTAAACACTTCAATATGTCTGTGGTCAGGTACTGAAGTTATAGGTAGCTCTCACTCAGTCACAGTTTCTTGTTGTCATGTGTGCAATTTTACTGCCATATTTGCGAACAGAACAGTGACTGCACTTCAAAGGAAAGCCACTGGATATGGGATAAGGTGCTGGACATTTAAATTCTTTATAATTATTTGTAGTTTAAAGTCAGTCCAAAATCATTTTTATGACAGTTTCAGATTTGAATATTTTTCCAATCCCTATTTTTAATAGCCGTTAAAGTAATCTGACAGATAAGTGTGTTATTTCAGGATCTGGAGATTTCTCTAACTGATCAATATCTGGGTTAAGTTCTGACAATCACCGAGGCAGGTTAATGTGTGATTTTGGATGTTTTGTTTCATGCCTCAGAGAAATGCAGTGATGATAGACTCCAAGCTATACGTCTGCTGGAGGAGTTCATTCAATGTTTTAAAATGTCTGCTCTCATGCTTCCAGCAGCTTGTCTACAGTTTAGTTTCTCTTTTTCAGTAACCATAGCCAGGCTTAACTAATCAGACACAGAGAACAGGTACTAGATATACATAGTCAAACATCGAATAATTGAACCCTATACCTTTTCTCCCTTAAAAGGACATTACCATTGCTGTACTCCCACTATCAGCATCCTGGAAGTTACTATTGACCAGAAACCGAACTGAATTAGCCATATAAATACTGTGGCTACAAGAGCAGGTCAGAGGCTAGGAATCTTACAGCGAGTACCCCTCCTCCTGACTCCCCAGAGCCTTTCCACCATCTACAAGGCACAAGTCAGGAGTGTGATGTAATACTTTCCACTTACCTGGATAAGTGACATTCCAACAACACTCAAGAAGCTCAACACCATCCAGAGCAAAGCGGCCTGCTTGATTGGCACCCCATCCACAAACATTCAAAAGGACATAGCAAACTGGTAGAGTGGGCAGATAGGTGGCAGATGAAGTTCAATGCAGAAAAGTGTGCCGTGATGCATTTTGGTAGGAAGAACATGGAGAAACATTATAAAATAAGGCGTGAAATTTTGCAGGGAGTGCAGGAGCAGAAATACCTGGGTGTATATGTTGCTAGATCATTGAAGGTGGCAGGACAGGTGGAGAATGCAGTTAATAAAGCATATCGTATCCTGGGCCTTATTAATAGGGGCAGAGAATACAACAGCAAGGAGCATATGCTGAATTCATGTAAGACACTCGTTAGACCTCAGCTGGAGTATTGTGAACAGTTCTGGGAGACCAGACTATGGCAAGGATGTGAACATATTGGAGAGACTGCAGAAGAGGTTTACAAGATTGGTTCCAGGAATGAGAAACTTCAGCTATGAGGATAGATTAGAGAGATTGGGACTGTTCTCCTTGTAGAGAGGGAGGCTAAGAGGAGATTTGATAGAGATGGTCAAAATCATGAGGGGGCTGGACAGAGAAGATAACGAGAAGCTGCGGAGGATCATGAGTCTTTGGAACTTTGCTCCTCAAAAGGCTGTGGAAGCAGGGTCTTTGAATATTTTTAAGGCAGAGGTAGATAGATTCTTGATAAGTAAAGGGGTGAAAGGTTAATGGGAGTGGCTGGGAATGTGGAGTTTAGGTGACAGTCAGATCAGCCATGATTTAATTGAATGGTGGAGCAGGCTTGAGGGGGCCGAGTGGCCTACTCTTGCTCCTAATTCATATGTTGGCATGTTAATCCCCTACCATGTGATCGCATGTCTAGTGTGCACACACCAGCACTTTAAATTTTAATTTGAATCAATTGCGAGCCAGCTCTTGACACGTGAACGGAAGTGCCATCCACTTCCGGTTCCACCATCGGGAACAGTGTGCCACAGGTAAAATACTGCCCTGAGTCCCACAAATTCCCCCACAAAAGGAAACATCATTTCAGAATCGACCTGTAAAGTCCCCCTCAGAAGCTTATACATGTCAAAAAATTACTTCTCATTCTTCGAAACTTCAATGAGTATAGACCTAACCTGCTCAACCTTTCCTCATTGGAGGAATCAATATGATGAATCTTTTTTGAACTGCCTCCAAAGCAAGTATATCTCTCCTTAAATAAGGAGACTAAAGCTGTATGCTTTGTTCTAGGTGTTGTTTAACAAATGCCCTGTATAGTTGCAGCAAGACTTCCTCATTTATACTCCATCCTCCTTGCAATAAAGGCCAACATTCCATTTGCCTTCCTAAGTACTTGCTGTACCTATATGCTAACATTTTGTGTTTCATGTACAATGACACCCAGATCCCTTGATATTGCAGAAGTCTGCGGTCTTTGTCTATTTAAATAATATTTTGTTTTTTTATTCCTCCTGCCAAAGTGGACAGCCTCATTTTCCCACATTATAGTGCACCTTCCAAATTTTGTCCACACACTTAACCTGTCTATATCCCTTAATGTCCTCCTTACAACTTTCTTTCAAAAGGTAATAATCTCTGGATTATTACCTGAGGCATGTGCAAATTGGCATAGGGAAATAACATTAGAGAGACAAATGCATGGCTCAAAGACTGAGAGAAGTGGGTTCCATTTTGTGGGGCACTGGCATCGGTACCGGGGAAAGTGGGGGCTGTACCATTGGGATGGAACCATGCTGGAATGAGAGTTCTTGCGAATCGTATAACCAGGGAAGAAGAGAGGGCTTTAAACTAAAAAAAGGGGTGAGGGGTTAAGTTTGGGCAGATGTAGCAAATCAAGGGGAGAGTCAAGACAGGAGAGCAAAATAGTAATATGAGAAATGAAGGTTAGAGAATGGCAGGAAGGGACAGAGAGAAAGAACCTAAGAGTACATCAACAGTCAAGACTAGATGTTACAAAGGTAACAAAAAGACAAAACTGAAGGCCCTGTACCTGAATGCGTGTAGCATTCATAACAAAGTAAATGAATTGATAGCACACACTGAAGTAAATAACTATGATCTGATAGCAATTACGGAGATGTGGCTGCAGAATAACAAGGATTGGGTCCTGAATATTGAGGGATACATGATATCCAAGAAGAATAGGATGCTAGGTAAAGGTGGATGGGTAGCACTGTAAATCAAAGATGGCACTGGTACAATAGTTAGAGATTGTCTTGATTCAGGAGATCAGGATGTAGAATCAGTTTGGTTGGAGATGAGGAATAGAAGGGGAAAGAAATCACTAGTGAAAGTGATCTACAGGCCCCCTAACAGTAACCACAATGTAGGACAAAGTATTCAAGAAGAAATATTGGGTGCTTGTGATAAAGGGACGGCAATAATCACGGGTGATTTTCATCTACATGTAAACTGGAAAAATCAGATTGGCAATAGTAGCCTGGATGAGTTCTTAGAATGCTTTTGAGATAGTTTCTTAGAGCAGCATGTTCTGGAACCAAACAGAGACAAGGTTATATTAGAATTGATATTGTGTAAAGTGTCAAGATTAATTAATGACATTAGCATAAAGGCACCCCTAGGTAGCAGCGACCACAATATGATTGAATTTTACATCCAGTTTGAAAGGGAGAAGAGTGGGTCTAAGACTAGTATCTTAAACTTAAATAAGGGCAACTACATGGGCATGAAAGCTGAGCTAGCTGAAGTGAACTGGGATACTAGGCTAGAGTATAGATCAATAGAGAAGTAGTGGCAGACATTTAAGGGAATATTTCAGAATATTCAGAAAAATTCTAAGGGGAGGACCCATCATCCGTTGTTAACTAAATAAGTTAAAGAAAGCGTCAGAATTGAGGAAAAAGCATATAACTGTGCAAAGATGAGTGGCAAGACTGATGATTGGTCACAATGTAAAGAATGGCAGAGATTGATTAAAAGGTTAATCAGGAGAAGTAGAGTATGAGAGGAAGCTAGGTAGAAATGTAAAAATGGATAGCAAGAAATTCCACAAGTACTTAGAAAGGAAAAGAGTAGGTAAAGTGAATGTTGATCCTCTAGAGAGTGACAGTGGAGAGTTAATAGAAGATAATAAAGAAATGGTGGAAGAAATGAACAAATATTTTGCCTCTGTGTTCACGATAGAGGATACAAAAGACATTTCAGTAATAGTTGTAAGTCAGGAGGTGAAAGGGAGAGAGGAACTTGCTGAAATTGCAATCACTAGGGATACAGTACTGAGCAAACTGATAGAACTTCAGGCTGAGAAGTCTCTGGATACTGGTGGGCTACATCCTAGGACTTAAAAGGGTTGACTAATGAGGTAGTAGATGTGCTGGTGTTAATTTTCCAAAATTTGCTAGGTTGTGGAAAGGTTGCATCAGAATGTAAAGTAACAGATGTAACCCCTCGATTCAAGAAGGGAGGGGGGCAGAAAACTATAGGCCAGTTAGCTTGATGTCTGCCATGGGGAAGCTGTTAGAATCGATTCTTAAGGAGGTTATAGCTGGGACCTTAGAAAAATTCAAGATAATCAGGAAGAGTCAGCATGGTTTGTGAAAGGGAAATCATGTTTAACTGATTTATTGGAGTTTTTTGAAGGAGCAACATGCATTGTGGATAAAGGCAAGCCTGTAGTCATACTGTACTTGAATTTCCAGAAGACAATTGATAAGGTGTCACATCAAAGGTTATTGCAGAAACTAAAAGCTCATAGTGTAGGGGGTAACATATTAACATGGATAGAGAATTGGCTGGCTGGCAGAAAACACAGAGTATGCATAAATGGGTCTTTTTCTAATTGGCAGGACGTGGCGAGTGGAGTCTCACTGGGTTTGTGCTGGGATCTCAACTTTTTCAATTTACATCAATGACGTAGATGAGGGGAGTGATGGCATGGTAGGTAAATTTACAGATGACACAAAGATAGGTAGGAAAGTATGTTGTGATGAGGACATAAGGAGGTTGCAGATGGATATAGATAGGTTGAGTGTGTGGGCAAAGTTCTGGCAAATGGAGTTTAATGTAGGAAAACATGAATTGTTCAATTTGGCAGGAAGAATAAAAAAGCAGAGTATTACTTAACAGATAAAGACCACAGAATTCCGAGGTGCAGAGGGATCCACGTTTTCCAGGACATGAGTCACAAAAAGTTAGTATGCTGGTACATTTAATTAAGAAGGCTAATGGAATGCTATCCTTTATTACAAGAGGCATTGAACATAAAACTAATGATGTTATGCTTCAGTTATACAGGGCATTGGTGAGATCACACCTCGAATGCTGTGTGCAGTTTTGGTCTCCTTATTTAAGAAAGATGTAAATGCATTGGAAGCAGTTCAGAGGAGGTTTACTAGATTGATGCCTGGAATGCATGGGTTGTCTTATAAGGATAGGATAAACAGGCTGGGCTTGTTTCCACTGGAGTTTAGAGGAGCGAGGGGTGACTTGAAATATATAAGATTTTGAATGGTCTTGACAAGGTGGACGTGGAAAGGTTATTTCCTCTTGTGGGTGAGTCCAGAACTAGGGGGCAGTGTTTTAAAATTAGAGGTTGCCCTTTTAGGACAGAGATGAGGAGAATTTTTTTCTCTCAGATGGTTGTGCGACTATGGAATTTACTGCCTTAGAAGATGGTAGAGGCGAGGCCATTGAATATTTTAAGGCAGAGGTGGATAGATTCTTGTTAGACAAGGGAATCAAAGGCTATTGGGGGTAGATGAAAATGTGGAATTTGAAACACAAGATCATCAGCCATGATCTTACTAAATGGCGGAGCAGGCTCAAGAGGCCGAATAGCCTACTCCTGCTCCTGCTTCTTATGTTCTTTCCTATCTATTTTTGCATTGTCAGCAAATTAGGCTACAATACATTCAATCCCTTCATCCAAGACATTACTATAACGGTACATAGTTGAGGCTCCAGCACTGATCCCTATGGCACTCCACTAGTTCGTTTGCCAGACTGAAAATTATCCAGTTATCCTGACTGTCTGTTTTCTGGTAGTTGGCCAATCCTCTATCCATGCTAACATATTACCGCAAACACCAAGAGCTCTTTTCTTGTGCAATGACCCTATATGTGGCATCTTATCGAATGCCTTTTGCAAATCCAAATACATCATATCTACTGGTTTCCCTTTATCAACCCTGTTCATTACATCCTCAGGAGAACTCTAATAAATTTGACATCCTGACAGATTAGATGTGGGTTAGTGATCTGACAATCACCATGACAAATCAGAATATGGGCTAGACATCTAATGAAAAGGTATACTTATATCTGCTTATAAGGGTTTAACTGTGCTTAATGTTTAAACAGCAAACATCATGTTAAAATCCAACATACATCCATCATTGTTTGGTTGGAAAAGTTCAAAATTAAGGAACTTATCATTTAATATTTAAAATAGCTGGCAATATCCAGCACATCTGTCAGCATCTGCAAAAAGAAAAGGTAGTGTAACACTTCAGGTGTAGTAGTTTATTGGAAATTATGTTGGACTCAAAATGTTAGCCCTGTTTCTCTCTCCAAAGATGCTGCCAGACCTGCTGAGTTTTTCCAGAATTTCCTGTTTTTATTTCAGTAGTCCCTTTGTCAAAACTCAGGAATTCTGGGTAAGCATTTACAGTCAAACATTACTGAGTCTTTCCTCTTTTCAAGTACTAATGCACCAGCTGCAGAGGGAGCAAACAAGTAATATTACACTGATAAGAGGAATTATCCTCTCGCCGTATCAGTTAGTTTGGGCAAAATCAACACAGTTCACAACAAAAAGCTTCTCACTATCCATCAAAGCTGGAAAATCTCAGAGCGGCAATATGACAGTGGGTATACAAATGAAAAAATTGCATATTGGCGCAAAATTTAGTGCACTTCTGAGATTGAGGGATAAGGGCCATAGTTGGAGTCCCATGAGTGAAATAAGTTCATTGTGCACCTGTCCTATGTTCTGAATGGCAGTGATCCCAAATCTTGATCAAACTTTTGCCAAAAAGGCTTTGTATAGCTTTGACGTGCTTCCTAAGCACTTCCTTGTGTAATTATGTACAAAAGCATTGCAAATACCATGTTGTTTTTGCTAAATAATAAATATAATTTCTCATATGTTAATTTGTTGCCAACATGTGACCCTTCAAAAAGTTATCACATCTGGTAGACAGTGCTCTTCTCTTGGAGTCAGAAGGCTGTGGGTCCACGCCTCAATTCAGAGAGTGCAGCACAGGCTTACATTTCATTGCAGTACTGAGGGTGAGCTGCATTGTCTTTTGGATGACATTAAACCGAGAACCTGGGCGGAATCATCCCAGATTTGCTCTAAGTGCAGTAACGGGTGAGTAAAACAATGTTTTACCCGTAGGTCACAATGGTGGATTTTCATGCCATATTGTCAAACCTGCCATGCTAATTATGCATTCCCGGGATACATGCCATTTTGATAGTGGGCGGGTTCCAATTCACCTGCCATGCCGTCACCTCACCGCTTCATCACGCCAGGTACCACATTTAAAGCACAGCCATGCTCAATGCTTCCAGCCGAGGACTGCAGCAAAGAAGGCATAGCCCCAAAAGTCAAGAAGATTGCAGCCCTCGAGCATCTTTTGGGCTCCATGGAGGCCCGCTGTGATGTCCTCTACCCCTGCTCTGGCTGCCGGAGGGGCAGTTACATTACCATTCTGGCTTGGTAGGCGATGGCAGTGGTGATCAGTGCCAATGCTGCACAGAAGAAGTTGGCCATCCCAATGCGGATATAGGATAAATGATCTCATCTGTGCAGCCAAGGTATGGCAACCATCCCATCGCTCTAAACTCACACACTCAAGTCCATCACACATTCACCGGCATATCACTCATTGCCAGCTCAAGGGACAGCACCACCCATTCTCACACACATACCCTCACATGTCCATCTGGCCTCATCTCCTCTGGAGACTGCCTCATCAGCACTCACCATCTTGAGACCACTTGCACAGATCAGAATGTGTGCCCACACATACATTTCTTCCCTAGTACAGCTTTTGTCCTGCAGCCTCTTCCCATGCCTGAGGTTGCCTCCCCCTTCTCTAAGCAAGACCTTGCCCTGCAGCTGTTGAAAAGCCACCCGCATTTGGCTCATCTGGTAGGTAGGGACCTAACCCTCAGCACCCACTAATAGTGATGTGGTGCTGCCTGTGAAGCCTGGTGCTGATGACTGCGCGTGCTGACTGAAGCAAGGTAGGCAAACAAACCATGAAGTCCAAAGCAAAGTGCATCCCGCCAAGTGCACTCTCATGTATATGTTGTTGTGAAACATATTGGCGTGTTTTCCCACCAATGTGGGCAGACTAGCCAGTGGGGGGTGGGGAGATGAGTCCGGCGGGCTGGCCTTTTAATGATATGCTGATGCATTACAATGAGGTTCCCAAAGTCCGATGGCGGTGAACACGGCCCATCAATGGTGGGCAGAGCAGACGATTGCAAACTGGTTTTGCGACGTCATGAAAGCGATTTTTGGCCTTCTCGCCATATTGTCCACTCATGCCACCGAACACACCCGATGCTGACAGGCAAAGAAAATCCCAGCCACTGTATGGCCTCTCAGGTAGACTTAAAAGATCCCAAGACACTCTTTAAAGAAGAATAGGCAAGTTCTTCCTCAATTGTTCTCTTTCAATGAACATCATCAAAAGCAAATTAGCTGGTAAGTAGCTCATTGCCTCTGAAGAGATTTTGCAGTGTGAAAATTGGCTGGTCTGATTTCTGCATTACTATAGTGACTACCCTTCAAAAATATTTTACTGACTATGAAGCATTTTGAATGTCTTAAGGTCATGAATACGTATTACATATTGCACAGAATTACATTGAATTTTATAGCACTGAAGCAGGTCATTTGGCCAAATGACAGTGTTTATTCTCTGCATTAGCATGTAAACTGACACTTTTTGCAATACTGTCAGTCTCTGCAACTGTTACCGTTTTTGCCTCTTCCTTGCCACCAGTGTTGTTCTTTAAGAGGCTGCTTAAAACTTCTTTGATCAAATGTCACCAGGCTTAATATTTCCTTCTTTGGCTTGGTGCTATGCACCTACTATGCACTTTGGCATGTCTTACTATGTTAAAGGCACTATATAAATTTAAGTTGTTGTCTCAGCAGCAAATATTAGAAACTTAGGTTTATTATCCAGGTCATTTAAGTAGATCAGAAGTGTAATAGGTTCAAAAGCTGACTTTAGCAAGGTTCGACTTGACTCCTCTCCTATCTGACAATGTACTTACTACCAGCTTGTTCTGATTTTAGTGCTGCCAACTGGAGACAATGGCGTGGTGGTGATGCTGTTGGATTTGTGATCCCGTTGCCCAGGCTAATGCTCTGGGGATAGGGGCTCAAATCCTGCTATAACAGCTGATGGAATTTAAATTCAGATTATTAAATCTGGACTTGTAACTAGTAATCAATAACTATGACCATGAAACTATCTATTGTCATAAAAACCCATCCACTAAAGCCCTTTAGGGAAGGAAATTTGCTGTCCTTACCCAGTCTGGCCTACATATGATTCCAAACCTACAGCATTGTGGCTGACTCTTAACTGCCCTCTAAAATGACTGAGCAAGCCACTCAGTTCAAGAGCAATTAGGGATGGGCAATAAATGCTGGCCTTGCCAGTGATGCCCACAACCTAGTATAGAAAAGAAAACTCTTTGCTCTATTCCTGTAGGGGCACTCTTTACTAGGGTACAGTTTCATTGATGCTCTTTGCCTTCCTGTATGTTGCCCACATCAGCAGGCCATTGAAAAACACCGGACACTGCATTGTTCCAGCCTACCCAATGACCATACAAGGAGACCCTCTAACCAGATATGGATGATTCCCTCCTCTTAATCCACACATTGCCACCCAAGTTCAGTTCAACTAACTCATATCAGGATTCAACCTGAGGATGTCTGCAGATCTGTGTGCTTTTGTCAGTCTCTGGACAAGCTCAGCAAACTGCAAAGGAGCCAAAGTCCTAGGGCTGGATTTTGGTAGAAGAAGGAATATCGAGTCAGGCAACGTTTCGACATGGCAGGTCTGTCTCCTTTAAAAAGGCCCCTATCCACTGTATTTTTGTTCCAGGGAGGTAGGGGTGGGATAGAATTGAGCCTGCTGCCTCTAGAAACAGACCCAAGCAGCAATGGAGGTGGGTGGATGGCCTAGCTGGCAGGCCAGAATGCCCACCTCCATTTACTGGGACATCGTTCCAGTTTAATAATGAACGTCAGGTCCTCAGATACATCCATTTACAACATCCAAGATAAATAATCTTTTAATGAACTCTTAAACTGTTAATCAAGATGTAAACACAGCCTACTTTTGAGACAAGCAGATCTGGACCTTTTGAAGCTTGGCCAAGCATTCATAATAACTTCAGCTATCAAAATAAACCCTGGGAAATGTCAACTATGGAGTCCATTGAAACTGAAACACCGGATGGCCTTTTTTTAAGTTGCAGCTGCAGTTTCATTTCCATTTCGAAGCAGATTGCCTGTCAATAAATGGAGTGCAGCAGGTGCTGAGTTTTTTAATGTTCAACAGTAGGGCCATTTTTTTCAAAGCCAAAGATCACTGGAGAGTTAAACCTCAGGCTAAATCATGACAGGAGAGTTTCCTGGGGCATTTTATACAGTTTTGAATGCATTATGGTACTTTCTCCATTAAAAAAGGTACTGTAACACATGACATCACTTACACAATGATGGTCAATGTAATGGTTATCTTACATGTGCAAGGCAAAGCCCTATAATTAATCACTGCATTAAAAATGCATCTAACTCATTATACAGCATCACTTGAAACTGAAACAATAGATTTTTGTTTGGGTTTCAAAGCCTGTCAATGAAAGTATTTCAACTGCATGTGATTGATTTTTAATGGTTTCCACTTGGGACTGGGACTCCCCTGTGGTTCACGACTCCTCTAAGGTGTCATGAAACACATCTGCTCCCTCAACGGGCCCAGCTTCATGAAAACAGCAGAGGGTTTAAAATGCAATGGAGTAGGCAAGAGTGGGATTGTTGTGTGCAGGCTCGCAATCCTCACCCTTACCCCAGGCCATAATGAATGCTACTTTCTGCGAATGGGGGCAGGAATCCCAGAATTAGATCTGACCCACCATTTTTAGATCCCCTGCCTCTGTTCCATCATGGATGAAATCATGAAGCATGGGACCCTAGTTTCCAAATCAGCATTTCTCCAGTCCCATATTCTATTCAGGATTCCTATTTACTTTTTAAAAATTCATTCATGGGATGTGGGCTTCACTGGCTGGGCCAGTATTTATTTCCCATCCCTAGTTGCCCTTGAGAAGGTGGTGGTGAGCTGCCTTCTTGAACCACTGCAGTCCATATGCTGTTAGGGAGGGAGTTCCAGGATTTTGACCCAGTGACAGTGAACAAATGGCGATATATTTCTAAGTCAGGATGGTGAGTGACTTGGAGGGCAACTTCCAGGTGGTGGTGTTCCCATCTATCTGCTGCCCATGTCCTTCTAGATGATAGTTGTTGTGGGTTTGGAAGATGCTCTATAAGGAACCTTGGTGAATTTCTGCAGTGTATCTTGTAGATGGTACACACTGCTGCTACTAAACGTCGGTGGTGACAGGAGTGAATGTTTGTAGATAGGGTGCCAATCAAGCAGACTGTTTTGTTCAAGATGGTGTCAAGCTTCTTGAGTGTTGTGGGAGCTGCACGCATCCAGGCAAATGGGGAGTATTCCATCACACTCCTGACTTGTGCCTTGTAGATGGTGGACAGAGTTTGGGGAGTCAGGAGGTGAGGTACCCGTTGCATGATTCCTAGCCTCTGACCTGCTCTTGCAGCCAGAGTGTTTATATGGCTAGTCCAGTTCAGTTTCTGACCAATGGTAACCCGCAGGATGTTAATAGTGGGGGATTCAGTGATGGTAATGCTATTGAACATCAAGGGGCGATGATTGGATTCTCTCTTGTTGGAGATGGTCATTCCCTGGCAGTTGTGTGGCGCGAATGTTACTTGACACTTGTCAGTCCAAGCCTGGATATTGTCCAGGTCTTGCTGCATTTGGACACAGACTGCTTCAGTATCTGAGGAGTCATGAATGGTGCTGAACATTGTGCAATCATCAGCAAATATCCCCACATCTGACCTTATGATGGAAGGAAGGTCATTGATGAAGCAGCTGAAGATGGTTGGGCCGAGGACACTACCCTGAGGAACTCCTGCTGTGATGTCCTGGAGCTGAGATGATTGACCTCCAACAACCACAACAATCTTCCTTTGTACTAGGTATGACTCCAACTAGCGGAGTGTTTTCTCCCTGATTCCCAATGACTCCAGTTTTGCTAGGGCTCCTTGATGCCATACTAGGTCAAATGCTGCCTTATATCAAGGGCAGTCACTCTCACCTCACGTCGGGCGGTCAGCTCTTTTGTCCATGTTTGAACCAAGGCTGTGATGAGGTCAGGAGCTGAATGGCCCTGGCGGAACTGAAACTGGGCATCAGTAAGCAGTTTATTGCTAAGCAAGTGCTGCTTGTTAGCACTGTTGATGACCCCTTCCATCACTTTACTGATTCGAGAGTAGGCTGATGGGGTGGTAATTGGCCAGGTTGGATTTGTCCTGCTTTTTGTGTACGGGACATACCAGAGCAATTTTCCACATAGCCAGGTAGATGCCATTGTTGTAGCTGTACTGGAACAGCTTGGCTAGGGGTGCAGCAAGTTCTGGAGCACAAGTCTTCAGTACTATTGCCAGAATATTGTCAGGGCCCATAGCCTTTGCAGTATCCGTTGCCTTCAGCTGTTTCTTGATATCACGCGGAATGAATCGAATTGACTGACGACTGGCATCTGTGATGCTGGGGACCTCCGGAAGAGGCTGAGATGGATCATTCACTCAGCACTTCTGGCTGAAGATTGTAGCCAATGTTTCAGCCTCATCTTTTGTGTTGATATGCTGGGCTCCTCCATTAGGATGGGGATAATTATGGAGCCTCCTTCTCCAGTGAGTTGTTGAATTGTCCACCATTAATCATGAATGGATGTGGCAGGACTACAGAGCTTAGATCTGATCTGTTGGTTGTGGGAACATTTAACTCTGTCTATCACTTGCTGCTTGTGCTGTTTGGCATGCATATAGTCCTGTGTTATAGCTTCACCAGATAGACACCTCAGTTTTAGGTATGCCTTGTGTTGATCCTGCCATGCCCTACTGCCTTCATTGAACCAGGGTTGATCCCCTGGTTTGATGGTAATGGTAGAGTGGGGGATATGCTAGGCCAGGAGGTTACATATTGTGCTTGAGTACAATTCTGCTGCTGCTGATGGCCCACAGTGCCTCATGGATGCCCAGTCTTTAGTTGCTAGATCTGTTCAAAATCTATCCCATTTAGCATGGTGGTAGATCCACACAACACGATGGAGGGTATCCTCAATGTGAAGGCGGACTTCGCCTCCACAACGACTGCGCGGTGGTCATTCCTACTGATACCGTCATGGACAGATGCATCTGCGGCAGGCAGGTTGGTGAGGATGAGGTCAAATATGCTTTTTCCTCTTGTTGGTTTCCTCACCGCCTGCCGCAGACCCAGTCATTTAGGACTCGGCCAGCTCAGTCAGTTGTGGTGCTACTGAGCCATTCTTGGTGATAGACATTGAAATCCCCTGCCCAGAATACATTCTGCACCCTTGCCACCCTCAGTGCTTCCTCCAAGTGGTGTTCGACATGGAGGAGCACTGATTCATCAGCTGAGGGCAGTACGTGGAGATCAGCAGGAGGTTTCCTTGCCCATGTTTGACCTGATGCCATGAGACTTCATGGGGTCCAGCGTCGATGTTGTGGACTCCCAGGGCAACTCCCTCCTGACTGTATACCATTGTGCTGCCGGTTTGACAGAACATACCGAGGGATGGTGATGGTGATGTCTGGGACATAATCTGTAAGACATGAGGATGGATATATCAGGCTGTTGCTTGACTAGTCTGTGAAACAGCTCTCCCAATTTTGGCACTAGCCCCCAGATGTTAGTAAGGAGGACTTTGTAGGGTCAACAGGGCTGAGGTTGCCGTTGTCGTTTCCAGTGCCTCGGTCAATGCTGGTTGGTCTGTCTGTTTTCATTCCTCTTTTGTGACTTTGTAGCGGTTTGATACAACTGAGTGGCTTGCTAGGCCATTTCAGAGTAAACCACTTGTAGGCCGGACCAGGTAAGAACGACATATTTCCTTCCCTAAAGACATAGGTGAACCAGATGGGTTTTTACAACAATCAATAATGTTTTCATGGTCATCATTAAGCGTTTTAATTCCAGATTTTGTTGAATTCAAATTCCACCATCTGCTGTGGCAGCATTAAAACCTGGGTCCCCAGGGCATTACCCTGGGTCTCTGGGTTACTAGTCCAGTGACAATACCACTATGCCATTGCCTCCCCCAGATATCTTTTTTTCTTTCTTGGAACTTGGTCAAAACTTTTTTGGCAGTCTAAATGAAACACAAAGGGGTGTGAATTATCTTGGGACTTCTTTAACTCTGCCAGCATAACTTTGCCCAAAACTCCCTTCACACCCAAAACAGGTTTTCCATTCAATTCCAGGTTATGGTGATGAAGCAGAAGATGATCCAAAGAAATGCCCCCCTGGAGACTCATCCTCCAGTCCAATACAGCCTTCACTTGACAGGCAGGCAGACACACCTTCCCTCCTCCCACCTCATGCACATACATTCTACTAATGTCATTAGTAGAATAGTAATCAGGCGTGAGAACCTTGGCTGAATTCTCTCCATTCCTTGGCTTAAGATCACCGAGACTAATTGTCAAGACCCTGTCACTACCAAAGGATGAAATCATGTAACTCAGCACATCAAAGATCAAACTGGTCATTTTCTTGTTTCAAAAGTCTGATCCATACCAGGCAATGCATTACCCAGTGAAGCGACAGACAAGCCTGTGCTAGTAAATCACCATCCATACAGATGACACAAAGCTGGGTGGGAGGGTGAGCTGTGAGGAGGATGCAGGGATGCTTCAGTGAGTTTTGGACAAGCTGAGTGAATGGGCAAATACATGGCAGATGCAGTATAATGTGGATAAATGTGAGGTTATCCACTTTGGTATCAAAAACAGGAAGGCAGATTATTATCTGAATGGCCATAAGTTGAGAGAGGGGAATATGCAATGAGGCCTGGGTGTCCTGTACACCAGTCGCTGAAGGTAAGCATGCAGGTGCAGCAGGCGGTAAAGGTGGCAAATGGTATGTTGGCCATCATAGCCAGAAGTACAGGAGCAGGGATGTCTTGCTGCAATTATACAGGGCCTTGGCGAGACCACACCTGGAATATTGTGTGCAGTTTTGGTCTCCTTATCTGAGGAAGGAAGTTCTTGCTGTAGAGGGAGTGCAGCGAAGGTTCACCAAACTGATTCCTGGGATGGCGGAACTGACATATGAGGAGAGATTGAGATGGTTAGGATTATATTTGCTGGAATTCAGAAGAATGAGGCAGGGGAGGCTCATAGAAACTTAAAAAATTCTAACAGGGCTCGACAGGATAGATGCAGGAAAGATGTTCCTGATGGTGGGGGAGTCCAGAATGAGGGATCACAGTCTGAGGATATGGGGTAGGCCATTTAGGACTGAGATGAGGAGAAATTTCTTCACCCAGAGAGTGGTAAGCCTGTGGAATTCGCTATCACAGAAAGTAGTTGAGGCCAAAACATTGTATGTTTTCAAGAATGAGCTAGATATAGCTCTTGAGGTGGAAAGGGATCAAAGGATATGAGGAGAAAGCAGGAGCAGGCTATTGAGCTGGATGATCAGCCATGATCATGATGAATGGTGGAGCAGGCTCGAAGGGCCAAATGGCCTACTCCTGCTCCTATTTTCTATGTTTCTATGTTTCTATACTGTGCAGCAAGCTTCTGGCTCAATTGTAGCATTTCTTCTGTCTGAATCAGAAGGTGCGTAATTTGAATCCTACTGCAAGCAGTCCCAGCAAGTGGAGACTCCAGCTCTAAATTCTGGGTTGACATGTAGTGGAATAGTCAGGGCTGTGGCTATTGGTATGGGAGGTCCAAAACTCTGTTTTAACTGGCACCAAGTGCCATTCACCCATCGCCCCTGTGCTTGCTAAGCTACAGTGGATCCTGGTTATGCCTTGATTTTTAAATTTTCATCCTTTTTTCAAATCCCTCCATGGCCTCATTCCTCCCTATCTCTGTAGCCACCTCCAGCCCCTCCACACTTCAAAATATATGCGTTCCTCTAATTCCAGCCTCTTGAGTATCCCCGATTTTAATCACTCTACCACCGGTGGCGTGTCTTCAGCTGCCTAGACCCTAAGCTCTGGATTTCGCTCCCTAAACGCTGAAAACTGAAACGCCGAATCGCTGAAAGCTAGAATGCAGGTACGGCAGCTAATAAGGAAGGCAAATGGAATTTTGGCTTTTATTGCTAAAGGAATAGGGTATAAAAATAGGGAAGTGTTGTTGCAACTGTACAAGGCATTGGTGAGACCGCACCTGGAGTACTGTGCCCAGTTTTGGTCCCTTTACTTGAGGAAGGATGCAGTTGCATTGGAGGTGGTTCAGAGGAGATTCACTAGATTGATTCCAGAGATGTGGGGCTTGTCTTATGAGGAGATATTGAGCAGTTTAGGCCTATACTCGCTAGAGTTTAGAAGGATGAGAGGAGATCTAATTGAGGAAAAAAGATGCTAAAGGGGATAGACAAAGTAGACGTGGAGCAGATGTTTCCCCTTGTGGGGCATTCTAGAATGAGAGGCCTTAGTTTTAGGCTAAAGGGTGGTAGATTTAAATCAGAGATGAGGAGGAATTACTTTTCTCAAAGGGTCGTGAATCTGTGGAATGCACTACCTCAGAATGCAGTGGGTGCCGGGACGCTAATAAATTTAAGGAGGAGATAGACAGATTATAAATTAGTAATGGGTTGAAAGGTTATGGGGAGAGGGCGGGAAGTTGGAGTTGAGGCCAAAATGAGATCAGCCATGATCATATTGAATGGCAGGGCAGGCTCGAGGGGCTGAATTGCCTATTCCTGCTCCTAGATCTTACATTCTTATGTTCTAAACCTCCCTGACTCTCTACCTCAATTTTCTTCTTTAATACACACCTGTATTACTATGGCTTTTGAGAAGGTGGTGTAGTTTTGATACAACTGAGTGACTTGCTAGGCCACTTCAGAGGGTAGTGGAGCCACATATAAGCCAGACCAAATAAGGATACCAGGCTTCCTTTTCTAATGGACATTCTTGCACAGTTGGAGTTTTATGACAATCTGAAAGCTTAATGGCAAAAAACTTTGCAAAATTGTATAAAATTGCCCCAGTAAAGCAAATTTTAAATTGACAGTGCAAGTGCTTTTAATTTACAGTTTAAAATTAATTTTAAATTTGCAAGGTACGTTAGCTCTGCAAATCCTTGCAGGCAGTAAGTGCACTTTGTATAATTTACCTTGAAGCTGGTGTCCTGCAGTCTTAAAAGAAATGCTTCACTTCATTAAGACCATAAGACATAGGAGTAGAAATTAGGCCATTCGGCCCATTGAGTCTGCTCCACCATTCAATCATGGCTGATAAGTTTCTCAACCCCATTCTCCCGCCTTCTCCCCGTAACCTTTGATCCCTTACCAATCTAGAACCAATCTATCTCGGTCTTAAATACACTCAATGACCAGGCCTCCACAGCCTTCTGTGGCAATGAATTCCATAGATTCACCACTCTCTGGCTAAAGAAGTTTCTCCTCATCGCTGTTATAAAAGGTCTTCCCTTTACCCTGAGGCCGTGCCCTCGGGTCCTAGTCTCTCCTACTAATGGAAACATCTTCACCACTATCCAGGCCTTTCAGTATTCTGTAAGTTTCAATCAGATCCCCCCTCATTCTTCTAAACTCCATTGAGTATAGACCTAGAGTCCTCAAACGTTCCTCTTATGTTAAGCCTTTCATTCCTGGGATCATTCTCGTGACCGTCTCCGGGGCCAGCACATCCTTCCTGAGATATGGGGCCCAAAGTTGTTCACAATATTCTCAATGTGGTCTGACCAGAGCCTTATAAAGCCTCAGCAGCACATCCCTGCTTTTAAATTCTAGTTCTCTTGAAATAAATGCCAACATTGCATTTGCCTTCCTAACTACTGACTCAACCTGCAAGTTAACCTTAAGAGAATCCTGGACTAGGACTCCCAAGTCTCTTTGCACTCCAGATTTCTGAATTCTTTCCCCATTTAGAAAATAGTCTATGCCTCTATTCTTCCTACCAAAGTGCATGACCTCACACTTCCCCACGTTGTATTCCATCTGCCACTTCTTTGCCCTTTCCCTAACCTGTCCAAATCCTTCTGCAGCCTTGCCACCTCCTCAATACTACCTGTCCCTCCACCTATCTTTGTATCATCTGCAAACTTAGCCAGGATGCCTTCAGTTCCTAGGTCATTAATGTATAAAGTGAAAAGTTGTGGTCCCAACACTAACCACTGCGGAACTCCACTAGTCACCGGCCGCCATCCTGAGAAGGACCCCCTTATCCCCACTCCCTGCCTCCTGCCAGACAGCCAATCTTCTATCCATGCTAGTACCTTGCCTCTAACACCATGGGCTCTTATATTATGGAGCAGCCTCCTGTGCAGCACCTTGTCAAAGGCCTTCTGGAAGTCCAAGTAGATAACATCCATTGGCTCTCCTTTGTCTAACCTACTCGTTACCTCCTCAAAGAATTCTAACAGGTTTGTCAGGCATGACCTCCCCTTGATGAAACCATGCTGACTTTGCCTGATTTTACCACGCACTTCCAAGTATTCTGAAATCTCATCCTTAATAATGGACTCTAAAATCTTACCAACGACCGAGGTCAGGCTAATCGGCCTGTAATTTCCCATCTTTTGCCTCACTCCCTTCTTAAACAGGGGGATTACAATAGCGATTTCCCAGTTGTCTGGGACCCTCCCTGACTCCAGTGTCTCTTCAGCTATCTCCTTCAGAACTCTGGGGTGTAATCCATCTGGTCTAGGTGATTTATCCACCTTCAGACCTTTCAGTTTTCCTAGCACCTTCTCCTTGGTAATGGCCACCATACTCACCTCTGCCCCCCGACTCTCTTGAACTTTGGGGATGTCACTCATGTCTTCCACCGTGAAGACTGACACAAAGTACCTCTTCAGTTCCTCAGCCATTTCTTTGTTCCCCACTACTACTTCTCCAGCGTTATTTTCCAGCGGCCCAATGTCCACTTTTGCCAGTAAAAATAAAGTGAAACAATTGATTGAAATAGAATGGGGACAATGCACATTTTTGTGATGAAAATCCACAGACCTGAAATGAACTCTTTTTCTCTCCAAAGATGCTGCCAGACTTAAGTATTTCCAGCATTTTCTGTTTTTATTGCACATTTTTGTATACTGTCGGTAACTATAATTTGGTAACAATAGCTCACTTTCATGTAACAGCCAATCTGGCGCAAGCTATGGAAAATGGTTGATCATGAGGACTTCCTTGTGGCTACTTTCTACCTGGTGAGGATTTCAAGCCAGTGCTTGTCAATTAGCTAAGAACTAACCAGTAACATTAGGCATAACCTCAAAATCTTCTGCCATGCAAAGGTAGGCCACATACTTTGTTGACATTGCTGGGATTCTCCTTCAGTCCATGCACCCAATCGGAAGCTTGTTTTGGCACAAGCTCTAACATCATATTCTTCAGGCACTCTTGAAGATGGGTGTTCATCCAAAAAAAGTCCAGGAACCTGAGGAGTAGCCCCTTGTGCCTTATTTAAAAGAGAATATATAGCTTTTAGATAATGCAGGTGCAGGTCCTGCACTGCCCTGAGGGAAGGTCCATTATCCCAGGACAATTTGAAGGGTGTGAACATCTGACTTCAAGGAAACTAAATTCCTTTTTTCACAATTGCTGTTCCCCAGAGACACCTCAGGAAAATCAACTTCCAGGAGGCAAAGATGGTATAAGACAGAAAAATGGTGAGGAGAGTAAGATGAGATGATGCTAATAATGAAGAGGCTGAAACGAATGAAATAGAGAAAGATAGATCGTGAAACAGATAGTGAAACAGTGGGGGCTAAATTTGATGGCCCCTAAAAACAGGCATGGGATGGTGATGGGCATGATTAACTGTGCCCATTCAGTGCAATGCAGGCAACATGCCAACTTTGTGTTGCCTATTCATTTAAATGAGTGCTGAATGCAACCAGCACTAATTGTATTGCATGCATCAACAGGGGACCCAAACTGTAACTTCCCAGTCCCATTCAACTGTTCAATTGCATTGTTTAAAGCTAGCTTGCACCTCAAAGGTGAGGTGCATTGTGTCTGGATCAGGTGCTGGCATTCATGCATGAAGTGACACTGACCTGGGAAATAGTAAAGAACGGCACAACACTGAAGAGAACAAACTCCAAGATTTTTGGATGCTTCTCACTGGAGGCCTTGACAGAGTATGTGCAAAGGAGAGAAGAAGTTCTATAACTGCAGTGACAAGAAGACCCTTATTTTTTGTTCTTTCATGGGATATGGGTGTTGCTGGGAAGTCCAACATTTGTTGCCCACCCCTAATTGTCCTCGAGGAGGAGGTGGTGAGCTGCCTTCTCAAACTGCTGCAATCCATCTGGTGCAGGTACACCCACAGCATGGCTGGGAAGACAAGCCTCGCACACACATCTCACAGCTTGCACATACTGCCAACTATTCAACCATGACAGCCACATCACCCAATCAGGTTACATGACATCTCTGAAATACTTCATGCTCTCTTGAAGGGAAAAGTGGTACATAATTAGAGGCAGCAGGAACAAATCAGAGGGGGTCCGGAAGGGCTGCATTTCCTAACGCCTGTGGAAGAGACAGAGCTGGTCATTGGGATCTCCATTGCTGAAGCTATGACCAGGAGTGGAGCTGAAATTATTGATGATGGTGGCATCCTCATATCTAATTCTCCTTCTTCCATCTCACTCCTTCTCATCCCACACTCTCTCCTGACTTACAGGTGTAAGCATGCACCTCCCAGTTTGCACCCCACCCCACAGCCCTTACCATAGCCTTACCTTCTGCCTTTTCCCTTTCAGATACGCAACAGATCTCACCAGGCCATGGAGGAACAACAAGAAGGGTAAACATTGCATTGTCAAAACCACCAGCTCAGATACTCACACTGTACATAATTTAGACAATAGCATAAAGACATGATATGCATGTGATGAGACAGCGAGCATGAGCAGAATGCAGACAGACGAGAGAAAGATATTATAGTGCATATGTCAGCTCACCAAAGGGTGAGGTTGCATAGCAGCTCCACTGCAGAGGACTCAGTTAGGGATTTTGATGGGGAACCTCACAGAAAAACAGTAACGGATATGCAACAGAAATGCTGGGTACAATAAAGAGCCGGCCAGAAAGCTTGCAGGCAATATCAAGGAGCATGGAGCAGTCCAGCACTTTGCCCAGAGCATGGAGCTTATCCTTTGTAGTGTGCAAGAGGTGACCAGCTCCATTAGCACATATGGTTACCCAAAGATGATGCAGTGACTGGTGGCCAATGTTGCAACTTCCATTGCTGCAAAGCAGCAGCTACTCATAATCTGGATGCCACCCTGTCAGTGCTCTTGCTGTTGCCTGTCAGCCAGCCAGCCAGGATTGCTGAGGTGCATTTTGATGCAGGGCCTTCCAGGCCCAGAGTTGCTCAAGGTCACCATGTAAGGCCAAGAACAGTCTTCTCCACTGAAAGTCAGCAGCCTTCCATCAGCCATGCAGCAGCCACTGGGGCAGCACTACATAGAAATACTAAGGCAGGCAAAGGCATATGGAAGACAGGCATTAAGTGATTAGAAGGGTGATTAGTTGACTTTTTTATGCAATGCATTATGATTTCATTCTTTTGATTCCTGTTTAGGGCGGAGTTGATATGCGGCGCCCTTAAAGCAATATTGGTGCAGTCAATGGCACCCTGCATCATGCGGGAGCCTCCAATCCTAGTGAAGCCATGTGTTCACCCTATCTGTTTATCTTTGGCAACGGCAAAGAAAATCTAATTAGATCTCCTGGAATAGAGAGTCCCAGTAAAATCCCTTATGCAATGGTGGATGACAAAATGCAAGATGTTATAAATATCTCTAGACTTAACTCAGAAGCAGCCTGATGCATAAAAATTCATTGCTACAGTCACTGTCACAGGCCCTGGCAATGTGTTATTTGCCCTGCTTTGGGGTTGTGGCTGCAGCAGGTGGCAGAAAACAGGGAGGATATCCTTAATGAAATGGAGACATCTCACACAATGTTCCTCACTGAGTTTCAAGTAGGAGCATTGCACCCTGAAACCCTGGGCATATATGCTCTCCTGCTGAAAACCATCCACCCTCTCCTCCTCCCCTTTCTCCCAGCAGCTTGTCCTATTCCTTGTGGAATCTGCTCATTCTCCAAGTCATGCTTTTTTTCCCCCAGGAATGCCCAGTTGTGCACCCAGTCTGGGAACAACTGACTTGAAGTCAGGAGAAATTCTTCAGCACCTGCCGCATCACTGCCTGTAGACCTTTGCAACTTGAAACAGCGATAGAAAGCTTTAAACACTTGTAGATTTGTAGTAACAACCAGAAGAAATCATTCAGTGGCTAACCCGTGAAGTAGTTGATGATCCCTTTGTTACAGTCTAGGGGTGCTGGGGTGCCCTTTCTACTGTTTGCCTACATGTTCAGCTGTGTGTGGTTAAGAGAGGATGTTAGTTGGACCATTGAGCTCCAAAATGGCACTGATGTCAAATCTGCAACCATTGGCTTAACCTCCCTGCTCTACATATATCTGGTGGACGTTCACTGTTTAAGCACTAATACTTGCACCAATATGACCGATGCGACCCACCTCAAATATGTGTGGGTGTGCTGTAGACGTCATTCTGGAGCTCCAAGGTCATTCACAGTGCCCAAACAATGGCTGCTAATGAGCCCAATTGCTTGCCCAGCTAGGAATAGAGGCAGCAATTGAAAATGGTCTATTTCATACAGGATAAAAGACTAATTGGGGAGGAGGAAATTCCAAATATATTTGATGTATCAAGGAGAAATGTATCCGGTGATGGAGAATCAAGTCATGGCAAGACACTGAAATGGAAAGAGTCAACTGCGTAATCAATATGCCACTATATACTAGGTTGTGACATCAGTTAAAATAATGAAAGGAAATTTAAATAAGCTGCAAGGTGAAGAACAAAGAGATAGGCAAAGCTAAATGGGGAGAAAATGGAGAAATAAAAATGAAACAAGGATGATAAAAGCAAACAAAATTTTCCATCTTTTATATATTTGATCAATACCACAAATATCATGAGTCCAGAAATTGCTCTAAGTGATATTATTGGATGAGTGATGAACTCTGCTTTGCCTTTTGCTCAACAGTTACCAAACCACTTAAATTGATCTGCTTAACACCTCCACTAAAATAGCAGAGAAATGTCATATGAACATATTAAATGTCTGATGGTTGATGTTGCTAATAACAAAGAGTGTGGTAATGGTATGTTTTTATGAAAAAAAGTACAGTATCAAGAGGCAGAGAAAAATAAATACTGTGATTTATCATGCAGGACAGACAAAATCTCATTGTCAAACTTGACAGGATGCTGGAGGTTGCTGTTTACGAGACTGCATTGTGACACCTCCCACTCCCTATTCCAAGTGTATGTATTTGTAGGGGAATGTTGGCAGCTTTAAAGTTGTTGTGTGATCTTTGCAAGCAAATAACTAGGAGACAGATGTTCCAAAATGTTTCGTGCCCATTTGATTCCATGGTTTAAGTAATGTCAACTTTGGAGAGATTTATTTTACATGTCTAATACTTTAGCAGATTTTACACATTAACTGCAGTAGTTAGGCCTGTTTGTGTTAGCAAAATTCATAATCAAGCCCATGCATACTCACATTCTCTAATTACACTTGCACAAACTTTCACATCTACACCCTATACCCTCATCAATATCAACTCCACAAAGTAATACCCAATACCAACACTAATATCAACCAATTGTTTTGTTGTCAACTATCTTCAACTGCTTTATCAATGACCTTCCCTTGATATCAAGCTCAGAACTGGGGCTGTTTGCTAATAATTGCACAATGGTCACTTCCATATGCAATTCCTCAGATAATGAATGCAGTCCACGTGCTCATGCAGCAAGACCTAGACATTAGCCAGTCTTGGCTGATATGTAGAAAGTAATTTTAGTATCACACAAAATCAGGCAATGGCCATCTTCCACAAGAGATAGACTAACTACTGTCTCTTGGTATTCAGGATTTCCCACCATCAAAATTCTGGGGGTCACCTGTGACAGGATACACAAGTGCCATGAGTTTGGCTCACACAAGTGCTGTGCTTAACAAGCATAGGTCAGAGGCTAGTAATTCTGAACAAGTGACTCACTTCCTGACTCCCTCAAAACTGTCAATTGCCTACAAGGCTCAAGTCAGGAGTGCGATGGAATACTCTTCACTTGCCTGGATGCTGCAACATCCATAACATCCATCCACACATAGGAACATCATCCAGGACAAAGAAGCCTTTCCACTACCTGAAACACCTACTCTCTTCATGACTGGAGCACCATGGCTGCAGTAAATACTATCCACAAGATGCACTGCAGCAATTCACCTCCCAAACCTGCAACTTCCATCACCTAGAAGAAAAAAAGCAAGAAGCACCATAATCTTGAAGTCTTTCTAGATCACACTATTCTAGGTCAAAAATTTGGAATGGCACAGAGCACCTTCATCAAATGGACTGCAGCAACTCATGAAGAAGGCCTACCACTATTTTCTCAAATACAACTCAATAACTGTCAGCCTTGCTAGCGCTGCCATATACTGCAAATGTAAACCAAAGCAAGAGGGACAGAACCTGAGGAGTGAAACTATTTACATCGAGTGATAGGAGGTCAGGAAAGAATGTTAGGTGACCAGCATTTTAGAGAGAGCAGGGTCAAGGGAGCATAAAATGCCTCTCCTGGACAGTTTGAAGAGGACGCAAGGAGAGATAAGACATAAATTGGGGAAAGATGTGGCAGGACTCTGGCAGGGGTAGTCTAGATTAGGTTTAGGTTGGTGTGCAAGGAAAAACTGGAAATCAAAAGAGTTAATTGATAAAATTGTCTCAGTTTTTCCTATAAAAAAAGTCCTACAAAATCTTTGCACCTGTTTTTGGAGGTAAGGATAGTGAGAGCCGGGGGTGGGGAGGGCTTATGGAGAATGTTGTTAATGGAGGAAAGAGGTGTGACTCACAGTAAGACCATTTTCATATCTCCAAAACCCTAAAAATTCAATTCCACATGGCCACACCCAGTACTCATAACAACCAGCTCATTTCAATCATAACAAGAGCCCACTCATACCAGCATCACATATATGTGCCAATACCAACATTAATCTAAGCTCCACACATTTATGCTCAGTGCCCACAATAATGCCAGCTCCACCTTCATGAGTTCAAGGGAAGATTTGCCAACGAATGGATTACAGGACTGGTTTACTTTAGGGACCAATTTCCTCAATTGCTTTGATGAAGTGATAAATCAACTGATGTGGTGTTCCTGCATTTCCAAAGTTTCTTTTCGCAAGCAAGGTTATTATTTAAACTCAAAGCCACGGGGATTTAGCGTAAATTATGAAACAGATAAGAAACTGGCTGAAGGTGTGGAAACAATAAGTGCTTATTAGTGGGATCTCAGGGTGTAAGGAGGGACTGCCTTGGATGCCCCAGGACTCTATGGAACCATTACTGTTCCTGATTTACATAAATGACCAGGATGCAGAAACTCAATGCAAAGTAATCAAATTCACTAATGGCACCAACAGTGGAATCAGCGGTGGCAGCTCAGGAATAATAGAATGAATTGGACACAATATACAAGTACGGAACAATGGCAGATGAATTTTAATGGTGATAAGTATGAAGTGATACACTCGGGCTTGAAAAATAGAGAACACATGTTAGAATCATAAAGTCGTAGAGCACCAGAGAATGTTCAACCCATTGTGTGTGTGCCAGTTCTCTGAAAGAGCTATAAATTAATCCCACTCCTTTGCTATTTCCCCATAAAAGAATTCTCTTCACCTCCACCTTGGCTATTTTTGTCCATTAGTTTAAATCTGCGTCCTCTGGTTACTAACCTTTCTGCCAGTGGAAAACATTTTCTCCTGGTTTCCTACTCCATAAAAAACTCATCATAATTTTGAACACCTCTAGTAAAGCTTCCCTTTGCCTTCCCTTTTCTAAGGAAAACAATCCATCCTCTCTATTCTCTCTGGATAACTAAAACCTTTTATCTCTCTCCTATTCTAGTAAATCTCCTCTGCGCTAGCTCCATGACCATGACTTTGATGAGCAGCTTTATTTAATTAATCATTCATTGGATGTGGGCATGCTAGCAAAGTCACCATTTATCGCCCATCCTTACCTGCCCTTGTGAAGGAGACAGTGAACCCTCTTCTTGAGCCACTACACTGAAGGTACTCACATCGTGCTATCAGATGGGGAGTTCCAGGATTTTGATCCAGTGTTGAAGAGGGATCAGTGATATATTCCTAAAACAGGATTAGATGAATCTTGGAAGGGAATTTGGAGGTTAAGCTATTCCCATATGCCTGCTGTTCTTATCCTTATTGGTGGTGGAGGTTGCAGGTTTGGGAGATGCTGTCAACTAAGCTTTGGCAAGTTGCTGCAGTGCATCATGTATATGTACACACTGCAGCTGTGTTGTGCTGGTGGTAGAGGGACTGAATGATTACAGTGATAGATCTGGTGCAGAGCATGTGGAATATATTTTCCTGTAAGGTGTTCAGCTTCTTGAGTGTTTTTGGAATGGCATTCATCCAGGCAAGTGGAGACTATTCCATGACACTCTTGACTTGTGCCTCATAGATGCTGGAAAGGTTGAGAGGAGTCAGGAGTGAGTTACTTGGTGCAGAATACACAACCTCTGAATTGCTCCTGCAGCCACAGTATTTGTTGGACACACTGTTCTAGCTGAGGTCTAACCACTGATTTATAAAGATTTAGCATAGCTTCCTTGCTTTTATACTCTGCACCTTTATTTACAAAGCCAAAGATCTCATACTGTTGTTTTTAACAGTCTTATCAATTTTACTTAGGACCGTCAAAGGTTTGTGCACGCACACCCCCAGATCTCTCTGTTCCTGCACTCCCTTTAAATTTGTACCATTTAGTTTATATTGACTCTACTAATTTCCCTTTCCAAATGAAGCTTTTCACATTCCCTGCACTAAATTTCATCTGTCACGTGCCTGCCCATTTTACCAGTCTGTCTATGTCCTCCAGAAATCTGCTACTATCCCCCTCATTGTTTACCATGTTTTCAAGCTTTGTTTCATATGCAAACTTTGAATATATGCCCCTTTTACCTAGATCTTTGAGCACTACCTACCATTTTAGTACCCCCTGCATTCTTTCCAATTTCTCTGCCCCCTCCTCCTTCACTGTAACATTGGCAGTATACTCTCCTCCTGTGAAGAGAGATGTAAAGCAATCATTAAGTACCACAGCCATGTTCTCTGCCTCCACAAGATTTCCTTTCAATTTCCTCATTTCCACCTCTTCTTTGACTACATTTTAGTCAACCCTTTTGACTACATATATGTTTATAAGAGACATCAGCATTTCCTTTTATGATATGCACTAATCTTTTTCATGTAATCTTCTTGTCCCACTCATTTCCTTTTTAGTTTTCCTCTGCATTCTGAGACTGCTTGATTCTCTACCAAATTATTAACCTGACATTATTGTAAGCTTTCTTAATCTGTTTCATTTTAATTTCTTTAGTCATCCAGGGAACTCTAGATTTGGATGCCCTGCTTTACCCCATCGTTGGAGTTTTTACCAAAACTGTGTGAAGGCCACCTACTTCTCATTTCCTATTTTATCAGCTGGTCTTTGCTTCCAGTTTATCTGGGTCTAATCCCCTTTCAACTCACTGAAATTGACTATCTTCCAGATGAGTATCTAAACCTTTGGGTTTTCCATTTTTCTTTTCCATAACTATTCTAAACCTGATGATATTATGATCACTGTTCCCCAAATGTTTTCCCACTAAAACTGGCTCCACTTGCTCCACCTAACTCCCTAGAACTGGATCTAGCACTGCTTTCCTTGTTGGATTGCAAATTTATGAATCCAATCAAGAAAGTTCTCCTGCACACATTTCAATAATTCCTCCCCCTCCTTGTATCTTCATGCACCAACTATCACGACTCGATTGTTTTTACTTCTTTCAGAAATATGCCCACAAATTTGCTTCTTCTTCTTTTTCTCAGTATTTGGTCGTCTGTTGTCGACACCCAGTACCGTAACAGCTCCTCTTTTGCTCTTTAACCTGTCTTTGAACCGTTAATCACATTATACCTTTCCAGGGCTATAACAGTGTCTTTGATCAATTCTGCCAATGGCTCTATCCCATCTTTCTTTTCTCCATCTTATGTCTTCAGAGTACATTGAGGAATGTAAAGTTCCCATTCCTGCCTTTGTATGAGCCAAATTTCCTGGATTGTTGCTATATCGTAATCTCAAATTGACACTGAACATGTCCAATTGATGGAAAGCAGCAATTACCAATGTCAGGGGATTTTGAACTACATTGCTAAAACGTTAGTATACAAGTCAGCTGCCGTTGTGATCAAACTTTATGATGCTGCGGCTAGACTGCACCCTGAATACTGTGTCCAGTTCTGAATGCCAAGAAACAGAGACATTCAAGCATTGGATACAGTATATACTCACAAGGCTGATTTCAAGCACTTTGAGAAAAAAAACCCAAAGAAACTTGGGCCTTTCAGCTTAGAAATAAAGCATCAGAGAGGTGAACATATTGAAGCATACAAAATTATTAAGGACATATAACAAACCTGGATAATTACTTTAAATCAAATGATAGTAGGAAAAAACTAGAGAACTAGAGTTCAACCATAAAGCATGATTTAAGACTGTTAGTAGAACATTTCTCTTCACACAAAAAGTCATCAACATGTGCTAAAAAAACCCTGCAGAACGAGTTGTGAAAGTCAAAATTCTAGAGTCATTTCAGGAACAATTGGAAACTACAAAGAAAGAATATTACCATCTTTTGGGATTGATTTGTATATGACCTTATTCATCAGTAATAATCTATGATTTTATGAATGAACTACAGGGCAGGTTAATAGGGAATCAGTTTCAGGGTAAAATAACTGGGAATGGGTTGCAGAGTGACTTTATTAGAGAATACCTTACAGGATGGCTTTAGCGAGTAATGTGTTATATAGGAATTATTCAGGAATGGGTTACAGGACAATCTTAACGATGGGGATAAGTTAAAAAGTGGGTTACCAGGGGAATGAGTTATAGGATAGCCTAACAACAAGGGTAGAAAAAAAATTGCTTATATCCAAAATAAAACACGATTTCTGTAAAAACACAAGTCAGACAGTAGATGAAAAAAAAAGACAATTTAACAATTCAGATGCAGAGGCTTTGTCAAAGCTCAAGTTGTGGGAACAGCTTCCACTACACTAGTCTATTTTTCCCCCCAGATATCTATTCTGTATTTCTAATATTGTTTTTTTTTTCATTTCTTGCTGTAGGGCCAGAGTCAGCAGCCCAGCTTGTTTTAACAGAGTATAAAACATCCAGTCCAAATATGAGTTATTTAATGGAAATTCCTATGAGTGACAGAAAACTGCAGTTATCCAGGTGCCAGAAAAATCTAAAGAACAATTTGTATTGAGAGTGAATCTGACTTCAAATAAATCATTCAATGGTGTTAACTATGCGATTAGGTATCATACTCTTCTTGGGACAAAGTCATTTCTAACTAACATAAATAAAACGCAGTCTTAACTGATTTAAATTTGACGCTGTAACTTAAAAACTTTATCAAGTTAAATTGATAAAAAATAAGCATTGGAGAATTCGGTAAAGCTTTATTGAAGATAAGTATTATTTAACAATGTTGTTCACCAAGGATCAGAAGAAGTGAGTTCCTTACCTTTGGCAGAATGGACAGCGAAGCAAAAATTCCTCAGGCTCCCCCCGTTGAAGCTAATCTCTGTTCCGTGCTTCAAAGGTAAGAGAATGAGAGCGGAATTGCACTTCGCTGGGAATATTATTAAAACATTTTAACATCACATCGATCACGACTAACAGTTGTATGTATCTCGCTTCTAACATTATACGTTAACCCTAACTAAATGCTGTACCAACAGTCACATCTATAACACAACTAACCACTATCACTCATAGTTCTTTGCTAAAATCGCGTCTAACTCCCATAACTATCTATCAAGCATTGGCAACTTACACGATGTCACATCAGAAGCTGGGAGAGGAGGAACTGCTGCCCCTCACTGCCTCTCCCAGCACCTACAGGAACAGAAGCAGCAGCGTCCACAACATGTGGGGATGGTACGTCACACAGGCTGTACCATTCCTGTCCTGGCACTTCGAAAAGTCAGAACAATGGAAAAGGCAAATTTTATAAAAGTAGAATAGGGGAAAGGTAGGCACGCAAATAGAGGGAGAGACAAAGAAAAGGTAAAGAGACATGAGGAAAAAAAAGCAGCAAAAAGGGAGAAAAGAAGTTAGGAATGGATAGCGGGAGAGAGATGTTGAAGAAAAGATAGGAAGGAAAGGTGAAAGAAAGAGGTAGGAATAGTCAGACAGGAATGGACAGAGAGAGAACATAGGGTCATATGGATTAGGAACAGGAGTAGGTCATTTGGCCCCTCGAGCCTGCTGCGCCATTCAGTAAGATCATGGCTGATGGGATTGTGGCCTCAACTCCACATTCCACCCACCCTGATAAGCTTTGACTCCCTTGTTAGTTAAGAATCTATCTACCTTTGCCTTAAAAACATTCAAGGACCCTGAATCCACCGTTGTCCAGGGAAGAGGGTTCCAAAGATTCACAACCATCTGAGAGAAAAATTTTCTTATCTCTTTCTTAAATGGGAGACCCCTTATTTTTAAACTC
This sequence comes from Carcharodon carcharias, assembly GCF_017639515.1. NCBI lineage: Eukaryota > Metazoa > Chordata > Chondrichthyes > Lamniformes > Lamnidae > Carcharodon > Carcharodon carcharias. Next base: position 69,961,713 of record NC_054470.1, read on the forward strand.
TGTGCCCTAGTTCTAGTCTCTCCTACAAGGAGAAGCATTCTTTCAGCAACCACCCTGTCAAGTCCCCTCAGGATTTTATATGTTTCAATAAGATCAACTCTCATTCTTCTAAGCTCCAATGGATACAGGTGCAGCCTGTCCAACCTTTCCTCGTAAGATATCCCAGGTATTGGTCGAGTGAACCTTCTTTGAACTGCTTCTAATGCATTAATAAACTTTTCTAAACAAGGAGAACAAAACTGTTCACTATACTCTGGATGCGGTCTCATCAATACGCTATATAGCCTTGGCAAAAAATCCCAACTTTTATATTCCATTCCCTTTGCAATAAATACCAACATTCCATTTTCCTTCCTAATCACTCACTGTACCATCCACACGCCATCCTGACTTGGAAACATATCACCGTTCCTCCACTGTCACTGAGTCAACATCCTGGAGCTGTGCGTTTACCCACACCACATGGACTGCAGCAGCTCAAGAAGGCAGCTCATCACCACCTTCTCAAGGGCAATTAGGGATAGGCAATAAATGCTGGCCCAGCCAGCGACATCCACATCCCATGAATGAATAAAAACAAAACACCTGCATACTAACATTTTGTGATTCATGCACCAGGACATCCAGATCCTGAATGAGAATGAAGAAAAGACATAGAAAGAGGTGAGAAAGGAAAAGGCTGACTGAAAAAGACAGGGGCAGTGAGACAGAACAGGAAGATAAAAGGACAGGAAAATAGATTGGGGCAGAAAGGGAAAAGGGGCAGGAATGAAAGCAAACATTGAAAAAGGCAGAAGAAGAGAGAAACACGTTTAGAAAGAACACAATAGGGTGAGCCAGAGAGAGAGAGAAAGGCAGAAAAAGAGTCAAGGGCTTCAAGTTTGTTAAGACCTGAAAATAGGTGCGGGATCACGATATTGCTTCTGATGCAGGCAACATGTTCATTATGACTGCACCAATGTTTGGGAGCAAATAGTCTGTGCAGAATCCTTGAAGTCAGGACAAAGTCCCTCAGTATGTGTCACAACATTCCCTGTAGACTTTAACAACTTTAAAGAAATTGAAAAACCACTAAACACTTTTACAATCTCAGCAAGAGCTGCCAAGATCAATCAGCAACTAACCTGAAAATAGCTGATGATCACTTAAATAACACTGGTGGTTGGGGTTTCCTCTCTGCTGCTGAATGTGTGTTCAATTGTGTGAGATTAAGGAAGGTGTTAACCATAGTGTTGTGCTTCAGAATTACAGTGCTAGCAACAAATCAGTGTGTCGTGCTGATTAACTTCAATATCTGCCCTCTTTGCATACTTATGGCTGATCTCCCTTTGCACACACTCACACCCTTAGCTAAATGACACCCACTGTGGCTCGAACTGCAAGTGTGCGCATGTGCAATGGATGTTTGGGAGGCAACCTCTGGTGCTGAAAATCTGAATGTTACGGCCAAGGAGAGAGAGCAGCAGTGGAGCGGTAGGGGGAAAGGATGAGGAAACTGAGGAGATGTAAAGAGACAAAGATAGAGGAAAAAGAGAGCAAGAGGCAAGAAAGAGTTTGGGAAGAGATACTAGGGAGGAAACAATGTTGTTCTAGTCTATTTTGAACAGATGGCCAAGTTTTGTGATTTTTTTGTATTTATTTCTGTCTGACACCAGAGCCGTTCCTCATTGTTTTCTCTGTGATATACATTAGAATGCAGATTCTGAGATTTCTTATTTCTCAATCACTTTGCGACCACTTCAGTTGGGAATTTATCTCTGACCTACAAATATTGTGGAATCATGGTGACAACTGATTGATTTTCTTTGATTGTTGTACGCATGTATAACTTATGAATAAGATCATGAGACAGATTCTTCTGGTTGGAAAAACCCACATAAGAATCCTGTGTTGTGGCTATCAAACTTCTCAGTGACAACTGCACCGCTCTCCTGGCTGACATCCCTTTCATTATCCTTTATAAACTTGAGTTTATGCAAATCTCTGCTACCTGAATCCTAACTCGCACGAAGTTCTGTTTAACCATCATTCCTGTGCCTGTTGACCTACATGGGCTTCGGGCTCACCAATGCTTCAGATTTATCATTCTCATCCTTGTTTTTGCATTCTTCTATGACTTTTCCCCTTCCTATCTTTGCTACATCCTCCAACCCTTCAGCCCTTCAAAAACTCCATGTCCCTCCAATGGTGACCAATTTTGTTTGCACCATATTGGCTGCAGTGCCTTCAGCTGTATAGGCCCAAAGTTCTTGAATTTTCTCCCAAAGCCTCTCTGCCTCGCCACCTCTTATCCTCCTTGAAGACTCTAAGCCTTTGGCCAAATGTCTTAATGTCTCTTTATTTGGCTTGAAGTCAATTCTTTACCTGATTACACTCCTGTGAAACATGTTGGGTAGCTTTACAATGTTAAAGGTGTCATATAAATGCGAGCTGCTGTTGTCATTGTAACTATGAAGCTTGGGTGGGTCAGAAGCTAATATAAGTTAGTATAGGGCCAATGGATGAACAGGGGTATGTGCGTATGTGTCTGTGTGTGGGCAGCAGAGTTTTAGGTGAGCTCAGATTTATGGAGCATGAAAGAAGGGAGGCCAGTCAGGAGGAGATTGGAGTTGTCACTGAGTTATGTGCCATTTAGGATAGAAGGTTTTGCTTTCAATTCTGGTCAGTGCTGAGTGAACTAAAATCAGTTTGGTGGAGCAGGAGGTAGTACAATTGGTCTCAGTGATATGAGGGGGGAAAGATTAGTGAGAGTTCCCACCCCTGTGATGCCAACTGAAAAGTGCACTCATGTAGAAGTTTGTGTCAGGATGGTAATTAGCTCAAGCATTATAGCTCAAGTGTCAAGCTAGCCAAGACTCATTGATTGGCCGCACATTTGAAAAATAACCATTTGGCCAAGGAGTGGGTTGCTTGATTGTACAAATGCACAACGGAACATCAAAGGAACATAACACGGGGCCAGGAAGGGACTTGTTTGCGAAGGTGCATATTTTTCTTATTTGCTGAAAAAATTAATTTGATTGATCACAGTTTAAAAAGTATGGTATTAGTGGTTCATGTCAGCATTAAAATTAAGCATCTAATTAAGTTATTATTTTTAATACTGAACAGTTTAACTTCAAATTTCTACAATTTTGTCAGCATTATATTGAAGCTGAGTAAATTATCTAACCTTTGTCACCAATTCAAAAGTGAATTAAATTGATAAGAGTAAAAGCATGCTACAACAGATCCACTGGGAGAAAGCTGTTGGCTGTTCATGTTGAAGGGAGAGTTATGTATCTTGTACAGAGGATGCCAGCAGGTGATGCTATGGAGCAACAGCACAAGTCTGGAAAATAAATTGCAGGTTAATCTGAACTGTGTTCAAATGTTGCTGACCTTTGATGATATCAAAACAAATAGTTCTGAAGTACACAGGTATCATTGTGTAATGGTCATGTTGCTGAACTAGCAATCCAGAGAATGTCCCTCCATCCCATCATGGCAGTTTGAGAACTTAAATGCAGTTTAAAAAAATCTGAAAATTAAAAACTGCTATCAGCTGTTGGGTTATCGTAAAAGCCCAAATGGTTCAATTGCTGGGATTTTATGCTCCCCACAGAGAGCAGGCAGGGGGATCGAAGGGGGTAGTGGGGTTCCATAAAATTGTGTGAGATGGTAGCGGCTTCTGTCTGTCGCCTTCCCACTTCCACAGGTAGTTTACCTTACTGGAATACTCCCCAGTCCACCACACTCCCCACTCCCCTGAATGGACCCAGTGATCCACAACCCCACCTGCTTTTATACTGGGCCTCCTCGTTGGTCACCAGTTTGGGGTCTGTTGCAGTCTCAGAAGTGGCCACTGCTCCCAGTGGTGCTGCTAAAGCTGAAGAGCTACCAGCCCTCTGATTGACCTCTTGGAGGCGGGACATCCTGCCTCAGCAGGAGCAGAGGCCACGACCTCAGGCAGCTAAATGCCTGAACCACATGAAATTCCATCATGGCTTCCAGGGACAGTGGAGGTGGGCTCACTCCCAACTCTCTGCCTCCACTTTAAATTCCTGTAAGTATATCCTTTAAAGAAGGAAACCTGCTACCCTTATCCACTCTGGCTTAATGTGACTCCAGTCCCACACCAACATGGTTAACTCTTAGCTAACCTTTTAATGACGACAAGAAACTGAGTTGTATCTAACCAGGTATGGCAGCTTCGGTGGAGAGAAGAAAACAGAGTTAACATTTCAGGTCAATGATCTTTCATTAACTGGAAGCTGTTAGAGATGTAACAGTCTTTAAGCAAGTGCAGAGGCAGTGAAAGAAGCAGCAAGAGGGATAACGGTAGAGAATTAAAGGACTGTGATAGTGTTTCAGGCACGATTAATTGACAAGGGTGTTGATGGTGCAATGCAAAGGATGTAATAATGTGACAAGTAAAGAAACAAAAGATGAGTTTAGAGGAGCTGTAAGTTGCAACAGGATTATTGCATTATTAACACCGAAAGAAATGAGAGAAGTGATTACAATCTGAAGTTATCAAAATCAGTGTTGAGTCTGGAAGGCTGTAAAGCACCTGACTTAAGGATGAGGTGCTGTTCTTTGAGCTTCATTGGAACAATGTCAGACAGAGAGCCAGAATGGTAGTGGGATGGAGAATTAAAATGACAAGCAACCGTTAGGGTCACACTCATGGACTGAATAGAGGTGTTCAACATGATCACTTCAAGTACATTCAAGTGTATTTGGAAAGTGGCCGATGACAAGAGAGATGCCAATATTGAAGATTGAGAAATATGGAGATTTACCTCCTGATTAACATTTGGTCCAAATGCAGTGATTAGGGTGTCTTTGATAGGAGGTATCCCCATTGACCAAATAGTTTCTAAGGGAAGACCCTGTGCTACAAATCAGAAATCCGAATGGTATTGTATTTTTAGTTATTGAAGGAATGTGGAGCTGTACAGAATGACAAAAAATCGGAATGGATTTATCACAAAGCAGCAGCATTTACAAAGGCAGCAGCCTAATGTGCAGCAAAAAAAGCCAGACCAGGCTGATTAGAAAGAAACTGCAGAGGTCAGCACAGAAAAAAAATCAAGGTTGGACAGATTTGTGGGAATGAGAGATTGAGCTGAGAAATTCTCAGGCAGTGGGCAAAGAATTTAACAAAATAAATTGACTTTACACTCTGTTGAATCTTAATCCTGTTCAGCAAAGAGATATTACACAGCCAGAGCAGGAGTCTGATACTCAGTTGTCTTATATCAGTTTTCTTAATTCTTTCACAAAGCAAAAGACGTATGCCAGCTGCAAGTTAATTTATTTTCCCTCTCTAACAACTTAGAACACTGGAAGTTGCAAAGCTGCAGAGTCAGGCAGTTACCACTCCCAAGGGCTTGCTCCCTGGGTGCTCCCCCCTCCCAAATATCTGGCCACAGGACATGCACTCTGGGACAGGGGCAGGGTTGGAGTTGAGTGGTGCGGAAAATAGTAGACCATTGTTGTGGATGGGTCAATCTTTAGCAGGGTCTTGTTTTAGAAAAGGGAATCAGAAACAGAGCCTGCAGCTAAGAGCTGGTTCAGGAGCTATGGGACCTCAGGGCTGTTGCTAGAGATCAGCAGGGTTACAATTTTTGCTGGAGGTGAAAAATAACAATCGCACTCACCTCAGCATTTTTCTTCTCTTGGATTGTAAGCTGTAGCTCAGTTGGTAGCACCCTTGCCGCTGAGTATTCAAATCCCACACCAGCTATTGATGTACAAACATCTGGGTTGGTGCTTCAGGGCAGTACTGAGGGAGTCCTGTGCTATCAGAGGTACCCTTTTTTAATGAGATGTTAAACCAAAGCTCTATCTGCCCTTTCAGATTGGTATAAAAGATCCCAAGGCACTATTTCAAAGTAGGGTAGGGAGGTTATATCCAGTCTCCTCAGTCAGAATATTTAAAAACGACTATTTGGTTAATGCCACAATGTTATGTATGGGATGGGGGGGCCAGCTGTGTGCCAATGGGCTGCTGCATTTCCTATATTATAACAGTGATATGCTTCAAAGAATTTTGGGACATCCTGAGGTCATGAAAGATACAATATAAATGCAAATCAGCTTTTTGCCAGAGCCTCTGATCTAAAGAGGGTCCCAGTGCAAGCCCCAGCTTAGACACTATTTCACCTGGGACCCCCATGGACATATCTCCAAGGAATTGAGAGGTTAGAAGAAATCCTCCTCTTCATTACCCTAGCAATAATTGACCTATGCCTTTTCCAGGTGAAAGCTTTGCTCCATCCAGTAAGTAATGACCCAGAAATCCAGGGTGTTAAATTGGATAAGATAAGGGATGATGATGTGTGATGAACCCGTGCCCATCAAATTCATGTTGCCTGCTGTTTTAAATAATTATTGTATGCACCCAGCACCACCCATGCTGTTCAATGGCTGCACGCAGGAGGCCCAATAGCACAAAAAGAGGTGCAGCTGGATGTGGTGAGAGCATGTCTGCTGTGGAAAATTCAACAATGGCTGACTAGGGCGGAGAGGCACTGCACTGATGGTTTTGATGGAATAGGTGGAACTGATGAAAGATATCCTGTTTCCTCAAGGGTAGCAGGGGGCCCTCCGGACAATGTGCTCAGGAAGCCATGGGAAGGGATAGTGACGGAGGTCAATGCCAGGAGTATAGCTTCAAGAACTGAAGGCATTGCAGGAAGAATTTTAAGGATTTCAAGGTCAGTGAGATTATCTTCAAATGCCTTAACCTACCAACCCCACAACTAGTCTCACCTACTGGTGAATTCACTACATCCTCTTCATTGACCTACCAACAAATTCAATCAAACAGAACTCAATCCTACTATTTATAATTTTTACCTCAAGATTTCACGCTTTGTTGCAAGTCTGTGACCCACATTTCACAACTCGCACACCCTGGCAGTGAGTCAATCTTGACAGCCGCATCATCCAAACAGTTAGCATAACACTCACTGACACCTTCTTTCTTGCTGGAGAAGGTGACATAAAATCTAGGAAGCAGCAGAAAGAACTGAAGGGGACAAGTGTGCCTGCGTGTTTTAACTCCCATGGATGAGATGTTTCTGGTCATTACGGGAAGGTGTGGCGGGGGGAGGCAGTTTGGGGGTGGGTCACTGAGGATATGGTCACCAGCACGGCTGAAGTGATCGACAATGAGTGTATATGCGCACTTACTTCTCTCATCCCACTTCTCTCTCATGCCACAATCTCTTCTGACTGAGAAGCTGCGGGTTTGAGCACGTACTTCTTATTTTCTCTGCTTCGCCATAAACTAATCCTTGTCCCTTTTTCATTTTAGGTTTCTAAGAACGGGAACCAGCTGAGGCAGTAGAGGAAAAGGAAGAAGACACTGATGATGCAGAGACATTGGCTGGAATGGGTGGTGGGTTGGTGGGGGGGCTGATATTAATGGCGGCAGCCAATGAAGTGGAGATAGAGGTGGCTGCTGCTGAGGCAGGCAGGCCCCATCAATTGGAAGGGTGAACCCTCCAGCGGCGGGTGGACTTGGAACCGTGGGGGCAGCCATTGCCGCTGGGGGCCTCTCCATGAGTCATGGAGCAGTCATTAAGGAAGGCCACTCAAACAGGAACTCGAAATGGTTTACCTGGCAGTGCCTTTACATGGCAGGGGTCCACTGAGGTCGGTAAAATGCTGGCAGGGCAGGGTGCGGGAAGTAGCTATTAATTGGCCAATTGACTGGTTTAATTGGGGCCTGCCTCCAGTTGTTGGATGACCGAATCACTGCTGCTCCTGCCATTCCAAATATCTGGTCCTGTTGGGAAGACATTATGCTCCCCTGCCAATGCCTTCTGTTGCTATTTTACAAGGCTTCCCAACTCTTACCTCATCTCCAGAGGACTAGTAAAATCCATCACTTGATCTTATAGTCCAGCCACTAGCTCAGATGCTGACACTGCATGCGTTTTAGAGAATAAGATGAAGGAGGGACAGGCAGAAGGTGAGTCAAAGGGCACAAGTGCATAGGAGCTAGGGTTGGGGGCAAGATTAGTGTCAGTGCCAGTTTGAAAGATGGTTGAGGTCACACACTTATTCTGCCACAAAGTCAGGTGTGCCAGGCTATAGCAGAAACTGAAGGACGTGCACACTCAAATGCTTTGTGTACCAGGAACCCTGCCAGGAATCCTGTACACAAAGTCAAAATGCATGGAGGAGTCCAGCACTAACTTGGCACAGGTTTATACGCTGAATTTGGAGCCCATTCTTTACAACTTTTACATGGAATGGGTGTTCCCCTCCATCAGCACACCTGTGGAACCAATCATGATGGAGTGTCTTATGACTGAAGTTTCAGCTTCACGTTCAGAGCAAGCAGCTTCCACAAAAAGCCTGAGTGCTGAGTGTAAGTTCACCCTGCCGCCACACAATCTGAGCTTACTGCCAGGCAAGCTTCAACTGCTTTCATCATGGTTCTGTTACCAGTGTTCAAAGGGGCCTGTGGGATGTCACAGCACAGAGTTCTCTAATAGGTTACCAGGATTGCTGAGGCATGAGTACAAATCTGCTGTCCACTCACTTGAGGAAAGTTGTTTGATCATTCTCTGGCCTGGCAATGAAGAATAACATTAGGACGTAGAAGGTAGGCTTATATAGCATATTTAGAGGAGGATTATTATTTGCCTGGTAACAACTGTGCTTGCATACACCAACTAACCCACTGAAGGAATTAGAAAATTGCTTGCAAATGATGACTAATAGAGGTGAAGTTGAAGTAGAAGATCTGCCATGAATGAATTGAACGGTGGAGCAGGCTTGAAGAGCCAAATCCCGACTTCTACTCCAATGTCTTATATTTTTATGTTACTGGACTGACGACCCAGAGAACTTGGGGTAGATCTTGACTTTGTGTTTTGGTGTAAACCTGGTGACAGCAAGTTGGTAGTCTGTTTTACAGGTCTCCTTATTTTTATTTCCAATGACTTCAATGGCGCCTCTTGTTCTGTGATCCAGGATTCTCGATTCTCCACCAGGGGAAACATTCTCTCAGCATTTACCCTATTAAGGGCCATAAGAATTTTATGTTTCAATGAGATCACCTTTTGTTCTTCTAAACTGCAAGGAATTTAAGCCTCGTCTACTCAATCTTTCCTCATAGGACCATCCCCACATTCCAGGAATCAGTCTCATGAATCTCTGTTGCACTTCTTTTTGGGTAAGTACAGCTTTAAAGAAACTAAAACTGCACAAAGTACACCTGATGTGTCCTCACCAATGCCCTGTATATAATTGTATAATTAGCTTATTATCTCACTGTAGCAAATCTGACATACCATTTGCCTTCCTAATTGCTTGCTGTACCTGCACACTAATGTTCTGTGATCCATGTACAAGGATACCCAGGCCCTTCTGAATGTAAACATTTCCTAGTATGTCAGCATTCAAAAAATTTCCTGCTTTTTAAAAATTTGTTCTGCCCAAATGGATAACTTCACACTTCACCACATTGTATTGCACCTGCCATGTCCTTGCCCACTCACCCAACCTATCGACATTCCTCTACAGCCTCTTTGCCATCTCATCACCGCTTACTATCTCACCTAACTTAGCATTGTTGGCAAACCTGGATATGTTACATTCAGTCCCCTCACCTGACTCATAGCTGAGGCAACAGCACTGATCCTTACAATACCTCAGTAGTTGCAGCTTGCCAATCTGAAAATATGCTGTTTATTCCTACTCTCTGTTCTCTGTCCTTTAACCAATGCTCAATTCATGCTAATATATTACCCCCAGTCCCACGAGTCCTAGGGCAGCATTTTCTGACCCCTCCCACTGGCAGGATCTATCTGGTCCCACCGAAGTGAATGGAAGTTTGAATGGCCTGCCGCATCTGCCGCGGTGGGACCTGCTGCACTGGGGATGGAAAATCCTCGCCCTAATTTTGTGTAATAACCTCTTGTGTGGCACCCTAGCAAACACCTTTTGAAAATCCAAATACACTATATCCACTGGCTCCCCCTTATCCATGTTACTGGTTACATATTCAAAAAAGAACAGATTTGTCAAACATGAGTTTTCTTTCATAAGCCTGTGCTGACTCTGCTTAATCATATTATAATTTTCTAACTGTTGCTATTTTTCCATTACAATATTAATGTACTCATTGATTGCAGCAACATATGAGGGATGGTACTTGATGCCAAGTTACAGAAATGATGGTTATATGATGTGTTGCTTAAGTGTGATTAATTACCACACAGTTCGAATTTCCAGATCTTTTTGTTATTCATTGAGTTTCAGTTTAAACTGTTTGCTTGTTATGTTGCCATTAGATTGCTACTATCCCATGAACCATATGAGCTGTAAGTATTCATTGTACCATCTAATGTGATTCTATGAAGTTAGTTTACTTTATAGCTGCCTGGTTTGTTTTTATATTTATATGAATCATGTCATATATTTATATGACACCTTATGTATCATGATAACCTGACTAAAATTGGTCATACTGAATTGGTATATTAGCTAATTTACTGCAACAACTACAAATACAACTGGGTCTCAGGGTCTTGCATTGCTGTTGCAAAGATAGCGTTAGTGGGAGGAGAGGATGGGCAGAAGTTTTGATTACCTCCCCAACAAGGGCATTGACAAAAAGGGTGCAGGGCTCCCTAAGTCAGTAGTTTGTGCTCCTTCATTTGTGACCACGCGTTTTATTGCAGTTACTTCTGGTCTCACGAGGTAAACCTGCCTGATGTTTAGGCTGGGATGAAGTGTCATGAATACTTCAATCACAGAAAATAGTTAATCTTCAAGGACTAAACATTGTGGAATAATCTGTGTTTTAAAAGGTACTTTTTCTTAAAGGATTAATGCAGGACTCTGATTGCTTTTTTTGGGAAGAGACATCCGTTTACAAGAAAAGGCCGTTTAACAGTTGTAAAGAAGCTGAAACCTCTTGACCCTGGTGAACAGTGTACATAGGTGGGTCACATGAAATTTTATGGCTATGAAAACAGACATGCCTGAAAAAACTGTATTTAAAGTTGTGTTTTGTATTTTCTTTTGAGAGAAGAAGGACCAACCATTTGTGAAGAAAGACAGCAGCCCTTTTGCAGTCCAGAGCCAGTCCACAGCTGGAAGTGAATATAAGCTGCTCCTAAGTTGCTCTATGTGCTGGGATTGAGTACCCTCGAGTGTTCCTGGAGTCCAGGTGAAAAGCAGTGCAAGAGTCATCGATTGTTTCGCAGATCAGAGTTGAGAGACCATCCTTTTTCCTTTGAATTATTGAGTTTTAATTTTTGGCAGAATTCCCCTTTTTTTATTATTTTGACATGCGTGTGCATCTGCGTGTGTGTCTGCGCGTACCTTTTATTGAAGAAACCTAGTCATTGAGTGCTTATTCTGAGATTAATAGGAAAAGCACATATTTGGCTGTATAACTAGCTGGAAACATCATTTAAATATATGTTGTGACCCATGGGATAGTGGGACTAGAGACAGGCAAGGCACTCTTCCCATCCCAGGAGGGCAAAGAACTCTTTGTAGGGGGATGTAGAGGCAACTTTCATGCGTGGGTGCCACGGGTGCCACTCCAATTACAGGAACGGGGAGATGGTGGAAACCTAGCCCTTCCCAGTGTCTGCTTGGAGTCTTCAGTGTAGTGCCATAGATGTGGTCTCAAACTGTTCACGGCTCACTCAGGGAGGACTCCCCTGAACATGATCCAGTGAGTCAGGACTTAAATTAATATGTCACGTTGAGGGGAGGGTTGGTTACATCGAGGTTTGAGACTGAAGTAGGAGAACTGAATTAGTAAAGCTGTTTGTCTATTCTAAGAAGGTTTAGCTGAATTGAACTAAATGATGAGAAAATAAAACAAACTCTATTCTTGGATAGCGGCCCATGATAATAAGAGTCAAAGATAAGTGCACTGGACTAGAGAGGATACATTTCAGTGAAAAAAGAAGGAATCTGGCTCAAATTGACTGAGAAATAAACTTAATAAACAGTCTGATGAATCAGCAATGGGAAATAGAAAATAGGAAATGGATAGAATACAGAATAAGTATGATCCCAACAAGAGGAAAAGGGTATGAGCAAAGCGAAGAGCTCATTGGAGAGAGAAATTAAAAGCAAACGAACTGAAAAGGGAGACACCTGATAAAATTCGGCTTAACAAGGTCAATCAAGCGCATAGCAACTGCAGTAGGGAGATGAAAGAGAAGATTAGGAGGGCTAAAAAGCAATACGAAGGGAACCTTGGATGTCGAGGGATATACAGGATTGGATAAAGAGGAAAAGGGAGGCTTATGGCAGATACCGAGGTCTCCAAATAGCGGAAGCTCTAGAGGAGTCTAGAACCTAAAAAGGGAATTAGGAGAGCAAAACAGGGGCATCAGAAAACATTAGCAGGTAAAATAAAGGAAAATCCAAAGTTATTTTACAAGTACATTAAGAGTAAGAGGATAACTAGAAAAAGAGTAGGGCCCATTAAGGACCATTTTAATAGTGTGTGTGTGGAGCCGGAAGATGAAGGTAGGGTTCTAAATGAATACTTTGTGTCGTGGTTCACAAGTGAGAGGGATGATATGGGTATGGAAATCAGGCAGAAGGACTGTGATATAATTAAAGAAATTAGCATAGTAAGGGAGGAGATTCTAAGTGGTCTGGCAGGCTTAAAAGCAAATAAATCTCCAGGCCTGGATAAAATGTATCCTAGGCTGTTGAGTGAGGCAAGGGAAGAGATAGCAGGGGCACTGGGAATAATTTTCAATACCACTCTGGCCACAGGAGAGGTGCCAGAGGACTGGAGGACAGCCAATGTGGTACCATTATTCAAGAAGAGAGGAAGGGATAAATCAGGGATCTACAGGCCAGTCAGTCTAACCTCAGTGGTGGGGAAACTATTGGAAGCAATTCTGAAGGACAGCGTTAATCTACACTTGGGGTGGCAGGGATTCATCAAAGACAATCAGCATGGTTTTGTTAAGGGGAGGTCATGTTTGTCCAATTTGATTCAATTTTTTGAAGAGGTGACCAGGTGTGTAGATGAGGACAATGCATTTGACGTAGTCTACTTGGACTTCAGCAAGGCTTTTGATAAAGTCCCACATGGGAGACTGATAACGAAGATAAGAGCCCATGGGATCCAAGGCAATTTGGCTAATTGGATCCAGAATTGGCTGAGTGGCAGGAAGCAGAGGGTGATGGGCAAAGGGTGACTGGATGTCTATGTTCAGTGGGATTCCACAGGGATCGGTATTGGGTCCCTTGCTGCTTGTGGCATATATAAACGATTTAGACTTGAATGTAGGAGGGTTAATCAGTAAGTTCGCGGATGACACAAAAATTGGTGGGGTGGTAAATAGTGAGGAGGATAGCCTTAGATTACAGGAGGATATAGATGAGCTGGTCAGGTGGGCTGATCAGTGGCAAATGGAAATTAACCTGGATAAGTATGAGGTGAAGCACTTAGGCAGGACAAACAAGGCATAGGAATACACGATGAATGGTAGGACCCTGGGAAGTACTGAGGATCAGAGGACCTTGGTGTGCATGTCCACCAGTCCCTTAAGGTAGCGGGACAGGTAGATAAGGTGGTTAAGAAGGCATATGGGATACTTTCCTTTATTAGCTGAGGCATAGAATATAAGAGCAGGGAGGTTATGCAGGGAGGAATAGTATAAAACGCTGGTTAGGCCACTGCTAGAGTATTGTGTGCAGTTCTGCAATCCACATTATAGGAAGGATGTGATTGCACTAGAGCGAGTGCAGAGGAGATTTACCAGGATGTTGCCTGGGCTGGAGAGTTTTAGTTATGAGGAGAATTGGATAGATTGGGGTTATTTTCCTTGGAGCAGAGGAGATTGAGGGGGGACATGAGTGAGGTATATAAAATTATGAGGGACATAGATAGGGTAGACAGGAAGGAACTTTTCCCCTTGGTGGAGGGATCAATAACCAGGGGCCATAGATTTAAGTTAAGGGGCAGGAAGTTTAGAGGGGATGTGAGGAAGAATCTTTTCACCCAGAGAAATCTGGAACTCACTGCCTGAAAGGGTGGTAGAGGCAGAAACCCTCTTATCATTTAAGATATATTTGGAATGTGCACTTGTGATGCCATGGCATACAAGGCTATGAGCCTAGTGCTGAAAAATGGGATTAGAATCGTTAGGTACTTGTTTGACCGGTGCAGACTCGATGGGCCAAAGGGCCTTTTTCTGTGCTGTAGACCTCTATGACTCTATAAAAATTAATAGTAACTGGTGAAGGTGGGAAGAATCGATTTGGCTGTTAGAAGATGCATGACTACTCCACTGTTGCAATGTGTTGATAAGATGCTTTTGGCAACCAAGACTCTGAATCGTCTCTACTCTGTGTCTGGTTCTTTTGAGACCGGCAACATGCAAACATTGTGCTACCTGCTCATCAACAAGATCCACAGCATTGTAGCATCTGGCTGAGGGTAAAACACGTTAATGTCTGGCTGCTTACCAAGCAGTTGGCCTAGGTGCTTGCGTGTGTCACAATGTATGGTTAGCCTGCACTTGGAGAGAGGTCTCCCAGTTTCCCTGATGTAGCATTGGAAGCCTTAGTCCAGAAGGTGGATAGGAGGAGAGAAGCCACATGAGGCCAGGAAGCCTTCAAGGCTACTGTGAAGGAAATGGGAGTAAGTGGCCATGGGGCTGAATTCCTGGAGGAAATAGCTATAGTGCCTGAGGAAGTTCAATGACTTCACCCAAGTGATCAAGGTCTATGACTGGATCTTCCAATGACATCTTCTATCTACTGCACAACTAACCTCTCATGCTGCCAACAGAACCATAGTCCTCTCATTTATCCATCAGCAATCAGTACGCAGGCCGCACTCAGATACTCCATTTCATACTCACACACTTACCAATGCTGTCAGCTTCACATCCACCTCTCGCAGTCTCAATATACATTCAGCTATTCAGTTATGACAGGTCCAGCATCCAAACACATTGCAAATTCTTCTCTTTCTTTTGCAGGATAAGATTGCCACATCTGCATCTCCTGAACCCTCTGGAAGAGACAATATATAACAGCATGGGATTGGCAGTGAATAAGGTTATTGCATCTGTCACCTCTGAGAATATTTGGGATGATGACATGTTCCTGCTTTATGCAGCTTTTCAAATCCCAATTCATTCTTACCCTGCTCTATGACACAAAATGCATGCTGCAGATGGTGTGACTAAGAACCTCTTGCTTTCCACCCAATTTCCCTCTTTACTCATCCAAACCCTTCCCTTCTGCATATTGGCTTTCAATATCTAAGAAGTGCTGTCTGTCCTGCCATTGCAGCCTCACCATAAGGGGTGCAAGCAGAAGCAGATCTCTGATGAAGAAGTAGTCCAGCAATCTCTGCAGCAGTAGATTATTTGAGGCCATTCTAGGGAGATGCCAGTGGCTGTGTGGTGTGCAAATCTACTGCCCTTTCCCAGGATGACAACATTGTGTTCTCATCACTGGCACACCACCAGTGCCCTTGTTGTTTCCTTTCAGCCGGTTAGCTAAGACTGCTGCCACCCATGCCAAGATACAATCCAAAACTGGGCCATCAAGGCCCAGAGTTGCTTGAGGGTCTCTTGCAAGCTCATCTGCCAATTCCTCTACTGAATGTCAACCTCCTGCTACCAGCCATGCAGCAGTCAATATGGCATCACTCTGTTGAAGTGCTCGGCCAGGCAAAGGCAGCTTCAGGTGTCAAATTAATTTTCATGATTACTTTAGTATACTTAACCCAAATCAATCCAGTAAACTGGTGGAATTATAATAAAGAAAAGTCACCACATAATTCAAAGCTGCTACAGCAAGGAAAATCCAGATAAACTTAGAAAAGTCCAGCCGTGGATGATTAAAGACTTACACATAATTAGCTGCACTGCAATTGAGGATGTTTCATTGTATATCAGACCCTTCAAGATGATCATGAGAAATGTAATAAGGTGCTATACAGACACAGGTATTTCTTGCATTTGGAATTTGGCCATACTCTAACTTATTGGGTTGTGAGAACCAACTGAGTCAAAAGCTGACAGCATGAGTTGAGCTGAGATAAGGTATGGGGTAAATTAATTGACAGGCTGAGTTTTTTAGAAGATAAATTTGCATGCAAGAGTGCTTCAGGGACTGACTGATATAGATTCCTTTATATAGTGAAATAAGGGAGACAGAGATTAGCCTGAGTAGATGCTTGATGCTGAGACAGAGTGACCTTGAATTGTAATGGCTCAATGTTAGCAATCTCATCTCTGAATCAGAGGTTTATGGTGGTTCTGAACTGATTTTGTGATTTCAAGTCCAACTGTAGAAACTGGAACACAACATCAAGGCTGCCACTTTTGTTTGTTTGTGGTCAGCAAAGAGGAAGAGGTATACAAAATTGACCAATACATAACAGAATGGTCAGGAGAGGAAAGGAAGGGGAGAATTGGAGCCCTGTAGCACCAGTTTTTTAGGTGCTACTCAATCTCCTGTTTATCTCCAAAGTGCACGCGCACACTTCTGAGCACTCACTTTGGTAAAGGAGTATACGTGCACTCAACACTCAATGACCCCTAGCAAAACGCGCAGCTGAGGCATTGCAGTCTGCACGCAACATTAATGACAATGTTACTGTTTTCTGTCTTAACGTCACATAGCTGAACATGATGTCTAACAGCATAAAGCTTCCCAGCAGCACTAACTAAAGAGATCGCAAACAACATACTGGTTAGCTGCTGGATTACTTCTTCTGGCTGATTATTGTTCATGTTTTGGAGCTTTCCTATATTTAACTAAAGTTTGAGAAGTCTAGCGCGAGTGATCTGGCTGGTGCTATAGTACGTCTTTAGCTGTTTAAACGGTTGCACTGAAACATGTTAGTTCCAGACACAGATAACCCGTAAGGCCTTCCTCTCTTTTTTATTCTTTCACAATACGTGAGTGTCGCTAGTAAGGCCAGCATTTATTACCCATCCCCAATTGCCCTAGAGAAGCTGGTGTTGAGCCACCTTCTTGAACCGCTGCAGTCCATCTGACGTAGATACACCAACAGTGCTGTTTGGAAGGGAGTTCCAGGATTTTGACCCAGCAACAGTGAAGGAATGGTGATGTGCGAACATATGGGCATACGAATTAGGAGCAGGAGTAGGCCGCTCAGCTCCTCGAGCCTACTCCACCATTCAATAAGATCATGGTTGATCTGACTGATATAGATCCAACTCAAGATGGTGTCTGGCTTAGAGAGGAACTTTCAGGTGTTAGTGTTCCCATGCATCTGCTCCCTTGTCCATCTAGACAGTAGAGGTTGTGGGTTTGGAAGGTGCTGTCGAAGTAAGTTTGACGAGTTGCTCCAGTGCATCTTGTAGTGAATATTTAAGATGGTGGACGGAGTGCTGATCAAGCGGGCCGTTTTGTCCTGGATGGTGTCAAGCTTCTTGAGTGTTGTTGGAGTTGCACTCATCAAGGGAAGTGGAGGGTATTCCATCACACTCCTAATTGTGCCTTGTAGTTGGTGGACAGGCTTTGGGGAAACAGGAGGCAAGTTACTTGTTGCAGAATTCCCAGCCTCTGACCTGCTTTTGTAGCCACAGTATTTGTATGGCTAGACCAGTTCAGTTTCTAGTAAATGGTAACCCCCAGGATATTGATAAAGGGAGATTCAGAGATTGTAATGGCATTGGATGTGAAAGGGTGATGGTTAGATTCTCTCTTGTTGGAGATGGTCATTGCCTGGCACTTGTACTGCACAAGAGTCACTTGTAGTCCAAGCCTGAATGTTGTCCATGCCTTGCTGCATGCGAGCACAGACTGCTTCATGATCTGAGGAGTTGCAATTGGCATTGAACACTGCGCAGTCTTCAGTGAAGATCCCTTTTCTGACGTTATGGTGGATGGAAAGCCTTGAAGAAGCAGCTGAATATAGTTGCAGCGTTGTGCATCTGGGGTTCTGACTTCTGTTTCTGACATGCTTTTCCAGAGGGCAGTGGAGGCAGAACAAGCCCCTGAACTTGTCCATAATTCTATACAGGCCAACTAAGTTAGTTGAAGGATTGTTGCAACCCATCTCTGTGAAGGTTTTGCATTTTCCTGAGGGTGGCTGGTGTTTTGGAGCTATCTGTCTCAGACCAGCTGAAAGCAGGCGAGAACCATGTCGGGAACGAGTCATCGAGGCCAGAAACGTTTCAAAAGATAAATGTAATGGTTTATCACAGGTGAAAGGATTTACCACTTTCAAGTTAAAGTTGCAGCAACCCATCACAGATTAGGAGAGGAGCCAGAATTAAGAACTTTGCCAGTTCAAGTGTCATCACCCACCTGGCATTATGTGGGCATCGGAGCAGTGGGCAAGGCAGTTTGCAGTTGGAAATGGGTGCTGCACCCTCAGAAATTGAGGCCAATGAGGATGAGGAGCGAGGGCAGAGCCCAAGGCACCAGGAGGTCAACGGAGAGGGATGAGACACCACACCGAGCAGAGGATCTACAGGAAGAGTTGAAGGGATCTTGACCTGACTGAGAACCAGTGCTGAAGCAGACTGCGATTCTCTAGGCAGATGGCCATAGACATCTGTGCCCTCATCAGTGCAGATCTCTGCGACATTTCACAGGTGGGTATACACCAGAGGATCACCCAGGTGACAGATGCCCTCTTTACCAAGGCTGGAAAACATACCAGATTCACAACTGATGGGGCACCCAAGGTCCAGAGGCCACTGGGTCTGGTGTCTTGACTGGTTGGGTAGTGCCCTCCAATTCCTTCCTGCAAGTGTCTTCATAACATGGCCCTCCAGAGAGGTGTGGACATCGAGACCCTGAAAGGGCTAGCTCATTGGTGGAGGAGCAGGAGGTAGAAGAGGAGCAGAAATTGGAGGCAGAGGGAGCTGACACTGAACAGAGAGGTCCCCTGCTGCAGGACAAGGTGCCTTCCTCCTGCCACCCTCCAGGAAGAGGACCTTCCCCTCTCCCTCATGACTGCCAGGGCTCCGGCTCCCCTGTGATGTCTTGCATCCCTGTAATGGAGCGGAAGGCTTAAGCACACACTCTCTCCCTCAGGACTATCAGCAGCCTCAGTGCTGGCTGCCTTGGGTGTCTGAATGAGCCACCATTTCATCTGACCCATGTCTCTTCCTGCCCCCATTAGTTTTTAATTGGATTAGAAACCCGCCTCCATATCAAGGAACGGCTCACCCCCTACGAAAATATGAAATGAATTTAGTTTCCCACCTGAGTTGGGTTTCTGACACCGAAACAGAGCCAGCTCCTGTTTTTCTGCCTCCATGGTGAAAATTCAGCTCCTGGCAGGAATATTTAATACCCAGTCCTATACTTTTGTGTGTCAGGTTCCATTATTGCTATGATATCATATTCCACATGGCTATCTGCACTTGCAGCTCGCCAACCTTTTTTTTAACCATGCTACTCATTCACATACATGTACAGTAAATCTAACTTAGACCTTAATACATTCCCTCCTACTTTGATCCCACCTAATACCATGCTATTTCCTACTTTAATGCTATCTATCTCTCCCAATTCCCTGCGCACCTTGTTTTGCTTCTGATATGACCTCCTGGTTCCCACAACCCTGCCAGTTAGTTTAAATCCTCTTGAAGTGCACAAACAATCGCCTGGGAGATTATTGGTCCCAGTTTAGTTCAGGTGCAACCCCTCCAGCCAGTACAGGTCCCAGCTCCACAAGAATTGGTCCTGGTGCCCCAGGGATCTAAAGTCCTCCCTCCTGTACTATCTTTCCAGCCACACATTCAGCTACTTTATCCTCCTATTTCTATACTCACTAGAATGACAACTGGGAGTAATCAGAGATGATTACATTTGAATCCTGCTTGCTATTTTCTTTCCTAATTCCCTAAATTCTACTTGCAGGATCCTACCCATCTTTCTATGCTTTGTTGGTATTGTGGGAGGTTAAGTGAAATATTTTACTTAACTCCTATTATCTAAAATCCTTAGATTGAAAAATTGAGAACTCTTTCATGTTACTATCCCTTGTTATTTAATTTTAAGTTTATCCGTTAGATCTGTTAATTAATTAAGCACTGATTGTAATCATATGATAAATTATAAAATTGGCTTTAGTTTTTAATTCTTATGCTAATTAATCTATCAGCTCTTAATTTTATATTTGATTGAATTAGATTAAATTAAAAGTTTACTAGATTACTCAGCCTACATGACACCTTTCTCTATGTCGTCTCTCAGTGATTCTTTTCCTCCTGTTCAGTTCAGACTCACCAATTCACACAGTGCTGCTCAACTCCCTCTCTTTTCCAAACACCACTCTGGCTGCCCAGCTCCCACTCTTTTTCAAGCATGCAGCATGCGCTTTTGAATACAGTCAGTGGTAACCTGCACCATGGGGAAGCCTGCAATCCCTTGCAGACCCTTGTGCTCACTCTGCGTGCTTCTCTCTGGCAAAAGAGAATGAAATGAAGTTATGTCTCTGTATGTGGAGAGCCCCAGTGACCTACCCATCTCATGCAACAGTGTATTGCAAACTGGAAAATGTTACTCACGTCTTCAGCAGCAGCCTAGAAAGAGTCAGGTGCTTAAAACTTCATGGCCACAGTCTCTTAGCAGCCACTGGCAATGCACTCGCTGCCCTGCTCTGAGGTGGGAATTACAATTGCCGGATTTCAGTGACAGCATGCTTACTGAAGCACAGGCACCTCAAACATTCTCTGCCCCTGAAGTTCAGGGAGGAGAGTTGTCTGCTGACACCTAGGGTGGATACGGGCTCCTGCTGAGCGCCTCTCTCTCCCACTGGCATCCTCCCTCATTTAGCAAACTGTCCTGCATTGCATGGGCCCTGCTCATTCTCCCAGTTATGTTCAATTATAAGAGGAAGGCCCGTGTCTAGAATCATTTAGATCAATAAAGAGGGAATTCAGCACCAGGTCCATCCTCTGGCAGGAACTTGTGCACCCGGCCACCATGGTGGGTCATCATTCTCATCAGAAGCCGGCGTGAAACTGATGTGCATCCTGTTAATGGGAAGCAGATGAAGACCCGACACTAATCAACCCCCTCACCCCCACCCCACCCCAGCCTGATTATCTGCAGTACCGGCAGGAAATCACACCAGTCCACAACATGTCTGGACCAACGTAGCGTGTACGTGTTGGACTTACCTGCAAAAAAGGCCTGAGGCAGCTTGCAGAGATCGGAAGTCAAGATGGAAGGCTCCAGCGATTGGACCCTGGAACACCACGTGCAGCGGTGGGTGGAGCATCAGCCACATGGACCTTCATGGTGCAGCAGCTTCCAAGAGGTGGGAGGCCTTGGAGCAGCTTCTCCCAGGAGGCCGGTCTTCAAGCAGCAGGTGGATGGCTGCAGAAGGCACTGTTGGGCAGTGATGGTCTGAGCCAGTAGGGGATTGGACATGAAGGAGAGGAGTGAAGAGGTGGGATGTGGGTGTGGAGGGCTGGGGATTGGTGAGTTTGGGTGTGGTAAGGGAAAGAGAGAAATGCTGCAGGGCTGATGGAATGGGTGAGGTGATATGGAGCAGGACGGTGGTAAGTGCCCTGCTGGAGTTTGAGTGGTGGCAGGTGGGGGTGTTGTGCAGGTGATCCTCTCAATACCAACAATTTGTCGATTGGCTTCCATAATGGATAGTTACTCTGCTTATGCCTTTTACTTGAAATTCTTCACCTATGAATGTTTTTAATTTGGCAGATTTTTTTTCTAAACTTAATTGATGTTCACTATTATTCAGATATCTGAAGGTATGTCCCCCAGTGACACTAGTGGAAGCTCCTGCATCCAGGTCTGCCATTTACTTTCACTGTTACAAATATTGGTTTTGTCTTTCCAACCTTCAAATTAAACGAGTAAATAGCTGAATTTGTTGTTTCAAGTTCTTCTACATTGTAGATCTCACTGGAATTTTTCTTTTGTTTAGCAGTCTGCCTGAATCTTTCCTTGCTTTGCCTCATTGTATGTCCATTTCTGTGACAATAATAACATTCAATTTTTTTAAACTGCCAATTGTCATAAGACTGCTTGTTTCCACCTCTACTGAAATTATTCTTTGTTTTCACTGTGAAGTCAATTTTTTTCTCATTTTCCCGCTAGTGGGGGCTGTTTCCCACTTCTCAGCGGAGTCTTGCATCTTCGCTCCCCATTTGGCTGGGGTTTCCCACCTAAAGCAGAGGACCGCGCCATTCTGCGCGCCTTGTATGGACTTTTGAGACTCTTAATGCGCTATCCAGCTTTATCTCTAGGGCCTTCTTAAAATCCAAATTTGCTTATGATAACAATCTCTTCTGAATTGTGTCCTCATTTACACTGCACACTAAACGGTCTCTGAACATGTTGTTTAGAGATATACCAAACTCCCAAAGTTCTGTTAACTGCTTCAAGCTTGCCACATAACAAGCAACTGTCTCTCCCGGGGCACTACTTCTCGAGTTAAGCTTGAACCTTTGTATCGAAGGCTTTGGCTGATAATGACCCTTCACAGGGTCCACCAAATCATCAAAACTTTTGAATCAAATTGGGTGACGTCAAACTTTAATCAAACCGCAGACTTTATTCCCACATGTACTTAAGAGTATCACCCACCTCTTATCCCCCTGTAATCTTGTTCACTTGGAAAAAGAATATGAGACCAATCATCTGTGGCTGGATCGAAAGGATCAATTCTTCTGAATTGCGGCATTCAAAGAAGGAATAACTTCTTCAATTCGAACGGAACTTCTACTTACAATCACTGGATGAGGAACAGTGCCAATTTCTTTTCAACTTGGTTTCTTCTGTTTAATCTTGTTTTATCCTCATTTTATCTTCATTTTATCCTCATTGCCAGTTTGTTGCATGCTGGGGATCCTTGTCGCATGCTTGTTGTAAGCGGTTGCTGAGTTGGTACTATCGATAGAATTGGTCAGCTGGAAGTTCTTAGGTGGAAAACATTATGGGCAGGATTTTTAGCTCGGCAGGCAGGTGCACGCCCGGCCTGACTGAGCATGAAATGATGCCTGATGGATTGGCTGAGTGTGCCAACGTCAACAAGCAGTCGCATGATAGCTCAGTCAGCAGGCGTGCACCAGCCGACAATTAAAAGGCCTGTTAAGGCCATTAAGTTATCAATTATGCTTAATTTTTCACTACCCGTTCAAACTATCGGTTGACAGGCAGGCAAAAAGGCCAAACGGCTTTTGCATTTTTTGGAACCTCATCCACGGGTGGGATAAGGTTTCCAAAATCAAATACAAATGAAATAAAAACTTTAATTTTTAATTTAAAACATATCCCTGCTCATGTAACAGAGCCACATGAGGGGACGTTTCATTAAGTTTTTCTGTTCTTTAATAATCTTAATATATTCTTCATCATCCTAAAGTAGCTCCATTCCTCAGGGAAATTATTCAGTGCTCCTTTCTGCACATGTGCGATGTTCACACTATGCCTGCTCGCCCTCCTCCCCTCACCCGCTCCCGCTGCCGCTCCCATATCATGCTGGGCGGGCTTTAATTGGTCCACCTGTTTAAAATCGCGAAGTGCTGCCGATTGTGGGCTGCAGTCAGCTTCCCAACTGCCCTGGCCTGCCCACACCGATCCCGCTGCCCTATGTTTACTTACGAAGGCACTTAGCAGCAACTACATTTCTGCTTTCACTTCAAACCATATCTCTATACTACTGACTACTAACTACAGAGGTAGCCTGTGCTACTCTCTGATTGGTTACCAAAGATCATGCGATCTCCTTAGCAGCATTCTTCTTAAAGGTATATTACAATTAGATAAAACCACAGTTACCACAATCCCTAACCCACATAGTGACCTGTTCAAATGATTGTCAGGTCCCTAATCCACATACTGACCTTTTAAATAATCTTCAGATTCCCAAATCACACACTGATTTATCAGGATAATTGTCAGATCCTGATCCCTCATAATGATCTTTCAGGGTGATTCTCAGATCCCTATTCCTCCTAATGATCTGTCATGATGATTGTAAGATTCCTTAGCATCCTGTAATAAATTCAGATCCTGATGTAGTACTCAGTTGTTTGGTATATTTTTAAAAAATTCATTCATGGGATGTGGGCATTGCTGGCTATACCAGCATTTATTGTCCATCTCTAGTTGCCAATGAGAAGGTGGTGATGAGTTGCCTTCTTGAACCACTGCAGTCCATGTGGTGTAGGTACACCCACATTGCTGTTAGGGAGGGAACTCCAGGATTTTGACCCAGAGACAATGAAGGAATGGTAATATATTTCCAAGTTAGGATGGTGAGTGGCTTGGAGGGGAACTTGTAGGTGGTGACATTCCCATGTGTTTGTTGCCCTTGTCTTTCTAAATGGTGGTGGTTGTTGGTTTGGAAAGTGCTATTTAAGGAAATTTGGTAAGTTCCTGCAGTGCATCTTTTAGATGGTACACACTGCTGCCACTATGAGTTGATGGTGGAGGGATTGAATGTTTGTGGATGGGGTGCCAATCAAACAGGCCGCTTTGCTCTGGATGGTGTTGAGCTTCTTGAGTGTTGTTGGAATGTCACTCATCCAGGTAAGTGGAAAGTATTACATCACACTCCTGACTTGTGCCTTGTAGATGGTGGAAAGGCTTTGGGGAGTCAGGAGGAGAGGTACCCGCCGTAAGATTCCTAGCCTCTGACCTGCTCTTGTAGCCACAAGATTTATATGGCTAGTTCAGTTCAGTTTCTGGTCAATAGTAACTCCCAAGATACTGATAGTGGGGGATACAGCAATGGCAATGTCCTTTAAAGGGAGAAAAGATATAGGGTTCAATTATTTGGTGTTTGACTATGTATATCTAGTAACTAAGAGATAAAAACAAAAAAACTGTGGATGCTGGAAATCCAAAACAAAAACAGAATTACCTGGAAAAACTCAGCAGGTCTGGCAGTATCGGCGGAGAAGAAAAGAGTTGACGTTTCGAGTCCTCATGACCCTTCAACAGAACAGTTGATTAGTTAGAGAAATCTCCAGATCCTGAAATCACGATCGGCCCCCTTCACGTCCATTTCACGTCCACTCCTGGGCCCGCCGATCGGGTGCTCCTGAGGCCCATATATACCTTTGCAAAATAAATAGAAGCCCTTGCCAGCATACATGATGTCTGTAACATGATTCATTTTGTCATAAACTGGTCTTTACCTCTTTTGATAGTGCCAATTTCTGATCCACTACAGAATCTCCTTGCCCATTATGTGTAGTACTGGCCAGATGTCAACTCGATCCAGTTTTCTCCAGTAGTCCAATCGATGTGCCTTTCAAAAGTCATAGTGATTCTCAATATTTTGTAGCCTTCAGAAAATGATGATTTATAATCCTGTAATAACTGAAAATGCAATAGCAGTCAGTTTACTAGCTGTACAATTTTATGAACTGCTCTATCCCCAGCAAAATAACTGAATTTCTTTTTGTATGCCTTTGGTTTTCTTGCCTGACAATCTTGTCACAAACGCAGTACAGCACAGTGAGCTTTGTTAGCCTTTGCTGATTCACTCAAGTAGACAATGGGCAGGCTTTTTCGTTTGGCATGCGGGCACACGCCTGGCATGCCTGAGCGTGAAATAACACGTGATGACATCAGTCTGTGGGCACGCACAAGAGCTAGCAGCGCCCTTGCCAACAATTAAGAGGCCTATTAAGGCCATTAACGTAGTAATTGACCTGGATTTTTTGCTGCCCGTCCCACGTTATGATTAGTGGGTGGGCGAATCGGCCAGGCGGCCTTTGGATTTATGAGGAAACCTTATCCAAGGGCGGGATGAGGTTTCTAATATTAATTTTAAAAAAATGCTTTTGGCAGAATTTTTATTATCAGTATGTTGGGGTGAGTGATTCTTATGCGTGGGCATTTTTTTGGAATTTCATAATGTTTATTTTTGTCTTTAAAATTCTTCAGATCCTGGAGGCTGCTGTCTGCATTCAGGGAGCTTTCATTGCACGCTCCCCTGTACCTGCGCTGACTACAGCGCTTGCCCTCTTCCTGCCCCCGTCCCGGCAGCGCTGGGCCTTTCAGCGCACTGTTAATTGGCCAGCCAGTGTGAAATTGCGGCCCGGGGCCGATCGTGGGCGGTGACCCACTTCCCTGCCACTCCCAGGTCTGCCCACCACGCCTGCCCGACGACACAAAAACTCCTGCCTAATGTGTAGTTGAGACAAGGAGTGACAACATTGAACTTGTAGATGCCAGGATTTTCAGGCTAGAAAACCAAAGGCACTCCAGACAGCACCACAATGCTGACAGTGTGCACAATTCAAACACCACAGAGTGCTAACACACACCCGAACTCAGGCAACACACAACAGTAACATTCACACCTCTTTCGACAATGCACAGCGCTAAATTGTGACTGTTCAAACAAGGCACAAGTCTAACAGTTCCCCAGTTCTTTCTCAGTCTATCTCACGGCTACCACTTCTTGCAATTCACCATAATTCGGGCAACATTCAGTGCTAAACTCACCATAATTCAGATAACACACAGTACTAACAGTCACCATAATAGGGGAGGCAGTGGCATAGTGGTATTGCCACTGGACTTGTAATCCAGAGACTCATAATGCTCTGCAACCTGGGTTCAAATCCCACTATAGCAGATGACAATTAAATAACTCACCGGAAGTGGAGGCTCAGCAAACATCCCCATCCGCAATGATGGGTCAGCCCAGCACATTAGTGCCAGAGATAAGGCTGAAGCATTTGCAACAATCTTCAGCCAGAAGTGCCAAGTGGATGATCCATCTTGGCCTCCTCCGGAGGTCCCTAGCATCACAGCTGCCAGTCTGCTTCCAATTCAATTCATTCCATGTGATGGGCTGAAGGCACTGGATACT
Source organism: Carcharodon carcharias (assembly GCF_017639515.1). Lineage (NCBI taxonomy): Eukaryota > Metazoa > Chordata > Chondrichthyes > Lamniformes > Lamnidae > Carcharodon > Carcharodon carcharias. The sequence continues at coordinate 69,988,516 of NC_054470.1, forward strand.
GCAAAGGCTATGGGCCCTGAGAATATTCCGGCAACAGTACTACACACTTGCGCTTCAGAACTTGCTGTGCCCCTAGACAAGCTGTTCCAGTACAGCCACAACACTGGCATCTACCCAGCAATGTGGAAAATTGCTCAAGTATGTCCTGTGCACTTAAAGCAGGACAAATCCAAAATGACAAATTATCGCCTCATCAGTAAAGGATGGAGGAGGTCATCAACAGTGTGGTTCACTGATGCTCAGTTGGGGTTCTGCCAAGTGCCACTCGGCTCCTGAACTCCCAAGGTGAGGTGAGAGTGACTGCCCTTGACATCAAGGCAGCATTTGATCAAGGAGCCCCAATAAAAATGGAGTCAATGGGAATTGGGGGAAAACTCTCTGCTGGTTAGAGCCATATCTAGCAGAAAGGAAGATGGTTGTAGTTGTTGGAAGTCAATCATCTCAGTCTGGGAGTTCCTCAGGGTAGTGACCTAGTCCCAACCACCTCCAGCTGCTTCATCAATGACCTTCCTTCCATCATAAGGTCAGAAGTGGGGGATGTTTGCTGATGATTGCACAACGTTCAACACCACTTGTGACTCCTCAGATAATGAAACAGTCCATGTCCAAATGCAGCAGGACCTGGTCAATATCCAGGCTTGGACAGACAAGTGATAAGTAACATTTGCACCACACAAGTGCCAGGCAATGGACATCTCCAACAAGACAGAATCCAACCATCGCCCCTTGACATTCAATGTCATTACCATCGCTGAATCTCCCACTGTCAAGATCTTATGGGTTACCATTGAGCAGAAACTGAGTTGGACTAGCCATAAAAACACAGTGGCTAGGAATCCTGCAGTGAATGACTCACCTCCTGGCTCCCTAAAGCCTGTCCACCATCTACAAGGCACAAGTCAGGAGTGTGATGGAAAACTCTCCACTTGCCTGGATGAGTGCAGCTCCTACAACACTCAAGAAGCTTGACACCATCCAGGGCAAAGCAGCCTGCTTGACTGGCACCACATCCACAAACATTCACTCCCTCCACCATCAATGCACAGTGGCAGCAGTGTGTACCATCTACAAGGTGCACTGCAGGTGCTCACCAAGCCTCCTTGGGCAGCACCTGCCAAACCCACTACCAACTAGAAAGTCAAGGGAAGCAGGCAAGTGGGAACACCATCACCTGGAAGTTCCCCTCCAAGCCGCTCACCATCCTGACTTGGAAATATATCGCCATTCCTTCATTGCCTCTGCGTCAAAATCCTGGAACTCCCTCCCTAATAGCACCATGCGTGTACGTACACCACATGGACTGCAATAAGGCAGCTCACCACCACCTTCTCAAGGGCAATTAGGGATGGGCAATAAATGCGGGCCTTGCCAGTGTTGCCCACATCCTATGAATGAATAAAGAAATCAGAAAACACACAGTACTAACACTCACCATAATTCAGATAACACACAGTGCTAACACTCACCATAATTCAGATAACATACAGTGCTAACACTCACCATAATTCAGATAACACACAGTGCTAACACTCACCATAATTCAGATAATACACAGTGCTAACCCTCATCATAATTGTAAAGCATGCAATGATAATATTTGACATCATTCAGAAAATGCGCAGTGCTTATACTCATCAAATACACACAACACATAGTATTAACAACACAAAAACAGAATTACCTGGAAAAACTCAGCAGGTCTGGCAGCATCGGCGGAGAAGAAAAGAGTTGACGTTTCGAGTCCTCATGACCCTTCGACAGAACTTGCGTTCGAGTCCAAGAAAGAGTTGAAATATAAGCTGGTTTAAGGTGTGTGTGTGGGGGGCGCCCCCCACACACACACCTTAAACCAGCTTATATTTCAACTCTTTCTTGGACTCGAACGCAAGTTCTGTCGAAGGGTCATGAGGACTCGAAACGTCAACTCTTTTCTTCTCCGCCGATGCTGCCAGACCTGCTGAGTTTTTCCAGGTAATTCTGTTTTTGTTTTGGATTTCCAGCATCCGCAGTTTTTTTGTTTTTAACATAGTATTAACACTCGCCATACTGTATACAACACACAATGCTATCACTCCCTCTAGTTCAGACAACGCACAGTGCTAAAACTCCTCAGTCATCTGGTGACCCAATGCATGCATAGAACAATGACATTCTTCAATCCACTGAAAATCAAATGTGCCTTGTAGATGGTGGACAGGCATTGGGGAGCTAGGAGGTGAGTCATTCACTGCAGGATTCCTAGCTACTGTGTTTTTATGGTTAGTCCAGTTCAGTTTCTGCTCAATGGTAACCCATAGGATCTTGACAGTGGGAGATTCAGTGATGGTAATGACATTGAATGTCAAGGGGCGATGGATGGTTGCATAATGTGTAGTTTATAACCATAAAAGAAACTCAAGGTTTTGTTCACAATGCCCATTTTCAAAGAGAGTAGCATGTTTTCTTTTATTGAACTCTCTGAAAAGCACAGGAACCTTGTACTCTGTGACACATGATGGATTATTCTGCTGCTAAGATATGGTTGTGTGCATCTTGGTCTGTCCCTACTGAACCAAAGGATCTAATTCTGAGAATCATACAGCATGGGAGGAGATTGTTCAGCTCATCCCACCTGTACCAGCTTTCTGAAAGAGCTATGCAGGCCCATCCTCTTTCCATTGACCTGCGATTTTTTTCCTTTTCAAATATTTATCAAATTCCCTTTTTAAAGTTACTATTGAATCTGCTTCCACAATCCTTTCAGCCAGTGTATTTCAGATCAAAACAAATTACTGCATAAAATAAATTCTCCTCATATCCTCTCCCCCTCTGGTTCTGTTAGAGCTCCTTGAATTGCTGTAAACTTCTTGTGAATCCATTTGCCTAAGGGGTACAGCAAGAAACTGGAAGAAAAGATCCAAGAAAAAGTATCTGTTTAAAGTATGCACACTAGATAAATGAATTGTAAATTACAACTTTTGTCTCACTATTTGCTTACATTTTTACTGCAGTTAATTTAATTTTAATTACATTATTAGCTGTTTTAACATCTACAGGGCTCGCTTCAAATAAATTACATCCATTATCTCTAAGAATGGAGAGAATGGGAGCCCTACATAAATTCCAGCAATCTGACTTACTCCATTTTAGGATTCATTGCTCGATGTTGGCCATTGCATTTATTTTGAAAACCATAAGCGAAAGTCACATTTATCTGGTTGTTAATCAATGCTCTGCTCAGACAGTCTATTTTCAGATCGCAGAGCAAATATGGTGTCAGCCTTGGTTCAGTGGTAGCCTTCTTGACTTTGAGTTAGAATGGTTTCAACCCTGTTCCAGGGTCTGGAGCATATAATCTTACTTCAGCACAGCCCTGAGGGAATGCTGCACCGTCAAAGGTGTTTCCTATGGGCGCTGTGGGTGTACCCAACACCAGATGAACAGCAGCGGTTCAAGGAGGCAGTTCACTATCACCTCCAAGAGCTGTTAGGGATGGGCAACCAATGCTGTCTTTGCCAGTGATATTTGCAACTTGTGAGTGAATAAACAAAAATTGGATGAGATGTTAATCAAGGTTCTGTCCACCATTTCAGGTGGATATAAAAGATCCCACGGGCAGGATTTTGAATGGTGAGGTTTCTTCCTGCACCACCCCCAAAGAGTGAGCGAGGAGTGCATCCCCACCGATATTGGCTACCCGGCAGCTATTTAACACTCCCAGCAGCATTAATTAGCTGGAAAGGGTACCCCTGCCCCTCACTTGGGAGGAATGTATACCTCAGAGTGCTGCCAGCCAATCAGATTGGCTGACAGTTCCGTCTTCCCAGCAGTGCCAGAAGCAACAACGACCAGGACTGGGACTACAAGTAGTCCAGCTAAGTGTGGAGGTTGCAGGGTGGGGAGGGGAAGTGAGGCCCAGGGGTCTGGGCAGAGGGGGATTGGGGGTCTTGGTGGAGAGGCTAGGGGAAATGGGAGCTCTGGCAGGGGGAGGCCTTGTGGGGATGCCTGAAGTGGAAAGGAGGCTGCTGATGAAGGCCCCTTCCCACTTGAAGTCTGAGCAGGATGATTTTCTGGTCTTCTCCCCTGCTCCTGAGCTCTTCCTACCAGCCTCAGAATAGATGCCAGGTGGAAAATGGCCCTTAAGTGGGCACTTATTACACATTTAAGAGCCTCAGTTGGGTTAAGGGCTGGTGGGCGAACCTAGGCTACTCCTGCCCCACCTTAAAATTGTGGATGGGTCAGGACAGGCGGGAGGGAAGTAGGAGGGCCATGTGAGGAATTTTACAGGTTGCCCTGCCTGCAAATCCATTGGCAGGGGACAGAAATTCTACCCCATGATTCTATTACAAAAGAAAAAAAGTGGAATTCTCCTGACTTCTTGGTCAATATTTCCCATCAGCGTCACTAAAAACTGATTTTCTGACCCTTTATCTTACCATTCTTTCTGGGATCTTGCTGAGAGTTGTTTTTGTGCCATGCTTACCTACGTAAGAATGTGACAACACTTGTAAAGTACTTTATTGCTGTGATTGCCTTTGGAAGTTCCTGAAGTTGTGAAACATGCTATATAAATGCAAGCTTCTTTTTTCTTTTCATTGTAACGGCCTGATATGTAACACTAAAGTCTAAATGTTCTGAATGCACACTGCCTCATCTGCCATTAGCACTAATCAGGAATTTACTTGTAGGTTCATTAGGTCTGCAGCTCTTCAGCAAGAATTTTATGGTCCTTGGCACCTTCCCATAGATTGAGAGACATCACTGTGCAACTTGCAGCCAGAAGAGGGACTGAGAGAATCAGCATTGTGACTGGGAATTTATTCCTCCAGACCATCACCACGAAATTGGAACCAGGCACAGTCTGATAGATAGACATATAGCACAATAGGAAATAAAAAGAAGAAATAAAGCACTTGTATTTATATAGCACCTTTCAAAGCCTCAGGAGGCAATAAAGCACTTTCACAATCAAGTAACCTTGAAAGGCAGTGACTGCTATAATGCAGGAAACAGCCAATTTGCACTCAGAAATATTCCACAAACAGCAATGAGAATAATGACCAAATAATAGGTTTATTTATTGTGGTTGAGTGGTAAACATTGATCAGAACACCAGGGTGAACTCTTCCGTCCTTAGAAATATTACCATGGATTATTGATGTCCACCCAGCAGGACCAAAAGGCCTGTAGTTTAACATCTTATTTGAAGTAAGAGTACCTCCAACAGAGGTACTTAATTAATTGAATAGAGCTACAGATGGATAAATAAAAGGCAGGCAGGGATGCAAATAGAGCAATAGACAAGAGATAGATCAGAAAGATAGATATTTAGGTAGATAAATGTACAGATGTTTAAAAGGATTCTGTTAGGTGATTAAAGTTCAGTGGATAGTAGCATTTGATGTATCGAATGAGCAGGAAATCTCTAAAATTGTACTCTGAGTTTGCCACTGACAGAATACTCATCAGAGAGGCATAGCCTGTCACTTATTTATGAATATGTTCTGTTAAAATAAAAGACAGTGCAAAATCCAAGCTAACTAACTATTAGGCATGATGATTGTAATATTCCCTTTGTACCCAGCACAGCGTTAATATTTAGGAAAGGGTTTTATTTTGAATTTTTTCACCACCTAATTGACATCTAACTCCTTGATTCTTAATTCCAGTTCACTGCCTAAAATTGTACTTATATTTTCCTTCAGTTGGAGAAATGTTATTTTTAGTTGTTGCAAACAAACTTTTAGAAATGTGGGCCAGAATTTTGATGTCAGCTTGCGACACTGTCACATGAGGGGACATGCGTAAATAATTTTCGTCTTTCTTTATTAGAAAACCTCGATATGTACTTAATCTCCCTGAGGCACGGAGCTGCCTCAGGGAGATTTCTGCACTCTTTCACGCGCATGAGTGAAAGAGCGTAGGTTCTGACTCTCCCTCTTCCCCCCGCCCGCAGAGGTTGCTACCGGCCATGCATCATGCTGGGCGGGCCTTGTTTGGTCCGCCCACATAAAATGGCGGTGCAGAGCTGATCGTCTGCTGCATGCCCATTCCCGAAGGGCGGCCGCCCGACGCGGAGAAAATCCTCCCCATGAAGTTTTTAACTTGCATTACTTGACACAGTTTCATTAACAGAGACAAAAATAAACTCCTCAGTAACTTGTACCTGTAAAACTATTAAATTCAAGCATAAAAAATGATGGGCAGGAATGCAGCTGGTCCATCAAGCTTACTCTACATTTAGGATGCCTGAAGCATCATGATGAGATATTTCTACCCCCTCCATAAGCGTCTAAACTCCTGGGAGGGGAAGAAAACAGAAAAACCCATGGACAGTAAAGGGGAAAAAAAATCTAGAAAATTCCTTTCTGATTCCTTTAGGTGATCAAAAGCTGATAAAAAATGCATGCTGAGATAAAGAAGTAGATATTAAGAGGGCAAACAAAAGTTATTCAAAGAAATGGGTTCTTCAAGCTGAAGTATGAGTCTACAGCTCAGGTTCCGAAGGGGAGCCTGAGTCCGCACTTTGAGAGGTTCAATGTGAGTGCTACCGTTAATTCAAGCTGGTCAGTTAGACATTCATCTCATTTTCTTTTTGTGCAACATTCATGTGCACAGCTAGTATTGCATGGAAATTATGGGCAGAATTTTCCTGTCCTGCCAATGGTGGGTTTCATGGCAGGTAGGAGTGGAAAAGTCAGAGAGAAGCCAAAAGTCAAAATCCTGTTGAGGGGAAATGAATTTGGAATTTTCCCCCAACCACTTTCATTGCGGCTGATGGTAGCTCGGATTTCCTGCTGATCCATGTTGGGAATGACATTTATATGCATTACTATGTAATGAATATTCATTAAAAATGCTCCTGCCTGGAATCATTTTCCCCTTCCCAATTATGTGCCCCACTGTGGGAAATTAGACCAGTCTAAATCACATTTGAATAGAAGTGGTATGCAGCTGTCCACCCTTACTTTGCTCGTGACTTTGAGTGCAACATTCAAAGCCCACCTGCAACAGTGCTGCTGCGGTTTCTCAGCAATGCTAGTGAGACACCCACACTGTTGGGGTGTAGGGCTGGTCTGCTCACAGTGGATGCCTCCATATTCTGGGAGGACAGCATTCTGTGTGCTGTGGGTCTCAGGCAGGGCTGGACTCTGAAACAGAAAGCAGCTTTGCAACCAGTGGGAGAGGATGATAGAGACATGAGGGAAAATGGGGTATGGCAAGCTTGGCCTGCATCAAGATAAATGGAATGGAGTGTGATGAGAAGAGGTGAGGAGAGTTTGTGAGGCATGCCTGCTGAGTGTTTTTTTTATTCATTCATGGGATGTGGACTTTGCTGGCTGTATTTATTGCCGATCCCTAGTTGCCCTTGAGAAGGTGGTGGTGAGCTGCCTTCTTGAACCGCTGCAGTCCATGTGGTGTAGGTACATCCACAGTGCTGTTAGGATGGGAGTTCCAGGATTTTGACCCAGCAACAGTGAAGGAACAGCGAAATATTTCCAAGTCAGGATAGTGACTGATCCAGTAAGGGCTGAGGATGGAGCATGATAGATGTGGTGCTGGTGGTGTTAAAAAGACATTCAGTGCTGACATCCTGAGCAATGTAATCCTTTGAGTGCATGATGCCATTATGAGAGTGTGAGATTGGAGTGAGCTAAAGGTTAACTTGCCCCGGTGGAGTGGATGAGCTGTTTCTGCGCTGAATGGTGATTCTCGGATGGGTGCCTGACGTGCTGATCTCTCTTGCAACTTCCCCCTGGGCAGACGAGGTGACACTGGTGGGCCTCCTGGAGCCATTCCTTGGGTACTGGACATCCTGGTGCTGGCAGGGTTCACAGATTGACAGCCTCAAATGAGTCACTGCTGAACCTGGGAGCAGCTTTTTACCTCAGAGGAGCCATACCAATAAGTTCCTTACACACAGCTGGCCAGCTGAGAGTGCTGTCTGTGTTTGTGTAGTGTTTAAATATGGTGCCTGGACATTTGACCCCCATTAGGTAATGGCGGGCTGGTTGAATCAGTGCCTGCCCTGCCATGTGATTTGGAGAGCTACTTGCTGATGCATAATTAATGAGCTTCGGAACATGAAATCAGGTGCAATTTCAGTGGGAAACGTGCCGCAAAACCAGCTCTCCACCGCAAGTATGGTGGAATCATCTGGTCCCGTTGGTGGTGGGTATTATAGCAGGCGGGAGGGGGGGTGGTGGGGGTGGGGGGGGTGGGGGTGGGGGGTGGGGGGGGGTGTGGGGGCGGGTACAATTTGATGTGAAGAGCAGAAATCGGTTTCACACCAGTGTGAAAACACAGTGGGATCATCCAATTGTGTCCACCATGACAGATCGCAAATCCCACTGGAAGCTGATGTGAACCCGATTTGCACCCTGGTAATGGGATGCAAATAAGGCCTGGCCAAAATTCCCCCCTCTCCCCACCGGCCTGATTTCCTGTTACACCAGTGGGAAAACATGCTGGCCCAGTATACATCTGGACCAATGAGATGTGCAGAAGTCAGGTCTCACCTTTAGGGCCTTGCTCAGATCATGGACATCCAAGAAGAAGAAGATGCTGGAGACCCACAGCTACTGGACCCTGGAGGGACACATGCATCGCATGCTGGGTGGATTCTCATGGACATGGCTCCGCTTTGAAGCAGCTCTTGGGAGGAGGAAGTCTCTGTTGATGCTTTGGGTCTGCTGCAGAACACCACAGTCTTGGCCATGGGCTGCTATGGATGATTGGCGAGAGTTGGGGAGAGAAAAGTCTAGCCATGAGTGGGAGGGGAAGGTGTACTGGGGTGGGGGGTGGTGAGCTTGGGAAGGAGGGGACAAAGGTATCATTGGGGTTTGGTTGGGATGGGAGGATGAAAGTGTTGGCGGGGGTGAGGTTGGGAGCGGCTTGAGGGAGTACGGGGTGAGAGGAAGGTGTAATGGGCGAGAATGCAAGAAGTGGAGAGGTAGATGTAAGTGGGGTGGAAGTTACAATGGAGGGAGTTCAGAGGGGCAAATGTGTCTGGGTGGCGGAAGGAGTTTGGAGGGGAAAGTGTCCGAGTGGGAGGGAGAAAGGGTGGAGGAGGTAGTGAGGGTGGAGAAGGGAGTACGGGTGGAGGAGGAATGTCCAGGTGAACATGCAAGGGAGGGTTCTGTGGAGTCATTAACTGCCTCTGGGGAGCGAACTAAGGGTGGGCATGATAGGAGGGCATGGTGAGTGTGAGAGGGGACAGAGGGAACTGGTAGTGTGGGACGGTGAGGATGCATCTGTAGCAGTGGAGAGGACGGCAAGGGTGGTTAGTGCGAACTCGGAGGCAGACAAGGACCCCGGGGGTGGGAAGGCGGAGTTTGGGGAGGTCAATATGGATGGGGATGGGATTGTCAAGAAGGTAGGGAATGTGCATGTTCATCTGGACATCCTGGAAAGACAAGGGTTCATGTTGGTAGGTGACAATGGGGAGGTGGACGGTGATGTCAGGGGTTCGACAGTGATGGAGGAAAGGGCATTGGTGACTGGGGGAGGGGAAAGGGTGGAGAAGTGAATCAAAAACTTTACCACGACCATGGTTGTCAAAATCGAAAGTGAGCGGAGCCTCGTGCTGGGTCGGGCACAGGTGCTTCATTGGGAGTGTGATCAGTGGGTGGGTGAAGATGCAACTCAGGTGGACAACTGAGAGAGAAACCCAGCAGGCAGCATTGAAAATGCTCAGGACAGTGAGATGAGTGTGATGGAGGAAGGATCCATGTGCGTGGGAGAGTGCTTGCACGAGGCTCTGAAAGGCCCTGCCATACACATAATTCTCCCTTCGAAATCACTCATGGTCCTGCTGTGTGCAGCTGAACTACTAGTGGGGCTGGGGGGAGGGTGGATGGTGGGAATGCAGTGATAGGACTCGTGAAGCCTGCCAATGAAGCTGAAAGGCAGCATTACACATTAATCAATGAAAGTGAATGTATTTTCAGGTTATAAAGTGACAAATTGTGTTCACCCGTGCAAATACTTGAGATCAGAATTTCTTTTCTAGGCTTCCAGGTGCTGCCTTGACAAGGCTTCCACTTCTTCCAGGTGCTGCCTTGACATCCACGGCAGGGGTGGGGACAGCCTGTGCAATGGATATCCCTGCTGCCTCTGATGACTTTGCTGTGCATGCTCTGGAGAGCTGAGGCTTTGAGTGTCCTGGCTTGCTTTGGCTGTCCTCCTGTGGGCCAGCTGCACCCTCTATGGTGGCAAAGGACAAGGTTGAGGGGATCACAGGCAAAGGGGACTCAGAGGGAGAGCGCAGCCTCTGAGATTCCTGAATGGATGACCCAGGGATGTTCAGCTGCCGCTCCTCCTCCCTTTGGGTGCCCGAGTACTCCGGCCTGACTCCTCGAGGAGAAGCAGCACCTGGAAGGATATCAAGGGACCCTATTTCACTTTTGCACAGCCACTGCAGGAACCCACCCATGGCTACTGCGATGGGATGCAGGTCTGCACACATCTCTGCATTCTGCTGGACTAAGGTCTCCATGGCGTCCGCTATCCTCCCCATGGAGAGCTCCATGTGCGCACATGTAGGTAGCACTTCATCAGAGAGCAGGTGGGTGCACTCCTCCAACTTGTGTGCCACTCTGCTGAGGGGTTCCAGCAGTTCTGTGTGATGCTCCCCCGCCTTCAGAGAGGTTTCCAGGCAGAAGCTGACGCTGGGTGATCCAATTTTCCAGTAGTACTGACGTCCATGATGTGAGAAGCACTTAGAGATGACTTGATCTTGTAGTAGGCAATGGTACAGAAGTTCAGACGTTCCAGTAGGAAAAACTGGTCAGAGCTCTGGCTCTGCTGCTGTTTTGGTTGATGGAAGATGACAGAGTGCCTTTGTTCTGCTCCACAAGGCAATAATGCAGATTCTGGGAGCTTGGGAGAGGGATTGGGGGTGGTGATCAGGGGGTGGGAGGAAGGGAATATTATGTGACATAACTCCCACTTCTCCCCCTTGGTTTGGACAAAGGATGTATATTCCTGGTTTGGCTAATGTGTCATCCATTAATAAATTTAACAGAGATTAGAGAGTCCCCCCTTTGTCCTCACAGACATATTGTCTCCATTGGCCAGAGTTCTGCTTTGGAAATTTAAAGGGTCTTTGTACATTTCTTTGGACTTTGGTTTCTGCTGTCACAGGGGCAGCATTAGTGCCTCTTTACAGATAATGAGGTCCTTGCTGTTTTCTGAAGGCTAGAAATTCCTTTTGTGTGAGGTGTGGCTAGTCAGGCTTCAGTCAGTGTAAAGCCTTTGCCCATTAAAAAAATAATTTTATAAAGTAGCCGGAGTGATAAAGATATATATATATATATATATTTTTTTTTTTCCTTTATGTCTTCTGGGCATGACAATCTCTATATTTATGGAAGGTGACACTTGCCTTGGAGGTGGTACAGTGAAGTTTCACCAGATGAGCCCATGGGATGAGACAGTTTTTCTTTGGTGAGGGGCTGAGTAATTTTGGTCTATACTGTCTGGAATTTAGAAGAACAAGAGGCAATCTCATTGAAACAAGATTCTGAAGGGGCTTGACAGGGTAGATACTAGGAGGTTGATTCCCCTGTTTGGCAAGTCTAGAATATGGGGGCACAGTCTCAGGATAAGGGTTCTACCATTTATGACTGAGATAAGGAAAAACTTCTTCACTCAGAGTGTTGTGAATCTTTGGAATTCTTTATCCCAGAGGGTAGTGGATGCTTCATTGCTGAGCATATTTAAGGTTGAGATAGACAGATTTTTGGTCTCTCAGAGAATCAAGGGGTATAGGATTGGGAGGGAAACTAGAGTTGAGGCAGGAGATCAACCATGATTGTATTGAATAGCAGAGCAGGCTCAAGGATCCTATTGGTCTACTCTTGCTCCTTTTTGTAATGCTTCCCCAATATGGAATCAAAAGTCACTTTGTGACCCACTATCAGTTCCTGTAGTGTGCATTCTTACTCTACACTCTTTCACCCTTTCTGCCAGCCCACGGACCTCGCTGCTTGAACATCATCCTGAATATTCAAACATTGTTTAAACTCGTCAGTATTTTTGCACGTGTCACAGTTGTTGGCTCCCTCCATTTATTAGATCCCTCCGGAATGTTTGTCACCTAAGTACCCATTCTGGGCAATTGCCTTTACATGTGATAGCTCTGTCCTATGTGACATGATCACTCACTTTACCACTATCCACCCCTTGATCCACCATATTATGTTTTTCAGGAACTTTATCACAAAATACACGAGCACTTGAAGTACAAGATGCCTTGTTTACATCCATCAGCTGCTCAGAGTCCACAGCTTTGTAATTAATTCCTATTAATTATGCATTTGATTGCCATGATTGGTAAGTACTGTCTTAACATTACAACCTTAACAGGGCCTTTCCATTCCCTAAGGCCCTCTCTTTTACAAATAGCGAACCTCTTGTATTAAATATTGTCTCAAATGGTCTTATATGATGCCTCAGAGTTCTCTGAATTTTTTCTGAGACCTCAGCCTTGATGAAAACATATCTCCCTGCATGTAAAGCATTCAAATTTGCAGAAAAAATGGAACTGGTTGTAGTGCCTTTAGATCAGGAATCACAAACACACGACACAGAAAGCAATTTGGTATTGTGTCCCTTAACTAATTAGTAGGGATACCTTCATTGTCTCAGATGTTTCTTTGCCATATCTTGGGGCAACAAGGCCATCAACTTATAGGTCCTGGAGCATGCTTATTCTGTAAGCATACAGTCATTACTAAGCCAATGATGTATGCAATGGCTTGATCACATTCATTGGATGAATGACGGCTGTATACCCAAAGACCTTCTGTACAGAAACTGGCTACTAGGTCATGACTTGCTGGAAATCCATACCTCAGCTACAGGGACACCTGAAAGTGAGATAGAAAGATGGCTGACATTGACACAGGCAACTGGGAGACAACCACCAATGGCAATGACTTCTGGAGGATGACTGTTCAGAGGAGTATTGGAAGAGGCGAGGAGAAATAGAAAGTTCATCTAGCTGAGAAGAAGGTCCAGAAAAGGGTCAGACAGGGCGAGACTGAGAGCGGCATTGGAGAGTTAAAAGAACGCGAGAAGGGGCGAGACTGAGATAAACACAGTAAATTGTAGTATACATAGGAATTATTCCAAATTAAGATAATAATTAAAATAAATTGGTACATACTGTAATAAACACTTTAAATAAAGATTAAGGTATGTCAGTGCAGCTTGGCCATGTGGAAAGTGCATTTTGTGGGATGTCGGAAATTGTGCAGGCACAAAGTGCCCTCAATAACTACATCTGCAGGAAATATCACCATCTGCAGAAACTCAAGCTCTGAGTTGCTGAGTTTGAGCGGCAGCTAGAGTCATTGTGGTACATCCACAATACTGAGGATTACATGGATAGCACGTTTAGAGAGGTGGTTACACTGCAGCTAAGAAGTACACAGGCAGAGGAGGAATGGGAGACCGCTGGGGCATCTAAGGGAAACAGGCAGGTCGTGCAGGAATCCCCTGAGGTTATCTCGCTCCCTAACTGCTTTTCCATTTTGGATACTGGTGAGTGAGATGGTTCCTCAGAGGATTGTAGCAAGAGCCAAGTGTGTGGCACCACAGGTGGCTCAGCAGCACTGGAAGGGAGGAGGAAGAGTGGAAGTGCTATAGTAGTAGGGGATTTTGTAGTTAGGGGAGCAGACAGCCCTTTCTGTGGCCATAGACGTGACTCCAGCATAGTATGTTGCTTCCCTAGTGCCAAGGTCATGGATGTCACGGAGTGGCTACAGGACATTCGTTTGGGAGAGGGTGAACAGCAGAGGTTGTGGTCCACATTGGGACAAATGACATAGGTAGGAAAAGGGATGAGGTCTTGAAAGCAGATTTTAGGGAGTTAGGAAGGGAATTAAAAAGCAGGATCTCAAGGATGACTCCCAGTGCCACATGCTAGTGAACATAAGAATAGGAAGATTGAACAGTTTATTATGTGGCTGGGGAAATCAAGTAGGAGGGAGGGCTTTAGATTTCTGATGCATTAGGATTGGGGAAAGTGGGGCCTGTACAAGAAGGACGGGTTACACCTTAAAAGGACTGGGACTAGTGTCCTCATGGGGAGGATTGCTAGTGCTGTTGGTTTAAACTAGATTGGCACGGGGATGGGAACCTGGGGGGATATTCAGAGTGCAAGGGAGAAAAACTGGCAGAAGGAAGTAGTGAAGTATCAATTGATAATTAGGATATATCAAAGAGTAGCATCAAGGTAGATAGAATACTTGGAGAGTTTGATAGAATTAGAGTGGGCAACAATAAGTCATTAGATGGGTCAGAGTAAGCAGGAAAGTAAAAAAAGCCTAAATCAGGGCTAATGTTCATGTATGTAAATGCATGGAGTGTAATTAAGTAATAAGATTGGTGAACTGCAGGCATGGGTTGAAAAATGATATTGTGATATTATTGCTATACCAGAGACTTGGCTCAAAGAAGGGTGGGGCTGAACATTAAATATTCCTGGGTACAAGGTGTTTAGGAGAGACAGGAAAGGAAGAAAAGTGTGGGGCGGGGGAGTACCAATATTGGTTAAAGATGGCATTACAGTATTGGAGAGAGAGGATGTTCCAGAGGGGTCAAGGACAGGATCTCTCTGGTTAGAGGTAAGGAATGAGAAAGGTGCAATAGCATTGATTGTTGTAGTATATAGACCACCAACTAGTGGAAGGGATGTGTTTTTTTTCTGATTCAGTGAAGGGATCTGGGCTTCGCTGGCTGAGCCAGAATTTATTGCCCATCCCTAGTTACCCTTGAGAAGATAGTGATGAGCTGCCTTCTTGAACTGCTGCAGTCCATGTGGTGTAGGTGCACTTACGGTGCTGTTAGAAAGAGGGTTCCAGGATTTTGACCCAGCGACAGTGAAGGAATGGCGATATATTTCCAAGTCAGGATGGCAAGTGACTTGGACGGGAACTTCCAGGTAGTGGTGTTCCCATCTAACTACTGCCCTTGACCTTCTAGGTGGCAGTGGTCGTGGGTTTGGAAGGTACTGCCTAAGAAGCCTTGGTGAATTCCTGCTGTGCACCTTACAGATGGTAGACACTGCAGCTACTATGCGTCAGTGGTGGAGGGAGTGAATGTTTGTGGATGTGGTGCCAATCAAGTGGACTGCTTTGTATAAGACCATAAGACATAAGAGCAGAAATTAGGCCATTCGGCCCAACGAGTCTGCTCTGCCATTCAATCATGGCTGATAAGTTTCTCAACCCTATTCTCCCGCCTTCTCCCCATAACCTTTGATCCCCTTACCAATCAAGAACTTATCTATCTTGGTCTTAAATACACTCAATGACCTGGCCTCCACAGCCTTCTGTGGCAATGTAGTCCATAGATTCACCACTCTTTGACTAATGAAGTTTCTCCTCATCTCTGTTCTAAAATGTCTTCCCTTTACTCTGAGGCTGTGCCCTTAGGTCCTAGTCTCTCCTACTAATGGAAACATCTTCCCCACATCCACTCTATCCAGGCCTTTCAGTATTCTGTAAGTTTCATTCAGATCCCCCCTCATTCTTCTAAACTCCTTCGAGTATAGACCCAGAGTCCTCAAACGTTCCTCATATGTTAAGCCTTTCATTCCTGGGATCATTCTCGTGAACCTCCTCTGGACCCTCTCCAGGGCCAGCACATCTTTCCTGAGATACGGGGCCCAAAATTGCTCACAATATTCTAAATGTTGTCTGACCAGAACCCTATAAAGCCTCAGCAGCACATCCCTGCTTTTATATTCTCGAAATAAATGCCAACATTGCATTTACCTTCCTAACTACCGACTCAACCTGCAAGTTAACCTTAAGAGAATCCTGGACTAGGACTCCCAAGTCCCTATGCACTCCAGATTTCTGAATTCTCTCTCCATTTAGAAAATAGTCTATGCCTCTATTCTTCCTACCAAAGTGCATGACCTCACACTTCCCCACATTGTATTACATCTGCCACTTCTTTGCCCATTCCCTAACCTGTCCAAATCCTTCTGCAGCCTCCCCGCCTCCTCAATACTACCTATCTTTGTATCATCTGCAAACTTAGCCAGGATGCCCTCAGTTCCTTCATCTAGCTCATTAATGTATAAAGTGAAAAGTTGTGGTCCCAACACTGACCCCTGCGGAACTCCACTAGTCACTGGCCGCCATCCTGAGAAGGACCCCCTTATCCCCACTCTCTGCCTCCTGCCAGACAGCCAATCTTCTATCCATGCTAGTACGTTGCCTCTAACACCATGGGCTCTTATCTTACTGAGCAGCCTCTTGTGCGGCACCTTGTCAAAGGCCTTCTGGAAGTCCAAGTAGATAACTTTCATTGGCTCTCCTTTGTCTAACCTACTCGTTACCTCCTCAAAGAATTCTAACAGATTTGTCAGGCATGACCTCCCCTTGATGAAACCATGCTGACTTTGCCCGATTTTACCATGCACTTCCAAGTATTCTGAAATATCATCTTTAATAATGGACTCTAAAATCTTACCAACGACCAAAGTTAGGCTAATCAGCCTGTAATTTCCCGTCTTTTGCCTCACTCCCTTCTTAAACAGGGGTGTTACATTAGTGATTTTCCAGTCCTCTGGGACCCTCCCTGACTCCAGTGATTCCTGAAAGATCACCACTAATGCCTCCACTATCTCTTCAGCCATCTCCTTCAGAACTCTGGGGTGTAATCCATCTGGTCCAGGTGATTTATCCACCTTCAGACCTTTCAGTTTTCCTAGCACCTTCTTCTTGGTAATGACCGCCATACTCACCTCCGCCCCCCCCCGACTCTCTTGAACTTTGGGGATGTCACTCGTGTCTTCCACTGTGAAGACTGACGCAAAGTACCTATTCAGTTCCTCGGCTATTTCTTTGTTCCCCACTACTACTTCTCCAGCGTCATTTTCCAGCGGCCCAATGTCCACTTTTGCCTCTCTCTTACCCTTTATATATATAAAAAACTCTTGCAATCTTCTTTTATATCACTGGCTAGTTTACACTCATATTTAATCTTCTCCCTCCTTATTTTTTTAGTTGTCCTCTGTTGGTCTTTGTAGGCTTCCCAATCCACTGCTCTTTGCAGCATTGTATGCTTTCTCTTTAGCTTTTATGCTGTCCCTGACTTCCCTTGTCAGCCATGGTCACCTCGTCCTCCCTTTAGTATGCCTCTTCTTCCTAGGGATGAATTTTTGCTGTGTCTCCCAAATTACTCCCAGAAACTCCTGCCATTGCTGTTCCACTGTCTTTTCTGCTAGGCTCATTTCCCAGTCAATTCTAGCCAGCTCCTCCCTTATGCCTCTGTAGATGCCTTTATTCAACTGTAATACCGTTACATCTGATTCCAGCTCTTTCCTTTCAAATTGCAGGGTAAATTCTATCATATTATGGTCACTTCCTCCTAAGGGTTCCTTCACCTTAATCTCCCTTATCAAATCTGCCTCATTACACATCACTAAATCTAGAATTGCCTGTTCCCAAAGTGGGCTCCACCACAAGCTGCTCCAAAAAGCCATCTCGTAGATATTCCACAAATTCCTTTTCTTGGGATCCACTACCAACCTGATTTTCCCAGTCTACCTGCATATTGAAATCCCCCATGATCACTGTAACCTTGCCTTTCTTACACACTTTTTCTATCTCCTGGTGTATCTTGTGCCCCACATCCTGACTACTGTTTAGAGGCCTGTACATGACTCCCATTATGGTTTTTTTACCTTTGCGGTTCCTCAACTCTACCCACACAGATTCTACATTATCTGACCCTACATCATTTCTCGCTATCGATTTAATTTCGTTTCTTACTAACAAAACAACCCCACCCCCTCTGCCAACCTGCCTATCTTTTTGATAGGATGTATATCCTTGGATATTTAGCTCCCAGTCCTGATCCCCTTACAGCCATGTCTCCGTAATGCCCACCACATCATACCTGCCAATTTCAATCTGCACCACGAGCTCATTTACCTTATTTTGTATACTGCGTGCATTCAGATACAACAACTTCAGTCCTGTATTTCCCGTCCCCTTTCTCATTGTCATCCCTTTATCTGATGTGCTTGATGTTAGATTCCTCGCCCTTTCCAAACACTGTCCTATTTTGTGTTCTGGAGACTTTAGTAGCCTCTCTCCTGGGTTCTCCTTTCTTTTCAGTTTTTTCATAATTTTCCATGAAGTTGAATCCACTCCCCCACATGCTAACCTGCTGCTTTGTTTCCCATTAGTCATAGTTTCCCATTGGGGAGTTTTACCCTTCCCTCCTCCCCCACTTTCTAGTTTAAAGTCCTGTTGACCACCCTATTTACCCTTTTCGCTAATACATTGGTCCCAGATCGGTTCAGGTGGAGACCGTCCCAATGGTACAGATCCCTCCTGTTCTAATACTGATGGCAGTGCCCCACAAAATGGAATCCCACTTTCCCGCACCACTCCTTTAGCCATGTGTTTACTTCCCTTATTCTTGTGTCCCTATGCCAATTTGCATGTGGCTCGGGTGGAAATCCGAGATTTTAACCCTTGTGGACCTGTTCTTTAATTTAGTTCCTAGTTCCTGATAATCCCCAAACAAGTCCTCTTTCCTAGTCTTACCTATGTTATTTGTCCCGACGTGGACCACAACAACTGGATCCTCCCCTTCCCTCTCCAATATCCTTTCAAGCCGGTCAGAGATGTCCCTCACCCTGGCACCGGGCAGGCAACATACCATGTGGGACTCTCGATCCTGCTTACAAAGGAAGCTATCAATTCCCCTAAATATAGAATCCCCTACAACTACCACTTGTCTTTTTGCTCCCCCCTCTTGAATGGCCTCTTGTGCCATGGTGTCATGAAGAGCTGGCTCATCCTCCCTATAGCCCTCTACCTTATCCTCACAGGGAGCAAGTACCTCGTACCTGTTGGACAAGGTCAAGAACTGAAGCTCTTCTGTTTCTGGACACAGGATCCCTCTACCTGCCTCATTTGCAGTCACGCCCTGCTGACCCTGACCACTGACCGGACTTGAGTTAGTTAATCTAATAGGTGTGACCGCCTCCTGATACAAAGCATCCAGGTAATGCTCCCCCTCTTGGATGTTCCGCAGCGTCCGGAGCTCGGACTCCAGCTCATCAATTCTGTTCCGGAGTTCCTCCAGTAACCAACACTTGCTGCAGATGTGGTCACTGCTGCTCACAATGGGATCTGCCAGCTCCCACATCATACAGCTACAGCACAACACCTGCCCAGCCATCTCTACTTAATTTATTAATTAGCTTTGCAGTGTTTTTTTTCAAATTTGGTGCAGATTTCCTACCAACCAATCAGGTCACAGCTTTCCTGTGGTGTCACATTTTCAGTTTTGGCTTCAGTTACTTTGTGCCCCGAGGTCACCGCTCTGGTGCTCCTCCCTCCGAGTCTGCTCCCAGGATTTACTCACCAATCAGCTGCTCTTTCTTTAAAATCCACTTTCAAAAGAGTGTCCCTCGCAGGTCTGGGGCACTCCTGAATGCACTGCCTCTTCCTCTCTCTTTTTTTTTCGGTTTGAGGAGGAGGGAGGGATGGAAACACTACAGCAATGTAATGTTCGGGGCTATTCCGTTCTTTGACAGTGGGTCCTCCTCGATTCCCTCCTGAGTCGTGGTGACTGCGATGACTTCTCCCAGGATGCTTCAGTCACTTCTCACCAGCGCCCTCTGTTGGATGCCCTTCCTCCTGTTGAGTGCAAGAGTCCTTCTCCTTGATTCCCTTCCGAGTGTGACATCAAGGAGCCCTAGCAAAACTGGGGTCAATGTGAATCAGGGGAAAACTCTCTGTTGGTTGGAGTCATACCTAGCACGAAGGAAGATGGTGATTGTTGGAGGTCAGTCATCTCAGCTCCAGGACGTCAATGCAGGAGTGTCCTAGGCCCAACCATCTTCAGCTGCTGGTGACTGTGATGACTTCTCCCAGAATGCTTCAGTCACTTCTCACCAGTGCCTTTTGTCCTGGACAGTGCCCAGCTTCTTCAGTGTTGTAGGAGCTACACTCATCTAGGCAAGTGGGGAGTATTCTATCACATTCCTGGATTGTGCCTTGCAGATGGTAAACAGGCTTTCGGGAGTCAGAAGATGAGTTACTCATCGCACGATTCCTAGCCTCTGACCTGGTCTTGTAGCCACAGTATTTATATGGCTAGTCCAGTTCAGTTTCTGGTCAATGGTAACCCACAGGATGTTTTTAGTGGGGAATTCAGTAGTGGGGAATGCCATTGAACATGAAGGCGCGATGGTTGGATTCTCTCTTGTTGGAGATGGTCATTGCCTGCCATTTGTGTGGTGCGAATGTTACTTGCCATTTGTCAGCCCAAGCCTGGATATTGTCCAGGTCTTATTGCATTTGGACATGGACTGCTTCAGAATCTGAGGACTCGCAAATGGCACTTAACATTGTGTGATCATCAGCGAACATCCTCACTTCTGACCTTATGATGGAAGGAAGATCATTGATGCAGCAGCTGAAGATGGTTGGGCCTAGAACACTCCTGCATTGATGTCCTGGAGCTGAGATGACTGACCTCCAACAATCACCATCTTCCTTTGGGCTAGGTATGACTCCAACCAACAGAGAGTTTTCCCCCTGATTTGCATTGACCCCAGTTTTGCTAGGGCTCCTTGATGTCACACTCGGTCAAATGCTGCCTTGATTTCAAGGGCAGTCATTCTCACCTCACCTTGGGAGTTCAGCTCTTTTGTGCATGTTTGAACCAAGGCTGTAATGAGGTCAGGAGCTGAGTTGCTCTGGCGGAACCCAAATTGGGCATCAGTAAGCAGGTTATTGCTAAGCGCGTGCCGCTTGATAGCTTGATGACTCCTTCCATTACTTCACTGCTGATCGAGAGTAGACTAGCTGGGCAGTAATGGCTGGGATGGATTTGTCCTGCTTTTTGTGTACAGGACATAGCTGGGCAATTTTACACACAGCCGGGTAGATGCCAGTGTTGTAGCTGTACTGGAACAGCTTGGCTAGGGATGTGGCAAGTTCTGGAGCACAAGTCTTCAGTACTATTGCCGGAATGTTGTCAGGGCCCATAGCCTTTGCAGTATCCAGTGCCCTCAGCCATCTCTTGATATCACGTGGAGTGAACTGAATTGGCTGAAGACTGGCATCTGTGATACTGGGGACCACTGGAGGAGGCTGAGATGGATCATCCACTACGCACTTTTGGCTGAAGATTGTTGGGAATACTTCAGCCTTATCTTTTGCACTGCTGTGCTGGGCTCCTCCATCATTGAAGATGGGGATATTTGTGGAGCTGCCTCCTCCAGTGAGTTGTTTAATTGTTCACCACCATTCACGACTGGATGTGGCAGGACTGCGGAGCTTAGATTTGATCCGTTGCTTGTGGGATCGCTTAGCTCTGTCTATCGCTTGTTGCTTATGCAAAGAAATTATGAAGAGGTGCTAGAATTATGGAGTAATCGTATTGGGGGACATCAATGTTCCAAATATAGACTGGGATAGGAATATAACAAATGGACAAGAGCGGTGAGAGTTCCTGGAATGTGTTCAGGATAATTTTCTACAGCAGTATGTTTCCAGTTCAATTAGAGGACATGCACTTTTGGATCTGATTCTGGGGAATAAGATGGCCCAAGTGGATCAAATATCAGTGGAAGAACCTCTAGGGGACAGTGATCATTGTATCATAAGGTTTAGGTTAATCACAGAAAAGGACAGGGAACAATCCAGAGCAGGGATAATCAATTGAGGTAAAGCCAACTTCGATGGGATGAGAATGCATCTGAGTCAACTGAGTTGGAATCAAATGTTGGCAGAAAAGGCAATGGCTGAATAATGGGTCACCTTCAAAGAAAAAGTATTACAGGTAATGTCAAGGTACATTCCCTTAAAGGGGAAAGGTAGGACAAATAAATCCAGAGTGCCCTGGATGACAAGAGAGATAGAGGTAAAGATGAAAAGGAAGAAGCGCCCACACGACAGATGTCAGGTAGAAAATACAATGGAGAATCAGGCTGAATATAGAAGCATCAGAGGGGAAGTGAAGAAACGAATAAGAAAAGCAAGGAGAGAGCATGAAAAGAGGCTGGCAGCAAACATGAAAAGAAACCACAAGGTCTTTTATAAGCATGTAAATAATAAAAAGGTGGTAACAGAAAGAGTAGGGCCGATTAGGGACAAAAAGGGGGACTTGCACGTGGAGGCTGGAGAAATAGCAGAGCTGTTGAAAGAGTACTTTGCAACTGTCATTACAAAGGAAGAATTTTCTACCCAGGCCGAGATGAGAGAGCAGGTACCTGGCACACTAGAAGAATTTACAATCAAGAGGAAGAAGGCGTCAAAAACGCTATTTTTATTTAAAATAGATAAGGTACCAGGACCGAATGATATGCATCCAAGGGTACTGAGGGAAGTGAGAGTGGGAGTTGCAGAAGCACTAGTGATAATCTAAGACCATAAAATCATAAGATGTAGGAGCAAAATAAGGCCATTCAGCCCATCAAGTCTGCTCTGCCATTCAATGAGATCATGGCTGATCTGATAATCCTCAACTCCACTTTCCTGCCTTTTCCCCATAACCTTTGATTCCCTTACTGATTAAAAATTTGCCTATCTCAGCCTGGGATATGCTTAATGACCCAACCTCTACAGCCCTCTGCAGTAAAGAATTCCACAGATTCACCAACCTCTGAGAGAAAAAATTCCTCCTCGTCTCTGTCTTAAATGAGCGGCCCCTTACTTGAGATTGTGCCCTTTGCTCCTAGGCTCTTCCACAAGGGGAAACGACCACTCAATTTCTACCCTGTGAAGGCCCCTAAGATTCTTATATGTTTCAATTAGGTCACCTCTCATTCTTCTAAACTCCAATGAGTACAGGCCGAACCTACTCAACCTCTCCTCGTAAACAAAATCCTCTACACCTGGGATCAACCTAGTGAACCTTCTCTGGACTGCCTCCAATGTCAATATATCTTTCCTTAATTAAGGGGACCAAAACTGTTTGCAGTATTCTAGGTGTGGTCTAACTACTGCCTTGTGTAGTTTTAGCAAGACTTCCCTATTTTTACACTTCATTCCCTTTGAAATAAAGGCCAACATTCCATTTGCCTTCCCTATTACCTGCTGAACTGGTATGCTAGCTCTTTGTGATCCATGCATGAAGTCTCCCAAATTCCTCTGTGCTCCAGCTTTCTGCAGTCTTTCTTCATTTAAATAATATTCAGCTCCTCTATTCTTCCTGCCAAAGTGCACAACCTCATATTTTCCCATGTTATATTTCATCTGCCAAGTTTTTGCCCACTCACTTAACCTGCCTATGTCCCTCTTTAGACACTTTGTGTCATCCTCACCATTTATTTTCCCACCAATTTTTGTGGCATCCACAAACTTGGCGATATTACATTCACTTCTCTCATCCAAGTCATTAATATATTGCATAGAACATTTCTTTTTATTTCTGTTGGACTGTGAATTAAAATTACAATGGCTGCAGTTTGAAAGCCATGTCTACTGGAACATTGTGAGGGATATATACAATGCTGCTGTCCTGGAACATGCCATGAGCCGTGAAGAGTGTGCCATGAAAAACAGGATGGTACTGAGGAGGAGTCCGGTCTAACAGGGAACTGCCTGGTAACAATTTTTAATTGGCTCCTGACCAGGTGACTAAGTGTGTGTGAGAGCAGTGCAGCAGAAAATCTCCTAGTCTGAAAAGAGAGACCTAAATCCTGTTTCTCCTGTTTGTGTAAGATTCCAGTAATTCCACACTAATAGCTAACTGTTTTTTTCTTTTTTCTTCATATCTCTATAACCAGTTCTCTCTCTGAAAAACCCCTGTCAAGAGGAAAAGGGGAAAATCAGTGTAGGAGACATTGAAAAGTAAGTGCTCGGGGCTTGGGGAGCAGTGGGGCTTGATATTGCAGCACACTATCTCCAGTGAGTCGTGATAAAGTTTGAGGGCTCATCCCAGGATATTTTGGAACAAAAGACAATGACAATTTGGACGTAGATTTAGTAAGTAATAAAAGCTGAAAGAAAACACCAGGTTTGTACTATCAAAAATAAGATAGCACTGGAAACTGCTAAATCTTTTCTGCAAGTGGAAGAAATGTTCTTGATAATTTTATAAGGCATCCCAAAAGTCAGGTTAATCGAACTGACAAGTACATTAACAGCAGGATTGCCTGCCAAAGCTAGAAAGGCAGAGATAATCAAAGAGATAGCACAGTATTTAAAAGTGGAAAGAATACCTGTGAGATCAAGTTCTCCAAGTGGTGATTCATTGGAATGGGCTCAAACTGAATTGCAAATAAATCACATTGGAACTAGTGGCAGCAGAAAAGGAAAGAGAAAGGGCATTCCAAAGGGAACAGGCAGAAAGGCAGGAGAGAGAAACAAATCAAGAAAGGGAGTTAGAAATGGCGAGGTTAGAAAAGATGGAAAGAGAAAAAAAGGGAGACAAAGAATCCCAGCTTAGAATGCTGGAAATTAAAAAAGAGACACCAGTAGGTGAGGCAAGACTTACTTCCATATCAGAAACTAATGTGGAGATGTTTGAGTTTGTACAAGCTTTTCCAAAGTTTGACGAAAGGGACGTTGAAGCATTCTTTATTTCATTTGGGAAGATAGCTAAACAGATGAATTGGCCAAAGGAAAACTGGACATTGCCCATGCAGAGCAATGAATGTATGCTTCACTGTCAGAAGAGGTTTCTAGGGATTATGATGAAAAAGTGCATAGTTGAGTGCATATGAGTTGGTTCCTGAAGCATACAGATAAAAGTTTTGAAATTTAATGAAACAGCCTGGGAAAACTTACATTGAATTTGAAAGGACTAGGCAAAGTAGTTTTGGCAGATGAATTGAGCATTAGGGATTGAAACTAACTATGAAGTTCTCAGAGAGACCGTTCTCTTGGAAGAATTTTCAAATTCCCTACCTTCTGTAATAAGAGCCCATGTTGAAGACCAAAGGGTTGCAACTGCTAGACAGGCAGCACTAATAGCTGACGATTATGAGCTGATCCATAAAACTAAACATTTTTTCCATCACCCCCATAAATTTGTAAAGGTTAGAAAGTGGGAGAGTGAAAGGAAGACAAGTAGCCAGGGTAAAGAATGGATAACTGGGAATACCTTGGGATCTCCTCCCCAGATCAGGAAGGAAGGTACAGAGGGTGGAGGTGAAACTCGAAGGCCTAAGTTTTTCCATTGTAATAAAGGGGGACACATTCATTCAGAATGCTGGAAGTTGTGAGGGAAGCCCGTGGGACTTATTGGAGTTCATAAGAGTGAGTCTGAAAAGGGTACTGAAAAAGAAAATGCCACAGATCAAATTGTAGCTTTAACTACAAATAAGGAACTGGAGGTAAACTGCTGTGAATGCAGGTGAAGTGAATAAGGTAGATGAGAGATATAAAGGGTTTTTGTCTAAAGGAAAGTTAACCCCTTTTTCATCAAATGATGCAGCTAAACCCATAATTATATTATGGGACACAGGAGCTACTCAAACTCTTTTGCTGGAGAAGGACCTAGTTTTCTCTCCAGAGTTTAATGAAAACTAAAGTATTGATAAAGGGGATAGGTGGAGAGTATATCCCAGTTCCATTGTACAAAGTGCAATTGGAATGTGATTTGTTGTCTGGGTTGGTGGTTGTAGGAGTGGGTAAAAAAAATCCGTGGATGGAGTTGATTTACTCCTGGGGAATGACTTGGCAGGAATGAAGGTTATAGCTTCGCCCATAATTACGGAAAGTCCAAGAGAGGCTAAAGAGATGGAGCAGTTAAAAGAACAAGTTCCTGGTAATTTTCCATTCTGTGTGGTGGCCAGAGTAATTATTGGTTCCATCATCAGAGGTCAAAATAATACCACGAACAGATGTTAGGGTAGCCGACACTTTCTTTAAGGATGAGGATAATTCAAAAAAAGTGTTTGGCAGGTCTTCACTAATTGAGGCTCAAAAAACAGATCCAGAGTTAAACAAGTTTTCATATTCAGTTCATACCGATGCTGAGGCTGAAGGAGTTCCTGAATCCTATTACAGTTCTGATGAGGAAGTGGAGACACCTCAATGGACCTGCAAATGAGGAATGGACGGTTGTTCAACAGATGGTGGTACCGCCCAAATATTATAAGGACATATTGCGAGTAGCACATGAAATACCTGTGGCAGGGTATGTAAGAATATGAAAAACCCAAGCATTGATAAACAGGTATTTTACTTGGCCAAGACTTCATAAGGATGTAGTGCAATTTTTTAAAGGGTGTCATACATGTCAGGTAGTAGATAAACCTCAACATGTAATCAAACCAGTACCTTTAATAGCCATTCCAGTTTTTGAAGAACCATTCATCTGGGTATTAGTGGATCATGTAGAACCATGACACAAAAAGAAAGCAGGACATCAGTATATCCTTACAATCATGGATATGAAAACCCAATTTCCAGAGGTTATTCCTTTAAGGCCAATTACAGCTAAGGTGGTAGTGAAAAAATTAACTGTTTTTCACTCATTATTGTTACCACTTGAAATACAATCTGACCAAGGTCCTAACTTCATGTCTAAAAATTTCAGGACATAATCAGCAGTTTGGTATCAAACAACTGAAGTCTATTGCCTATCACCCACAGGCACAGGGAGCTTTAGAGGTATACCATCAGACTCTCAAAACCATGATTAACACCTGTTGCCATGAATACACAAAGGATTGGGACAAAGGATTAGATTTCTTATTATTTGCTACCAGAGATTTTCGAAATGCATCTATTAGATTTAGTCCATTTGAATTGATCTATGTTCATGAAATTAGAGGACCTGTTTAAGCAAGAGCAGTTGGCTGGCTTAGTCATAAATCTAGCCAAAAGCAAATTTGCAAAAGCAAGGGTTAATTACCTAGGTCACATTGTAGGACAAGGGCAATTGTTGCCAAAAACAGCAAAAGTGAATGCTCTAATAGAATTCCCCATTCCTAAAACTAAACAAAAAGTCATGATATTTTTGGAAGTATATGGGCTTTAACGGAAGTGTTTGACAAATGTCAGTTCAACAGCTGTACCTCTCACCAATTTGTTAAGAAAACAGGCAAAAATGTTATGGTCAGCAAAATGCCAAGCAGCCTTTGAAAAGCTGAAGGCAATCTTAATAAATGGACCAGTATTGGCCACCCCTGACTTTACCAAACCTTTTAAAATGGCAATTCATGCTAGTGACTTGGGGGTAGCTGCAGTCTTCTGACGCAATGATCAATTAGAGATAGAGAAGCCCGAATCTAAATCAATATCAGATGAAGTACTGTACAGTAAAAAAGAAACTCTAGCATTGTTGTTGTCTCTTCAATACTTTGAAGTTTATGTCTCACATGATAACAAAGGAACATTTATCTAAGCTGACCATAATCTGTGGCATTCATTGAAAAGTTTAAAACTTGAAATGCGAGTCTGTTTAGCTGGAGTCTATTGTTTCAACCATTCAGTGTAAAGATTGTTCACATTGCCGGCAAGGATAATGGGCAGAATTTTCCCGTTGGTGTGCGGGGGTGGGCCCTGCACGCCCGCACGTAAAATGTTGCACGCTCAGGTGAGCGTCCTGACACAACTGCGCGCCATCCCGATTTTTCATTGGCAGGTGCGCATTGATCTCCGATGCGCGCCCGCCATTAATTAACGGGCCACTTAAGGCCCTTGAGTCACCAATCGACAGCGAATTTTCAGCGCCTATGCAATTTTCAGGTCAGCGCACGAGCGCAATGGGCAGGCGGGTAGGACACATTTGTATAAACCTCATCCACGGGCAGAATAAGAGGGCTCAGTGGGGTCGCGAGTGTGCTCTGTCAAATATTAATGTTTCAAAGATACATAGTTGCCTGTGTGATCTGCAATACTTCAATACGCACACCAGCTTCTTAGTCTGGACTCACAACCTTCAGGTCGGCACTCTGCAGTAAGGAATCTTTTTTGGGCCTGCAGGTTTCAGGAAGCCTTCCCTTAGCCTGGGAATGGGAGGTGAACTCTCCACTGCAGGCACTTCCTCTGAGGAGGAAGGGAGGGCTAGAAGGGGGAGGAGTCCAGGAGTGCACACTCAGCCTCCAGGGGAGTCACCTTTGGGAGGTCAGGCGCAGGCACAAGGGGCGTAGGGCCAAGAGGTAGTCCAAGGCAGAAGGGGCCACAGAAGACTCTACTATCCTGCTGCCAGGGTATACAGGCTGTGAAGCAGTTACCTCAATACGTCTGAGGTGCAGTGCCAAAGGAGGCTCTGTATCTCAAGGGAGACAGTCAACAATATCTGCCAAATGATTGGGCCTGAGATCTTCGCTATCTGTGTGGGTGAACACCCCATGCCACTGGCTCTAAAGGTCACAGCTGCCCTCAACTTCTATGCCTCTGGCTCCTTCCAGGGCTCAGTGGGTGATCTTTGCGGTGTTTCGCAATCAGCTGTCCACACTTGTGTCAAGCAGGCTACAGATGCTCTGTTCAGGCATGCATTGACTTTCATCCACTACCATTAGGACAAGGCCAGCCGGACATAGCAAACCAGAGGCTTCGTGGCCATTGCTGGGTTCCCCCACGTCCATGGTGCAATAGACATGTGGCCATCAAGGCACCAGCAGGTGAGCCCGGTGCCTTCGTCAACAAATGGGCTTCCATTCCATGAACGTGCAGATAGTGTGTGATCACAGGATGCAGATTCTACAAGTCTGTGCTAGGTATCTAGGCAGCTCCCATGACGTCTACACCCTCAGACACTCCCAGGTGCTGGGGCTCTTCAGTTCTCCAGCCCGGCTGGATGGATGGCTGCTGGGTTACAAGGGTATCCCCTCAAAAGGTGGCTCATAGCGCTTCTCCTTCATCCAAGAACAGAAGCTGAGCAGTGGTACAATAGGAGCCACGCCTTCACAAGGGCTTAAATTACGATGGCTGCAGTTTGAAAGACATGTCTACTGGAACAATGTGAGGGATACATGCAATATTGCTGTCCTGGAACAACAGAGTGTGCCATGAAAGACAGCATTATGCTGAGGAGGACTCTGGTCTAACTGGGAACTGCCTGGCAATAACATTTTTAATTGGCTCCTGACCAGTGACCAGGTTTGTGTGAGAACAGTGCAGCAGAATAGCTCCTAGCCTGAAAAGAGAAAAGACCTAAAACCTCTTTCTCCTGTGTGTGTAAGATTCCAGTAATTCTATGATAGTAGTTAACTGCTTTTTGTTTTCTTTTTCCCTCATATCTCTATAGCCTGCCCTCTATTTGTCAAGAGGAAAAGGGGAAAATCATTCTTAGAGATATCGGAAAGCAAGTGCTCAACCAGTAACCTAAAGACTGAAAGTGCTGGGAAGTCTACCTTATGTCCTCAACAAAGAATTGAAAGGAATTTGGAAGTCACCGATCAAAATCAACCCATCAAATCCTGTACTCAGGAATTGGTGCTTTTGAACTGTTTTATCCCACCCTTAAAATCCATGTTTTTGTGTGTCTTATGTGTCTTGTATGTGTGTGTATAGGGATTTAAGGCATAAGGTTTAGCTAAAGAGTTAAAAACTAGCAGTTCATATTTCTTTCTTTTGTCGCTGATTAAAGACAATTTGTTCAATACACGATTATTTACTTTTAAGTTTACAAACCTGGTGCTCATATCCTGTTAACCTAAGTAAAACAACTTTTCACAATTTGTCGCGGCTCGGGGAGCAGTGAGGCTTGATATTGCAGCGCATTATCCCCAGTGAGTCATGGCAATACATTGGCCAGAATTTTACACTGGTCGGGTGGGCTTGGTGGGAGTGGGCGGGGGCATTCGGGAACCCGACCGCCACCTACGATCGGCTCCGCACCGCCATTTCACGTGGGCGGGCCACTCCGGCATCAGCGAGAAGGGGCGGGCAGGGGCGGGACCTCAATGTCCTCCGGGTCCTATGGTGACCCGGCGGCTAATTCAAAAGCGGCTGCAGCAGCCACACAAAGGTTGCCATTGACTTGGAGGACCGCAGTTATGGAGAACGTCAGTGCTGAACACGCCAGGCGGGAGGGCAGGTCAGTGGGACAGTCGGCCCCGTGGTTTTCCGACGAGTGTCTCGCTGCCCTCCTGGAGGAGCTGGCAGCATCGCCGGGATATCCTTATCCCCAAGGAAGGGGAAGGAGGACCCCCCACCTCACCAAAAATGCCCAGGAGGAGGTGGCATCCAGGGTGAGCTCCCTGGTGAGGTGAGGCACACATGGGTGCAGTGCTGTAAGCGCTTCATTGGCCTCTTGAGTTCGCGAAGGGTGAGTACCGTGTTGGCATGGGTCACTTAGCATAGCAGTTAGGAGCGTCCCCATCCTGGATCTCAGAGTTCTTAGATTGTGAGTGGCAAATGTCAAAAAGGCAGCAGCTGGACAAGGGGTTGAACCCTGGCTGCTTGGAATGAGTGACCTGCGGCTCCAGGGTCATGAATTGGCTGAGCCCTGCAAGGTTTTCCTCAGGTAGCGTTGGCCAGGCTGCAATACAGATACACGGTGGACTAATCAATGCTCCTCTCTCCTTTCAGGAGAAGACATCCCACAATAACGCTGAGAGGCTGCGGACTGGCGGAGGAGCGCCCCACCTTCTGATCCTATCCAGACACGAGCAGGAAGCACTGGAGCTGGAGAGGCACCATGCAGCTAGGTCAACCGGCCGCAGTAAGGCTGGGGTGCCACAGGGAGGTAAGAGTGCAGTGCACTGAGGTCAGAATGTCTGTAAGAGTAACCATTCCGCTGTTGTCTCGATAGTGATGTGAGTCTCAAACATGGAATCCCCATTGATAATGGAAAGACGAGGGGACCCTGATCCGGGTGCCAGGCTTGCACAGTAACAGTGTAATGACTTCAGCTAATGACATGTCCTTGTTATTCCTTTCAGGCTCACCAAAAGCCCATTCGGTTCAGGAGCATGAAGGCTCACTGCTCATCCCAGAGGACACACATGATAGAAATGCACCAGCATCACACCCTCTCAGCTAGACAGGCACGAGCGCAGATACCAGCACCTTGGTGGGCATCAGATCGTCAGATAGTATTTCAGTGCACAGCGGTGAGGCCACTTCACACTCACTTGAGGTGCAGGTAGAGGCAGAGAGTGCCCAGGGCCCCAGCAGTCGGAGGACTGCTAAAAACCAGAAACATGCTCAGTTGGTGGCTGATGATGCGCCTCTGGAGTTGTCCCTGAGGCAGCCGATGCTGGAAGTCCAGCAGGGTGTGCGGGAGGATCTGGTGGAGATACATGAGGGAATGCGTACCATGGCCATCGTGATGGAGGAGTCCATGTGGAGCATAAGCAATGCAATGACCCTCATGGCTGAGCGCACTGCCTCCTCCATGGAGACAGCGGCAACTCTCATGGAGAGGCTACTCCAGGAGCTGAATCAGGACTTCCTGGGGATGCAATCGGACTTGCAAGCCCTCACACGGGCATTGACCTCAGGTGGTCAGTGTCAGTGTGGGAGATGGACTGGGCACCCGCTAGATGCCCATCCATCAATGGTGAGCAGGGAGGTCTGAAGCGACCTGATGTAAGCACAGGCTTCTCTCAGGGCCCTATGGATGAGGGTAGGCAGTTCCTCCGCCCCTCTGCCAGTGACAGTGGCATCCGATGAGGGTGCGGCAACTGGGGAGATGCCAGCAGTGCCACTGGGTGCTCCCTCCAGGCGGGGTCAGCACAGGCTCCACAGCCCAAAGGACACCTGCCAAGGTCATCAAGGCCAACAGGACAGCAGAGCGAACAGCTGCCTCCAATGCTGGTGCCAGTGAGGGGGGAGAACCTAGACGTAGCAGACGCAAAAAAAACTTAAAACACCTTAAACACAACACTGGCTTATCACTGGTGATATTTTTCCCCCTCTTTTGCGTTAATTATTAGTAGGTGTGATGGAGAACACCTTTCCATTTAACTTGTTTTATGTATGTCAGGCACCACACCAGTTCGTTCTGCAGGTGCAGGATAACCCATAATGTTATGAGTGACTTGTTTGTCATTGAACTTAATTGAAATGGCGCATAGTGCACGTTGTTCACCAAACAAATGTTCCTGTCAGTTATCGAGTATGGAGCCTGCAGCCCTGGCATGTGGTGATGATTCACCTTCGGTAGGCTCGCTGAGGGAGCGTTGGATCAAAGCCTCCCGGGTGTCCCTGCCTCCCTGGAGGTTGCCCAGGTCAGTGTCTATCCCCTCAGCATTCTTCTCACCGTGGTCATCCTCGGACTCACTACTGGATTCATCGTCAGCTGCCAGAGCAGCTGTGTCAACATCTTCCTCCACTGCATCTCCCCTTTCCAGCGCCAGATTGTGGAGAGTGCAGCATGCAACCACTATCACAGAGACACGATCTGGTGGGTATTGCTGTGCACCCCCTGAATAGTCCAAGTATTGGAAGCGCATTTTGAGAAGACTGATGTTTCTCTCTACCATAGCCCTTGTGTTGCCATGGCTCCTATTGTACCGCTGCTCAGCCTTTGTTCTTGGATGCCGGAGAGCGTCATGAGCTACCTTTTGAGGGAATAGCCCTTGTCACCCAGCAGCCATCCATCCAGCCGGACTGGAGCGCTGAAGAGCATCGGCACCTGGGAGTGTTTCAGGATTTACGTGTCATGGGAGCTGCCTGGGTACCTTGCACAGACTTGCAGAATCTGCATCCTGTGATCACACACTATCTGCACGTTCATGGAGTGGAAGGCCTTCCTGTTGATGAAGGCATCCGGCTCACTGCTAGCGCCTTGATGGTCACCTGTGTGAAGCCTATTGCAACCTGGATGCGGGGGAACCCAGCAATGGCTGCGAAGCCTCTGGCTCACTCTGTCTGACTGGCCTCGTCCGTGCGGTATAGTGAATGAAAGTCAATGCACGCCTGAACAGAGCATCTGTCACCAGCTTGATCTGTGGATAACTGTGGACAGCTGATTGGGAGACTCCACAAAGATCACCCACTGATCCCTGGAAAGAGCCGGAGGCATAGAAGTTGAGGGCCACGGTGACCTTCAGCGCCTCTGGCATGGGGTGTCAACTCACACAGTTGGAGCTGGTCTCAGGGCCAATCATCTGACAGATGGAGGTCACGGTCTCCCTTGAGAGGCGGAGCCCACTTCGGCATTGCACCTCAGACATATTGAAGTAGCTGCTTCTCTGCCTGTAAACCCTGGCAGCAGGATAGTGGCATTTTCTGCAGCCCCTTCCATCTTGGAATTCTTGCTGGCCCTGCACCCCTTGTGCCGGCGCCTCTTCTCCCCTGGATGCTGAATAGAGACACCTGGCCTCCTCTCCTTCTGGCCCTCTCTTTCTCCTCAGAGGTGGTGCCTCCAGCAGAGACCATTCCCAGGGTAAGGGATGGCTGTCTGATACCTGGAAGGCCTCAAGTGTTATGACTCCTCCGGAGTCCTGAACTGAAGCCTATTATTTTTATCAAAGCAGCTCTGACTCGAAATGAATTTGTCCTCTTCACACAAGCAAGTAGCAGTAAGTAATAATCCAAAGTCCTAACAACTTGCGTTAGCGAGCCCACTCACCCCTCTTATCCCGCCTGTGGATGAGGTTTTTGAAAATGTGAACTACCTGCCTGCCCGTTGCGCCCATACGATACCCTGAAAATCACACAGGCTGTGTAAAATCAAAGACAATTGGTTCCTCAAGGGCCTCCGGCATCATGGCACGCCTGCCTAGTGAAATATCACGACAGTGCGTGGTGACGTCGCGGCGCACGCCCAACGTCCTTGTGTGTCATTTTACGTTCTAGCACGTCGGACCCGCACTCGCATGCTGAATGTAAAATTCTGCCCATTGTAAATAATTGTGGCCCCAGCACTGATCCCTGTGGCATTCCACTAGTTACAGGTTGCCATCCTGAAAATGCCTCCTTTATCCCAACACCTCCTCAAAGAGTTCTAATAAATTTGTCAGGCATGATTTTCTCTTCATGAAGCTATGCTGACCCTGCTTGATTATATTATGCATTTCTAAATGCTCTGCTATTTCATCCTTTATAATAGACTCTTAACATTTTCCCAGTGACGGACATTAAGCTAACTGGCCTGTAGCTACTTTTTTTTTGTCTCCCTCCCTTTTTGAACAAGGGTGTTACACTGGCAGTTTTCCAATCCTCTGGGACTTCACCAGGATCTAAGGATTCTTGGAAGATTATTACCAGTGCATCCACTATCTCTGTAATTACTTCTTTTAATATCCTAGGATGCAACCCATCAGGTCCAGGGGACTTATTGGCCTTTAGTGCTTTTTCTCTAGTGATATTTATTGTATTTACTTCCTCCCCGACTTTTGCACCTTGATTATTTAGTATTTTTGGAATACTGTTAGTGCCTTCTACCGTGAAGACTGATGCAAAGTGTCTATTCAAACCCTTTGCCATTTCCTGGTTCCCCATTATTATTTCCCCAGCCTCATTGTCTAAGGGGTCTATGTTCACTTTGGCCTCTCTCTTCCTTTTTATATATTTAAAGAAGCTCTGACTGTCTGTTTTTATATTACTTGCTAGTTTACCCTCAAAGTTGATTGTCTCCCTCTTTATTATTTTTTGGTCATAATTTGCTTTCCCAGTCCTCTTGCTTACCACTAATCTTTGCCACATTGTATGTTTTTTCTTTCAATTTGATACTGTCCTTAACTTCCTTGGTTAACCATGGTTGGTTTATCCCTTTCCTAGAACCCTTTTTCCTCACTGGGATATATCTTTGTTGTGAATTATGGGGCAGAAATTTTCACTTAATGGGTGGGCATGTGCCTGACCTGCTCGAGCGTGAAATGATGTGCGTTGACATCGGCTGAGGGTGCTGGCGTCAACATGCAGTCACGTAATAGCTTGATTGGCGGGCACGTGCCAGAGTTGGCAGCACGCCTGCTGACAATTAAAAGGCCTGTTAAGGACTGTAAATAATCAATTAACTTAAATTTTTCAGTGAAAAGGCCAAGCAGCTTTTGCAAATTTTTGGAAACCTCATCCATGGGTGGGATGAGGTTTCCAAAAGCAAATAAATATAAAATAAAAGTTTTAAAATTGAATTAATAGCATGTCCCTGCTCATGTGATAGAATCACATGAGGGGGCATGTTTTACTACTTTTTTATTTCCTTTATTTTCTTTTTTTAACAAAGATTCATCTCCCTGAGGCAGCTAAGAGTCATGGAGTCATAGAGACATACAGCACAGAAACAGGCCCTTCGGCCCATCGAGCTTGTGCCGGTCAAACAAGTGCCTAATTATTCTAATCCCATTTTCCAGCACCAGGCCCATAGCCTTGTATGCCATGGCATCACAAGTGCACATCCAAATGCTTCTTAAATGTTATGAGGGTTTCTGCCTCTACCACCCTTTCAGGCAGTGAGTTCCAGATTCCCACCACGCTCTGGGTAAAAAAATTCTTCCTCACATCCCTTCTAAAACTCTTGCCCCTTACTTTAAATCTATGCCCCCTGGTTATTGATCCCTCTGCCAAGGGGCAAAGTTCCTGTCTACCCTATCTATGCCCCTCATAATTTTATACACTTTAATCATGTCCCCCATCAATCTCCTCTGCTCCAGGGAAAATAACCCAGTCTATCCAATCTCTAATCAATCCATAACTAAAACTCTCCAGCCCAGGCAACATCCTGGTAAATTTCCTCTGCACTCTCTCTAGTGCAATCACATCCTTCCTCCAATGTGGATTTCAGAACTGCACACAATACTCTAGCTGTGGCCTAACCAGCATTTTATACAGTTCTTGCATAACCTCCCTGCTCTTATATTCTATGCCTCAGCTAATATGCCTTCTTAACCACCTTATCTACCTGTCCCGCTACCTTAAGGGACCAGTGGATATGCACACCAAGGTCCCTCTGATCCTCTGTATTTCCCAGGGTTCTACCATTCATCGTGTATTCCCATGCCTTGTTTGTCTTGCCCAAGTGCATCAACCCACTTATCTGGATTAAATTCCATTTGCCACTGATCAGCCCATCTGACCAGCCTGTCTATACCCTCCTGTAGTCTAAGGCTATCCTCCTCACTATTTACCACCCCACCAATTTTCGTGCCATCCACGAACTTACTGATCAACCCTCCTATATTCAAGTCTAAATCATTTATATATACCACAAACAACAAGGGACCCAACACCGATCCCTGTGGAACCCCACTGGACACAGGCATCCAGTCATAAAAACACCCCTCAACCATCACCCTCTGCTTCCTGCCATTCAGCCAATTCTGGATCCAATTTGCTAAATTGCCTTGGATCCCATGGGCTCTTACCTTTGTTATCAGTCTCCCATGAGGGACCTTATCAAAAGCCTTGCTGAAGTCCAAGTGCTTGGCCCGCCTGCCCTCCTTGTCCGCCCCCCCTTACATAGGCAGCGCTGAGCGCTGTCACTCACCTTTCACGCTGGGCGCGCCTTAATTGGCCCGCCAGCATTAAATCGCGGTCTGGTCCTGATTGCGGGTGGCAGTTGTTTTTCCGACTGCCCTCACCTTGCCCACCCACCAAGGGCAAAATTCAGTCCATGAACTATTTTCTTAAACATCTGCCATTGTTCATCAGCTGCCCTTTCTGCTAAATTCCTTTCCCAGCCCACTCCAGCCAACTCTGCCCTCATTCCTTTATAATTATCCATATTTAAGTTTAGGACAGTTGTTTCTGACCCCCGTTTCTCACTCTCAAACTGAATGCTAAATTCTACCATGTTATGGTTACTGTTTCCTAGGGGATCTTTTACGCTGAGATCATTTATTAAATCTGCC
This sequence comes from Carcharodon carcharias, assembly GCF_017639515.1. Lineage (NCBI taxonomy): Eukaryota > Metazoa > Chordata > Chondrichthyes > Lamniformes > Lamnidae > Carcharodon > Carcharodon carcharias. Next base: position 70,025,189 of record NC_054470.1, read on the forward strand.
TCATTACACGTTCCCAGATCCAAAAAATCCTGATCCCTGGTTTCATCCACAACATTGGTTTTTTTTATTCATTCATGGGATGTGGGCATCACTGGCTCGGCCAGAATTTATTGCCCATCCCCAATTGCCCTTGTTCAGAGGGTATTTAAGAGTCAACCACGTTGTTGTGGGTCTGAAGTCACATGTAGGCCAGACCACGTAAGGTCGGCAGATCTTCTATGACAATCGGCAATGGTTTTATAGTCATCATTAGTCATTTAATTCCAGATTTTTATTGGATTCAAATTCTACCATCTGTTGTGGTGGGATTTGAACTACAGTCCCCAGAGCATTACCCCTAGGTTTCTGGATTACCAGCCCAGTGACAATACCATTATGCCACCGCCTCCCCTTCATGGGGCAGAAATTTTTGCTTGGTGGGCGGGTGTGGGCCCGACCCGCTTGAGCATGAAATGATGCACGTTGACATTGGCTGAGCTTGCCAGCGTCAAATTGCAGCCGCGTAATAGTTTGATTGACGGGAGTTAACAGTGCACCTGCCGACAATTAAAAGGCCCGTTAAGGACAGTAAATAATCAATTAACTTAAATTTTTCAGTGAAAAGGCCAGCAGTTTTTGCAAATTTTTGGAAACCTCATCCACGGGCGGGATGAGGTTTCCAAAAGCAAATAAATATAAAATAAAAGTTTTAAAATTGAATTAATATCATGTCCCTGCTCATGTGATAGAATCACATGAGGGGGCATGTTTTACTACATTTTTATTTTCTTTATTTTTTTTTAACAAAGTTTCATCTCCCTGGGGCAGCTCTTTGCCTCAGGGAGATTATGAAGTGCGCACTTGTGCACATATGCTAAGGTCATGCTCGGCCTGTTCGTCCTCCTTGTCCCCCCCCCCCCAACACCTTACATCAGAGCTCTGAGCATTGTCACTCGCGTTTCACGTTGGGCAGGCCTTAATTGGCCCACCAGCATTAAATCACGGTTTGGTTCCGATTGCCCCCACCATGCCTGCCGTGTTCTAGGAGACTGTTCCGAATATAGTCTATGAGTTCTTGCTCGTGGCTACCTCTGCCAATTGGATTTTCCCAATCTACATGAAGATAAAGTCACCCATGATTAATGTACTGCCTTTTCTACATGCCCTCATTATCTTCTGATTTATTATCTGTCCTAAGGTATAGCTAATGTTAGGGGACCTATAGACTATTCCCGCCAGTGTCTTATCCCCCTGTTATTTCTTACCTCCACCCATATGGATTCCACATCTTCTGATCCAAGATCATTTCTTGCTATCATACTTATCCATCTCTTACTAACAAAGCTACCCTATCACCCGTTCCTTCCTGCCAGTCTTTTCGAAAAGTCACACACCTCTTAATATTTAGTTTCCAATTTTGATCTCCTTGTAACCATGTCTCTGTAATGGCTATAAGATCATACCCATTTGTGTTGTTAATTTATTTATTTTGTTCCGAATACTACCGAATATTTAAGTAAAGAGCCATTAATTTTGTCTTTTTACCATTTTTTTCCCCCTTTGACCCTATTTGCTGCTTTTTTTTAATGTTTGTACATTCTGTCCCTTACTGTCCCTTACTTTGGGTATCATTACCTAAATAGCTGTCTTGCAATGCAACCATATCCTTTTGCTTTCTAAACCGACGTATCCCCTCTCCAGAACCTTCCCCCTCTCTATTTAGTTTAAAGCCCTCTCTACAGTCCTAGTTATTCAATTCACCAGGACACTGGTCCCAGCATGGTTCAAGTGAAGCCTGTCCCACCGGAACAGCTCCCTGCTACCCTAGTACTGGTGCCAGTGCCCCATGAACTGAAACCCATTCTGCCCACACCAAGCTTTAAGCCACATATTTAACTCCTTGACTTTATTTACCCTATGCCAGTTTTTAAATTTAGCTCCTACTTGTTCAAATTCTTTCAGCAGAACCTCCTTTCTTGTCTATCAATGTCATTGATACCAATGTGGCCGATGACAATTGGATCCCTTCCCTCTCACTCCAAGTTCCTCTCCAGCCCTGAGATGACATCCTTAACCCTGGCACCAGGCAAGCAACACAGCCTTTGGGACTCACGTCACATCTGCAGAGAACATTATCTATCCTCCTAATTATACTGTCCCTACCACTACTACATTCCTATTTCCTCCCCCAACTTGAATGTCTCCCTGTACCATGGTGCTGTGGTCAGTTCAATCATTCTTCCTGAAGTCCCAGCTCTCGTCCACAAGGCTTTCAAGAACCTCGTAGCTATTGGATAATTGCAGGGAACAAGGCTCCTCAAATGCTACCCCCTGGGTCCCCATACCTGTTTCACCTGCAGTCACACCTTCTTGTCCCTGATCACAGACTAAATTTGAATTTCCTAATCTGAGGGGTGTGACCGCCTCCTGGAGCAAAGTGTCCAGGTAACTTTCCCCCTCCCTGATGTGGCGCAATGTCTGCAGCTTGGACACCAGCTCCTTAACTCAGATCCAAAGTTCCTCGAGCTGCAAACACTTACTACAGATGTGTTTGTTCTGGATCACCTTGGTGTTCAGCAGCACCCACATGGTGCAGCAGTAACACATCATCTATCCTGCCATCACTATTATATTTTATTTAATTTGTTAACTAATTACTCTAGTATCCCTGCTTTTTTACACTTGAAGAATGCCCTGCTCTTTACACTTTACACTTTATTGTAATTTTTTGTTTTACACCATTATCGATCGTATATTTAACAAGCTATTTTTAAGAAAAGAGAGAAAAAAGGACTCGAGATCTAAACACAAACTAAAGACCTTACTTTTACTTTAAAGACTAGAAATACTCACCAATCCTACTCACCAGTCAACTGCTTTCCCTGCATTCGCATCACATTGTGGTTCATGACGGCACTCCACCGCTGGTCTAAAATGAACTCTCTCCATTCCTTTTAAATGAAGTGTCTCCACTCTCTGCGCTCTTTTTAAAATAAAGCCTCCCCATTCTCCCCACTCTTTTTAAAATAAAGTCTCCCCACTCTCCGCGCTCTTTTTAAAATGAACTCTCCCTGCTTTCGTGCTCTTTTTAAAGTCAAGTCTCCTCGCTCTCCGCGCTCTTTTATAAATGAAGTCACCTCACTCCCCCCACCCTTTTTTAAATGACGTATTGCCACTCTCCACTCTCTTTTTAAGATGAAGTCACCCCGTTCTCTGCGCTTTTTTAAAAATGAAGTCTCCCTGCTCTTGCATTCTTCTCTAGGTACTGCTGACTGCTTGTCCCAAAGTGCTCCTCTCGTACTCTCCTCTAGGCACTCCTGACTGCCTGTTCCAGGCTCCTCCTCTTGCACTCTCCTCTAGGTGCTGCTGACTGCCTGTCCCAGGGTGCTCCTCTCACACTCTCCATCTTCCAGTCTTCCTTAGTGACATGACTCACTGGGGTTAGAGCACTGTAATATCAAGCCCCACTGTTCCCCAAGCCGCGACAAATATGAAAAAGTTTGATCAAACCACCAGATTGTTCCAATTCTACCTAACTGTTTAATTTAGGTTAACAGAATACGGGTACCACGTTTGTAAACTTAATAAGTAAATAACTGTTTATTGAACAAAATTTCTTTAACTTGTGGCAAAAGAAAGAAATATTAACTGCTAACTTCTAACACTATAACTTAAACTCTACTCCCTTCTTAAGTCCCTTTATATACACACACACACACACAAGACACATAAGACACACAAAACATAGATTTTAAGGGTGGGATAAAACAGTTCAAAGCACCAATCGGAGTACAGGGTTTGAGGGGTTGATTTTGATCGATAACTTCCAAGTTCCTTTCAGTTCTTGTTGTTAAACACAAGGTGATCTTCTAGCACTTTCAGTATTTAGTTCACTCGTTGAGCACTTGCCTTTCAATATCTCTAACAGTGATTTTCCCCTTTTACTCTTGACAGGGGTTTTCAGAGAGAGAAAGCAGTTTATAGAGATATGATAAGAAAAGCCAGATAGCTATTATTGTGGAATTACTGGGATTCTCCATACACAAGAGAAAGAGGTTTTATGTCTTGTTCCTTTCAGGCTGGTAGCTATTCAGCTGCCTGCCCTCACACAAAAACCTGGTCACCTGGTCAAGAGCCAATTAAAATACTGCTGTCAAGCAGCTCCCTTGGTCCAGGACTTCTTTTCAGCACCATCCTGTCTTTCATGACATACTCTGTTCCAGGACTGCCACATTGTATATATGTCTCATCCTGTTCCAGTGGACATGCCCTTTAAACTGCAGCCATTTTAATTCTAATCCACAGTCTAACAGAAATAAAAAGATACGTTCCTTACACGCCTTCATCCTTAAAAGAGATAAAACACCATTTCAAAAATGTGTTTCATCACAAGGTCTGTGACACATTGGCAACAACATATAGATATGAGAACAGTGTCTAACTATCCCAATATTGTTGTATTCACTTTATATATGTCTTTGAACTCATCATTGGCAAGTTCCCCTCCATTATCAATCAGAAACTTTGCTAGTGGCCTAAGTCCAGACCTATCCATTTCTCCATGACTTTTATACAATAACTCATTTGTCCTTTGTAAGTATTATTGCTGTAAAGAACATATTTTTATTTTTTCTCAGACAGTGGCTTTAAAAACTACCATAGCTGCAATTTAAAAGAGACGTTCACTACAACAGGAAGAAGAAAATCTCCAATGTTGCCATCTTCTGGAACACTGCCAGGTTGGACAGAATGGTGCTAGAAAGGAGACCTGGTTTAAGAGGGAACTGCTTAGCGATGGCATTTTGATTTGCTCCTGCCCAAATGGCCAGGTTCTGTTTGAGGATAGTGCAGTAGATTAGCTCCTAACCTGAAAAGAGGAAAGACCTGAAACCTCTCTCTCCTGTGTTTTGTAAGACTCCATGTAATCCTGCAGAAGTAGCTAGCTGGCTATTCCTCTCATCGCTGTATCCTACTTTCTTTGAGAAACCCTTGTCTGGAGGAAAAGGGGAAAAATCAGCAGTGGAGACATTAAGAGCAAGTTTCAATCAGAGAAACACAGACTGCAAGTGCTGGCAGACCACCTCATGTCAGCCACAACAACCTGCAAAGAATTTGGAAGAAAGCAATCAAAGTCAACCCCATTCTAATTCTGAATTCCGGATTGGTGCTATTCAACTGTTTTGTCTCACCCTTGTGTGTGTGTGTGTGTGTATAGGGGTTTAAGGGGTAGAGACTAATGAACTATAGAGTTAAAAGCAGTTCATATTTCTTTCTTTTGCCATTGGTTATAGACAATTTGTTTAATAAACAGTTACTTGCTTGTTAACTTTATAAACATGATTCTTTTAACCTAAATTAAACAGTCAGGTAGAATTGGGGCAATTTGGTGGTCTGATTAAACTTCTCACATTAGTCTTGGCTTGGGGAGTAGTAGGGCTTGATATTGCAGCGCACTATCACCAGTGGTCATGACATTGTAGAAAGACTAAATCTGCTCGCTAGACCTACAAAACATAGAATAAAAATATTTCTGCATTTTTCCAACTCCTTTAGATCTGTGGCAGCTGCCTCGTTAAAGTCACATGTCATTGGAAGGCTTACAATGGGACCTGGCAGTGTCTTCTGTTAATTTTTCCAGATTTTGTGATTCTCTCTAGTCTCTTCTTTAGCCTCATAAACTCTTTATCCACCTCAATTGTATCTTTTAACAGGATTTTTAACTTTTAACAAATAGGATGTGCCAATTGTTTATTTAATGTGAAATCAGTTTTCTTTATTTCTCTCTGATTCTTAACACCTGATGCCTTTAATGCTTGTTAAATACTGTGATGATAAACATCAGTTTTGTTGAGGGGTTACCTAATGTCCTGTCTGGATAAACTGCAGATCAGCTCACTTTCAAAAATAACTGCCTTGTTATGGTCCATATCAAGTTTCATTTGTGCCTTTTTTATAGGTTTACTCAACAACATAGCTATCTCACAAGAGATTACATCAGTACTTATACAATGGCTTACTTCAGCTATTTTACATGGATTTACATACAACTCTCCTTAGTAACCTCAATATGCTGTCATCACCAAACCTTATATTCTTTATTCTTTTCCAATACTCACTATTTAGTGAGTCAAGGTAGCATCTTAACCTGTTTTACATCCTCTCAAAGTACAACACTATCTAGCACTACACAGTTAAATAAGTCCGCAACTAACACATTCAATGCTACCTAACACATTCAACAAAGGGACAATACTCTTTGTGGCCTTTATAATTTGTTTGGATTGATTATTATCTTCATCTTCTTCCTCAGTATTCTCTTTGTCATATGTCACTGTGAGGATTGTGCCTGTCTGCTTTGGGCAGTCCTTCGTACAATGAGACAATCACACCTGAAGCACCTATTAACTGTTTCTTGGGGATTTGTGGGTGTTGGAATTTGTGAATCCCAATTGCACGCTTATTGCAGGGTGACCGACATGATACTTTAGATAGAATTGATTAGCAGACACTTCTTAGGTGGAATACATTCTCTTTGTTTATAAGGTACTCAGCAGCTACTATTGTGTGCTTTCACATCAAACCCTATCTCCATGCTTCTGACTAGTAACCACAGACGAGTGACCGCAGAGGTAGCCTGTGCTACTCTTCTATGGGTTACACAAGATCATGTGATCTTAAAGCTGTACTACACATTAGATACAACCATAATTACCACAGTGGGATTCATTCATCTATTATTTCTGTTAGTTATGTCTTCTGCTCCAATAGAAAATGGCAGATATCGACACAGACAACTAGGAGACAACCATCAATGGCCATGACTTCTGAAGGATGACTGTTCAGAAATGGAAAGCTCAGCTTTCCCACAAGGGGAAACATACTCTCAGCATCCTCATTCTTCCCATCTTTAACCCCTCTATTGTATTGCCACCTGCGCCCAGTACCTGGCCAGTTATGACGACAGAGCATGACTTGAAAGGTTAGCCCTCCTTCTCACTCCACAGATGCTGCCAGGCCTGCTGAGTGTTTCCAGCATTGTCTGTTGTTATCGCGATACCTGGACCATTTTGAAATTTGATGATCATTATGTCCTCTATTCTTTGTGTCACTGCAGAATGTCCATTTTGTTTGTTGAAGATTGAAGGAAATGATTGGTTCCCCAAGATTTTTTGAAAGGCAGCAGACATCTTATCCTAAAGGATGTCCCTCTCTGAGAACCAAACACCAGTTAAAACCAGCAACTCGTTCTGATATAAAACCTTTGCACAATCTGGCAATTTAAACATTAGTACTGATCCAGAAATTTCCAAATTGAATTCTTCAATCTTCTATACAATCTGATAATGTCCATATTATATTCCTCCATGGAATGATTATCTGTTTTCCAAAATCTATCAAAAAACTGACAATGCCTCATGGACATTTAACAAATCATCCTGCTTGTAAATTTCATCCAAGAACTCTCATCAAAGGTCCAAATGTCTCTAAGGTAAAAGCAAAAAAATGTGGATGCTGGAAATCCAAAACGAAAACAAAAATACCTGGAAAAACTCAGCAGGTCTGGCAGCATCTACACAGAGGAGCACAGCTAATATTTCAAGTGTGAATGACCCTTTAACAGAACTAAGTAAAAATAGAAGAGAGGTGAAATATAAGCTGGTTTAAGGGGTGTGGGTGGGACAAGTAGAGCTGGATAGAGGGTCAGTGATGGGTGGAGATAACCAAAAGATGTCACAGACAAAAAGACAAAGAGGTGTTGTAGGTGGTGATATTATCGAAGGAATGTGCTAATTAAGGGTAGAAAGCAAGACAAGCAAGGTACAGATAGACCTAAGAGGGGTAGGGTGGGGTGAAGGAATCAAAAAAGGCTAAAACGTAGAGATAAAACAAGGGCCCAAACACTCTTTTCAAGTGAAGCATTTCACTTGCACTTCCCTCAATTTAGTCTACTGCATTCGTTGCTCCCAATGCAGTTTCCCCTACATTGGAGAGACCAAACGCAGACTGGGTGACCGCTTTGCAGAACACCTTTGGTCTGTCCGCGAGCATTACCCAGACCTCCCTGTCACTTGCCATTTCAACACTCCACCCTGCTCTCATGCCCACACGTCCGTCCTTGGCTTGCTGCATTGTTCCAGTGAAGCTCAACGCAAACTGGAGGAACAGCACCTCATCTTTCGACTAGGCACTTTACAGCCTTTCGGACTGAATATTGAGTTCAACAATTTTAGATCATGAACTCTCTCCTCCATCCCCACCCCCTTTCCGATTCCCGCCCCCTTTTTTCCCAATAATTTATATAGATTTTTCTTTTCCCACCTACTTCCATTATTTTTAAATGTATTTCTATCCATTGTTTTATCTCTACCTTTTAGCCTTTTTTGATTGCTTCACCCCACCCCACTCCCACTAGGGCTATCTATACCTTGCTTGTCCTGCTTTCTACCCTTAATTAGCACATTCCTTTGATAATATCACCACCTTCAACACCTCTTTGTCCTTTTGGCTGTGACATCTTTTGGTTATCTCCACCTATCACTGGCCCTCTTTCCAGCTCTACCTGTCCCAGCCCCCCCTTAAACCAGCTTATATTTCACCTCTCTTCTGTTTTTACTTAGTTCTGTTGAAGGGTCATTCGGACTCGAAACTTTAACTGTGTTCCTCTTCGCAGATGCTGCCAGACCTGCTGAGTTTTTCCAGGTATTTTTGTTTTTGTCCAAATGTCACTATCCAACTAACAGGCACTAGATCACAAAATGCTTCACTTCTGACTTTATTTCTGGCAGGATATGACCATACTAAGGCCATACCTTGCTTCTTCTTTGATAAACATAATCCGTGTCCACACATCCACTTCATTCTTCCACTGGTCATATGTTTCAAACTCCAAGAAAATCAGAGGGTTATAATTCCCCAACAATTTATACTTGCTTCTGCTATTTTTCAATGGCTACTAGGATTGTAATTTTCTGTCTGATCTTTTTCTTAGCTTCCAACCTTCACCATAAGGCAACCTTTCTTTGCTACTATGTTCTAATCCTGAAAGCCATTTGGTGAAGGAGTGAAATGAGCATATATTTGTATACTTCTTTATTTATTTATTGAGTTATTAAAAGAGAGTTATATATTGCAAGCATACACCTCCTAACCGAACAATCATAGTTTTAGTCTGTGAATGAAGTGAATCACTAGTTAACACCTGATACCCGCAAACAATTAAACACTTTTAATCTACAACCAACAACCATAAACTCATTTACAAAAGGCACTTTCCTGAAATTCTTCCAGCATTTTTGAGTTTTATAGGTACATTGAAAATCAAACCATAGGCTGCAGTTATCCAAATGGAGAATCACATCACTCTCAGCATTAGTCTCCCATCTGTAATGTATATACATCCAATACTGGAGCATAAGAGCATACAAGATAGGAGCAGGAGTAGGCCATATGGCCCCTGAAGTCTGCTCTGCCATTCAATAAGGTTTTGGCTGATCTGATCTTGGCCTCAACTCCACTCTCCTGCCTGTTCCCCATAACCCTGTACTATCTCTTGGTCTAAGAATCTGTTTGTCTTAGCCTTGAATATATTCAATGACTCAGTCCCCACTGCTCTTTCGGGTGGAGAATTCCAAAGACTAACAACCCTCTTAGAGAAGAAATTCCTTCTCACTTCCATTTCAAATGGGTTGCTCTTTATTCTGAAACTATGCCCACAGTTCTGGATTCCTCCACAAGAGGAAACATCCTTTCAGTACCTACCCTGTCCTTGGAAACTTATATATTTCAATAAGATCACCTCTCATTTTTCTAAACTCCAATGAATATAGGCCCAACCACCTCAACCTTTTATCAAAAGAGAGCCCTTTTATCCCAGGAATCAGCCGAGTGGGCCTTCTCTTAATTGCCCTTCAATGCAAGTGTATCCTCCTTAAATAAGGAGACCAAAGTTATGCACAGTACTCTAGGTGTGGCCTCATGAACATGCTGTAGAGTTAGCAAGACTTCCCTACTTTAATACTCAATCCCCCTTGCAATAAAAGCCAACATTCCATTTGCCTTCCTTATTACTTGTTATATTACTTATTAACTGCAAGTTAACTTTTTGTGATTCATGTACGTAGTAAGTTGCACCATTCGGCAGTCTCTTACCTTTTAAATAACATTTTGCTTTTCTATTGTTCCTACCAAAGTGGAAAACGTCACATTTTCCCTATCATACTTTTATTTGTCAAACTTTTGCTCACTTGCTTAATATCCATTTGCAGACTTCTTGGCCGGACTGACCATGACCCAGTGTGGAGGGGCATAAGGGACTGGAAATGGTGCTGCTCCCACCCTGATCCTCTTTCTTGACAGAGTCCTGCACTGGCCGGCCAATTATCAGGTGGCAGGCATGGTGGCTGTCAATTTATCAGCCAGAGGTGGGGACCACGGTTGCAGTTGGATGTGCTGGTGCCCTTTTTAAAGGACAGCCAGTGCTGAGCACTGCCTGAGACCTGTTTCTGCCCTGCTATAGAGCTGTTTCAGATCAGCTTCATAACTACCTCAAGCCTTCTCCTTCAATTCCCCTAGGCAGCAGTGCAGACCTGCCATTGGGAAAAGTCCAAAAGGTTAGCAAAATATATATATGTAAAAACAAAAAAACTGCGGATGCTGGAAATCCAAAACAAAAGCAGAATTACCTGGAAAAACTCAGCAGGTCTGGCAGCATCAGCTGAGAAGAAAAGAGTTGTGGTTTCGTGTCCTCATGACCCTTCAACAGAACTAGGTGAATCCAAAGAAGGGGTGAAATATAAGCTGGTTTAAGGTGTGTGTGTGTGGGGGTGGGGGGGGGGGGGGTGTGGTTTGGGTGGGGGGAGAGAAGTGGAGGGGGGTGGTGTGGTTGTAGGGACAAACAAGCTGTGATAGAAGCAGATCATCAAAAGATGTCACAGACAAAAGAACAAAAGAACATATAGGTGTTGAAGTTGGTGATATTATCTAAATGAATGTGCTAATTAAGAATGGATGGTAGGGCACTCAAGGTATAGCTCTAGTGGGGGTGGGGGGAGCATAAAAGATTTAAAAATATTTAAAAATAATGGAAATAGTTAGAAAAAGAAAAATCTATATAATTTATTGGAAAAAACAAAAGAAAGGGGGAAGAAATAGAAAGGGGCTGGGGATGGAGGAGGGAGTTCAAGACCTAAAGTTGTTGAATTCAATATTCAGTCTGGAAGGCTGTGAAGTGCCTGGTCGGAAGATGAGGTGTTGTTCCTCCAGTTTGCATTGGGCTTCACTGGAACAATGCAGCAAGCCAAGGACAGACATGTGGGCAAGAGAGCAGGGTGGAGTGTTAAAATGGCAAGCGACAGGGAGGTTTGGGTCATTCTTGCGGACAGACCGCAGGTGTTCTGCAAAGCGGTCGCCCAGTTTACGTTTGGTCTCTCCAGTGTAGAGGAGACCACATTGGGAGCAACGAATGCAGTAGACTAAGTTGGGGGAAATGCAAGTGAAATGCTGCTTCATTTGAAAGGAGTGTTTCAACTTCAACACCTATGTGTTCTATTGTTCTGTTGTCTGTGACATCTTTTGATGATCTGCTTCTATCACTGCTTGTTTGTCCCTACAACCACACCACCCCCCTCCACTTCTCTCCCCCCACCCAAAACCAACCCCCCACTGCCCCCCCACACACCTTAAACCAGCTTATATTTCACCCCTTCCTTGGATTCACCTAGTTCTGTTGAAGGGTCACGAGGACTCGAAACATCAACTCTTCTTCTCCGCCGATGCTGCCAGACCTGCTGAGTTTTTCCAGGTAATTCTGTTTCTGTTTTGGATTTCCAGCATCCGCAGTTTTTTTGTTTTTATCTCTGTGTTTAATTGACTGCCACTGCTCTTCAAGAAATGCCTTCCTTGAAGAAGTTCTGTTCGTCTCTGTGACAATATTTCCGTATCTCTCTTTTGCCTTGCTCACCTTCGTTGCTTTCCATTTCTCTCCTGGTGTTTGACAAGGTGTTTACTAAAACCCGCTTTCACAGCCATATCTCCTTTCTCAGTGACTGTCTCCGTCTCTGACTTACCCCACGTGGATTTCAACTGAAATTCCACCCCTCATGTTTCGAACCCACCCAGGATTACAGGTATCTCCGGGACATAAAACGTTTCTCGGACTGTTGTTCCGGTCATATTCTGAGATCCACACTCAGTGCCATGCGCCGCCATATGAACACACTCGACCTCTCCCTCCAGCAGCACCGCCGTACCCTTTTTCAAAGCTGCGCGTGCCCCCAGTTTCATTTTATTCTTCGTCTCATCTGACGCCTCAACAAGAAACTTTTTCTCTTTCTCTCAAGTGCTAAGGAACGCAAGCTCCAACAACTCATCGACACCAACACCCATCTAGGACCCTCCACCCCTGCCTGTCCCTCCGTCCCCACCCCATCTTCCAATCCCAGCCGAGCTGTGTATTCACTATACCCTCTGACCTTCCCCTCTCTGATGCTGAACGTTCAGTGCTCAGCAAAGGACTTAGTTTCATACCCTTACGCCCTCACCTCAATGAATTTCGGGCTCGGCACGATGCTGAACTCTTCTTCCGCCGGCTTCGTCTCTGGGCTCACTTCTTTGGGCAGGAGTCCTCTCCCCGTTCAAAAGAACCTTTCACCCACCTCCAATATTTTCCCTCCACCTGGACCCCTCCCTCTGGATTCTTACCTTCTCTTGATCTTTTCATTGAGAACTGTCGGCGCGACATTAGTCGTCTCAATTTCTCTGCTCCTCTCACCCATTTTAATCTCTCTCTCTCTGAACTTACTGCACTCCATTGTCTCAGGCCCAACCCTGACATTGTCATCAAACCCGCTGACAAGGGTGGTGCTGTTGTTGCCTGGTGCACTGACCTCTACCTCGCGGAGGCTGAGCGTCAACTTGCAGACACTTCCTCCTACCTCTCCCTGGACCATGACCCCACCACTGAATATCAAGCTATTGTTTCCAGGACTGTCACTGATCTCATCTCCTCGTGGGATCTTCCTCCCACAGCTTCCAACCTGATAGTCGCCCAACCTCGGACAGCCTGCTTCTACCTCCTACCCAAAATCCACAAACAGAACTGTCCTGGTAGACTGATCGTGTCAGCTTGCTCCTGCCCCACAGAATTCATTTCTCGTTAACTTGACTCCCTTCTCTATCCCCTTGTCCAGTCCCTTCCCACCTACATCCGTGATTCTTCTGACACCTTACGTCACATCAACAATTTCCAGTTCCTTGGCCCCAGCTGCTTCCTCTTCACCATAGACGTCCAATCCCTCTACACCTCCATCCCCCACCAGGATGGTCTGAGGGCCCTTAGCTTCTTCCTCGAACAGAGGCCCGAACATTCCCCATCCACCACTACTCTCCTCCGTCTGGCTGAACTTGTTCTCACACTGAACAATTTCTCCTTCAACTCCTCTCACTTCCTCCAAATAAAAGATGTGGCTATGGGTACCTGCATGGGCCCCAGCTATGCCTGTCTCTTTATGGGGTATGTGGAACATTCTTTGTTCCAGTCCTACTCCGGCCTCCTTCCACAACTCTTTCTCCGGTACATCAATGATTACTTCGGTGCTGCTTCATGCTCTCATCGGGACTTGGAAAAATTTATTAATTTTGCTTCCAATCTCCACCCCTCCATCATTTTCACGTGGTCCATCTCTGACACTTCCCTTCCCTTCCTTGACCTCTCTGTCTCAATTTCTCCTGATAGACTGTCCACCAATATCCATTACAAACCTACCGACACCCACAGCTACCTCGACTACAGGTCCTCACACCCCGCTTCCTGTAAGGACTCCATCCCATTCTCTCAGTTCCTTTGCCTCCATCGCATCTGTTCTGATGATGTTACCTTCAAAAACAGTTCCTCTGACATGTCCTCCTTCTTCCTTAACCGAGGTTTTCCACCCACGGTCGTTGACAGGGCCCTCAACCATGTCCGGCCCATCTCCCGCGCATCCGCCCTTATACCTTGCTCTCCCTCCCAGAAACATGATAGGGTCCCCCTTATCCTCACTTATCACCCCACCAGCCTCCACATTCAAAGGATGATCCTCCGCCATTTCCGCCAACTCCAGCATGATGCCACCACCAAACACATCTTCCCTTCACCCCCCCCTGTCGGCATTACATAGGGATCATTCCCTCCGGGACACCCTGTTCCACTCCTCCATCACCCTCTACTCCTCAACCCCCACCTATGGCACCACCCCATGCTCACGCAAAAGATGTAACACCTGCCCCTTCACTTCCTCTCTCCTCACCGTCCAAGGGCCCAAACACTCCTTTCAAGTGAAGCAGCATTTCACTTGCATTTCCCCCAACTTAGTCTACTGCATTCGTTGCTCCCAATGTGGTCTCCTCTACATTGGAGAGACCAAACGTAAACTGGGTGACCGCTTTGCAGAACACCTGCAGTCTGTCCGCAAGAATGACCCAAACCTCCCTGTTGCTTGACATTTTAACACTCCACCCTGCTGTCTTGCCCACATGTCTGTCCTTGGCTTGCTGCATTGTTCCAGTGAAGCCCAACGCAAACTGGAGGAACAACACCTCATCTTCCGACCAGGCACTTTACAGCCTTCCAGACTGAATATTGAATTCAACAACTTTAGATCTTGAACTCCCTCCTCCATCCCCAGCCCCTTTCTGTTTCTTCCCCCTTTCTTTTGTTTTTTCCAATAAATTATATAGATTTTTCTTTTTCTACCTATTTCCATTATTTTTAAATATTTTTAAATCTTTTATGCTCCCCCCACCCCCACTAGAGCTATACCTTGAGTGCCCTACCATCCATTCTTAATTAGCACATTCATTTAGATAATATCACCAACTTCAACACCTATATGTTCTTTTGTTCTTTTGTCTGTGACATCTTTTGATGATCTGCTTCTATCACTGCTTGTTTGTCCCTACAACCACACCACCCCCCTCCACTTCTCTCCCCCCCACCCAAACCACCCCCCCCACACACACACACACACCTTAAACTAGCTTATATTTCACCCCTTCCTTGGATTCACTTAGTTCTGTTGAAGGGTCATGAAGACTCGAAATGTCAACTCTTTTCTTCTCCGCCGATGCTGCCAGACCTGCTGAGTTTTTCCAGGTAATTCTGTTTTTGCAAAAGGTTAGCAAGACTGGCATAATGAAGGCCTGAGGATAGAGATCATTTTCAACATGGTAGAAGAACTCCCTGCATGTTTTCCTCCAGTCTGCTCAGGGAAGGTGGGAGCTCCTATTCCTTGGAGACAGGAGGAGGAGTCCTCCCCACCTAATCAAGCAAACCTGAATGGTGATTGCAAAGAAGGTCAGCAGCTAAGGGGTCATCATGAAAACATGGCTGCAATGCCATAAGTGCATCAATGGCCTTCCCTGCTCTGGAAGGGTGAGTGCTACACTTTAATTCCCTTAAGGAATGGATAAGTGTGACCGTATAGCTTCAGAGGAAGGAGAATCCACCATTTCAGTGGCAATGTGGTGAGATTGCTGCCTCTGCAGCACAGCAGCTCTGTCAAGTCTGGCAGTGGCAACCCTCACAAGGTGGCTCCAAAATGTCCCAATGCCCCATGCATTCTTGTGGCCCCAAAGTTAACAGCTAGGGGGCAAGCCATTCAGATGCAAGCTATGTCAATTCCAGTGAGGTGACTAACATTCCTTTTCTGTGATTCCACAAGTGGAGAGCTCACAACACCAAAGAAAGGGCCAAGTCCAGCGGCAGGGTTCCAATTCTAGCCATTCTGATGCCCGTGGAAGAGGGAACTGTTGAATTAGCAGGGTATTCTATCTTGACAGTAAGGCTGGTGAAATTGCAAGAGGGTGAGTAGCCCTTGAGCAGGCATGAGGGAGCCTTAGGTCTTGCTGTACCCTCGAATGTAAATCCATCGATCTGAACACCAGACAATTTTGGAAAGACAAAGTCCTATCTTTCTGTTTTCTCATGCAGGTGAGCCACAAGAATAGACAGCTGCCTTCTCTGGGGTCAACCATCCACCTCTGAGGAGGTGGGGTGACCAGAGAAGGTGCAGCATCACATAATTTCCAACATCCTCCACTGCCACGTAGAATTTGACATCAGTGGGAATGTGTTTGCAAGTTCACAGAATCACAAAATCTTTATAATACAGAAGGAGGCCATTTGGCCCATCAAGTCTACACTGGCTCGCTGAAAGAGCATTCTACCTAATCCCCCTTCCCTGCCTTATCCCCATAACTTTGCACGTTCTTTCTTTTCATATAGCAATCCAATTCCCCTTGTAATAACTCAGTCAAACCTGCCTCCACCACCCTTTCAGGAAGTTCATTCCAGACTCTGTAGTGATAGTAGCCTTAAGGAATGTAGTGACTATAGCTTTAAGACTTATTGTGTTGTATAGTATCACGTGACAGTGTGAACAAATAGCTTTAAGCGCAGAGAACCTTAGAGTGGGAGTTCTTCTTCTAGTTGTGCAGTTGGATGGAAGCATGTAATGGCTGCTGCAGCCTGTAAATAAAGTTTGATGTTTCTAAAGAGAAACCTGCCTGGAAAATCAAGTCTATAACAAACTGGCAACAAGGATAAATTGGGTCTGGCATTGTCCCTTGCCCAGCAACTGAGCATCTTTTTTAAACAGAAGAAAAGGAAGAAATACTCATCAGATATGCCACATTTTGGCAGGGTTGACCCTTTTGAACCATCTGTCGAGGATTGGTATCAATATGTAGAACGCCTCAGGTTCTGTTTCCAGGCAAGTGAAATGACGGGGGAGGAAAAGAGGAGGGCAATTCTCCTAAGCATTTGTAGGAATAAAACCTATAATTCAATCCAAGGTAGACCTCGTTAAGGGACACTTTCAACCAAACCCTCAGTCACCATGCAGAGGTTCAGGTTAAATTCGAGAGTTAGAGACCCAGGAGAGACCATTGCTACATATATGGCAAAATTGAAACAACTGACTGAACGCCGTGATTTTGGGGAAGACCCTAAGCGATATGCTCAGGGATCATTTGGTCTCTGGTGTGCAATATGATGCCATTCAACGACCATTATTATCTGAAGTAAACCTCTATTTTAAAAAAGCATTGGAAAAAGCACTCGTGATGGAAAGTGCCAAAATGCAAAGAAGCACAGGCTATACAAGGTGCACAAAATGGCACCATTTTCATTTTGGGGTGGGAACGGACAGCTGGCTGTCGTGTAAAAAGCTGGGTCTCCACCACAAAGTGGGAGACAGTCCCTGTTACCAAAAATTTAAAATAAATAAAGGAAACACCTCTGCAGCAAATCTGAAAATGAATTGTTACCGATGTGGAAGCAATCATATTCCTGAAACTTGCCTTTAAATATTTAAACATGGATGCTCAACAATTGAATTTGGAGCAGACTTCAGCCAAATTAGAAACTTAGACTGACGAAGCTATCCAAGTGAAGTATAATAGCACTGTACCTGTTTATTATAAGCATGAAAAAGCACAACTACCAATAATGGTAGTAGAAGGTGAAGGACCAAGGCTTCTAGGTTGCAAATGGTTGAGGGAAATTAACTTTAATTGGCCAGTGAGATTTCAAAAGGAATCAGGAAGAGTTTTTGAGTTGGGAAAGAAACAAAGAAAGGTACTTCAGAATGAGCCTGGAGAGTGAAAGGACCTTAACAGGATGCAAAGGGAGTGTATAGCCATTAAGCAACCTGAGGAAATGAAGACTGTCTTAAACAGCAGCATGGAAGAACAGCAGAAGAGACTCACAGAGACTCTGCTGAATTACAGAATTCAAGATGAAGCAAGTGAGTTCCACAAAGAAAAGGAAAACCTGTTGAAAGACCTTCACACACTACAAGGATCTTTCAGGTCAAAGTTTGTGTCTCTGGAAAATTATGAAGAGAAGCAGAAAGAATTTAATGCCACTCTGAATAAACTGAAGAAACAGTTGGCAGAAGAGACACAGGCAATGTTCAAGGTTCCAGAAGGAAGCCAAAAGATACAAGAAGGAGACAGAAGAGCTGAAGAATCAGCTGCGTGAAACAAAAGAGGCATTAGAAGGATAACTCATGGAACTTTCCAAACCACTGGTGGGTGATGAAGTCATGGGCAGCTAAACCCCCGAATGGAAACAAGTTGTGATTTCGCCTGAGAAAAGCCTAGCTGACTGTGAAGTCAAAATGAAGAATAAGACTAAACTCTGTGGCAGACAGAAGGAGACTAGATGGAAGATGGTTCAGAAAAGACAATGAATGATGCCTCCCCCGCCCCACCCCACCCCGCCTCCCCACACTACCACAGGTTCAACTCCTTCAGAATTACTTACGAGGCAACATCTTTGAATGAGATTAAGTCTGGTACTTCTCAATTTGGAGGAGAAGGTAGAGAAAAGTCAAGGGAATCAAAAAGCAACCATGATTTGCCTAGTCATGAGTGAGAATTCAGTGCTGGTGAAGCAGTATATGCATGAAACTTTGGTGGTGGATCGAGCCAGTTACCTGGCGTAATATATTCTGTGACCAAACCCTTGTCATACTACATAGAAGTGGAGGGCCAGATCACCTGAAAACACATGGATCATTTGAGAGGAAGGGAGATACCCCAACAAAATGATGTTCCACCTGTAACTATTGTAGAACCTGTGGCCCCTGTTGAAATTGTTCAACCAAGGGAAGGCACACCAGATGTCTCTGCCGGAGTAGATAACACTGAACTGCCTGTGCCTAAAGAGGTACCTGATGTTGCTGCGGTTTTAGATAATGTGGATCCTGTAAGAGATTTGAAAGTCGTGGAGCTATGACATTCCATCTGGATCAGGAAATCACCTGAGAGACTGAACTTATAATTCCATGACCTGTGTATAAAAAAAGGAATAAAAAAGGGGCAACCACATTGTTAAATGTTTATTATAGACCCTCAGATATTCAGCAGGAAATTGAGGAACAAATATGTGCACAATTCGCGGAGGTGTGTAAAAGCAATAACAATAGGGTAATTATATAAGGGGATTCCAACTTTCCCAACGTTAATTGGGATTGACATAATGCTAAGGGCTTGGATGGTGTGGATTTCTTGAAATGTGTACAGGAGAACTTTTTAGGTCAATATGTCGAGGGTCCAACAAGTGCATTGCTGGACCTAATTCTGGGGAATGAAGCCAGACAGGTGGCTGAGGTGGTGATGGGGGAGCATTTTAGTGATGGCGACCACAACATGGTACAACTTAAGCTTGTTATGGACAAAGAAATCGACAAGTTGAAAAAATGTTTTGGATTGGGGGAGAGTGGATTTTAGTAAAATAAGGCAGGACATGGACAAGGTAGACTGGGAACAGCTACTTGTGGGGAAATCTATAGAAGAGCAATGGGGAGGTGTGGGGGTGTGGGGTGGGGAGCGTTCAAATAGGAAATGGGGAGGGTGCAGGCTCAACATGTTCCCTCTAGGGTGATAGGAAGGAGTAACAAGCCCAGAGAGCCATGGATGTCCAGAGATATTCGGGATATGATGAGAAGGAAAAGAGAGGCTTTTAGCAGGTACAAGGGGAGCAAATCAACGGAGGCATTAGTGGAGTACAGAAAGTGCAGGGTGGAGCTTAAGAAAGCAATTCAGAGAGCAAAGAGGAGATATGAGAAAACTCTGGCTGGTAAAAGTAGGGAAAATCCCAAGATATTCTATAAGTACATTAATGGGAAGAGGATAGCCAGGGAAAGAGTAGGGTCCATTAGGGACCAAGGGGGCAATCTATGGGTGGAGCCAGAGGACATTGGTAGAGTGATGAATGAATATATCACATCTGTCTTTACCCAAGAGAATGAGGATGAAGGTATGGAACTAGGGCAGAGAGACTGCGAAGTGTTTGAACAAATTGATATAGGGCGTGACAAGGTATTGGAGGTGTTGGCAGGCTTAAAAGTGGACAACTCTCCAGGTCCGGATGATTTGTGTCACAGGCTACTGAGGGAGGCAAGGGAGGAGATCGCAGGGGCGCTGACCCAAATTTTTAATTCCTCCCTGGCCACGGGGGAGGTGCCAGAGGACTGGAGAACAGCTAATGTGGTTCCGCTATTTAAGAAAGCTTGTAGAGATAAGCCAGGGAGCTACAGACCAGTGAGTCTCATTAGAGTGGTAGGGAAAGTATTGGAGAAAATTCTGAAGGAGAGAATCTATCTCCACTTGGAAAGTCAAAGTTTGATCAGGGATAGTCAGCATGGCTTTGTCAGAAGGAGGCCATGCCTAACAAATTTGATTGAATTTTTTGAGGAGGTGACCAGGTGTGTAGATGAGGGTAGTGCAGTTGATGTAGTTTATATGGATTTCAGCAAAGCCTTTGACAAGGTCCCACATAGGAGACTTATAAAGAAGGCAAATGCACATGGGATACAGGATAATTTGATAAGGTGGATTCAAAATTGGCTTAGTTGTATGAGACAGAGGGTGATGACAGAAGGCTGCTTTAGTGACTGGAAGCCAGTGTCCAGTGGCGTACATCAGGGATCTGTGCTGGGTCCCCTATTATTCGTTATTTATATAAACGACATAGATGACTATGTGGGGGTTAGGATTAGTAAGTTTACAGATGACACAAAGATTGGCCAGGTGGTTAACAGTGAGGTTGAGTGTCTTGGGCTACAGGAAGATATAGACGGGATGGTCAAATGGGCAAATAAGTAGCAGATGGAATTTAACCCTGAAAATTGTGAGGTGATACACTTTGGAAGCGGTAATTTTACAAGGAAGTATTCAATGAGCGGCATGACACTAGGAAGTTCTGAGGAACAAAGGGACATTGGTGTGTGTGTCAATGGATCTCTGAAGGTGGAGGGGCATGTTAGTGGGGTGGTGAAAAAGGCATATGGGACACTTGCCTTTATCAAAAGTAGGGAGGACCTGTTGGAGCTGTATAGAACCTTGGTGAGGCCACAGCTGGAGTACTGTGTGCAGTCCTGGTCGCCACATTATAGGAAGGATGTGATTGCACTGGAGGGGGTGCAGAGGAGATTCACCAGGATGTTGCCTGGGATGAAACATTTAAGTTATGAAGAGAGGTTGGGTAGACTTGGGTTGTTTTTGTTGGAGCAGAGAAGACTGAGGGGCGACCTAATCGAGGTGTACAAGATTATGAGGGGCATGGACAGGGTGGATAGGGAGTAGCTGTTCCCCTTAGTTGAAGGGCCAGTCATGAGGGGACACAAGTTCAAAGTGAGGGGCAGGAAGTATAGGGGGGATGTGAGGAAAAACGTTTTTACCCAGATGGTGGTGACGGTCTGGAATTCGCTGCATAGGAGGGTGGTGGAGGGGGGTTGCCTCACATCCTTTAAAAAGTACTTGGATGAGCACTTGGCATGTCATAACATTCAAGGCTATGGGCCAAGTGCTGGTCAATGGGATTAGGTAGGTAGGTCAAGTGTTTCTCATGTTTTGGTACAGACTCGATGGGCCGAAGGGCCTCTTCGGCACTGTGTGATTCTGGAATTCTGTATATATTTGTAATGTCATGAAGGTGGATGCTCTTGTAAATATAGCCTGTACAAAATATTTAAAGGGGGAGGAACATAATAATTGTAGTTTTAAGGAATGTAGTGACTGTAGCTTTAACTCGTATTATGTTGTATAGTATCATGTGACAGTGTGAACGAATCAGCTGTAAGCACAGGGAACCTTAGAATGGGAGTTCTTCTTCTAGTTTTGGAGCTTGATGGAAGCATGTAGCTGCTGCTGCAGCCTGTAAATAAAGTTTGATGTTTCTAATACGAATCCTGTCTGGAAAATCAAGTTCATAACAGACTCCAATCACCCTCTGGATAAAAAACACTTTTCTCACATCACTTCTACTTCTATTACCAATTATTTTGAATTTGTGCCCTCTAGTTCTTGATATACTCTTGAGTGGGAACAGTTTCTCACTATTTTCCCTGTCCATCCCCCTCAGGATCTTGCATGCCTCTATCAAGTCACCTCTCAGCCTTCTTTTCTCCAAGGAAAACAGACCTAACCTCTCTAATCTATCCTCATAGCTACAGTTGTTTATCGCTGGAATCATTCTTGTGAATCTCCTCTGTACTTTCTCCAATGCCTTCACATCCTTCCTCAAGTATGATGCCTCCAGAACTGGATGCAGTACTCCAGATGAGGCTGAACTAGTGTCTTATACAAGTTTAATATGACTTTCTTACTCTTGTACTCAATGCTCTTATTAGTAAAACTTAGGGGACCATATGCCTTATTAACTACTCTCTCAACATGCCCTACCACCTTCAATAACTTATGTACATATGCAATGAGATTCCTTTGTTCCTGCACCTCCTTTACAGTTTCTCCCTTTATTTTATACTGTCGCTCCACATTCTTCCCGCCAAAATGAATCACGTCACACTTCTCTGCATTGATCTTCATCTGCCATTTGTCTGCCCAATCCACCAATATGTCTATGCCTTTTTGAAGTTCAAGACTATCCTCATCACAGTTGACAATGCTTCCGATCATTGTATCTGCAAATTTTGAAATCATGCCTGCATACCACAGTCCAGGCCATTAATATAGACATCAGGAAGAGCAAGGGTCCCAAAACTGACCCTGGGGAACTCCTCTAATCTGAAAAACAACTATTTATCACTACTCTGTTTCCTGTCACTCAGCCAATTTCTTACCCAAGGAGATTGTACAACTTGCGCAATCATCCAATTGTTCTGCAATTCACTAAAATGCTCATTAGTTTGCAGTCTGTGCCTGAGGAGTGAAGAGTTCTGGAGCATTTGATGGCATTTTCAGGCCTCTGTGTTACTTGAGTGGGCAGATAAGCTCAAGGCCTGACTTCGAGCATGTCAATGTGGCTGAGGCTGAACTGTCTGAGCTGCGGAGGAATGATCACTTTATAGAAGGTTTCCCTAATACGTGCTTGCTTCCTTCCCCTTCCACTCCACATGTGCCTGTGCACTACCATCAAATGCAGTGCAGACTTTGCTCCCCACCCCTACCATCAATTGGCCTCACCAGAGGGCAACCCTTGCCCCCCCAACCTAACTTGCCTCAACCACAGGGCAACACTTGCCCCCCCCACAACACTGCAACCCCCCCCCCCCCTCCCCCCCCACCCCCCCAATCCCCCAACTTGCCTGCCTCAACCACAGGGCAGCCCTTGCCCGAGCACTGCTCTGTTAGTGAGCCGGTAAAATGCGAATTGTCTGTGCCCTCACATAAATGCGTGGAGCTTCAACTTGAGGTCCAACAGGTGCCCTCACGAATGCTGCGCATAGTCACTGTGCACTCACCACCGAGTTCCCCTCACCAGCTGCACACCTTATAACTGCTGTTGTGAAACACTGCACGCCAATGTGCTTGGATAATACAGTGTGTGGGGTTGATTCCGATGAGCTGGGCTTATACTAAATGGTTTGCAGATGTACTACAATGAAGTTCCCGCCCTTCAGTGGCAGGAAACACGGCACGCCATTGACGTGCGGAGTGGATGGTTGAAAACGTGTTTCATGATGGTGTGAAACCGGGTTTTGTCCTTCCAACAATATTATCCGCTCATGCCTGCCATGACGCCCAACACCAGCGGCACAGAAAATTCTACCCTGAATATTTTAAGTTCCTCCTTCATTTTGCCTCTTGATTTACTACTATTCTTGGGATGCTTTTGCATCTTCTACCATGATGCCAAATATAAAATATTTGTTCAAAGTCTCTATTATTGCCTTATTTCCCATTATTAATTGCAATTTCTGAACCTCTAAGGGACCAATGTTTACTTTGGCTACTCTCCTTTTTAAATACTTATGGAAGCTCTTCTTACATCTGTTTTAAATGTCTTCCTAGTTTACTCTCAATTTATTTTGTTTTAGTCATCCTTTGCTGGTGTCTAAAATTCTCCCAATCTTCTGGCCTACCGCTCATCTTCACAGCAATGCATACAACAATTTCTTTGTTCCCCATGAATAGTTCATCTGAATACTTAATCTGACTTACATAAAGTGTTTATTTCTTGATGGAATATGTTTTTGTTAAGAAGTATAAAATATCTCCTTAAGTGAGTGTCACTGTTTTTCTACCACCTTACCTGACCATTTATTTACCCAGTCCACTTTAGTCAACTCTGTCTTCATAACTTTGTAATTGCATTTGTTTCTAAATTCTAAGATACTAGTTACAGACTCATGTTTTTTTCTCTCAAACTGAATGTGAAATTCCATCATGTTATGATCACTCTTCCCAAGAGGATCTGTTGCTATGGGTTCATTAATTAATCCTATCTCATTACACATTACCCAGTCTAAAATAGTCTGTATTGCTGACTTTCTAGGGTCAGGGTCTTTTACAACTTTGAATGAGTTTCCCAGCCCACGCTGTAGTCTACTTAGAACAAGTTGAGTTCTAGGCACTGCAACTCAGGAAGGTTAAAGTAGCCTTGGAGGTGGTACAATACAGTTTCACCAGAATGGTTCTGGGGCCATAAATTATGAGGTCGACTTTGTATAAACCTAGCTTGTATTTCCTTGATTATAGGAGTTGAGGGCTGATCCAATCAAGGTGTTCAAATGACACTGGATTCAATAAAGTAGATGCAGAGAAAGTATTTCTTCTGGTGTGGAAATCAATAACAAGAGGGCATTATTCTAAAAACATAACCAAGTTATTCAGGAGTGAAATTAAGAATCCTTTCCTCAAGCAAAGGGTAGTATAAAGCTAGAACTTTCTGTCAAAGGCTGTGGAAATGGGTTAATTGAAGTTTTCAAAACTGAGATTAATGTGTTTTGTTAGAGGACACATCAAAAGAGCAAATAGAATTCAGGGACAGATCGGGCATGATCTATCTAATTGAATGCTGGATCAGGCTAACAGGGCCGAATGGCATCCTTCTGTTCCTATGTTCTTATGGAGGTGCTGGTAGTACTGCAGCCTCTGTGCTGATGAGGAGACATAATTGGCTTTGTAGTCGCTCCCTGCAGTCAACTACATAGCTCCCCTGAAACAAGGCTCCAAAATTAGTTGTTGTAATAGGACACAATAACCCATCATGTTGTTGCCTTCAAGCAGAGCTAACAAATTATGTTGCTTTAGGATGGAGAGTTTGGGTTCCTGAGAAGTTGGAATAGTCAGTCTGCTGTGCACTTTTCTTGGTTTACTTCATAATACAATAAATCAGCAGCCTTAAGATAAAAGCGAAATACTGTGATTGCTGGAAATCAGAAATAAAAACAGAAAATGCCGGAAAAGCTCAACGGATCTGGCAGCACCAGTGGAGAGAGAAACAGAGTTAACATTTCGAGTCCGAATGACTTCTTTAGAGCTAAAAAGCAAATGGAGTTTAGGGACATATTAGCTTTAGCTCTGAAAAAGAGTTATATGGACTTGAAATGTTAACTCTGTTTCTCTCTCCACAGGTGCTGCCAGACATGTTGAAATTTTCCAAGCATTTCCTGTTTTCAAATCAGCAGCCTTTCCTACTCGCGATAATATTATGACACAACCGATGGTGAAGGCTGTTGTTCAAATCCCAGAGGGAAACTTGAAACAACTGTCATAACCCATTTTTGCGATTTGTATGTTTTGGGATGCAGACTTTGAATTCAGTAGTAATAGGACCACTGAGTCTCAAGAGGATTTTTAAAATAAAACTAAATTAAACATTTATTAATACAAGAAAGATTGTAAACACATACACATGTCTTCAAAATTATTACTATAATAACTACAAAAATCCCCTACTTAATCTGACTCTCAGTTACGCCACCATTAAGGCAACAGTAAATCTAATAGATTTAAACAGACACCTGGTAAAGCACACCCTGGATGGTCGCATTCAAAATGAGTTTCTTTCAGCTATGGGTCCTTGGAGACAGCAGCTTGAGGCTTACAGGCTAAAGGCTTTTCACACTTGTTGGATTTTAAAATGCCTCTACCTAACACACAACCTCCTTTCTCCTTTATACATATCTTTCTCTTTGAATGTAAATTTTCCATTGTATCATTAGGATTTTAACTTTACCTCTTTTAACACTAACATCCTTTCACCCCACCAATTATATTGACAAACTAAAAAATTAAACACATTGCTTGGCGTCTTCTACCTAGGTATAAGATTTCACCCGCAGTCTTGAATGGTTTCTTTTAACAAATGTAAATTTACACTTTACCTTCCACCCTCCCTTTGTTTACCTAAGTAACATCTCAAAACTACTATATACCAAAGCATCCACGCTAGCTGGCTTTAATCTAATTAAGATACACACACATACACACACAAAGACACAGATGCCAATAAACTCTATTTTAAAACAATTTCCAATAACATTATTGAGATTATCATATCATCTTGACAGATAATCTGTGCTCACAATGTTCCATTAGTTGAAGCATGTCCAAATAACAATTGCTGCTACTGTAGAAAGGACTACGGCTGCTCCAAATTTACACAGATCAATGCTGCTTCCATTGCTAAGTACTAATTTGGCAGTAGTTGAGCTGAAAAGAACTCAGTAATTGCACTTGGCTGAACTTTTCACAGCATTGCTTGGTTCACAGTACCCTCAAATGTAATATATCACATTTCCAATGAAATTCAAAATGGCAGGTCCCCAAAGAAAAATATAGAAATTGCATCAATTTCTGACAAAGTTGAATGATTTTTTTTAATGATTTGGTTTTACTGTAGATGGATGGGAGACTGTTTGATGTTGCAATATTCCCTCCACACTTACCTTCTGCTTCAAGAAGACGAGCAATAACTTGCTTCCTGCTGGGCCAAGTCCGGATACTGTGACCCACGTTTCCTGCAACAGTGTCACTCTACTAGAAGAGTATTATGAACCTGGTTATCTTCATACTTAAATTCTTTCTGGATTGAAAGACCAAGATGAAGATTTGAGTATCGTAGCACAAGAGACCAGCAAGCAGGAAATGAACAAAGGACAAGATTTTCTAAGGCGGAGATGGTAGTGGAAGAAAGAGCAGGGGGAGATGCTGACATAGTGGTAATGGTCATTGGACTAGTAAGCCAGAGGCCCAGACTAATGCTCTGGGGAAACAGGTTCAAATCCCACAATGGCTGGTGGAATTTAAATTCAATTATTCAACTCTGGAATTAAAAGTCAATCTCGGTAATGGTGTCCATGACAACTATCATTGAGTGTTGCAAAAACCCATCTAGTTCACTAATGTCCTCTAGGAAAGGATATCTGCCACCCTTACCTGGTCTGGCCACAATATGATGCCAGACCCAGAGGAATGTGGTTGACTCTCAACTGCTCTTTGAAATGGTCTAGCAAGTGACTCAGTTCAAGGGCAATCATAGATGGGCAACAAATACTGGCCTTGCCAGTGACACCTGTATCCCACAAAAGAATATAAAAAAGTAAACATTCACAGCTGGCTCTTGCAGACACTGGCTTGTGGAAGATTTGACAGTGTTTGCAAGAGGCAAAGCTGCTATCACCCAGTTGATCTAAGATTTGTCACCTATACTTATCAAACTTTTTGCGCTTCTTCCCAGGGCAGAAAGTGAGGTGGCCCTACATCTGGCTCACAACTAGCAATCAAAGAACTGTCAGTGCAACCTAAAGTAGTTGGCACAAATAAACACAGTAGTTAAGGGTCTATTGCTATTTTAATATTTAAACTGCTGCTTCAAATAATGAATACTGATTTTATTCTGACATTCAAAAGGAAATAGATAAAGTGCAGGTTTAGAAAACAATGAAATGGTGAGTGATGGACTTAAAAGGACTGTATAGATGAAACATGACTGAGAAGGCTCTGAAAAGCTTATAGACAAGCTGATGAGCTGAATAGAATGCTCTTATTCACATGTACTTCTCTGTTTTATGCAGATGAATGCTGCCTGATTCACTATTATGGGAAAATGCAAGTACAACAAAATACATTATCACCAAGTGTCATATTCTTATTGATTCCCAGAGCCACTGTTGCTCATGTGCATATCAGAATGTAAGTGAATCAATTTTATTCATATTATTCATTAAATTCTAAGCTCACTGTTGGACTGAAAAGATGGAATTTTACTCCTGTTTAGCCGTACAATATTTGATGTAGGAGTGCTTGACTGTAGGTGGCTAAAGTTTACATGGGTGTACCTCTACCACATGGACTGCAGCGGTTCAAGAAGGCAGCTCACAACCACCTTCTCAAGGGCAATTAGGGATGGGCAATAAATGCTGGCCCAGCCAGCAAAGCCCACATCCCATGAATGAATAATTAAAAAAAAAGGTTTTCATCCCCAGTGATGACACTCATCAATCAATGTGCTCGAAAAATAGTAAGTTTATAAGAATACATTACAGGGTAAACAAGGCACTCACTAATGGAATTCAGAAGGTTACATTTTAGTTTCTCTCAATAAAAAGGAAGCTCAGATATAGGTTCAGTGACATCAACAGTATGCTGATGACACACTGCTCCATTCCTCAAACATCATCCTCTACTCTTCGATCAGCACTGTACTGTCCAACTAATTGTCTGGTCTCAAGCTGTGCTTGAGCCAGAAGTTTCTCCAATGTAACAGCAGCCAAATCCAAGATATCCGGTTGGTTTCTGCCAAAAAACTTGCATCCAAGACCTTGATTCCACCTCCAACACAGTGCCCAACCTCATTGTCTTGTATGATTCTGAGTTGTATCAACTTCCAATCTTATAGAAACATAGAAACAAAGAAACTAGGAGCAGCAGTAGGCCATTCAGCCCTTTGAGCCTGCTCTGCCATTCATTATGATCAACCAACTCAATAGCCTGCTCCTGCTTTCTCCCCATACCCTTTGATTCCTTTCGCCCCAAGAGCTATATCTACCTCCTTCTTGAAAGCATACAATGTTTTGGTCTCAACTACTTTCTGTGGTAATGAATTCCACAGGCTCACCACTCTGGGTGAAGAAATCTCTCCTCCTCTCAGTCCTAAATGGTCTACCCCATATCCTCAGACTGTGACACCTGGTTCTGGTCTCCCCCACCATCGGGAACATCCTTCCTGCATCTACCCTGTCTAATCCTGTTAGCATTTTATAGGTTTCTATGAGATCCCCCCCTCATTCTTCTGAACTCCAGCGAATATAATCCTAATCGGTTCAATATTTCTTATGTCAGTCCCGCATTCCAGGAATCAGTCGGGTAAACCTTCGCTGCACTCCCTCTATAGCAAGTACATCCTTCCTCAGGTAAGGAGACCAAAACTGCACACAATATTCCAGGTGTCATCTCGCCAAGGCCCTGTACAATTGCAGCAAGACATCCCTGTTCTTGTACTCGAATCCTCTGGCTATGAAGGCCAACATACCATTTTCCTTCTTTATCGCCTGCTGCACCTGCATGCTTACCTTCAGTGGCTGGTGTACAAGGACACCCAGGTCTCGTTGCACATTCCCCTCTCTCAATTTATAGCCATTCAGATAATAATCCGCCTTCCTGCTTTTGCTACCAAAATGACTATCCTCACATTATACTGCAACTGCCATGCATTTGCCCATTCATTCAGCTTGTCCAAATC
The DNA here is from genome assembly GCF_017639515.1 of Carcharodon carcharias. Lineage (NCBI taxonomy): Eukaryota > Metazoa > Chordata > Chondrichthyes > Lamniformes > Lamnidae > Carcharodon > Carcharodon carcharias. The sequence goes on from NC_054470.1 coordinate 70,054,641, forward strand.
ACATTGCAGCATCTGTGCATCCTCCTCACAGCTCACCTTCCCACCCAGCTTTGTGTCATCTGCAAATTTGGAGATATTACATTTAATTCCCTCATCTAAATCATTAATATATATTGTGAACAACTGGGGCCCTGCAGTACCCCACTAATCCCCGCCTGCCACTCGGAAAAAGACCTGTTTATTCCTACTCTTTGTTTGCTGTCTGCCAACCAGTTTTTTATCCATCTCAATACACTACCCTCAATCCCATGTGTTTTAATTTTACATGCCAATCTCTTATGCGGGACTTTGTCGAAAGCCTTCTGAAAGTCCAAATAAAACACATCCACTGGCTCCCCCTCATAAACTCTACTAGTTACATCCTCGAAAAATTCCAGTAGGTTTGTCAAGCATGATCTCCCTTTCATAAATCCGTGCTGACTTTGTCCGATTCTGGCACTGTTTTCCATGTGATCAGCTGTTAAATCTTTAATAATGGGCTCTAGAATTTTCCCCACTATCGACGTTAGGCTGACTTGTCTATAATTCCCTGTTTTCTCTCTGCCTCCATTTTTAAATAGTGGGGTTACATTAGCTACCCTCCAATCTGTAGGAACTGTTCCAGGGTCTATAGAATCTCAGAAGATGACCACCAATGCATCCACTATTTATATCTATCGCTAAAATTCCCTATTTATACCTCCTTCCATTCCTCACCTCCATTAACTCCAACAGGACTTTTCATAAATTCACCTTGCCAGTCTTCCAAGTTGCAATTATATAAACCACAGCTACATCACCTGCATCCTTTCCCAAACTAAATCCCTCTCCCCTAGTAAACCTGCTTGGCCAGCTTTTGTTATTTGCCCTTTCCTAATATAAGAAAATCATGCTTTTTGATAAATACCTTTGTGAATTTCTCCAGGCATAGAAATATAAATTGAATAAAACATGTTTATGAAGTCAGGATGTGTCTAAACTGGGATCTTGTATCTCTTCAATACCTAACGTGTGAGGCTTATGTTTCTCAGCCTGTAATTGAGAAAATTGTTTTTGAAGCTACTGTGATTATTCCAGTCTAACCTTTTAGCTGTATTATCAATGGAAGCCATGAGCTCCTTGCGCTTGATGTTGGAGATGAAAGTGGAGGGGATAGGGGTTTAAGAAGGTCGTCTGCAATAGAGAAAAGGATTTTGGTAAAGAATCATTGATTTATGATCACTGTTCACTAATTTGGCTCACAAATAGGTATGGATCACAGATGCATCAACCTTTGAGTTCTACTTATTTTGTCGTATTATTATATAAATGAAATTATGCATCAAAAATTTATCTTCAGTTTTATACGCACAATGAACTTCCTGTGCAACATTGGATCAATTTTAACATTGATATGTGAAAGTTGGTTAAGCTGTGTGCTGCTGCATACATTTCAGAAACTTATGCACATTTACAATTCCCTGTGAGGAGATTTGGGTATTATGAGCAAGTGATTCTGCTTGTGGTAAGTATAGATGCAAATCCTACAATTTTATGCCGTTACTTGAGTATGCACACAATATAAAATTATGTTCATGCCTGAGTGAAGTGAGAAGTGTCAAGGCACAGAATCAGTGGTTTAGTAATGAGATGAGATTAGAACATCTAGAAGGCATTGGTTCAAACATGGACAAAAGAGCTGAACTCCAAAGGTCAGGTGAAAGTGACTGCCCTTGACATCAAGGCAGCATTTGACCGAATGTGACATCAAGAACCCCAAGCAAAACTGGAGTCAATGGGAATCAGGGGGAAAATTCTCTGCTGGTTGGATTATACCTAGCACAAAGAAAGATGATTGTGTTGTGGAGGTCAATCATCTCAGTTCCAGGATAGTGTCCTAGGCCCAACCATCTTTAGCTGCTTCATCAATGACCTTCCTTCCATCAGAAAGCTAGAAGTGGGGATGTTCACTAATGATTACAATGTTCAGCACCATTCGCGACTCCTCGGATACTGAAGCAGTCCATGGCCAAATGCAACAAGACCAGGATAAAATCCAAAGTATGGCTGACAAATGGCAAGTAACATTCACGTCACACAAGTATCAGGCAATGACCATCTCCAACAAGAGAGAATCTAACTATCACCCCTTGACATTCAATGGTATTCAGATCGCTGAATCCCCCACTATCAACATCCTGGGGGTTACCATTAACCAGATACTGAACTGGACTAGCCATATAAATACTGTGGTTACAAGAGCAGGTCAGAGGCTAGGAATCCTGTGGTGAGTAACTCACTTCCTGATTCCCCAAAGCCTGCCCACGATCTACAAGGCACAAGTCAGGAGTGTGATGGAATACTCTCCACTTGCCTGGATGAGTGCAGCTCCAACAAAACTCAAGAAGCTTGACACCATCCAGGACAAACCAGCCCGCTTGATTGGCACCCCTTCCACAAACATTCACTCCCTGCACCACCAATGAACAGTGGCAGCAGTGTGTACCATCTACAAGTTGACAGCAGGAACCCACCAAGGCTCCTTAGGCAGCACCTTCCAAACCCACTACCATCTAAAAGGACAAGGGCAACAGATGCATGGGAACACCAACACCTGGAAGCTCCCCTCCAAGTCACGCACCATCGTGACTTGGAAATATATTGCTGCCCCTTCACTGTCACTGTGTCAAAATCCTGGAACTCCCTCCTTAACAGCACTGTGGGTGTACCTACAGCACATGGACTGCAGCAGTTTAAAAAGGCAGCTCACCACCACCTTCTCAAGGGCAATAAGGGATGGGCAATAAATGCTGGCCCAGCCAGTGAACCCCACATCCTGTAAATGAATTTAAAAAAATCATACATAAGGATTCTTTGCCCACTCAAAGGGTAAACATTGACATGAACATTAGGTGGAATGGCTGCTCTCCATACAACTTCTATGTCTTTTTATGTATAGTTCGGACTTCGGCGACAGCATCCTTCCATCTGCGTAGAAGATGATGGACATGCAGCCAATCAAACCAACTAGGCATGGCATGGTTCATATGATGCACTTTTACTGATGGCTGAAGAGACATATCCATGAGATTCAAGTTCTGTCACAAGTGCTGCAGTTATCAGGTATCATTGTTGTTTATTGTTTTCAGTGTTGGTGCCTGTTGCCAAGTTGCTGTAGTCACTGATCATCGTGGTGGCACATGCCGCCCCACAGATAATGTTTCCATTTTCCTCTATCATCAGCTACTGTCTCTTAGGCATGAGAATCGATGTTTCGGGGCTTCATGTCACGCTTGCAAGCATCCTTGAAGCTTAAGTCTTACTGGTTATCTAGCTCCAGCTATCCTGCCATATAGAAATCCTTAGGTATATGACTGCCTTCCAATGGGAACATGCCCCAGCCAGCGAAGTCACCTCTGCTTGATGAGTGGCAATCTACTTGAGAGTTTTGCCTTTGAGAGGACTGCCGCATTTGTTATTTTTTTCTTTTATGAGATGTACAGAATGCACTGCAATCAACGTGAATGAAAGTTATTGAGCTTCATTTATGGAGAGTTGTAAATTGTCCATGTTTCACAGCCATACAACAAGGAGCTGACAGCAGAGGTCTCATAAACCAGCACCTTGGCCCTAAGCGTCAGCTTGATGTGACACCATGCATGTTTGCGAGTCAGCCAAAGGTTGTAGCTGCTTTCCCTATTCCTGTATTGAGTTCTGCATCAAGGGACAGATTGTCATTGGGGACCCAAGATAGGAGAATTTTATCACCACTTCCAGTGGGGTGTTAATTAGTGCGGTCAAGGGCAGAGATGTGACACCCTGTCCCATAATCATGCTTTTTTGACGCTTATAGCCAGGGAGAATAAATTTCAGGCATGGGAAGGACAATCATGAATCTTTGTAGTTAAGTTTCCATGTCAGTAGTAAGCGCAACATCATCAGCATAGCATCAGCATCATCATCCCATCTTCATCAGAGACCTCCTCAATCCTGATGATGCCCTGCCAGTCAGTCACATAGAAACTCAGCTACATGGCCGAGCCACAGGTTTAAATTTACTGTGAATCACTTGTGTATTTTGACAATTTTGTAGTGGGTTTTCTTTTGTGCATATTTGCAATATGGGCTTGTGAACTGCATTAAGGGACACACTTGTGTTAAAGATTTGGCTTCGCCTATGAAAGGGTAAAAATTTAACTTAGCTGAAAGCACAGCTAAAAATCCGTAGCAAAAAAACACAGAGACAACATTAATTACACACATATACACGTTCACAACGGCCTTTAGGAGAGGATTTTCCAGACAGGGAACCAGTCTTAAACTGAAAACATTGTAGCTGCGATGCAGAGAAAGACATGTTTTGATTTTCAACAATTCTCACTCAAACAAAGAGTCTCAGAAATATAGCAGACAATTGTCATGTTATTGAAACACAACTGATTTTCTTTAAGTTAGAAATGTAGGTCACTGAGTCAGTCAGCTTTGCAGGACCATCAGAGATTTGAAGTCTAATACGGTTTCCACTCAAACTGAGACAAAGACAGCAGAAAACTATACATTATAATTTTGATTGTGTGTATAAAAAAAACTTGTTGTTATTTGTTTGAATATCCTACCTTTACTTTTGAAGTTGATTTGAAGTTTACATTGGTCTGAATTTTGCGCTTGTCGGGTGTGTGCGATCAGCGTGCCCGGGAACAGTTGGGAAATGAGCCCTCTACCGTGATTTCACGCTGGCTGGCAATTAACGGCCAGTCAGCATAAACATGGGCTGAATAGCTCAGCGCTGCTGCGGTGGGGGTTGGAAGAGGACAGGCAATGATGTCACCGCCAGTGTGGGTGGGCACTTCCACTGAGATCCCTGAAGGCAGACAAGTGCCTTAGGGAGCTGCAGACCTCGAAATGATAAAATAAAGCACAAAAAAGCTGCAAAAAAATGTACATACAGCACAATCAAGCACCTGAAAGCATAACTCAAAAAAATATCCTCAGATATTTATTTTTATTTTGTATTCTAACGGAGATTTCACCCGGCCCTTGGATGAGGTTTCATCAAAAATGTAAAGGCCGCCTGACCTATTGGCCCATCCGCCAGCTGTAAGGATGGACAGGCCACAAAAAATCGCTGACACTTGTGCCGTTAATGGGCTTAATTACCCACTTAATTGTCAGCAGGCAAAGTTCAGACTGCCACGCGCACCTGCCGAGCGAAACATCAGGATGCCCGCCTGATGTCATCTCGTGCGATTTTACGCCCGTTCGGGTTAGGCAAATGCCCGTCCGTGGAACATAAAATTCTGCCCATTAACTTTTAGGTAGAGAAGTATTTTGCATTTATGAATTAGTTCATCTTGCATTTACACTTTAATATTCAAAACATTATTAGAATGTAATCCAAGATTTGAGCTTATAATAAAGTATTGTTAAATAACTGCTATAAAAAGCTGTAGACTCACCCTGTAAACTTCAAGAACCCTAACTCTTCTAGGGTTCTATAATAATGAATTCTAAGTTCTGGGGAGGTAAACTCTTTAAGAGAGACATCTCTGCTATAATATACCTGTAAAGTTTGTGTTTGATTCTGAGATACCTTTGTGTAGTGTAAAAACTCCTGACTTAAGCTCTTATGATGACTTAAAATCTTTCAGTTGAGAATTTAAACTGACTTTAAGTTTGACAGAATAAATTTGCTTTGCCCGGGGGTAAAGATAGAAGAATCCTAACACTTGCGCAGCTACTTAGGTGTCTATTATTTTGTGCACAGGATTGAAATCCCATATTAAACTACAGTTTGGTATGGAAAAGCTCAGGTCAAAGAGCACTATGCAGCTTGGACCTAAATTACTTTTTCTTGCTCTCCATGAAGTCTAAGGGAGTGATTTTCCCCAGAGATTTTAGGTGCTAAAGGGCCTCCACATTGATCAAGATGGGGTCTTACGTTACAACACCAGTTTAGTCCATGTTAAGTGCAAGGTGATACCTTGCTAAAGGAGTTGAAGTGTGTGCTAGTAACGGCCACCTGGAGGATCATTAAGGCGCTGATTGACAATTAAATTGCTGGCTCGTGCACAGTTAAAAAGACTGAATACATTTTCGGTGGATAACATTTTAGTGACATGTCTAAAAGTGACCAGCGGAACAGGAGTAAACAAGTAAAACTGAGGCCTTTGAGCACTGCTTAAAGCTATGCTCAGTTTCAATGTCCACTTGTTGATTGAAATCAAATGGCTACATTTGAAGATGGCTTTTGACAGACATCAGGAGACATTTTAGGACAGTTTGTTAAGACTTCACCATCACTCTTATCAACATTTCTCCCAGAGATGACCTCAGTGCCAAGAGGCTGGAATGGATGGTCTACATAGGGTACCTGTCTTCCAGCAATTGGACAATTGAGCGGGTGGCTTTACTTGAATGAGTTATTGGTATGAGATATTCACCAGTCCCCAGAGGTAAGGTATATAAACAGGCATCCGGGAAGGGGAACTAACATTGGACAGGGTCAAGAGCCAAAGAAGAGACCACTATCATGAGCTACAGAGATCAAACCACCTCACCTCTTCAGTTTTTGTGTCTGTGGCTTGATATGTGTCTTAAGTCTACTTATTCTGATTATTGTATTTGAACTATTGCAACTGTTGCTTCTCAATAAGCCACTTTAAACCTCTTGTCTCTCCTTGACGCTTTTTTAGTAGGCTGTGACTCTTGATCAAATCTTACAACTCTGACTTCACAGCAACAACTGCATTCCCTGTACGTGGCAGACGGTGTTACAGTATCACTTATTTTTTATGCAACTAGAATGTTCCAGGCTGCCGCTGGTGATATAAGTCACATCTCACAATTGCCTGTGCACTTTGGCATAAGGGAGATCTCTGCAGTTCTGTATGCTCTGTGGAATTACTAAATATCATTAATTTATTGCCAGAAAAGGTCAGATGCAAAGAGCTCTAGGTTTCAGCAGGATTTCCAGATTCCCCATGGTTTATGGAACTGTTGACTACACATTTGTGGCAATGCAAATCCCTCATTTAAATTCAGAGGCATTCAGGAACAGGGTTTCTTTTAAAGTGCAACTTGTCTTTAATTACCAGCAGCTCATCTTGCAGGTGAATGTCTGCTCTCCAGAGAGCTGCTAAATGCAATTACAATGAGATAGTCATCTGTTCTACTGATCTTTTAGCCCAACACTATGTGTATGATTGGTTGCTAGGTAGCAAGGTTAACTCGACGTCAGGGCTGCATGAGGGTTCCCCTGAGAAACCTGCGGATACAATGAGAGTCATTCAGCCACCAGGAACATCATTCATCAGACCGTTGGATTCCTGAAGCCGAGCTTTTGATGCGTTGACTAGTCAGGAGGTGCCCTGCAGTCCTCGGCCAAGAAGGTCTCCAGATTCATGGTGATTTGCTGCATGATTCACAATCTGGTGCTCATGAGAGACCAGCCATTACCACTAGCAATTGTGTCAGCGGGGCAATGCTGAGGAGGACAAGGAAAAGGAAGGGGTAGAGGAGGAGGTGGAGGAGTAAGAGGAGAGGAACAGGGGGAACACTAGAGACTTCCAGCTAATTGACCCATATAGGATAATGGGTTCATACAGCCCATGGCCTGAATTTTTGCCAAGTCAGGCGGGCTCGATAGAGCGGGCAGGGGAGCTTGTGGAGCCTCAGAGAGATTGAAGTGCTTCTGAAATAAATAAATTGAATAAAAATTTAATGAAACATGCCCCCTCATGTGACAGTGTCACATAGATGGGACATGTTTTCATATTTCAGAAATTTTAAAAATTCGATTTGTTAAAACTTTAGTGCTCGTGAATGAGGTTTCCTAAAAAACCTAAAGGCTGCTTGGCCTTTTTGTCTGACTGCCAACCATTAGGTTGGATGGGCAGCTTAAATTTCAAATTAATTAATCTCTTAATGGCCTTAATAGGCCTTGTAATTATCGCTGAATGAAACATCGCAAAACAGCGCGATGATGTCGGGATGCACACCTGATGTCATCGCGCGTAATTTTAAGTGCCAGCGTGCTGGGCCCGCCCCTGCATGCCGACTGAAAAATCCTGGCCCATGTATTTCAATGTACCTCACTGCTTGTGGGATCAGTACATGATAGGTTAAAATAACTTTCAGTTCTGCTGAACAGGGAAGCTTTGTTAAAGGTGATAAGCTTAAAAAGTGGGAAAGATACTCATCCAAGTATTAAGGCTTTGGAGCATTGAATGGGCGCTGTTTATAGTGGACCTGTAAGCATGGTAATGGAATCAATGGGAGAGATAGATGAACATGAGTGTGTCTTAGCTCCACATTCATCTTGTTATGACCAGGTGGTGAATTGTCTCCTCTCTATTCAACCTTCTCGCTTGGTCACAACAAAGGTTTTAAGTTTTTTTTTAACAAGGATATGTCTTTACCAAATAAGAATGTATTTAACTATTTAAGCTGTGAGCAATAAGAAGCCAATCAAACAAAGTTTTCCTGAGTGAAAGAAAGAGAAAATTTATTAACCACTAAATCCAAGTCATAAGGCCCCCCACAAAAACACACACACACACACACACACACAAACATATGCAGGCACCAGAAATAAGGGGAGTTAGATTCTGAAGTAATTAGGGTTTTAGTTAGTATGCAATGTACCTTTAAGAATAATATTTGTTAGGCAAGATCACATGATCTGCAGCAATCAATAGGAGAGTAGCTCGGGCTACTTCAGCAGTCAGTGCAGAGATAGAGTTGGAGTTGAAAGCACACGTGTAGGTGCTGCTGAATGTATTTTAAATAAACTTAATATTTTCACCCAAGAAGTGTCTACAGATCAACTCTATCATTAACAGTACAAATCAGCCACATTACAAAAAACTGGTGATGAGGATAAAACAGGATTGAACAGAAGGAATCAAGTTAAAAAGAAATCGGCACTGCACCTCACCCAGTGAATGTAAGTAGCAAGCTTCGTTGGAATTGAAGAAGTTATCCCCTCTCAAAATTTCTCAGTTTGAAGAATTGATCCTTTTGAACCTGCCACAGATGTTTGCTTTCATTACATGGAATGCTTTTCAAGTGAACGAGATTACGGGGAAAGAGGAGAGGTGAGTGACGCTATTGAATATTGTTGGAGCAAAACCTACAGTCTGATTTGAAGTTTGATGGCACCCAGTGCTCCATATTCGAAGAACTTCGATGAATTGGTGGACCTACTGAAGGGTCATTTCCAAACCAAGCCTTCAGTCGCGATGCAGAGGTTTAGGTTTAATTCATGAAATAGAGCCCCGGGTGAGACAATTGAATGCTCTGTTGCAAATTTGAAACAGCCAATGGAACATTGTGCATTCGATATGACTCTGAACGACATTTTCAGAGATCATTTAGTGTGTGGTGCGAAAGAGGACACTATTTAGAAAAGATTATTGTCTGAAGTGAATCTGGATTTCAAGAAGGCGCTAGAGAGAGCGCTGGCCATGCAAAGCACAATAGTAGATCCAAAAGCAATACATTGTGTGCAAAATGGCACCGTCCTCCATATTGGGCGGGAAACCTCAGCCGAAAGAGGCTTGAAAAAGTGAGACTCTGCCAAAAAATGGGAAACATTTTTCAAAAAGATTCAAGCAGGCTTATAAACAAAAGAACAAGCCCAATGAAATCTACAATGTAGAAGAGCCTGAAACAACAAATTCAGACATTTACTTGTTGTTCAATCTGAAAATTGGAAGGACAGAACCAATTTTTGTCACAGTGAAAGTAAATGGCAAACCTGTTAGAATGGAAGTGGACACAGGAGCTTCCACTACAGTAATTGGGGAACATACCTTCAGATATTTGAATAATGGTAAACATCAATTAAGTTTAGAAGGAACAGGGGCCAAGTTAAAACTTATACAGGTGATGACATTCAAGTAAAAGGCATAAGCAGAGTAACTGCCCACTATGGAAGCCAATTGGCAAAGCTACCCTTGATGGTGGTAGCAGGTAAAGGGCTAAGCCTCCTGAGACAAAATTGGTCAAAAGAGATTGTTAGAATGGGCTGAAATTTTCCAGCTGAGAGCAAGGGGGCTACCCGAGCTACTTAGAAAGTACTCCACTTTCTTGAAGGTTGAACTTGGGAAAATCCAGGGCCTGCAGGCCAAGATTCATATGGATACAGAAGCAACCCCTCCCTTCATGAAGGCGAGACCGGTGCCATATGCCCTGCGACAAAAAGTCGACAATGAACTGGACGTTATACAACCTGTTCAGTTCTCAGAATAGGCAGTACACACATTCCCCTTCCTTAAATCCGACCAAAGCATCCAAATTTGTGGAGACTACAAACTATCAGTTAATAAAGTAGCTAAGCTAGACAGCCACCCCTTTCCAAAAATCGAAGACCTGTATGCCAAGCTGGCAGGAGGGACAACGTACACAAAGCTTGATATGAGTCGCGCTTATCAACAACTAGAATTGGATAATGATTCCCAGGAATTTGTCACAATTAATACCCACAAGGGATTGTACCAATATACATGATTGCCTTTCGATGTCCCCTCTGTTGGTGCCATCTTTCAGGGAACAATAGAAAGCTTACTGCAGGGACTACCCCAGGTTGTACTCTATTTAGACAATGTATTGGTGACAGGGTTCACTGAAAAATGGCATTTGGCAAGCTTAGAAGAAGTCTTAAAATGTTTCTTGCAAGTTGGAGTGCATCTAAAAAAAAGTGCACGTTCCAAGTGAGGGAGGTAATCTATTTGGGTCACCGGGTAGATTCACAGGGCCTCTACCTGGTTGAGGAGAAAGTGAAAGCCATAAGAGAGGCACCTGCACCAAAGAATGCCTAAGAGCTCAAAACATTCCGAGGAATGATCAACTATTATGGGCGGTTCTTACCCAATTTTCCTACAGTGCTGGCCCCCTGCATTCTCTACTCAAAAAGAACAACCTTGGTCTTGGGAGGCGCCCCAGAAAGAAGCTTTCATAAAGGTGAAACAATTGTTGCACCCATCCAATCTATTAGTGCGTTGTGACCAGATGAAAGAATATGTGACACATCTCCCTACAGAGTGGGAGCAGTGCTCTCTTATTGGATGGATGATGGCACAGAAAGGCCAGTAGGTTATGTATCAAAAATGCTCACCCCAGTGGAAAAGAGATACCTGGAGATAGTAAAAGAAGGCCTGTCCATCATCTTTGGTGTCAAGAAATTTCACCAGTACATACATGGCCGCCATTTTACAATTGCTTCAGACCACAAACCATTGCTCAGATTGTTTAGTGAGGACAAGGCTATACCACTAGCCTCAGCAAGAATACAACAATGGGCTTTAATTCTGGCAGCATGCAAATACACTTTCGTACATAGGCCTGGTAATCAAATTGCAAACGCCGATGCTCTTAGTCATTTGCCTTTACAAGAAAATGATGAGCACTTCCTAGTTCCACAGGAACTTGTTTTACTGTTAAATTTCTTAGATTCCTCATTAGTATGTGCTTGGCAGATCAGAGACTGAACAAGTTGGGACCCAGTCCTACTTCAGAGATGAGAACAAGTGCTACATGGTTGGTCACAGGAGCCCGTATCTGATGAAATGAAACTGTACTTCAACAGAAGACATGAAATAGCCAGCCAGGATGGCATCTTATTATAGGGAGCATGAGTGATAATTCCTCCAAAGGGAAGGGAGCCACTTTTAATTGAACTACACAGTGCCCATCCAGGAATTTCCCGAATGAAGACCATAGCACGCAGCTATCTATGGTGGCCTGGGATGGATGACGATATAGAGAGTTTAGTAAAGCATTGTGTGCAATGTCAGCATCTGCAAAAGTTGCCAGTGACAGCTCCATTACACCCATGGGAGCGGCCAGGTAGACCCTGGGTGTGGTTACACATTGACTCCGTTGGACCTTGCCTGGAACAATGTTTTTGCTCATTGTCGATTGCTATTCAAAATGGTTGGACGTATATGAGGTGAAGTCACCAACGTTGGCCGCTACAATTAAGAAACTATGTCAGAACTTTGCCATTCACAGACTACCAGAAGTAGTCGCTTCCGATAATGGCACGATATTTACGACTGCTGAGTTTCAACAGTTTATCAACCTCAACAGTATCACTCATGTGAAAACTGCACCATACCATCCTTCCTCAAACAGACTGACCAAAAGGGCAGTTCAAATATTCAAGGCAGGCATGAAAAAGCTAACTGGCGATTCCTTGGCAACCAAGCTAGCACGCTTTCTTTTTCATTACAAGGCTACCCCTCACACAACAACAGGTGTCACACCTGAAGAGTTATTGTTGAAATGCCATCTCAGGATGAGATTGAGCTTAATAGTGTTGACTTTAGAGGGGAAGGTGGAAAGGAGTCAGGGAAGTCAGGAAACTAGACACGACTGGCATAGTCACGAGAGACTATGGGAGAGCCGATACATGTGAAGAACTTCGGGGAAGGACCAAAATAGTTACCGAGTGAAATAAGTGCGGTGGCTGGACCTCTATCTTACCATGTGGAGTTGGAAGGCCGGATCATCTATAAATATGTGGACCGTTTAAAGGAGAGAATGGAAAATCACCAAGATTTGATTTCACCAATGACCATGACCAGGTCTGTGTTTCCTGTTGAGGATACTCAGCCCAGGACTGACATGTCTGACATTCCTGTAAGAGTTGAGGATACAGAACTGCAAGTGCCCATTGAAGCACCTGATGTTCAGGAGGTTCCTGACAAAGAATCTGAAGTTGTGGAGCTGCGACGTTCCACACATACCAGGAAACCACCTGAAAGACTGAACTTGTAAATTCCTTACAGTGTAAATATTATGTTGTCTTGAAAAATATGTACTTGGAAATATAATAAGTATAGCAGTGTTAAAGGGGGAGGAATGTAATAATTACGGTTTTATTTAGTGTGCAATGTACTTTTAAGAATAATACTTGTTAGGTAATATATGATCTGTAATAACCAATAGGAGAGTAGCTTGGTCTACCTCAGCAATCAGTGTGGAGACAGAGTTGGAGTTTAAAATACACATGAGTATATTGTAAATAAATTTAAAGTTTCCACCCAAGAAGTGTCTGCAGATCAACTCTATTATTAATAGTACAACTCGGCCTCCCTACAACAGAGTCCAATAAAAAAAACTAATATACAGTTAAGTGTCCTTTGATTGTTCTTGAGGCATTTTAAATGTTGCGGCCAACTTAGGTTAGCTGGTTTCTTGGATATGGTCAGATGAAGAAGGTGTTGCAACTATTATGAAATCTCAGTTCGTTGGCAGATTTCTGGTTGAGTTGGCTTCTCGAATCAGGCACCCCGCTTATTCCAAAAGAGAGAGAGCAAAAGAGCCAAAGCCTCAGCATTTTTCTCAGCTGAAGACTTCCTTGACATCACATGTGTCATTTGCAATCATAATAAGAACATAACAAGAAATAGGAGCAGGAGTAGGCCATTAGGACCCTCAATCCTGTCCCATTATTCAATAAGATCATGGCTGATCTTCCCCAGGCCTCAAATCCTTTTTCTGATATTTCAACTCCCTGATATTTCAAAAATTTATCTACCTCCTCTTTAAATACCTTCAGTGATCTAGCCTCCACAACTCCTCTGAGATAGAGAATTCCAGGCATTCACTACTCTCTGAGAGAAGAAATTCCTTCACATCTCAGTTTTGAATAAATGTCCCCTTATTCTGTAACTATGTCCCTTAGTTCAAGATTCCCCCACTAGTGGAAACATCTTCCAACATCTACCCTATCAAGCCCCCTCAGAATCTTGTACATTTCAATAAGATCACCCCTCATTCTTCTAAACTCTAATGAATAAAGGCCTAATTTGTTTAGCCATTCTTGATAAGTCAACCCCTTCATCCCAGGAATCAGCCTAGTGAATCTCTTTTGAACTACCTCCAATGCCAGTATATCCTTTCTTAAATAAGGGGACCAAAACTGTACACAGTACTCCAGGTGCAGCCTCACCCACACCCTCTACAGTTGTAGCAAAACTTCCCTATTTTTTAATTTCAACCTCCTAGCAATACAGGCTAAAATCTCTCTCCCTCTCTAGTAACTAGCATCCTTGCCTTGAAATTCTCCACCCATTGTGTATTTCCAGGTTTTGGCTGTGTCTGTCTGTAGTAATTGTAAGTTAAGCCATTTCTTACTGTTGTGGGGATCATGTGACTACAGATGAATCAGCCCTAAGTACGGGGAAACTTAGGGACTGAGCTTTCTAGCCCTGGACTTGGTACAAGCATGTAGCTTCATCACAAGTGCTCTGTAAATAAAGTTTATTGTTTCTTACAAGAAACTAGTCATGTACTCCAAGTTTATTACAATTGGTGATGAGGTTAAATAGTGCCAACGCAGCACCTCACCTCACAACTGTGGGTAATTCGAATTTTTTTAAGGGAAGAAAGAAAAGAAGTATACTCACCAGAAATGCTTCTGTTTGGTAGAATTAACCCATGCTACCCATCCATTGAGGACTGGAGTCAATATATTGAGCAATTAGACTCCTACTTCGGAGCTAACGAAATAATGGCGGTGGAGAAACAGAAGGCAATTCCCCAAAGTGTCTGCAGGAGCAAAACATATAGCTTAACCCGTTGCTTGATGGCTCAGAATGCACCAAATTCCAGATCCTTCACCAAGCCAGTCAACCTCGTGAAGGGACATTTTCAGCCTAAACCCTCAGAAATCATGCAAAGATTCAAGTTTAACTCTCAAGAGAGGGCACCCGGTGAGTTGTTCACAATGTACATTGTAAAGTTAAAACAGTTAATGGAGCACTGTGACTTTGGTAATACTTTAAATGACATATTGCGAAATCGTTTGGTTTGCAGTATAAATGACAACGTCATTCAGTGCCCTTTGCTTGCAGAAGTTAATATAGACCTGAAGCGCACCATGGTGATAATGCTAGCAATGGAGAGTGCTGAGAGGGACTCGCATGCTTTACAGAGTGTGCAGCTTGGCTCTGTTTTGCAGCTAGGGTGGGAACTTGCTGTCGGGTGTGGTGTGAAGATCAGGGAGGCTATCACGAAGTAGGACATGGTCCCTACCGCTAGAAAAATAAAAGAAATGCTAGAAGCAGCACACTAGTAACCCAGAAGTTAAAGTGTTACTGTTGTGGGGGAAATCATGCACCTGAAGTCTGTAGATTTAAAGAGGCAGAATGCACTATTGCTACAAAGGAGGGCATGTTGTTAAACAGTGCAGGACTAGATCAAGGCAGCCATTCAGGCATCAGGTCAAGTTAAATTAAGTGCACAATATAAATGAACCAGAAGCTGCTGACTCTGATATCTATCCCCTATACAACCTGAAGGCCAGGAAAACGGAACCAATCACTGTTACACTTCAAGTAAGTGGAAAGCCTCTGCTCATGGAAGTGGACACAGGGGCATCGACCGCAGTGGTGGGAGAACACATCTTTAAATACCTCAGAGAAGGTACCCAGCCACTGAGTTTGGAGCAAACTACAGCTCAGCTAAAAGCGTACACTGGAGAGGCAATACAGGTGAAAGGCATCGCCTCTGTACCTGTATCCTACAGGCAATGGACAGCCCAGCTGCCAGTGATTGTTGTAACAGGTGGAGATCCTAGCCTTATGGGCCGTGATTGGTTGAAAGAAATTAAATTTACCTGGTCAGAAATTTTTCAAGACTGAGCAGGTAGAAATCCTGAGTTGAAGAGGGAATATGATGGCATCTTTTGGAATGAGATAAAAGAACTGAGGGACCTTCACAGGAAGCAAGGATCCCTCAGGTCAGAGTTGGTTCCATGGGAAAATCATGAAAAGAAGCTAAACAAATGCACTGCCATTCTGAACCAACTGAAGAAACAGTTGGCAGAAAAAACTCAACAATGTTCAATGTTCCAGGAGGAAACCAAAAGATACAAAAAAGGGACAGAAGAACTGAAGAATCAGTTGATTGAGACAAAAGAGGCATTAGAAGGAAAAACCATAGAACTTTTCAAGATGTGAATGGATAGCTTAAACCCTGAGTTGAACCAAGTTTAGATTTCACCAGAGAGAAATTTGGCCGACTGTGAAATCAAAATGAAGGACGAGAGGAAACCTTATGGCAAACAGGAAAAGAAGAAAAAGAAATCAAATCTGAAAAGTCAAGAAGTTTTTACACTCATCATGTCTGCCAGTGCACTATGACCTGTCTAAGGAATTAATACTCACTTGCGATGCATTACCCCCATGGAGTGGGAGCAGTATTGTCACACAAGATGGAGGATGGACCAGAAAGACCAATAGGATATGTATCCAGAACCCTCTCTGCAGCCGAGAAACTTACTCACAAATTGAAAAAAAAGGCTTATCTATCGTATTTGGAGTAAAGAAGTTCCATCAATATTTGCACAGTCGACATTTCACCATAGTGTCAGACCACAAGCCACTGTTGGGTCTGTTTAGTGAAGATAAGGCAACCCCACCAATAGCCTCTGCTAGAATTCAAATATGGCTTTAATTTTGTTGGTATTTGAACACACTTGTATGCACCGTCCGGGTGTGCATTTATCAAATGCAGACATCCTCAGTCATCTTCCTTTGCCAGATAGCATTACACATGCTCCAGTACCTCAAGAGATAGCACTTGTGTTGACTTTCCTGGCCTCCTCACCAGTCTGCGCAGAACAGATAAAGAATTGGACAAATCAGGATCCAATTTTAGCAAGAGTGCGCAAACAGGTATTGCAAGGATGACCAAATGCACAAATCTCTGAAGAATTGAAACCATTCTTTGTACATAGATCTGAACTGAGTTGTCAAGATGGCATCTTATTATAGGGAGCAAGAGTCATTATCCCTGTGGAAGGAAGAGAATCATTATTAGAAGAACTTCGTAGTGCGCATCCTGGTATTTCAAAAATGAAGTTGTTCACAAGAAGTTATATCTGGTAGTCAGGTATAGACAGTGATATGGAAAAAATGGTGAAATACTGTCTCCAGTGCCAGCAACAGCAGAAGTTGCCCATTTCAGCTCCGTGGGAGTTGCCTGGTCGACCCTTGGTTAGACTACATATAAACTATTTAGGTCCATTTCTAGTTACCATGTTTCTTGTGATTGTTGATGCACATTCCAATTGGATGGACGTGTTTGAAGTGTGATCACCTACTTTGTCTGCAACCATTGAAAAACTATGCCAGAGTTTCAGTGTTCATTGTTCATCTGATGTTATCATGTCAGATAATGGTACTGCTTTCACTAGCACTGAATTCCAAAGTTTCGTAAACTTAATTGGGTTTAAACATGTCAGAACAGCATCGTATCATCCCTCATCCCATGGGTTAACAGAAAGAGTAGTGCAAACTTTTAAAACAGCCATGAGGAAACTAACAGAGGGAACTTTGGAAACATGAATTTCAAGATTTCTGTTCAGCTATCGCACAACGCTTCATGTGACCACTGGTTTAACACCTTCAGAATTGATAATGAAGGTTGAGTTTAGTATTATCTAATTTAGAGGGGAAGATGGAGAGGAACAAGTGTAGTCAGAAAGTGAATCATAATGCTCACAGTAAAGGTCAAGAACTTACTATGGGAGAAACAGTTTTTGTATGAAGTTTTGCAAGTCAACCAAGATGGGTCCCTGGTACAATCGTCTCTGAAACAGGACAATCATCTTATCAAGTTGAAGTGGGAAACAGGATGTTGGGAAACACGTGGGTCATCTCAGAAGTTGAGAAACCCTCCAACAACCAATTAATCCTCCTGAAATCGAAGTCGAAACTTGGACCCCTGAGGTGCCAGATGAATAAGGAATAAACATACCAGATGTCTCTGTTGAAGTAAATAATCCTGAACTGCCATTATCTAAGGATGTCCCTGAAGTTGCAATTCCTGTTCAAGTTGATCCAATAGATGAACCTCCAGTTGTAGAGTTGCATCACTCTACCCGAATCCAAAAATGTCCTCAAAGACTAAATTTATAATGCCATGAACTATATATAATTTTATATAATATGAGGTAAGATGTTTTTGTAAATAAGAGGGTAAACAAAATTAAAGGGGGAGGAATGTAGTAATTGTAAGTTAAACAACTTCTTATGTTATGGGGATCATGTGACTGTACAGACGAATCAGCCCTAAGCACGGGGAATCTTAAGGATGGAGCTTTCTTTCCTTGGTCTTGATACAAGCATGTATCTTCATCAGGGGCTCTGTAAATAAAGTTTACTGTTTCTAACAAGAAATCCGCTCTGCACTCCAAGTTCATTACACTGTCTGTGGCAATCATTGTTTCAATATCCAGTTTGCATTTTTAATGTCACTTCCTTAGACAGTTATGAGTTTTGATAGGTATCTGGATCACAGGAAATGTTTGTCTCTTCACACTCCCCTGAGGGTGATTTGTTGGTTTCTCACTGCCAACTTAGAATGTGGCCTTGCATTTTTAAGCAGTTTCAGTTTTTATGCAGCCTCAATTCAAATTGCAACATTTCCAGTCAGTTGAAAGTTGAAAAATCATATTTTCAAAAACAAAGGGACAAAGCTTTGTAACAATCTGAAGTCTACATTGTGTGTCTTTCAAAGCATTGTAAATGAGTGTTAGCATGTATGGAATGTAGAGATCAAAAGCTACAATTGGTATAACTGTTCAGAGCAAATCACAGTTTGTGTAGTTAGGTTAGAATGGTAAAGCCTAGTACCTGAGTTCTGTAGTGAGTTGTGAACTCAGTAATCAAGAATCATATCAATGAAATTGTGTTGTATAATTAGATTTAGCTTTTATATTGTACTGTGTAACATATGAGCTTGTTAAAGGCAAGGAACTGGTTCTGCAGCTGTTATAACTGATATATGAGCTGAATCTTACCTACGTTGGACGGGCTGGACGGGAGCAGGCGGGGGCGGAGCTGATCACCGCCCGCAATGGCTGCGCGCTGCCATTTTACACTGTATCTGTGGTTTGGGTAATACCCGTGGAGGATGCAGTAGTTTGGTGTGTATGACTGTCAGTGTGTAGTTAGATTGTGGATGTTGGTGGTAGCGGTGAAGCTTATTGAGATGTGACCACTTGTGTCAAGTTGTTGAATTTCTTGCAGCACTGGAGCCGTGGCGTAGGGCCAGTGCTTCTTCTGTTGACCTCCTGTGTAATCTCCTCCCACATGCACCAACGTGCTGCCGCTGTTGCCAAATTTTCTCTGTCGGTACAGGATATCACTCATCCTCTGGATCTTCTCCACCAGGTCGCCCAGTGCTTGTCGCAGAACCTTGGGTGCATTCTCTCTAAGTCCCTGAGACATCATTCTCTCCCAGCCTGCGCACTCCACACCTTCAATATAAGTTGCTGACCAGTGCTAGCTACATAAATAGCTCCAGGAAAATTGCTTCAATCAGCAATCGTGTGTTAAACCTGCAGGCACATATAAATATGATAATCATCAATTAGCCCTGAAATTGTGTGCAGAAACAGCTGTATCTTATTAGGACAGCACCCATTCAGAGCTTGTTTTCACCCTTTGTCCAAAAATCATTCCTACTATTTCTTCATTTGTCTGATGCAGTCTCTCTCCACACATACTTCATAGTTTCAATCATTGGATCTCCAGAATTCCTTTCTCTTTGCAAACTTTCTCTCTTTCTCTCTATCTGCAGGGTCAGCCTTTCTCTCAGTGCACAGTGGCTCTCCCTCCCTCTCTTTCTGTCTTACTCTGTTGTGCCATCCTTTGTAGCTCAGTCTCCTTCTCGACGTCATTCTCTTTCTGAAGTCTTTGTCTCTTTTACTTTCTCTCTCCGTCTCTCTCTCTCTCCCTACCAACTCTTACTCTCTGTCTTTATCTTCCCAAAATTCCTTTCTTTCCTGCTTTATTTCCCGGTTTTTTTCCTTCTTTCCCTCATTGTACCTACGTGAGTGCAGTTCCTGCATTTTAACATGTGTGATCCAAATTGCCAAAGTCAGCAGCTGCCTTAGCCTCACAGTCAACTCAACTTAACATTGCAGCATAATGAAAATAAAAAAATGCTAGAAAAACTCAGCAGGTCAGGAAGCATCTGCAGAGAGAATCAGGGTTAACATTTCAGGTCAATGACCTTTCATCAGATCTGAAGAAAAATAGAAATGCAAGAGTTTTTGAACCAGTGGAAGTAGGGAAGAGGCAGGAAGAACAAAAGGGAAGGTCAGTGATAAGGTGGATGGCAGGGGAGATTAAATAACAAAAGATTTCATGATACAACAGCCAAAAGGAGTTCAACAATTGAATCATGACCATCATTATTGGTTGGTGAGTATTTTCTCACTGATATTTCAAAACTTAGGTTATCTATTAGTAATTGTAAGGTTTTATTAGCAGTAGTAAAGTTTACTAACTGTAGTAATTAGTAATTGTTGGGTTTATTAATTATAAATTAATTTTTACATAATAAAGATGGGCAGGACAGGTGATGCTTTGCAGCTGCAATATGTGGGATGGATGGGTGCCATTGTGATCCTAGGCATCCACATCTGCAGGAGGTGCCTGTGGCTTGATGGGATTTGGCTCAGAATAATTGATCTGGAGGCTGAGCTGCAGTCACTGCGACTCATCCGGGAGGGGGAAAGTTACCTGGACACTTTGCTCAGGAAGACAGTCACAACCCTTAGGATAGGGTCATCTGATTTGGTCCACGATTAGAGACAGGAGGGTGAGACTACAACTGAGGCAGGTAAGGGGATTGAGGAGTAGAAGTGTAGGAGACTCAGCCATTGCAATTGCTAACTGGTTTGAGGTTCTGGCAGCTTGTATGGATGAGGGTGGAGGCTGCAGCTTGGATGAATGAACTGACCATGGCACCATGGCACAGGGAGCCATTCAAGAGAGGGGAGTAAATAGGAATGTGGTGGTAGTGGGAAATAGTATAGTCAGGGTGATAAACACAGTTCTCTGCAGCCGAGAGCAAGGTCTATAAGGCTGAGTTGCCTGCCTGGTGCCAGGGTTTGGGACATTTGCTGCAGAGGAACTTACAGTGAGAGGAGGATCCAGTTGTCGTGATCCACATGAATACCAATGACATAGATAGGACTAGGAATGAGGTTCTGCATAGGGAGTGTGAGCAGATAGGGACTAAATTATAAAGCAAAACCTCAAAGGTCATAAACTGTAGATTATTACCTAAGCCACAAGCAAATTGGCATAAGGTAAATAAAATTAGAGAGATGAATGCATGACTCCAAGGCTGGTGTGGGAGAAATGGGTTTTGATTCATGGGGCACTGTTACCACACTAGGGAGCAGTATGGTCTTCAGCTGAACCATGCTGGGGCCCAGTGTCCCGGCAAGTTGTATAACTAGGGCAGTAGGGAGGGCTTTAAACTAAATAGTTAGGGGTGTGGGATCATGTGCTAGAAAATGTGATAAATCAAAGGGAAACAATGAGGTAATAGAGCAGGGTAGCAATTTGGGTAATGATCACCAAAATGTGGCAGGAAAGGTCACAGCATACAAATTTAAGAGTGCAGCAGCAGATAAGATCAGAGACTACAAATGTGGTAAAAAGGCAAAGAGCGGAATCATCCCAGATTTGCTCTAAGTGTGGTAGCGGGTGGGTAAAATGATGTTTTACCTGTCGGCCACAATGGCAGCTTTTCACTCCATATCATTCCAAACCCGCTGCATTAATTATGCATTCCCGGGAAACATGGTGTTTCCATGGCGGACGGGCTGTCATTCGCCCGCCATGCCATCACCTTGCTGTTTCATCATGCCGGGCGCCATATATAAAGTTCAGCCATGTGCACACCTCTCAGTGCTTCCAGCCCACAACTGCTGCAAATAAGACATGGCCCCTGAAAGGCAAAAAAGACTGCAGCCCGCAGGTTCAATGCCGCAACCCTCGAGCACATTTTGGACGCAGTGGAGGCTCACTGTGATGTCCTCTACCCCCTACTCTGGCTGCAGGATGGGCAGTAACCTCATTAATCCAGCTTAGCAGGCAATGGTAGCGGTGGTCAGCACCAATGTACTGAAAAAGAGGACAGCCACCCAGTGCCGTTCCAGGGTGAAAGGCCTCATCCATTCCACCAAGATAACTCACTCTCCTCATCACTGTCAACTCACACACTCACAAACCCATCACACATCCACAGGAATCTCACACCTCAAGGGACAACACCAATAACTCTCACACAAACCCTCCCATCTCCATCAGCCTCTGGAGATCACGTCCTCATCCCATCCACACAGTGCCCTGTGTCCTGCTCACACTCTCTCCATCTGTTTTTATGCGGGTGAAGCTGGTTCACATCAGCAGGGAGACATCCCAGACCCGGGTTGAAGTGACCCACCTTAGGCCCCTCACTCGCTTTGAGGACTGTGCCATCGCGCTGACTGGTGAGGACATGGACTGTGCCTGCGGCAATGGTAAGATCGGTGGCAAACACCCTTGTAAGGATCCTGCACCCCATCATCCCTCTCTCAATGCAAATGTGAGTGCTCTCTCTCCTGCTTTTGACTCTGCTGCCATGCACGACTAATCTCTCCTTTTGTTGACAGGGAGATCTGCCCAGAGACCGACACTCTTAGCCAGCCAATCCCTCAGCTCTATCCACGCCCTCACCTCCAGCCAAAAGGACACCTCCTCTATTGAAAAGCTGGAAATAAGCAGCCTGGAAGACCCATCACAGCGCTTACCCACACCCTGCACCAGCACAGAGATACACACCTCTGTGGAACCTAGAACTAGAGCAGGCTTGGCTTCACAATCTGTTGGTCACTGCATTGACACATGTCCGTAGCAGCAGGAGGCAGGTTTGCCCAAGCTCCCTGGCACTCGGAGGGTGGCTGGGGATCAGGCATCTGTGAGGTCCGAGTCAGATGACAAGCCTCTAGATTTGGCCTTCCAACTCATCCTGGAGAGTTATCAGATGACGGGGGAACATCATACAGAGCTGTTGGAAGCCCTCATTAGAGTGGCGCATGAGTTGGAGGAGTGCATCAGCCTGCTCTCTGATGAAGTGGTGCCCACAAGTTCACATATGGAGGCCTCCATGGGGAGGATGGCAGATGCCATGGAGACCCTGGTCTAGTAGAATGCAGGGATGTGCACAGACCAGCACTCCATTGCGGGAGCCATGGGTGAGTTCCTTCAATGGTAACACGAGAGGGAAACAAGGAACATTGACATCTCTCCAGCTGCTCCTTCCCCTCAAGGAGTCAGGCCGGGGCCATCAGGCACATGAGGGAAGGAGGAGCGGCAGCTGAAAAACCCATGGGTCATCCACTCAGGAATCTCAGAAGCTGCCCACTCCCTCTGAGTTCCCTTTGCCTGTGAGCCCCTCAACCTCATCCTCTGTCACTGCAGAGGGAGCAGCTGGCCAACGAGTGATTCTGGGGGGAGAAGTGTGTGTGTAGCAGGACCTTTCAGAGCCCTGGGTAAGCACTCTCCCACGCACACAGATCCTTCATGTATCACACACACCTCAATCTCCTAAGCATTTTCAATGCTGCTGCTGGGGTTCACTTTCAGTTGTCCATCTGAGCTGACCTTCATCTCTGACTGCCCAATGATCATACTCCCATGCAGCACCTGATCTCGCCCACCACAATTGTTGTTTCACTTTCAGTTTGGACAACATGGTCTGGATTGGCTTTCTCGCCAGCTCCTCATCTTTTCCCCTACCCCAGTCACCATTTCCTTTTCCCCATCACAGTTGATGCCCCCGGCATCACCTTCCACCTACCTTCCCTCCGTGACCTACCAGCCACAAATCTTTTACCTTCGATGATGCCCATGTGAATGTGTACATTCCCTTCCTCCCTGCAAATCCCACCCCCATCCACATTTGTCTACCCTCCAGGGTTTGTGTCAGCTTCCGAGTCCCCACCAAACACCCTCGCTGTACCTTCAACTGATACTGCTGAACCCTCACCCTCCCACTCCACCACCTCATTGTGCGCTTGGTCGCTCTCACCATTCCCTCATACCACACTCACCCTCAGTTCACTCCCCAGGAGACAGTCATGGACTCATCAGAGCCCTCCCTTGCACATTCACCTGGATATCACCTCCCTGGGCCCCTTCCCCCACCCTGGAACCCATTCCCCTTTGGAACCCCTTCCACCCTGGAGCCATTCCCCTGTCCAGGAACCCCTTCCCCCCATTACCCTTCCCACCCTACCCTGGGCCCTCTCTTCACGCTTAGTCTCTCCCCCTTCCTTAACACCCTTACTTCTTCCACCACCCTTAGTCCTTCCACCCTCCCAAGGCCTTCCCCGGCCTTTCCGCTTCCTCCACCCTTACTTCTTCCTCCACCCTGACTTCTTCCTCCACCCTCACTCCCTCCCCTCTTTGCACTCCATCCTCCCCTGTACTCCCTCCATTCCCTGCATTCCTTTCCGCTCCCACGGATTCCCTCCCCTCTCTGCACTCCTCCCCCCCTCTGATTTCCTTCCCTTACACCTTCCACCCCTTTACACCAACCTTCTCAGTTGCCATTTTCTCCCCCATTACCCCCTCCTCCTTCCGTACTCCCAACCCCCAACCTCACCCCCTGCCATCTTCATTCGCCCCTCCCAATCTCACCCCCCTGCACTTTCATTAGCCCCCTCCCAACATCACCCCCTGACACCTTCATTAGCCTCCTCCCAACATCACTCCCCGACACCTTCATTAGCCCCTTCCAATACCAACCCCCCGACACCTTCATTAGCCCCCTCCCAACATCACCCCCGACACCTTCACTAGCCCCTTCCAACACCAACCCCCCCAACACCTTCATTAGCTACCCCCCCACCAACATCACCCCGCTGACACCTCTTCCTCTCCCAGTTGATCTTAGGCTTTCCTCTCCCACCATCTTGACCATCATCCTTTGTGAGCATTGACGGTGACTTTTCACCTCCCGGGAGCTGTTTCGCAGTGGATCTATGTCCATGAGAATCCACCCAGCATGCCATGGACATTCCTCCAGGATCCAGTTGCCGTTGGATTCCAGCATCTTCTGCTCCTCGGCTGTCCGTGATGTGAGCAAGGCCTTGTGGGTAAGTCCCAACTTCTGCATGTCACAGTTGTCAAGAAGTGATCTGCACTGGCGTGTTTTCCCATCAATGTGGGCGGACAATCCAGCGGGATGATCCGGCAGGCTGGAGTTATAATGACATGCTGATACGTGGCAATGATCTTCCCAATGCCCGATGGCAGGGAACACAGCCCGCAATCGATAGGCTGAGTGGACGATCACAAATCATCATGGTTTCGCGATGTCATGAAACTAATTTTTGGGCTCTCACCATGTTGTCCGCTCATGCCTTCGAACATGCCCAATGTTAGTGGGCACGGAAAATCCCGGCCAAAGTTAAAAAGACTCTGTATCTGAATCCGTGTAGCATTTGTAACAAAATGGATGAACGGTTTAGCACAGATAGAAATAAATATTTATGATTTGATAGCCATTACACAGACATATTCTGCCTGTCGGGCAGGCAGTGCGGGAATGGGCACTGGTGGACGTGGACCCGATCGGAGGCCACCATTTTACGCACAGAGGTGCCTCAGGGAGATTAGTTTTAGTCCAAAAAGTGTAATAAAGTGACAAGAAAATTTTTATGACATGTCCCCTCATGTGAAACTGTCACATGAGCTGGGACATGTGCATTTATTTTAATAAAAAATTTCCTGAAAATTTTAAACTATTCATGAAATCTCATCCCGCCCGTGGATGAGGTTCCATGAAAAATGCAAAGGCCGCCAGGACTCTTCACCTGCCTGCCAACCTCAAGGCTGGATGGGCAGCTCAGCTGATTGCCTTAATTGGCATTTAACAGGCCTTAATTGGCCTTTGACAGTTTGGCTGCGCACCTGCTGAACTGAAAATCTAAATGACGTGCGGCGAAGTTGGGACGCACGCCTGACGTCACCCTGTGTCATTTTATGCCGCTGCTCGCCGAACCGAAGATCCTGCCCATGGTTACAAGGTGACCAACGCTGGGGCCTGAATATTGGAGAGTATGTGCTGTGTCAAAAAGACAGGAATCCAATGGGGTAATTAAGGATGTAATTAGGACAGTAGTGAGAGATGACCTTAGCTCAAAAGATCAAGAAGTAGCATCAGTTTAGGGTAGAGATAAGAAATAGTAAAGGTAAAATGTCACTTTTGGGAGTAGTTTATAGACTGCATAACAGTAGTTTTGCTGTAGGACAGAGTATGCAGAAAGAAATAAATGCAGAGTGTAAGAAAGGTAATGTACTAATCATGGATGACTTTAATCTACATGCAGATTGGACGAACCAGCTTGGCAAAGGTAGCCTTGAGAATGAGTTCATGGTGTATATTCAAGGAAGTTTCTTAGAATAGCACATTCTAGAATCAACAAGGAAGCATGCTTTTCTAGACCTGGTAATGTGCAATCAGACAGGATTAATCAATAACCTTATGGAAAAGGAGTCTGGAATCGACAGCAATCATAACATGATAAAATTTCATATTCGGATTGAATGGGAGAAGTGTAGGTCTAAGCCTAGTGTTTTAAATCTAAATAAAGGTAACTTTGAGGGTATGAAGGGAGCCCTGACTAAAACAAACAGGGAAACTAGGTCCAGAGTTTTCTGATCCTGTTGGAATCGGCCGTCATGGCGGGCAGGGGGGAGGCAATATACTGAGAAGGTCAAAAATCGGTTTTATGCTGTCGCGAAACGAGTTTGCGATCATCAGCTCCACCCATCAATGGCGGGCTGCATTTGCCACCACTGCATGTCAGAAAACTAATTTCAATACTTGAGCGTCTCATTATAAGCTCTGCTCGCTGGAATCATCCCCCCCACGACAATTTTACCACCCATGTCGGCGTGAATTCAGAACGGTGTGCTTCACGACTGCTTTTAAAAGAAGTGCACCTGGCGACCTTAACTTCAATGGGAACTTGGAGGCGAGTGCACACAACCTTGCGCAGCGCTCATGAGCATCGCCTACAGGATATCAAGGAAGAGGTGCCATGCATTCACAGGGGGCACAGGCAAGTCGCTTTTTTCTGGCTGGCTTTCAGTGCAGTGCTGGGGCAAGGGCTCCAGTGTGGGTCAGTCTGGGGTGGGTGGTGGGGGCAAGGCCGCACATGCTGAAGAATGTACACAAAGATATGCCTAGGGCGGGGCCGGGGGTTGCTGGTGAGGGAAGTGGCCACACACTTGGAAAAGCTTGTCAAAAGTGAGCATTCTTCCACAGCCAAGACCGTTCAGCAGCAGCTCCATTGACATGCTTGGAGTCGGGCCTCTGAAGTTTTTCTCCCTACCCAAGCAATGCAAAAGCACGGAAGAGCCACCAAATACTCCAGAACCCCCTTGGGTGCAGACTGAAAATTAATGTGCACTCTAGGGGACAGCAGAGAAATTGGCCAACTGGGCAAGAATCCCTTTGCAAAAGGTGGCCATGCTGTAGTTACTAGTGGAGGTACTTACTATATACTCACAGCCCCTTGCAATGTCTTTATTAAGGTTTGGAACAGTATCTATCATGGTTCAAGCTAAAAGCACAGCCTTGCACTTTGAATTAGGAGAATGACTGAGCTGAGAGCACAGCATGCAGTCCAGTGGCTGAAGCTGCTGCCAATTGGTCGAGTGGAGTGGGGCGGAGGTGGGTGGGGTTTCGGACAGTCAATGAGCGCACTACACACTGGCCATCCAAGTGGTGGCCAGCACTCTCCTGCATGCGTGAAGGGGCCTTGAGACTTAACCAACAGAGGTTCTTAGGACATATGCTTTTCCATGCATCTCTCTCTTTGATTCTGCGGGAGGAGAACATGAGGATCATGGAGCCTGGTGATTTAGCGGTATGCCTCATGGCTTACAGAGAGCAGAGAGGAAGAAGAAGAGAGTGGCAGAGGCACCTGGCTCAGCAAAGGGAGGGGCACCTCCCTCAAGATGAAGGGACGACTGGGCCTGCAGTGCACGCAGCTGACGATCCGCAGTGAGCCCTCGCTTGTAGGTGCCTCACTGGACACAGGGTCTATAGACAGCATTTGTCATGCCTGCAGGTGACTGAGAATCAGCATTGTCAAAGACTGCTCATGTCTAGGGAATTGGTCGGTCACATATGCCACCTGCTGCAGGATTTGGCGCCACGGGGACATGAAGGGCATCCACTGCCAGTGGCTGTGAAAGTGACCGCAGCTCACAATTTCTACGCCAGTGGCTCCTTCCAGGGCTCCACAGGTGACCTGTATGGGATCTCGCAAGCCTCCACCCACAGGTGTATCCAGGAGGTCACAGACACCATTTTCGCGAGGGCACAGAGCTTTGTGCATTTCACCAGGGATCAGGAAAGCCAGGAAGCAAGAGCGCTGGGATCTGGGCAGATCTCTGGTTTTCCAGAGGTGCAGGGTGCCACTGACTGCATTCACGTGGCACTCAGATCTCTGTGGCAACAAGCGGTCAATTATGTCAACTTCAAAGGCTTCTACTTGCTGAGTGTGCAAATGGTGTGCGAGCACCACAAACACATCCTACAGTTCTGTGCATGATTCCCAGGAATTGTCCATGACTCCTACATCCTAAGCAGGTCTCAGATCCCTGACATCTTCCAGGGTCCAGAGGGACTGAAGGGCTGGTTCCGCAGGGACAAGGGTTACCCACAGAGGACGTGGCTAATGACACCTGTGCGGCGGCCTCAGGCTGCAGCAGAGCAACAGTATAAAGAAGCTTGTGCAACAACCCAGACTTCGGTGGAGCAAACGATAGGCATTTTGAAAATGAGGCTCCAGTGCTGTGACAGGTCTGGTGGAGCCCTGCAATACTGCCCCCAGAGGGTGTCGCGCATCATCATCACTTGCTGCATGCTCCAAAACCTGGTGCTGCAGTGGGGGAAGAGCTGGTTGAGGAGGAGATGGAAGAGCTGCACGTCTCCTCTGATGAAGAGGATGTTGAAGGGATGTCGGTGATGAGGTTTTTGAAGGTGAGGATGCTGGCGTTGAGGCCATCGCACTGGTCAGATGAGGCAGGCATCTTCGGGAGGTCCTTATAGCTGCCAGGATCATGGAGGGTGATGATGAGATGCAGTGAGGACAGTCCTGACATCCTCACCTTGCATCTGTGAACATTTGACTCCTGTGTGGCTGATGGCAGCGCACATACCCTCAGCCTGAACTCATGTCATGGAGACACAGAGGAGGCCCTAATAGTCACTAGATTCCAGGAGGATGATGTGGACTGGCAGTGTGGACACTCCATAGATATTCACATTGCCTCTGTGAATGCCTGACTTCTGTTTGGTTGAGAGCAGCTTACTTGCACTCTGTGATCAGGATCCTAAAATAGAGATGAAACTTTAAATGCACCTGATCCTTTGTCAGACTTCAGCACCTGAGCCCTTCAGGAGCACAGTGTCACTGGTCACAGATGCTGAAGAGATGGGGGCCCAGCCCCACCTTAAAGATTCTGAGAGCACACAGAGAGAATGATGGAACTCTGTGACTCCTGCCCACGACATTCTGGCAGCAATGACAAGCACCATCGAGGTGCAGGCATCAGGAATATGAACAACGAGAGTGAATCTGCACAATCACTTTGGTCTGAAGGTTACACACTGCACAGGGAAGAGGCCCTGGACTGAGACACTTTTCTTTTTCTTGTGCAGGAACCAAGGTTTCACACCTGAGTGACACAAACGCTGCTCATCATAACATATAGGCGGGAATAAATTCTTGGGAGTTTACTTACAACAGTGAACATTATGTAGCAGTGATTAATACCCGTTCAACCATACTTTCCTGATTGAGCTCAGCTGCAGCTTGTTGCTGTTGCTGCTGCAGTTGTGTGCTGGGTGTTGTTGGAGCTAGAAGGAGCCTTTTACTGCCTTTTGCCTCAGGCACCTCAGGACTTCTTTATTTGCCTGTTTTACTGCTGCCCAGGGGACACTACAAGTGTGCAAGACCTTACTGCTGGTGTTTTTGTGGAGGCTGCAGGGGCCTGGAGTTTGCAGGGCCTGAGGCTTGAAGCCCTGGAGGGGAGAGAGAGAAAGAGAGAGAGAGAGAGAGAGAGAGGAGGTGCTGTGGGACGCTGAGGCCAGGAGGCAAGGACTTAAAAAAAATAACATCAGAGGTGGGTGTCGGAACCTTTGTTTGATGGGGGCTGAAGATGACTGTGTGTTTTGTGGGGGGAGGGGTGAGGACCATTGCAGACACTTGGGGAGAAGGGGTGTGTGTGTTGCCTACGATCTTGCCACCCCCTCCTCACTCCACCCACGTCTGAGTCCAGATAGCTGGTGCTACCTGGTGAAGAGGGACAGGGCTGACTTCTGTGGGCCAGGCAGTATTGGCTGCCTGATGAAGACATCAACCCTCCCCCTACGGGAAGAACAGCGAGGCCCCCACCCACGCTCCACTTCAACGAGTGCCACCCACCCACCCTGCACCCTTTCCCTCCTATGCCTCCCTGTCCTTTTCTCCTCTCTCTTTCTTTCCTTCCCTCTCTACCTCTACCTGCCGTCAGGAGGGAGATGTTATTCCACCTTCCCCCCCACGCTCTCCCCCTAGGGCCATATTGTCTGGATTTCACTGAAAGAGCTTGGGGTGGTTGTGGCTCAGCCCCTATGGCTGCAACAGGGTCACCGGTAGCTGGGCCTCCGGGGCAGCTGTGGAGGCAGCACTATCAATGGTGATGGGGCCCCCCAAGGACACCAATGCGGGAATGGCTGCTTCTGTGGTCCCATTACGTTCCACCTCCTAACAAAGACCTTGGGGATAAAGAGCTACACTCACCCCGAGATGAGCACAGAAGTGTGCGTGCAGGCTTTGGCCGGGATTGTCGGCTCCTTGGCCATTGTCATGGCCTCACGCATGGTACGGGAAGGCGGTGTTCTCCCTGAGATCTGAGCGGGTGGTGCACCTGGTCCTGGCCAGGGGGCTCATTGTGGGTGGGGCCAATCTGGTGGTGGACCCTTTAGAGGTCACTGCGGAGAGGCTTGTTCCCTTTGTTCCCGGTGAGCTCCTCCTCCCCACCTTCATCAGCTGGAGGAGGTCAGGTCCGGGGTGGATGCCGATCCCGTACGGCCTCAGGGAGTCCAGTCTCTGTCACGTGTACTCCTTCCGGCCCCAGGTCTGCGTTCGCCTGGCTCTGGAGGGGTGCACAGAGAGACAGTTTGACGTCATTTTCCTGGGGGTCGCCAACCGGGTATTTTGGACTGTGGATGGTGTACGGAGTCCTACCTGCAAAGAGGTGGGGCACATCCATAAGAACTGCCCAGCTCCAAGGCCAACTGCACCACCCACGCGGCCGCGGCTGGCACTGCCGCTCCTCACCCCCCAACACCACTCCATCTGCTCCCCGGCTGCTGCCGAGTTAGGGGGAGAGAATCCACGCCGTAAGGAGGCACGGAGAAATACCCGCCACCCAGAGGTAGCCCCCGAAATCCCCCAAAAACACCTTGATCCCAAAAGCCTTGAAGACACCAGCTCGGGGGAAGAAACACCATCTGGTCCCAACGCCTGGCAGCGTGTGCTCCCGGGTCCATGTGCACCTCAGCGCCAAGTGCTGGGCCTGGCATCGTCCCTGTGTGGGTTCCCGGGTCCGACAGCAATGGGGTGCACGACCCCGAGCCGGTGGTCTTGTTAAGGAGGGCGGACCTGCCCAAACCCCAGAGGGCGGAGCATCCAGCGCGGCTGGATGAGGCGGCGGAGGCCTCGTAGATGGAGGTCTGCCTAGCCCCCAGTCTACCCAGGAAGAGGCGCCACCCCTTGGAGGGGGAGGACCTTACGACTCACGAGGTCGGATGTGTTCCCTCCCTCACTGAAGTGGTGGTGAGTCTCTGCCCTGTAAGTCCTTGCTCTGCCCTCTGGGGGGAGTCCAAATTCCTGACCCCTTGCTGCAGTGCCCTGAGAAGGTCCCCTTGGGTGTCGGTGAGGGTACCGCCCTTGCAGTGTTGCCGCACCTCAACCCACCTTGTACCCCCGAGATGCCATCTGGCCCGCCAGGGGACTGCGATCGACCCTTGATGGCCCTGACTGCTGGGTCATTGGACAGCGGTGGCGAGGCTCCCTCGCAACCTTCAGCACCGGGCAGCTCCGTCCTAGGTCCAGACTCAATGGGTGACTCGGTGCCTGAGGGGGAGGGGGACTCTGAGCTGCTGCCACCGCCCTTTTACCCGTTTCCCCAAGAGGAGACTCCTGGGGGTGGGATCAAGGTGAAGGTGGAGCCAACTGGCAGCTCCGAATCAGCTCCTGCACTCAGTCCAGGGGTGGGGTTGGAAGCTGGAGGCGACGACCTGGAGGAGGACAGAGCTTCGGTGGTGAGCACCGGGGACAACTTAGAGTCATTGTCAGGTGAGGTGGTGGATCCCCTGGTGCCCTTCACGAATTCTCCCCTCATCCCTTCGCGGGAGCTCCAGGATTTTCTAGCGAGTAATCACAGTCGCCGAGACAGGGTTCAGTCGGTCCTGGACCAGTGACATTCTTTTCCTCTTGTGTTCTGGTCTGCCCGTGAGGCCCTCTAGGCCCCTGGGCTGGACAGGAATGCTAAGAGGAGGCTCCACACATTTCTTGCTGGGCTCCAGAAAGAGAGGAAGGATTAAAATAGTCCTCTCCTTCTTTAACTTCTCACTAGGTGATGGTAACACATACTTCTGACAATGAAGACCACCATAACCAGCCTCAACATTAACGGCAGCAGGGACACACAGCGCAGGTTCCAGAACTTCTCGGTCCTCGGGAACAGGAAGTATGTGATGTGCTTCCTGCAGGAAACACACATCGTTCCGCGGGACAAAGCTACATGGCTCCTGGAGTGGTGAGGGGGGGTCTACATGAGTCCTCCAATTCTGGTGGGGTGGCTATCCTGTTGGCCCCACATTTTCAGTCGGAGATTTTGGGGGTCAAAGAGCCGGTGCCAGGCCGGTTGCTGCACCTCCCTGTGCACCTAGGGGGTGTGGCACTTCACTTTGTGAATGTATACACTCCCCTGGGCACGCAGCAGCAAGCGAGCTTCTTTGAGGAAGTGTCCACTCATCTCAGCTCCATCAATGTGCATCATCCTCGGGGGGGATTTTAACTGTACCCTCGGGGCCTGGGACCGTCACGGTGCCCAGCACCGCTCGCAAGGTGTGAGTAAGTTACGGGACCTGGTCGAGTCCTTCGACTTGATGGACGTCTGACGAAATCTCCAACCCGACTCTAGCGTTTTCATTTTCGTGTCATCTGGAGTTGGAGCGTCCAGACTCGACCGCCTTTACATTTCGAGGGCGTACGTGTCCTGCGTTCAGTTAGCTTGTGGCCTGTGCAGCAGGTGCTGTGCACGGACCACTGTCTGGTGTGGGCGGAGCTCGCTCCGTTCTGCGCTCGCACGGGGTCCGCGTACTGGCACTTTAACAACCTGCTGCTGGAGGACGAGCGGTTCCTGGACTCGTTTCGTCATTTCTGAGCCAGCTGGAGAAGGAAGCGGGGAGGCTTCCCCTCCTTTCCCGTTTTGCCTGTGCAATGAGCAAAAAATTGCACGGACAATGTTAAATCACCGTCAATTAGGTTGTCAAGGGCCTTAACTGGCCTGTTAATTAATGGCGGGCGCGGCTTCGACTCACGTGTGCCCATCGAATGAAGTAGCGTGCGAGTACGCGATGACATCAGGACCTTCGCCCGACCTCATCGTGCGTCATTTTACGCAAGAGCACGTCGGGTGCATGCCCACCCGCTCAGTGAAACTTCCTAAAGATAACTGAGAATCAAGAGGTGAAAGGGAGGGTGAAACTTAAAACAATCATCATCATCAGGGAAAAGGTGCTGGGAAAATTATTAGACCTAAAGGCTGACATATACCCCAGGACAGGATGGCCTGCATCCTAGGGTCTTAAAAGGAGTGACAGAAGAGATAGTAGATGCATCCATTATTATGCTTCAAAATTCCTACATTCTGGAAGGGTTCCTGCAGATTGGAAAATAGCAAATGTAACATCTCTATTCAAGAAAGGAGGGAGACAGAAAGCAGGAAATTATAGTCCAATTAGCCTAACACCTATCATAGGGAAATTTCTAGAATCCATTATTCAGCAGGTTACACAGGATACTCAGAAAATCAGAATAGGATCAGGCAGAGTCAGCATGGTTTTATGAAACACAAATCATGTTTAACTAATTTATTTGTGTTTTTTGAAGAAATAAAAGCAAGATGGATAAAGGGGAACCTGTGGATGTGGTATGCTTGGATTTCCACGAGGAATTTGATAAGGTGCCACATCACCGATTTCAAACAGCATATGGTGTTGGGGCAACATATGAGCATGGATAAAGGATTGGTTAGCTAACAGGAAGCAGAGAGTATGAAAATGGATCTTTTTCAGGTTGGCAAGCTGGAACGAGTAGAGTGCTTCAGTACCGGTACCTCAACTATTTACAATCTATGTCAATGACTTGGATGAGGGAATCAAATGTATATTAGCTAAGTTTGTTGATGACACCAAGATGGTTAGGAAAATAAGTTGTCAAGAGGAGGTAGAGGCTAGAATTTTCCTGTCAGCAACTTGGGGGCGGGGCCCGCTCACCAACGGGAAAATGACGTGGGATGACTTCGGGGGTTCCTCCCGACGTCATCCCGGTCCCTTTAAATTTTCAGGAAAGTGGGCGGACAGCGAAATCAGCTGTTCGCCTGCTGACCTGTCAATGGCCAATTGAGGCCACTGACAGTGTAATTAAAGTAATTAAAGGCCCTGCCCGTCCAACCTTAAGGCTGGTGGGCAGGCCAGGAGCCCCAGCGGGCCTCTGATAATACATGAAACCTCATCCACTGGCGAGATGAGTTTTCATGTTCCTTTTTTAAAATTTTAATAAATTTAAGTGATATTTATTAACATGTCGCATCTCGTGTGACATTGTCACATGAGAGGGACATGTCAATAATATTTTTATTTTTTATTTTTTAACTTTTGTACACTGTCACTATTCTCCCTGAGACAGCACTTAGTCTCAGGGAGCAGTCCGCTCTTTCACGCGCATGCACAAAAGAGCACATTTTGACAGCTGGGGAATCCCCCCCACCTCCCACAGCACAGGAAGCGCTTCCTGTTGGGAAGGCCGCTGGGCAGGCCTTAATTGGACAACACACTCAAAATGGTGGCGGGCCCCGTTTCGGTGGTGGGGGTCGGCTGTCCGCCCGCCGCCAAGCCAGTGGGGCCCGTATGCCCACCAAGGGCAAAATTCTGTCCAGAAAGTCTGCAAAGGGATATAGACAGGTTAAATGAGTGGGCAAAAATTTGGCAGATGGAGTATAATGCGAGAAAATGTGAACTTGCCTGTTGGCAGGAAGAATTGAAAAGCAGTATGCTACTTAAATGGAGAGAGATTGCAGAACTCTGTGGTACAGAGACATTTCAGTGTCCTGGTGCATGAATCACATAAAGTTAGTATGCAGATGCAGCAAATAATTAGGAAGGGAAATGTTGGTCTTTATTGCAAAGGGAATGAAATATAAAAGTAGGAAAGCTTTACTGCAGCTGTACTGGGCACTGCTAATAGCACATCTGGAGTATTGTGTACCGTTTTGGTCTCCTTATTAGAAGAAGGAGATAATTGCATTAGAAGCAGTTCAGAGAAGGTTCACTCAACTCATTCCTGGAATGAAGGGCTTATCTTATGAACAAAGGTTGAATAGTTTGGGCACATATCCATTGGGGTTTAGAAGATTAAGAGGTGATTGTATTGAATCATGTAAGATCCTGAGGGGACTTGATAGGGTGGATACTGGGAGGATGTTTCCACTTGTGGGTGAGACTAGAACTAAGGGACACAGTTTAAGAGTAAGAAGTCTCCCTTTTAAGATGGAGATGAGA
The DNA here is from genome assembly GCF_017639515.1 of Carcharodon carcharias. NCBI lineage: Eukaryota > Metazoa > Chordata > Chondrichthyes > Lamniformes > Lamnidae > Carcharodon > Carcharodon carcharias. Next base: position 70,090,311 of record NC_054470.1, read on the forward strand.
ATTTTTTTTATCTCAGATGGCCATTAGTCTGTGGAATTCTCTTCCCAGAAAGTAATAGAGGTTGGATCATTGAATTTATTCAAGGATGAGTTGGATTTTTGATAGGCAAGGGTTATGTGGGCAGACAGGAAAATGGAGTTGAGACCACAATCAGTTCGGCCATGATCATATCGAATGGCAGAGCAGACTCAAAGGGCTGAATGGCATAATCCTGCTTCTCAGTTGTATGTTTCCATGTTGCTAACCTTTGCTTTCATCTTGTTCTATGTGGATTTTTTTGTTTTCTTTGTTTTTCTGGGTTGGTCTTGTTTATTTATCCTTTTATGTTGCATTCAGATAGGTACTATGTAGCCATTCACACCCCACCTTGACATAATTTTTATTTCTTTACGATACCCATTACCACCCGCTTTGGCTGTTGCACCTGATAACCCTACTCGACGAACTAGTGCAAATTTCCCACCTGGCAGCCAGACAAATTAGGGAATGATTCATGACAATTGAAAAAGATGGAGATTTGGTGGATTGGTGAATCGGAGAATGGAAGCTTTCTTCATCCCTGAACTTTTGGTTCCACTTACTTTGTTTTCCTCTTTAATTGTTCTTCATATTCATCCCTATTTCTCTTTTTTTCTCTCATCCCTTATCCTGAATAAGAATGTGAATTGCTCCTGAAGGCTTTTATTTTCTTCACTTTGTTTTTGTTTCTCTTCATTTCTTTCCTTTTCCTTCCAGTTAAGTGGTTTTGTTCTGATTGATACCCACTTGATTTATATTCCTCCCTTTATGTACACCAGCTTTATGCTATCCATTTTTCATTTTCTGTATCATTTGCTTTTACCTCACTCCTGGTGAACAGCACTTTCCCGATATATTGAATATATGTTGAATAGGAATTTACTGTTGTTTATTTTCCTGATGGGGGCTTTTATGTTTGAGTAAGATTTCTGGCATGTATGTGATCTTGCTTCTGATTAGTTCAAGGCCCGGAATTATTAAACTAGTAACCCTTGGGCATTACTGTCACATGACTAACAGGTCAAGGGTAAGCCTGCTATGGGTAGATAACTTAAAGATACACAAATAGGTTTATAATTAAAGAGAGACCAGAGGATTAAGGTGAGATACTCATAGGAGGAGAGGGTAACAGAACTCAATGGGACGAGACCAAGGTGTGATTTTCTGATGAGGGTCACATTGCCAATGCTGTGGTTTGGATTGGGCTGGCGATAGGAAGGTGGGGCACAGGGATCTTTGGTCTGGGGCAAGGTTCTACCCAAGAACCAAGGTGAGAATATTGCTGTTGGCATGCAGGGGCAGGCCTGACACACCGATGTGCAAAATGACGTGCAATGACGTTGGGCGTGCGTCCTAACATCATCGCACATCATTTAGATATTTCATTCACTGGGCACGTGCCAAAGGCAGCTGTGCACCCACCGAACTGTCAAAAGCCTATTAAAGCCATTAGGAAAGTAATTTAGCTAATTAACAGCATTGCCCGTCCCGCCTTAAGGTTTGTGGGCAGGCAAAGAGACCAAGTGGCCTTCGCGTTTTTCAGGAAACCTCATCTATGGGCAGGATGAAGTTTCATGAAAGTTTAATTAATTAATTAAATACAATTTGCAAAATGCACAAACATGTCCCAGCTCATGTGACACTGTCACAAGTGGGAACATGTTTAAATCATTTTTCAGATCATTTACTAAAAATTTGTATTATCAACTTGATCTTCCTGAGGCAGCTCTGTGCCCCAGGAAGATTCCTGCACTCTTTCTTGCGCATGCGCAAAAGAGCACAGGTCCTGTCTCTCCCTCCCACCCCCCCCTCCCCTCTGCCTGCAGAGGTAGTGCTGAAGCACTATCAGCTGAGCGTCACGCTGGGCAGGCTTTAATTGGCCCCGCCCACGTAAAATGACGATGCACAGCTGATCATGGGTGGCGATTGGCTCAGTGCCTGCCCCCGCCTGCTCTCAACCAGCCTGCCCAACACAGGTAAGATCTTGCCCCAAGTTGCAGTTGAAGCCAGGATGTCAATGCAATCATGCAGTGTAATGTTGTGGCCTGGATGGCATGCTTCTTGTTGACATGTGATCACATGTGCTGAAAGGAAATGCAGAAAGGGGTCAGTGATTGTTGATCAACTGGCAGTGTTCAAGGGATGATTGGTAGGTGTGGGGAAGCTGAAAGTGAAGGAGATCGATGAGAGTGGTTTCCAGTGAGAAGGGCAGTGGGCAAGAAAGGATGATGGGGTGGTTTGGATGCCTTGAAAGACTCTTCAGAGAACGCTGAGAGAGGAACAGAGGGTTGCTCTGGACAGATCTGAGCAAGAGGGAATTCAAGATTGGGTTGGTGGCAGGAGGGCTGGAATAGTTATTGGTTGAGAAAAGAATTGGGGAGATAAAGTACCCATGAGGGAAGAAATGAAGGATGGTGTAACTAGATGGAAAAAGGGAGGAGACAAAGAGGAAGAACTCAAGAGGAGCTAGGACATAAAGAAGGAAATATAACTAATAGATTTGAAATGGAATGGTAGCAAAATGTTCATGTGAATGGACACAGGAATTTGGCTTATAATCGAATGGTAGAGATTAGGAAACACATATCTTGCTTGTAAACAGAGCATAGTGTGATCATGTTGACTTGTAGGCAGGATGGAGACAACTTGAAGCATCAACAAATTATCACCGAGAACAGCCTTCCGATGAAAAACTTCCACAAACTTGTAAAAATGGTCTTGCTAATGCTAACAATCCAAAAGCTTAATTCATATTGGTCGAGATGTGCATCCTTTCATTCACTCTCTCCTTTCCAGAGGATGCTCTATAATTAGCCAATATACTAAACAGCTTTCTCTCCTCACACATTGACAAACTGACAAATGTGATGAATGCACTGGAGCTTTACTTACATCTGGATATAAACGTGTATACGTATATTGGCAGCTTTATTGCAAATAAATTTTCCAAATTGGAATACAAGCAAAGCGGGAATAGGATAGAAGTACTAAATGTGCTGAAGACATTGTCAAAAATGTAGATTTTTTATTTATTGATATGGAGTGTGTGGAAAGTTTACTTGTTGAAGTGGTGAGAAGGGTACTGTTGGAAAATGAAATGTTTTCACCTATGATAGATTATTCACTGATTTCTACTCTGGTTACAGCACACACAGTGAAAAACAATATTTACTCAGAGGGAAAGCAGCACCAACATTTTGACGGAGCCAAAGTATGTCTCCCTAATATCTGCGCCTGTCGCATGTTCTCGGCCTGATCCTCTGGTATACAATGTTGAATTCAACTATAGGTATTAATTGATTTCTTCCAGCAGCATTCAGATGAGAAACAACACTTTGAAAGGGAAGAGAATTCTGACTTGTATTTATATGGCCTCTTTCATTACCTCAGGATATCCCAAAATGCTTCAACAGCTAATGAAGTTTTTTTGAAGTATATTATAATGTTGGAAACCTGGAAATTGATTTTCAGACAGCCCAATGCCATTACAATCAATAACTTCATCCAAAGTGTTCTCTGGGTCAACTCCATTCAAAAGTCATTTCTTTAGGAGAGAGACTATGTCAGTCCACCGCAGGATCTAGATGGCAGCCAGGTGGCAGGTAACATTTGTGACACAAAAGTACCTATCACCAGCTCCGAGACAAAAATGGTGAATGGTGCAAAAAGTCCACAAGACTTTCAATGGTAGAATTATTGCTGAGTCCCTGACCATCAACATCCTGATCAGAAGCTTAAATCATTCATCCATTCAAAATTGTGATTGCAGAAGCTTCTCCAGCAATTACAAGGCTGAAGTCAGAAATATGGTGGAACACTAACCACTTACCTGGGTGTGTGCAGTCACAAACTGAATGCCGTGAAGGACAGAATAAGCTCACTTGATCAGTGCACAGGCCCTGATGTCCAATGCCTCCTTACCAGCTGAAGTTTATCTGATCTACTGAATGCACTGCAGCAACTTGCCAAGATTACTTCAGCAGCACCTCCTTCCCCTGTGATCTCTCTACTAAGAAGGAAAGGGCAGCAACGTCATAGGAGCATCATCACCTCCAAGAACATACAATCTTGAGCTGCTTCTTTCATTCTTGTGGGCTTGTGGTTTTGGAATCCTTGAACTCACATCATCATAGGAGCACTAGTATCAAAAGGACTGCAGTGATTCAAAAGATTCCATTACAACCACCTCAGGACAATCAGGAATTAACAAAAGCTGTGACCTTGCCAGTATCACTCATATCCCAAGAACAAATAAAAACAACCAACAGTTCTGTCAGCGACAAACTTGAGAACTTTTTGTATTGGAACTGGTGATTGGTACTTATGCATCATGAATGTTATTTGCCACTTATCAGTCCAAGCCTAGATGCTATCTCGTGAAAGTTTATATGACATGAAAAGCTCCTGTTCAATGAAAGGCTAGTGGGAACCATTGTATTTGATTAAGTTTATTCTCACCATGTACAAGCACATCTCTGAAATAAATTACACCACTTATGTTTCAGAGAGGGTTGGCCCACTCAAATCAGTTTTAAGTAAAGCAAAGTAAACAGAAATTGACTACCATAATCTTTGTGTTATATGTGTATAATTTTTACTTTGGGCGATGACGTAAAATTGACTTGCATTCCCTGTGAAATTTTTCCCTTTACTTTAACATCATGTTTGCTGTGGGAGACCTTACAAACTAATAATATCAGAGAAATATATTCAAATATATCAGCCAAAATATTCTGACCTTCCACATCATGCGTTATTATAAGGTGAAGTTTGGTGTGAAACCCAGCATGGGGCCATTTTAATTTGTTAACAATTTTACTGGTCTCTTCCCATCCGTTCTGTTTCTTCTGGTTGTGGAGTAAGTGACAAAGCATCACCACTTCAGAATTATTGTTAAAAATGAACAGATATGGGGAAATGTTTTAACATCAAGCATGTTAAAGCTTGGAATGCTTTACAACAGGGCGAGAAACCATTGGCCTAGATTTTTCCTATGATGGGCGAGAGCAGGCAGGGTGGGTACGGAACCGATCGCCACCTGTGATCAGCTGCGCATCGCTGTTTAACGCGAGTGGGCCAATTAAGGCCCGCCCAGCGTAATGTGCGGCCAGTAGCACTCAGTGCTACCTGTGCGAGTTGGGGGATGAGGGAGAGATGGGGCATGTGTACGAAAGAGCGCAGCAATCCCCCTGAGGCACGGAGGTTCAACAGATTAAATAAAGACTCATAGTAAAGGATCCTCTAGGTAAGAGTGATCATAACATCTTGGAATCTTACATTTCGTTTCAGAATGAGAAATTTGGGGCTGTAAACAGTGTCTTAAACTTAAATAAAAGCAATTAAAAGGGAATAAAGACAGAGTTGGTTAAAGTGGAATGGGGAAATAAGTTAAAAAGTAAGACAGTAGAAAAACAATAGCAGGCATTTAAGGAGATATTTCATAACTCTCAACAAATATATATTCCAACGAGAAAGAAAGATGCTATGAGAGGGATGTACCATTCATGGCTAACTGAGGAAGTTATGGATGGTATCAAAATGAAAGAAAAGATGTAAAATGCTGCAATGATTAGCAATAGCCCAGAAGATTGGGAACATTTTAGAAACCAGCAAAGGAAGAACAAAATAAAATAGAGAAATTGGAGTATCAGAAAAAACAAGCAAGGAATATAAAAACAGGCAGTAAAAGCTACTACAAGGACATAAAATGGGAGAGAGTGGGGAAAGTAAGTGTAGTTCCCTTAGAGGGTGAAAATGGAGAATTAATAATCGGAAAGAAGGAAATGACAGAGACTTTGACCAAATATTTTGTATCTGTCATCACAGTGGAAGACACAGAAAGCATCTCAAGAATAGCAGGAAATCAAGAGGCAAAAGAGAGGAACTTAAAAAAATTATTTTTAAAATTCATTTATGGAACGGGAATGTTACTGGCTAAGCCAGCATTTATTGCCCATCCTTAGGGTGGAATGATCAATGCCCACTGGCATCAGGCGTGTTCAGTGGCATGAGTGGACAATATGACGAGTAGGCCAAAAATAGATTTCATGACATCATGAAAGCAGTTTGCAATTGTTTGCTGAGCCCATTCATGGCGGGCTGTGTTTCCCACATGGCGTTGGGAAACTCGTTGTAATATATCAACATATCATTATAAAGCTAGCCCGGTGGACTCATCGCCCCCTGCTGGATCGTCCACCCATGTTAGCGTTATTGCACACCGACATATTTCACAACAGGGCATACACTTAGCAGGCTGCACTTTGATGGGAACTCAGAGGCGAGTGTGCAGTAACATTACAGGGTGCTTATGATGGACGCCTGTTGGACTTCAAGGTTGAAGTGGGTTGGGGTGGGGGTCAAAGGCTGCCCTGTGGGGTTGAGGCGACTTTGGGGGCGGGGCGTGGCAAAGGCTGTCCTGCGGCTGAAGGTAGTGCACAAGCAAGTGTGGGTTGGAGGGGTGGGGGGGACAGGCAAGGGAGGCGGTCATGCATTAGGGACACCTTGTATAAAGTGACCATTCCTCTGCAGCTGAGACAGTTCAGGCGCAGCCACACTGATATGACTGGAGTCAGGCCTCTAGCTTATCAGCCCACTCAAGCAACGCAGATGCATCAAAGTGCCAACTAGTGCTTTTCACCCCTCTGGCACAGACTGCAAACTAATGAACATTTTAGTGGACTGCAGAATGGTTGGATAACTGGGCACATTGTACAATCTCCATGCTAAAGCTGGCCGTGGAGCAGTCACTGGTAAAGGTGCTTACAGCCCCTCACAGTCACTATCCTGATTTAGACCAGTCTCCATCATGGTTCAAGCTGACAGTGCAGCCTTGCAGCACAGGTTAGGAGAATGGCTGTGCCTGAGCTGAGAGCATAACATGCAGCCCAATGGGCAAAGCTGCTGCCAATCGGTCAGGTGGAGTGGGATGGTGGTGTTTGGGGTTTCAGGCAACCATGTAGTGCACCAATTTCTGGCCATCCAAGTGGTGGCCAGCACTCTCCAGGATGCATTAAGAGGGCCTTCAAACTTTACTAAGACAGGTTCTTAGTACGCTCATGCTAACACTCGCGTCCCTCTCTTTCATCCTGCAGGAGGAGTACATCAGGATCATGGAACTTGGTGACCCAGCTGTATGCCCTGTGGTGTATGGAGAGCAAAAATTCTGCAGAAGAGAGTGACTGAGGTGCCTGGCTGCGCAGAGGAAGGAGTAGCACCCTCAGGAAGAAGGGGCTGTTGTGACACTGGCACATGCCACTGAAGAGCCACAACGCACCTTCGCTGGTTGGTGCCTAGCAACACCCGGGGTCTATAGACATCGCCTTTCATTCCTGCGGATGACTGAGATCCGGTGTCATTAAAGACTGCACATGTCTAGGGAGCTGGTTGGTTATATCTGCCACCTGCTGCAGGATTTGGCGCCAAGGGGACATGGAGGGCATCTACCACCTGCGGCTGTGAATGTGACTGCGGTGCTCAATTTCTACGCCAGTGGCTCCTTTCAGGGCTCCACAGGTGACCTCTGTGGGATTTCACAAGTCTCCACCCACAAATGCATCCATGAGGTCACAGATGCCATCTTCACAAGGGCATACAACTTTGTACATTTTGCCAGGGACTAGGAGAGCCAGGACGCAAGAGTGATTGGATTTGCCCAGATCTTCAGTTTCCCACACATGCAGGGTGCCGTCGACTGCGCTTAGATCTCTGTCGCAACACGTGGTCAGCTATGTCAACCGCAAGGGATTCCACTCGCTGAATGTCCAGCTTGTGAGTGACCACCACAAACACATCCTGCAGGTGTGCACATGATTCCCAGGGAGTGTCGATGATTCTGACATTCTCAGCCGGTCAAAGATCCCTGACATCTCCCAGGGTCCACAGAAGCTGCAGCAATGGCTCCCTGGGGACAAGGGCTACCCGCAGAGGACGTGGCTGATGACACCCGTGCAACAGCCTCAGACTGCAACAGAGTGAAGCTACAACTCACATCTCGGTGGAGCAAACCATCGGGATGCTGAAAATGAGGTTCCAGTGCCTGGACTGGTCTGGTGGAGCTCTACAATATAGTCCACCTTTATGCATTTTTGTACAGCTAGGTGCAAGATCATCAAGATGTCTTCAATAGTTTTTATTTATTCATTCACAGGATGTGAGCATCATCATGGCAGCAATAACATGTTGTAGGGGGATTGGTGTGTTTACAGGAGAGAAGTGCATATGCGGGAGAGTGATGCATAGGAGGGAAGTACACGTGATAGAGGTAACCAGGAGTGAGATGCATGTAGAGGGGCAAAGATTGCATGAGGCACTACTGATGTTTTCAAACAGAGCTTCAGTTTCCTTGACCCCTCGGAGGAGCAGAGCTTCTGTAGACTGAGGTTGTCTTGGCGGGCAACTGCAGTCACCCCAAAAAGACCTGCTCCCCACTGGATCAGGCGGCCAAGTATTAGCAGCAACTGTGAAAATCACGACTGCATTCAAATTTTTTGGTTGGCACCTCTCTCATGTGTACCTCCCTCCTATGCATCTCTCTCCTGCATATACATCCCTCTCCTGTAAACACGCTAATCCCTCCACACATGTCACTGCTGCCCTGATGATGATGGTTTTACCATTCTGGTATGCTCTGAAGAAGTCATACAGATTTGAAACATCAACTCTGTTTCTATCTCCACTGATGCTACCAGATCTGCTGAGTTTTTCCAGCATTTTCTGTTTTAATTTCAAATTTTTTGTCTGTTGTTTCTTCCAGGTCACCATCAGCAGCACTGTGGATATACCTACACCACAAGGGCTGCAGCGGTTCAAGAAGGTAGCTCACCACCACCTCTAGGGCAATAAGGGATGGGCAATAAATGCTGGCTTAGCCAGTGATGCTCACATCCTGTGAACGAATAAATAAAAACTATTGAAGACATCTTGATGATCTTGCACCTGGCTGTTCAAAAATGCATAAAGCAGGTGATGGAGCGATTGATTACCAGGGCTGGAAGTTATGTAAATCCTGCCAGAATAAGCAATCATTGGGATTCACCACTCTGGCTGAATTTCTCACATACGGGGTGCCATTGAATGCACACACATGTCAATCTGAACACCACCACAGTAACCAGGAGTTTTTATAAACCACAAGGGATATTTGTCCATCATTGAGCAGCTGGTGTGCAACTAGAAGATGAGGTTCATGCAGGTCTGTGCCAGATTCCCTGGAAGCTGTCATGATGCATTCATACTGAGGCAGTCCAACATCCCAGGCCTTTTTGTTACAGGATGTAAACTTAAGGGCTGTTTCATAGGAGATGAGATACCCCTTCCTCCTTGGCTCATGAGATAAGTGAGGAACCTCACCAATGAGATACAACAAGAGCCACATAATCACCAGCTGGATTATCAAGCAAGCCCTAAGAATGTTAAAGGTGCACTTCAGGTCCCTGGACAGATCTGGAGAAGTCCTTCCACATTCATCATTGAGGGTGTCCAGATTGAGAGTCATATCCTACACAACACTTGAGCAGCAGACAGGATTGCAGGTGGAGGTGGACAATAGGGCTCATCAGTTATCTTTGGATGAGAAGAACATAAAAATGGACATCTATCACCAGACCAGCCTTGTACATTGCTGTCCCGGATGAGTCAATAGCATGAAGATTCATCTAGTGTTGATTTGCATATGGAAACATAAGAAACAAAATTACCTGGCCTGCTTATACCACCACCAGCAGCCCCTTCCGTTTGCACTGAACAGCTTTTCATCCATTCATTCACCAATTGCACATCTGCCCAATGGGTTCCCTCATGTATTGTTAGCAAAAAAGTGAAAAGGTGAATTGACTCTCAGGAAGCAATAATATGCAAGATATGGAAGTGGTGTTAATTAATATGTCTTTATAAGAAGAGGAAACTAAGCATCATTTCATTTTGTAACAACAACCATATGAATACCTTTGATGAATTATAATACTTTTCCCTTATGATTCCTACTGCTTCTATGCAGTGTATCCCGTGTGCCTTTAGCAGAAGTAAAGGCAGATGATTCAGATCCTTGTCCTGACTGCTGAGATGCTTTTAGCCCATTCTCCTCTGGATTTCAGAACCCTGAGGGCCCTCTCAGAGATTATTCAACCTCTACCTGTGCAGGGGCAGACTTGTCCCTTAGGAGACAAAGCAGCTTGCCAGGTAGTGCTTAAGGGGGCAGGAGGTGGTGGGGGGAGGGGTGGTGGGGGGCGGCTGGGGGCAACAGGTAAGAAGCGGAAGCATTTTGAGTGGAGTTGTAATTTTCATATCCCCTTTCACCATCATTCCTCTCCTGGATTAGCACCATTTCACTCCTACCACCTTGCTGGAGTGAAGGTTGTTGAAGATCATTGGCATACTGTGAGGCCATGGATAAAGTATTTGCAATCCTGTTTAAGAAGCCGGACATGTTAGTATCCAATGTCTACATATGCATGGTTTTGGTCTGCTCGTACTCATTTGAGAGCCATTCTTGAAGCTGCAAGGATGCAGCTGTTCTCTCCAATAGTAGATATTTTTGCTATCCCCTGCTACGCCACTCCACGAGAGAGTGAGTTGGATTCCTCCATCCTCTCCATCATTGTGTACGTGGTACATCTGCCAGTATGATTCACTTCTAGCATTCTCTTTCTCAGTGATAGACCCCAGGCTCCTGCTTCTGTGTCCAACTGGGAAGAGCTTGGACAGGATTGACCCACAGTGTGGGCTCTGCACAGCTGTCCCTGCCAAGAGTATTTGCTTCAACTCATTTATGGGGTGTGAATCACCAGGTGAAAGCCTAATCAAATTGCAAGTATTTGCACTAGTGAATGATTCTACACCCTGTAACAATCCATCCTTTGGAGGAATGAGGACCTACCAAGAATTGCCCTCGTGCATAGCCAGAGACACTTGCTGTATCCATGAAGGCCCTGGGAGATAAAAAAGAGAGGGGTATGAGTTACAAAAATCTGTGGATGCTGGAAATCTGAAATAAGAAGCAGAAAAAACTGGAAATACTCAGCAGGCCGGACAGCATCTGCAGAGACAGAAACAGAATTGACATTTCTTCACGTTCTGATGAAAGATCATCAGCCTGAAACATTAACTCTGTTTTTCTCCCTCCACAGACCCTACTTGACCTGCTGAGTATTTCCAGCGTTTTCTGTTTTTATAAGGGATATGCATTGGTCATGGCAAATTCATGATCTCGATAATCACTATACTCTGTCTTCTCATAGTTCAGTCGTTGATGAAATCGAGTTAGCATATGTGTGTCAGAGATTTTTGTAATCCTATCACCAGCTGCCCGTAAGCTTCTTTCTTTCCAACTCCAAATGAGAGGTTTGTTACTTATCTCCAGAATGTCCTCATCTGCATCTCTGAGCTTGACTTTTTGAGGTGGACCATCTCCTGTCCTTTCTCTCTCTCTCTCTCTCTCTCTCGCACTTTGCACTCTCTTTGCCTACAAGGATTGAGAAAACAGACCCATGAATCAATTAAGTTAAGGTATTAAAGAGGTCAACACCTCTTTGTCCTTTTGTCTGTGACATCTTTTGGTTATCTCCACCTATCACTGGCCCTCTATCCAGCTCTACCCAAACCCCCCCCCACCCCCCTTAAACCAGCTTATATTTCACCTCTTTTCTATTTTTACTTAGTTCCGTTGAAGGGTCATTCGGACTCGAAATGTTAACTGTGTTCCTCTCCGCAGATGCTGCCAGACCTGCTGAGTTTTTCCAGGTATTTTTGTTTTTGTTTTGGATTTCCAGCATCCGCAGTTTTTTGCTTTTATTTAAGTTAAGGTATTCACTGGATAGATGGAGTGCATTTGGTGAGGGTGATTATGAGACAGATGCACCATATTGCATACAGATGAGTGAATGGCGACGTTGGATCAATAAATGGGGAAGTGATGAAGTGCATAAAAAGTGAAGGCTGGGTGCTGCTGAAAGTTGATTGGCTGTGAAACGTGATGTGATTAAATATGCTCGGGAAAGAGAGTGAAAGTGGGGGAGGAAGGGTCCAAACCACAGGATTTAGTTGAATCAGTAAATGTACTAATTTTTTCTGCTTAGGTCATTAAATTGCCACCTGTACTGCATTGAACTCAAGGAAGCAATGTTCTTTCTGTTCATCTCCTCAGCTACCTTCAACCATGTCTACTCGATGAGAACAGCAGGTTTCTTCCACCCAATGCTGAGGTGAGATATCCTGAACCCGATTGTATCCAGCAGCAACTCCATGCAGGCATCATCAACCCTGGCTGCTGCCCTTGTTCTCTGTGCATCTATTGTAAACACCTCCTGGCGCCTCCAAATTTGATCCATACGTTGCCTCTTTAAATACAGCTGAACTTATGTCATGCAGGTGTGCATCACATTTGCTACACAGCATGGGTCACAAACCTGCAAATTAATATTTATTGCTCCAATATTTTTGCGAGCGCAGGTTCTGACCTATAGAAACTAACAGCACAAAAGGTCATTCAGCTTGCTGTGCCTGTGTGGGATCTTTGAAATAGCAGTCATATTTAGTCCCACATCCCAGCTTTTTGGCTGTACCCCTGTAAGTTGCTCATTTTGATGTACCTGTCAAAATGCCGTTCAAAGTTATATATGGAATCAGCCTCCATCACCTATTCAAGTAGACCGTTCCAGATCTCAACTACATTTTGAGTGAAAAAAATTCTCAACTCCTCCCTAGATATTTTTCCAATGATTTTGAATTCTTGACCTCTCATCAGTGATCCACTTGTCAGAGGGAATTCTTTTCCCTCATCTACTCCATCAAAAACTCTCAACGCCTTGAAAATTTCTATCAGGTCATCTTTTAACCTTCTCTGTTTGAAGGAGAACAGTGCTAACTTTTCCAACCTCTTCTCATAACTAAAGTTCCTCATCCTTGGTAATATCCTGTTTAAACTCCTCGAGTGTCTGTTCTAATGCTTTTACATCTTTCCTGAAGATTTGTCCCCAATGCTCCAGCTGAGGCCCAACCAATGTTATGTAAAGTTTTAGCACGACGTCTTTGCCTTCTATCTAGAAACCCAATTAATCCACAAGCCTTTTTGAACACCTAATTAATTTGCCCTGGCACTTAAGGATTTGTGCATATGGACACCAAGGCCTCGCTGTTCACCTACACTATTCAAAATCATGTCATTTATAGCATACTGCCTATATTAGACCTTTAAAAGTGCATCGACTCATACTTCTCCAAATTGATCTCCAACTGCCATGCCTTTGCCAATTTCACCATCCTGTCTATGTTATTCTGAAGCTTGTAACTAACCTTATTATGTTCCCGCTGCTTTGCCAAGCTTCGTATAATTGCAAACTTTATAATAATGCCCCCTGCAAACAATTCTAGGTTGTATATAAAAATTGCAAAGAGCACTGGTTACTGCAAATGCAATGGGCTCTGACAAACTCCTGGCAATAGCACTGAAGACTTGTGCTCTCGAACTAGCTGTGCCCTGAATTGAACTATTCCAGTACAGCTACAACACTGACATTGACCTGCCAATGTGGAAAATTGACCAGGTATGTCCTGTCTACAAAAAGCAAGACAAACCCAATCTGGCCAAATACTGCCCCATCAGTCTAGTCTTGATCATCAGCAAAGTGATGGAAGGAGTCGCAATGATGCAGCCAAGTGGCGCTAAGGCAGCAATAACCTGCTCACTGATGCTCAGTTAAGTTCTGCCAGGGCCACTTGGCTCCTGTTCTCATTAAAGACTTGGGCCAAATATGGACTAAAGAGCTGAAGTTGAGAGTGACTGCCCTTACAATAAAGGCAGCATTTGACTGAGTGTTGCCCAAGGAGCCCTAGCAAAATTGAAGTCAATGGGAATCAGAGGAAATTTTTTACTGGTTGGGGTCATTCCTAGCACAAAGGAAGATCGTTGTGGTTGTTGGAGACAATCATCTCAGTTCCAGGACATCACTGCAGGAGTTCCTCAGGGTAGTGTCCTCGGCCCAAACATCTTCAGCTGCTTCATCAATGACCTTCCCTCCATCATAAAGTCAGAAATGGGGATGTTCGCTGATGATTGCCAATGTTCAGCACCATTTGCAAGTCCTCAGATACTGAAGCAGTCCATGGCCAAATGCAGCAAGACCTGGACAACATCCAGGCTTGGGCTGACAGGTGGCAAATAACATTCACGCCACACAAGCATAAGGCAATGTCCATCTCTAACAAGAAAGTATCCAATCATCTCCCCTTGGCATTCAGCGGCATTACCATCACTGAATCCCCTATTATCAACATCCTGGGGGCTTACTGTTGATCAGAAACTGAACTTGACTAGCCATAGAAATACTGTGGCTACAAGAGCAGATCTGAAGCTGGGAATCCTGCAGACAGTAACTCACCACTTGACGCCCCAAAGTCTGTCCATCATCTAACAAGCCACAAATCAGGAGTGCAATGGAATATTCTCCACTCGCCTGGATGAGTGCAGCTTCAACAACACTCAAGAAGCTCATAACCATCCAGGACTAAGCAACCCAGTTGATTGGCACCCCATCCACCAATTCAAACATTCACTCGCTCCATCACCAATGTATAGTGACAGCAGTATGTATCATCTACAAGATGCACTGAAGCAACTCACCAAGGCTCTTTTGACAGCACCTTTCAAACCTGTGACCTCTACCGCCTAGAAGGGTAAAGGCAGCAAATGCATGGGCACACCACCACCTGTAAGTTCCTATCCAAGCCCCACACCGCCCTGACTTGGAACTATATCGCCATTCCTTCACTGTCGCTGGATCAAAATCCTTGTGCTCCCTTAGCACTGTGGGTGTACTTACACCATATGGACTGCTGTGGTTCAAGATGGTGGCATACCACTGCCTCAAGGACAATTAGGGATGGGCAAAAACATGACTCAAAATATACCCTTGGAGAGTACTGCTGCCAATCATCTCCCAGTTTGAAAAACATCTATCCATAACCACCCTCTGAGTCCTGTTACTGAGCTAATTCTATACCCATACCACCACCTTCCTCTTAATTCCATGGATGACGTTCTCTGAGTAAGCCTCCTGTGTGGCACTTTGTTGAATGTCTACCTAGATCAACCTTCAGGTTGGTCAGACACGATTTACTTATGACTCATCGACTTCCATGTTCTACCCAAACAAAGCAACATCCATCTTGGAAGTCAGTTTCCCATTAATATGAGGGCTCTTGATTGCAGCCTAGGCCATAAACTCTGGAATTCCTTCGCTAAATTTCTCTTCCTCTCTACATCTCTCTCCTCCTTTAAGACACTCCTTAAAATCTACCTCTTTGGTCAAGCTTCAGGTTATTTTCCTAATATCTCCTTTGGCTCAGTGTCAAATTTTGTTTGATAACTCTTGCAAAGTGCCTTGGAACATTAGATAAATACAATGTTATTAATGCAGTGGGCTTGATGAACTGAATCATCAAATACAACCAATACATTGTGACAGGCACTGACATGCTGGGGATTTAAATTGCTGCATGGATTTACTTTTTAATCACAATAGTTATTTGAAATCAATTAGCAGACCAAAATTAAATAATCCTTTATCTCAATGTATTTTTCATTTGTTGGTGCATAACATCTAGTATGTTAATAAATAATTTTTATCCTTGTGCATATAGATAAAATGTTGCAGGGACCATCACAGTGGAACTGATTGAGTTGGATTACGTATGTAAGCTGTTGCAGTAAGTGATTGGTGTTATACATTTCTGTTCAGAAACCAACATTTTCACTTTCCCTGGGATGTATAATGGAAAATTGTCATTATGTGGGCAGAAAATTGCTTCATACGTGCTCAGTATACAAATATTCAGGGTTGGTTGGGGGATCGCAGACTGCAATAATACACTTTTTACTGTCTAGCTTATTATATTTACTGGCAACTTTATCTCCCTCCACCTCCACCCCCAAACAGGTTAGGTGGCGAATGTTACAGTCCTCGTGGGGGAACCGTAAACCCAAATAACCAAGTTTATCAAATGAGACCTGATGAGGAAATTCCAAAAAAATTTCACTTTTTGCAACATTTACTTTAACACTAATCCAAATTAACATGTATTAAACATTGATTAACAGGCAAATGATACTTCAAATAAAAAGGTAAACTTCACTTTAAATAGTTGATACAACAAAGACATGTCTTACATAACCACAAGCAGCTGCATCACTCTCCACACAAATCGACACTTTACAGCTACACGCTTCCACAATATGCTGTTCTTAATTCATTCAGGGTAGGGCAGGTGTTCTACCTGACAGCAGCCTTTCACCTTCAGGCTTCACAAGTATGATTAACATCATCAAGCTTTACAGGTTTTAGACCTTTTTAGCCAGCTCAGACACTACCTCCAAGAGCTCCTGTCTCTTTTTTTGCCAAACAGAAAAGCTGACTCTTCCCAGGAGTGATTTCTTCTTCTCCTCACAAGATTTCTCTCTGTTCCTCTTTCTATCTCTAGATAAAATTGTCCCAGATTTGCACTAAGTGCGATAGCGGGCGGGTAAAATGACTTTTTAATCTGCCGGCCGCAATAATGGGTTTTCACACCATAGCTTCCCAAACCAGTTGCATTACTCTCATTCACCCGCCACCCCATCACCTGCCACATCATCAAGCCAGGTGCAATATTTAAAGGCCAGCCATGCGCACACATCTCAGTGCTTCCAGCCCATGACTGCTGCAAGGAAAATGTACATGAAAGGCAAAAAGACAGCTGCCCCCAGGTTTAGTGATGTGTCACTGGAATGCCTTTTGGATGCCATGGGGGCCCCTCATGATGCCCTCTACACCCCGTTTGGTCGCAGGACAGGCAGCGGCATCACCAATCCAGCATGGCAGGCGGTGGCAGTGGTGATCAGTGCCAATGCTTCACAGAAGAGACTGGTCATCCAATGTAGATAAAAGATAAATGACCTCATCCATGCAGCCAGGGTATGGCAACCATCTCATCGTTCTAAACTCACACACTCAAGCCCATCACTCATTCAGTGGCATCGCACTCACTGGCAACTCAAGGGACATCACCACTCACTCTCACACACATACCCTCACATGTCCATCTGGCCTCACCTCTTCTGGAGGCTGCCTCCTCAGCTCTCACCATCTTGAGGCCACTTGCACAGATCAACATGTGCCCCCACACACACTATGGGATACCCCCCTTCCCCAGCACAGCCCTCATCCTGCAGCCTCTTCCCTTGCCTGAGGCCACTTTACCCCCTCCCCCAAGAAAGCCCTTTCCCTGGAGCCATCGAAAAGCCACCCACATATGGCTGATCTGGTAGATAGAGACCTGCTCGTGAGCCCCCGTAAAAGTGATGTGGTGCTGCCTGTGAAGCCTGGTGCTGATGACTGCAAGTGCTGCCCGAAGCAAGCTAGGCGAACAAACCTTGAAGTCTGGAGTGAAGTGCAGCTCGCCAAGTGCATGCCGTTTATGTGCTCTTGTGAAACACGTCGGTGTATTTTCCCGCGGACGATCCAGTGGTGGGGGTGACGTTTCCGGTGGGCTGGCCAAATAATAATATGTTGATGCATTACAGTGAGGTTCCCAACATCCAATGGTGGAGAATGCGGCCCGCTATTGGCGGGCTGAGTAGACGATTGTGAACTGGTTTTACGCTGTCGTGAAACCAAACGCGCCATATTGTTTGCTCATGCCACCGAACATAACCGTCGCTGGCGGGCATGGAAAATCCCTGCCGCTGTTTTCTTTTTGTATCTGCATTTATGCACTGATTGCCTTCACCCTTCAACTCCTCTGCCTGTAGTTCTCCTTCTGTCTGCAGTCTTCTTTTACTTTCCTTCCTGTTGTTATTGCTTCCAGGTCAAGGGTTGCTAGGTCACATGGACCAGTATTTCTTGTTATCCAAGAAAATTACAATTAATCCCTTTACAATTGATGCAAACTCTTAAGAGTCCTTTACAAACATTCTTACAATTTCAAATTTCACAGACATTTTAAAGATATTACAAATTTTCTGTACTGCAGTGCATCTGGATCAAAAGTTATCACAAGCATATTTCAAAATAAAGGCTTGAAGGTGTTAATTTTGTTAAAGGGTGAAAACATGCACTAAATAGGCACTGTACTTGTTTGAAAGTATGAATTTAGCAAACAATTGTGAGGATAGTTGGTGATTACTTTGATTTAAACAAGCTTTCAGTTCCTGAATTAGGCATCTGCACATTTAATACATAAGCATGAATGAACAGCAATTTTCCTGGAGCAGCAATTATAGCCTCCAAGCATCCACATCCACTGAAGGTGTGGAGTGCACCAGCTGGGAGAGGAGCAAATGCCAAAGGATGGCTGTGGCACTGAGAAAGAGGGCAGTCGGGTTCTCAAACCCAGCACTATAGATCCTGGTGGAGGAGATCTAGAGAAAGTGGGGATGTCTTGTGCCCCCTGAGAAGCAGGAGGCATCTAATATGGCATGTGTGTGATGAGAACAGCAAGGAGGAGACAACCAGGAGGCCTGGCCCCAAAAAATGGCCCCAGTGGTACAAGAACACTAATGACTAGGCACATTAGTCTAGGTAAGATCAAATCTCACAAACAAACTGCACACCACCAACAGCATTACACCCTCAACGTGCTGCATTCCAATCCAATCAAACACTAACATTCACACATTCCACACTATTGCATCTTTCACAGGCACAACTCATGCCTTGTGTACATTTTACAGCTCCTCAACATGTGAAGCCTTACACAAACACAAATACAGCTGTCAAAACACCCATTCCCATTCACTACTTCCATGACAAGACAACACATAACAGGTGAGGTGAGATTGACTGCCCTAGACATAAGGGCAGCATGTGAGTCCAAGGAGCCTTAGCAAAACTGAAGTCAATGGGAATCCGGGGGGAAACTCTCCACTAGTTGGAGTCCCAGGACATCACTGCAGGAGTTCCTCAGGATGATGTCATTGGCCCAAACATCTTCAGCTGCTTCATCAATGACCTTTCCTCCATCATCATAAGGTCAGAAGTGGGGATGTTCACTGATGATTGCACAATGTTCAGCACCATTCACGACTCCTCAGATACTGAAGCAGTCTATATCCAAATACAGCACGATGTGGACAACATTCAGGGTTGGGCTGATAAGTGACAAGTAGCATTCACACCAGACAAGTGTCAGGCAATGACCATCTCCAACAAGGGAGAATGAAACCATCTCCCCTTGACACTCAATGGCATTACCATCACTGAACCCTCCACTATCAACATCCTGGGAGTTACCATTGATCAGAAACTGAACTGGACTAGTCATATAAATACTGTGGCTACAAGAGCAGGTCAGGGGCTAGGAATCCTGCAGTGAGTAACTCACCTCCTGCCTCCCCAAAGCCTGTCCACCATCTACAAGGCACAAGTCAGGAGTGTGATGGAATACTCTCCATTTGCCTGGATGAGTGCAGCTCCCACAACACTCAAGAAGCTTGACACCATCCAGGACAAAGCAGCCCACTTGATTGGCACCACATCCACAAACATTCACTCCCTCCACCACCAGTGCACAGTGGCAGCATCTTTACCATCTACAAGGTGCACTGCAGCAACTCACTGAGGTTCCTTCTACAGCATCTTCCAAACCAATGACCTCTACCACCTGGAAGGACATGGGCATCAGGTGCATGGGAACACCACCACCTGCAAGTTCCCCTCCAAGCCACTCACCATCCTGACTCAGAACTATATCAGCGTTCCTTCACTGTTGCTGGGTCAAAATCCTGGAACTCCCTCCCTAGCGGCTCTGTGGGTGTATCTACATCACACGGATTGCAGCGGTTCAAGAAGGTGACTCACTACCACCTTCTCAAGGGCAATTAGGGATGGGAAGTAAATGCTGGCCTGGCCATCGAGCCTACGTCCCAAGAAACAATAAGAGAAAAGAAAGACAACAGTAGGACTGCATGCAATTACTCCTCTTGAGGAAGTAATGGCAAGTCCCGTGGCCAGATGGAGAGCAGAGGGCACATCACTAAGAGGTATGTGATCACTCCAGCTTCCTTCCATATCCACAACTATTCCTGATCCCTCATGCCCCAAACCCATATTCGCTCCCAAGCTCCATATTGTCTTATCACACATGCCCTATAATGGCCACATGTGCTGCTTCCTAGCCCTTTGATCATTATTATTGCAGACTCCCAGGAGACAGGTCCGTCTCATCCCCTGGGCCAATTGCAAGATCATATACCTTGCTTCCCCACTAAATCCAGATCTCTCTATGAAGTTGCATAGGATTCAGGTTCTCCCTGTTCTCTCTTGGACTTTATTGAGTAACTTGTGAATCTTCAGAGACTATTAGTTCCCTGTTCAGGTTGTCTTCCTGATCAAATGGATAGTTAGTCCATTCAATTGTTAGTCTTTTTCTCGTCGATATGGGCGTGCTTCTATTTCTTCTCACAATTCCATTTTTAGTGTTGTCATGACAAGATCGTGGAATTTGTGTCTTTTCTAGTACTTGGCTTTGTCTATTCTGATCTCTAGTTTAGACTGGCTCACCTTGTTGGAGTTCTAGTAACTCCTACACTCTATGACAGTAGTTTTAATTCTTTGTCTGATTGCATGATACTCATCCTCTTTCTTCCTTACTCTCTCAATGTCGGAGGTTTTGAAACGTGTTATGAGTGTGTGTGGAAGAACAGCAAGTTGCATGTGTAATCTTTTTCTCATCAGTAGTTCTGACGGAGCTAATCCATTCTGTAGTGGTGTGGAAAGGTAACTCAATAGTACTAAGTTGAGGTCATCATTCTTTTTCAACAAAGCTTTGACTGTAATAGTCAACAACTATGAGGAATGTCTTCCCCTTGAACTTGGGTAAATCCATTCCAAGCTGGTACCAGGGTCTGGATAGAAATGATGATACCATCAATTGTTCCTTTTGCTCTTGGTGATGCATTGCACAGTGATGCAGCTCAAAATCATACCCTCTAATGATTTGAAATTCCTGACTGACTGACACACTGGATTTTTGCCCTAACATGGCACTTTGTAATGCCTAGGTGTCCCTGGTGTACTCTTTGAAGGATTTTGCATCTGAGGACTCTTGATATGACTAACCTCTCATCGTAGATTAATAAGTTTCCCACAATACTGAGATGTGTGTGTTGCTTGAATTTTTAAGATAATATTGTTAGGAACATATTCTGGCTATCCATTTTCTCAGTATTCTATGATTTTTACACATTCTTCATCTATTTTCTGTGCTTGGCATATTTTGTTCAGCTTCCATTTGGTTGCTGGTGGGAATTTTGTTATGAGTGTGCTGTATGACTGTACTTCCTCAACAAGAATTACATCCTCCTGTTCAGGCTTCACAACAGGAATATGCAATAATGCATCTGCTGTTGTTCGCTGTTAACCTTGTACATATTCAGTCATGGCATCGAACCTCATGAGCCTCAGCCAGAATCTCTGGACCCAAATGGCATCTTTGCTAGTTCCTTGGTATTTAATAAAGTGACCAATGGCTTGTGGTCTGTTTCAATTTTAAACTGGAGGCCTAAGACATAATTGGCGAACTTCTCACAGGTCCATGCGGCTGCCAGTGCCTCCTTTTCAATCATCGGGTACCTTTGTTCAATTTTGGTCAATGACCTAGCCTAGGCAAATATATCGCCTATCATGGGTTCCATCTTTCTGGATTTGAAAGAGCACTGCTACTAGTCCGGTTGTTAATGCATCCGCAGCAACTATTGTGGGCAGTTCTGGATCATAATGTGTCAGTATGTCTGGCGAAATAAGCACGTTCTTGATACTTTGGAATGAGATTTGTTGATGTTCTGTCCAACACCATGCCTGATCTTGTCTGAGGAGCTGTTGTAGTGGTTTGTTAACATGTGTCAAATAAGGGAGGGACTTCCCTACCTAATTGACCATCCCCATGAAGTGTTGGACCTCCATAATGTTGCGAGGTAGTGGAAAATCAGTTAAGGCCTTAGTCTTTTAGGGATCAGCCATGATGCCTGATGTGTGAACAATATGTCCCAATTAAGAACTTCATAGTGGACTGAGAAAACTCACATTTATTTTTGAGAGTTAGCTTGGCTTTTTCCATGCATTGCAACATTGCTCTCACTCCTGTATCATATTCCTGTGTGGTGGACATGTCGACCAGGATGTCTTCCATGTGGCAGATAACCCCTTCTAATCCCTCCAAAATGGTTGTCATTGTTCTCTGGAAAACCTCTGTAGCTGGCATGGTTCCAAAAGGTAGGTGATTAAAACAATACCTCCCGAAAGATGTGATAAATGTGTCAGTATTTTAGGTTGCTATCCAGAAATGCAATTGGGTGGATCTCCCTTTCCACTAGCTTGTTTAGCCATGTGAGGTCAACACAGATGTATATCGAGCCACTCAGGTTTTGCACAGGAACCATGCCTGAACAGCAATTCGGATTTGGTGATAGGTGAGATAGCTCCCTCATGCAGCATTGACTCAATTTCTTGTTTCACCCTCTTTAAAAGTAGGTGTAGAACCTTCCTTGGGGTGAACAAGCACATTAGTTTTGCATCTGGTCTCAGTGTGATGTGATAGGCTGTTTTCAGCTTCCTTAGTCCTCTGAATAGTTTTGGGAATTCTGCCCAGAACACTGTTGATTTTTCTGTGCTTCTTAGTTCATCAACTTTGAAAACAAGCTGTAAATCTGTGCACGCTTTCCGGCTTAACAATGAATAATTTTGATTGTGAATTGCATACAAGGTTTCTGTGATTTCTCTTCCTTTATGCTGGAGTTGAGCAATCAACTGTCCCTTGACTTTCAGTGGAATGCCTCCTGGACCATGGAGTCGTATAGTCGATAGCTGCAGTATCTCAGGTTTAAACCTCTTTTCTGTATCTGACAGAATTGAAACTCCCACTTCAGTATCAAACTTGAAGTTTGTTTTATGTCCATTGGGTATAATACCTGCACTCCAGTAGTTTTCATTTGATCCTGTGGCTTCTCCAAAGAATGATACTTCTGGTTCTTTTTCTTCTTCAATTCCCCGAATGGTACATGATCTTGGCTGTTTTTCCTTTAATTGTTGAGATAAGAGCTGTTTATTTTGGCAAGCTGATTTCAAATGGCCTCTCTTCTTGCAGGATTGGCACTCCGCATTTTTGGTGGGTAATCTTCATGCCAATGCAGCCTTTTCCCATCACAACGAAAACACTGAATAATGGTAGCTACCATGCTCTCTTCTCTTTTTCTCTGTTTAGGGTTAAGTGTGCTGCAACTTTTTCATGCTATAAATTGCATCAGCCAATTTCTCCATGAGATTTCTTTCTTGTCTCAGATAAAACTTTTGTTTTGCTTTCTCTTTTCTGCCTGCCTCACTGTTTTTACTGATTTTGATATGGTCAAGTCTTCCTATGAATGAGTCTCTTCTAAGACTCCAACAACAATGAGCTCCCTGATTTTTCTGGGCCCTGGATTCACAATTTTCTGCTAAACCGATATGGTTCATTAATGAAGGAATCAATGCCCTCTCCTGATCTCTGAAAGCACCTATTAAATTTTGTTTGTTCTATGATGGTGTTTTTCTGAAGATTAAAGCAAGTTTTGAAGGCTTTAATAACTTCTTCATATGATGCTGTGCCTTCATTTATGCCCCCCTGTCTGACCATTACATCTTTTGCACTATGTTATATTGTAAGGGAATGACCTGCTCCATGTTAGTCTTTTCTGCTAGTCTTGATGCTGTTCTGTACCTGGTGAGCCTGCAATGCCAGTTAAGACACTTCTCGGCTTGACCCAGCCATCCACATGGTGGAAGCATTCTGGTAAAGGTGGCACCTTTTCCATCTATTCCTTTTATTGTTGCTTCTTCTGGAGTAAAGTTGAAGATTTTCCTATGCTGTCCTTGTCCTGCAGTCATTTCTCTCACTGATCCTTTCAGTCACTGGGCTTTTCATTGGCTGCTCCTTTTGTCATTTTTAACTATTGGCATCATCTGTTATTGTTGGTTTTGGCCTGTTATGTGGTAGTCATGGTCCCGTACTTACCGATAAGTTTGGAAGTGATACTATTATTGAATTAAAAGGTTTAATTTAAAGGGATAAGTCATGGCAGGAGAGCTCAAAGCCATGGTGTGCTCCTCGTGATCCATGTGGGAAGCCGGGGACATTTCCAGTGCCCTGGACCAGCATGTGCGCAGGAAGTGTATCCAGCTGCAGCTCCTGGAAGCTTGGTTTGAGAGCTGGAACGGCAGCTGGGGATACTGTGGAGCATCCGTGAGTCTGAGAGCATTGTGGATAGCACGTTTAGGGAGGTGTCGCACCACAGCTGAAGGGACTTGAGGAAGGAAGGGTATGGGTGACCACCAGGCAGTCAAAGAGAAAAAGGCAGGTTGTTCAGGACTCCCCTGGGGTCCCGCTCCCAAATCAGTATTCCATTTTGGAGGCTGGTGAGGGTGCTCGTTCCTTCAGGGAGTGCAGACAGAGCCAAGCTTCTGGCACCGCAAGCAGTCTGTCTGTACAGGAGGGAAGGAAGAGAGGAAGAGCAATAGTAATAGGGGATTGTATAGTCAGGGGAATAGATAGGCGCTACTGTGGCCATCAACGTGACTCCAGGATGGTGTGTTGCCTCCCTGGTGCCAGGGTCCAGGATGTCACTGAATGGCTGAAGGGCATCCTGAAGGGGGAGGGTGATAAGGCAGAGGTCATGGTACATATTGGTACCAGTGATATAGGTAGAAAGAGGGATGAGGTCTTGCATCAAGAATTCGGGGAGTTAGGCAGTAGACTAAAAAGCAAGACCTCGGGTTATAATCTCTGGATTACTCCCAGTGGCACGCACTTGAGAGCTCAGAAATAGGAGAATAGTGCAGATGAATACCTGGCTTAAGAGTTGGTGCAGGAGGAAGGGTTTTAGATTCCTGGATCACTGGGACCATTTCTGGGGAAGGTGGGACCTGTACAAGGGGACGGTTTACATATGAACCAAAGCGGGACTAACATCTTTGCCGGCGGGTTTGCTATTGCTGTTGGGAGGAGTTTAAACTAATTCAGCATGGGGAATGGGACACAGAATGTTAACGGAATAGGGACACATCATAATACAGTAAAACAATCAAGTCAGAGGGAGTACAGCTGCATTAAGTTTCAAGGGAGTAAGGCAAGGCTGGATGGCCTCTACTTTAATGCGAGGAATGTTACAGGTAAAACGGATGAGTTAAGGGTGAGGATTGGCACATGGAATTGTGATATAGTAGCCATCACTGAGAGGTGGTTGAGGGAAGGGCAGGATTGGCAGCTGAACATTCCAGGATATAGAATCTTCAGGTGAGACAGGGGACGGAGTAAAAGAGGAGGAGGCATGCATTATTAGTTAAGGATTCAGTTACTGAAATAAGGAGAGATGATATCTTTGAGGGGGCATCGAATGAAGCTTTGTGGGTAGAGCTTAGGAATAAAAAAGGGGCAGCCACATTGTTAGTTGTTTAATATAGATCATCAGATAGCAAGAAATTGAGGAGCAAATATGTGCACAATTTGCGGAAGTGTGTAAAAACAATAACAATAGGGTAATTATATTAGGGGATTTCAACTTTCCCAACATTAATTGGGATAGACATAGTGTTAAGGGTTTGGGGATGGAGTGGATTTCTTGAAATGTGTACAGGAGAACTTTTTAGGTCAATATGTGGAGGCTCCAACAAGGGATGGCGCAGTGCTGGACCTAATTCTGAGGAATGAAGCCGGACAGGTGGCTGAGGTGATGGTGGGGGAGCATTTTAGTGATAGCGACCACAACATGGTTTAAGTTTGTTATGGACAAAGAAATAGACAAGTGGCAAAAAAAAATGTTTTGGATTGGGGGAGAGTGGATTTTAGTAAAATAAGGCAGGATCTGGCCAAGGTAGACTAGGAACAGCTACTTGTGGGGAAATCTAAAGAGGAGCAGTGGGGGGCATTCAAAAAGGAAATGGGGAGGGTACAGGCTCAACATGCTCCCTCTAGGGTGATAGGAAGAAGTAACAAGCCCAGAGAACCATGGATGACCAGAGATATTCAGGTTACAATGAGAAGGAAAAGAGAGGCTTTTAGCAGGTACAAGGGAAGCAAATCAGCGGAGGCGTTAGTGAGGTACAGAAAGTGCAGGGTGGAGCTTAAGAAAGCAATTAGGAGAGCAAAGAGGGGATATGAGAAAGTTCTGGCTGGTAAAAATAAGGAAAATCCCAAAATATTCTATAAGTATATCAAAGGGAAGAGGATAACCAGGGAAAGGGTAGGGCTCATAAGGGACCAAGGGGGCAATATATGGGTGGAGCCAGGGGACGTCGCTAGAGTGTTGAATGAATGCTTCATATCCGTCTTCACCCAAGAGAATGAGGATGAAGGAATGGAACTCGGGGAGAGAAACTGCAAGGTTCTTAAGCAAA
Source organism: Carcharodon carcharias (assembly GCF_017639515.1). Classification (NCBI taxonomy): domain Eukaryota; kingdom Metazoa; phylum Chordata; class Chondrichthyes; order Lamniformes; family Lamnidae; genus Carcharodon; species Carcharodon carcharias. Next base: position 70,116,722 of record NC_054470.1, read on the forward strand.
TTAATATAGGGAGTGACAAGGTATTGGAGGTAATTGGCAGGCTTAAAAGTGGACAAACCTCCAGTTCCAGATGATTTGTGTCCCAGACTGCTGAGGGAGGCAAGGGAGGAGATTGCAGGGGCTCTGACCCAAATTTTTAATTCCTCTCTGGCCACGAGGGAGGTGCCAGAGGATTGGAGAACAGTTAATGTGGTTCCACTATTTAAGAAGGGTTGTACAGAAAAGCCAGGGAACTATAGGCCAATGAGTCTCACATCAGTGGTAGGGAAACTTTTGGAGAAAATTCTGAAGGAGAGAATCTATCTCCACTTGGAGAGGCAAGGTTTGATCAGGGATAGTCAGCATGGCTTTGTCAGAGGGAGGTCATGCCTAACAACTTTGATTGAATTTTTTGAGGAGATGACCAGGTGTGTAGATGAGGGTAGTGCAGTTGATATAGTTTATATGGATTTCAGCAAAGCCTTTGATAAGGTCCCACACGGGAGACTTATAAAGAAGGCAACTGCACATGGGATACAGGGTAATTTGATAAGGTGGATTCAAAATTGGCTTAGCTGTAGGAGACAGAGGGTGATGACAGAAGGATGCTTTAGTGACTGGAAGCCAGTGTCCAATGGCATACCACGGGGATATGTGCTGGGTCCCCTATTATTTGTCATTTATATAAACGACATAGATGACAATGTGGGGGATAGGATTAGTAAGTTTGCGGATGACACAAATATTGGCCAGGTGGTTAACAGTAAGGTTGAGTGCCTTGGGCTACAGGAAGATATAGACAGGATGGTCAAATGGGCAGATAAGTAGCAGATGGAATTTAACCCTGAAAAGTGTGAGGTGATACACTTTGGAAGGAGTAACTTGACAAGGAAGTATTCAATGAATGGCATGACACTAGGAAGTTCTGAGGAACAAAGGGACCTTGGCGTGTGTGCCCATAGATCTCTGAAGGTGGAGGGGCATGTTAGTGGGGTGGTAAAAAAAGGCATATGGGACACTTGCCCTTATCAATCGAAGCATAGATTACAAAAATAGGGAGGTCATGTTGGAGTTGTATAGAACCTTGGTGAGGCCACAGCTGGAGTACTGTGTGCAGTTCTGGTCACCACATTATAGGAAGGATGTGATTGTACTGGAGGGGGTGCAGAGGAGATTCACCAGGATGTTGCCTGAGATGAAACATTCAAGTTATGAAGAGAGGTTGGATAGAATTGGGTTGTTTTCGTTGGAGCAGAGAAGACTGAGGGGCGACCTGGTCGAGGTGTACAAGATTATGAGGGGCAAGGACAGGGTGGATAGGGAGCAGCTGTTCCCCTTAGTTGAAGGGCCAGTCACAAGGCGACATAAGTTCAAGGTTCAAACTTCAAGGGCAATAGGTTTAGGGGGGATGTGACGGTCTGGAATGCGCCCAGTGGGAAGGTGGTGGAGGCGGGTTGCCCCACATCGTTTAAAAAGTACCTGGATGAACACTTGGCACATCATAACATTCAAGGCTATGGGCCAAGTGTTGGTAAATGGGATTACGTAATTAGGTCAGTTGTTTCTCATGTGTCGGTGCAGATTCAATGGGCCGAAGGTCCTCTTCTGCACTCTGTGATTAGCATACTCATTATGTAAGCTATTTACAAGGTAGTCTTTACATGATGCTCCATATAGAACTCTCCCTCTCCATGCTCTGTTATCATGTGATCTTATGTCACTGATGATTTGGGCTATATATTTACATATTCAATGTTAACCCTTTATACTACACCTTTGCCTGGGAAAATTCCCCACTTAAATGTCACCTGAAAATTCAGGATAATGAAAGGGATTTCATTTGATTAAAAATAATTGATCTGGGAAGTCATGGGTGCAAATTCGAGGGGACACAGGTAAATAATTAGGAAATTAGGAGGATGAAGATTACAGTTTGCTATGTTTGATAATGCTTACATAATCATAAACATTAGCTTGGTTTAGCTTCCTGAGTCAGGAGGTGTTCAAATCTTCGCATTAAAATCTTGCTCAATTCATAACACCACACAATTTAGGCTCAAACTACAGTGCCTGATCTTTTAGTGAAGACATTCAATCAACATTCAATCAGCTTGTTTATCAATCAGCTTGTTTAAGTAGATGTTAAAGATTCTATGGCTCTATTTGTGGAGGAGCAGGGGAGTTCTGGTGTCCAGGGAAACATTTATCCTTTGTCTAAACTGCTTAATTGTTTACCAATCTTACTTGCTTTTGTGAGATTGTGCTTTACACAATTTGGATGGCAAATCTGCTTACATAATGATAGAAAATGATTAAGTATGAAATGTTCTGAGAAATTTAGGACTTCCTGTCCAATTAAGATATTTAACCGGAACATTTGTGTGGCCTATCAGTGTATGTTTTAAATGTTATGGAGACTGAAGTGTTTGAAGGGTCAGGTCTCACTCCCTAGCCATTGATCAGCATTCCTGAACCTTTGATGTTATCTTGTTTATTATTGTTTTGTTAGGTTGGAGTAGTTTCAATCATTCCCAAAGACTGCTGGCAATAAACATTTTAATATTTACTTTAAGATATTTACATGTTATAGATTGTTTCCCTTTTCCTTTCACTATCACATCACATCACATTAGTCTATGTCACTCCCTCTATGACATCACAGACTATTACATTTAACCCTTTATGAGACAGTCTAAAATATTCCATTTTATTACACCTTAGTGATGTCCTTCACCTCCCTTCAGTTTCCTGTTCCAGATATTTTCTGCATTTACATCGCAGCTGGATTCATGCTGATCTCCTTAGATAAAATCAAACAAAAGTAAAATACCGTGAATGCTGAAAATCTGAAACACAAACAGAAAATTCTGGAAATGCTCAGGTCAGACAGCATCTAATGAACGGTTATCAACATAAAGGAACATAATCCTGTTTGGCTCTCCAGAAATGTTGCCTGACCAGCTGTGGATAAAGTTAAGTATTTCACAGTGATTCTAGAGTTTATTTAAAACCTTGTTGGATAAATAAATTAATAAATGTTTATAATTGCTCCCTGCTACGTGAATCAGCAGGGCTTTGTAGTTGTTGCAACAACAACTTGAGCTGATGATTAAAAACAAAAAACTGCGGATGCTGGAAATCCAAAACAAAAACAGAATTACCTGGAAAAACTCAGCAGGTCTGGCAGCATCGGCGGAGAAGAAAAGAGTTGACGTTTCGAGTCCTCATGACCCTTCAATAGAGCTAGGTGAATCCAAGGAAGGGGTGAAATATAAGCTGGTTTAAGGTGTGTGTGTTGGGGGGAGGTGGTGGTTGGGTGGGGGGAGAGAAGTGGGGGGGGGGGGGGGGTGTGGTTGTATGGACAAGAAAGCAGTAATAGAAGATCATCAAAAGATGTCACAGACAACAGAACAAAAGAACACATAGGTGTTGAAGTTGGTGATATATATCTAAACGAATGTGCTAATTAAGAATGGATGGTTAGGGAATTAAGGTATAGCTCTAGTGGGTGTGGGGGGAGCATAAAAGATTTAAAAATATTTAAAAATAATGGAAATAGGTGGGAAAAGAAAAATCTATATAATTTATTGGAAAAAACAAAAGGAAGGGGGAAGAAACAGAAAGGGGGTGGGGATGGAGGAGGGAGTTCAAGACCTAAAGTTGTTGAATTCAATATTCAGTCCGGAAGGCTGTAAAGTGCCTAGTCAGAAGATGAGGTGTTGTTCTTCCAGTTTGCGTTGGGCTTCACTGGAACAATGCAGCAAGCCAGCAAGCTCTTGTGGTATTTCTTGCAGAGTAAAAGAAAAATATTTCTGTCTTTATCATAGGATCATATAGCACTGAAGGAAGCCATTCAGCCCATCTGGCCTCTGTCATCTCCTTGAAAAAGATATGCAATTAATCTCACTGCCCTGCTCCTCTCCACTGCTCTGCAAGTTATATATAGATTAACACAGTACAGAAGGAGACCATTTTGTCCATCAAGTCTGTGCCACCTCTTTGAAAGAGTAATCCAGTTAGTAAAAATTCCCTGCTCATTTCTCATATCTCTGCATTGTTTTCTTTTTCAACTATTCATCCAATTCCCTTTTGAAAGTTACCATTGCTGGCTTGTCCAAGCCAAGGTCCATGTGCTGCATCCAGCCCCGGAAGAGCCTCTATGTGGTGCCCGGAGCCAGCTTTCAAAATGCCGGTCAAACAGGTAAGTTGCAGTGGAAGATTCTGCAAACGGCTACTCCTCCAATCACAGGTTCCTCATCTCCTGTGTTTGCTGCTGATAGGCTGAGCCACAGTCTGTGTTTGAAGGAACAGTGAACAGCAGTTGTAGTGAGTTTGTTGGGGGGGAAGAAGTTTTCTTTCAGGTGGGGGAGGAGGGATGAGAGACAGAGTGCCATGGGTGGGGACCCTGGAAGGAGAGGCTGCTGGGAGCCTGGGAAGGAGAGACTGCTGGGACCCCGGGAAGGAGGGGCTGCTAGGACCCCGGGAAGGAGGGGCTGCTGGGACCCCGGGAAGGAGAGGCTGCTGGGGGCCTGGGAAGGAGAGGTTGCTGGGGCCTCAGGAAGGAGAGGCTTGCTAACGGGGCTTCCCAGCTTGCCCTTTGTCAGATTTCCTCTTTCAGGCAAATGATCTATATGTCAGTGAAGGAATCGCTTGCCAATCTTTACTAGGTATGTGAATGCATCCCGTCTCTTTACAACACCTCCAATCACTTCTCCTTATCACCTTGCTGGATTTTCACCATGACCTTCTGACCAGCACTGAACTGTCTAAGCCTGCTGTGAAAGTGAAGAGTGAAAGTCACCATAGTCCCAGAGGCCGCCCTGTCATTGGAGAGAGATGACTGATGGTGAGTTTCACCTGAGGGTCAGCACTCCTCAGGCGGTAAGCAAGGTTGAGAAGGTGGGGCCTTCATGGATGACCTCAGTCACTACAGGAATTGAACCTGCCTGTTGGCATCACTGAACTGTCCTAACTGAGTTAACCAACACCCAATGTACCTAATGACTTAACTTCACGTTGTCTTGCTTTTCTCTTACTTTGCTACTGATAGCAGGCTGAAGCAATGTAAACCTTGTCCCAGGAACATGTTTAAACACTAATTCATAAGGTGAGCAACAAGTTGTAGATAGTGGGTATTTTCTGCATGAGAACAGAAAATCATCAAGCCTGTGTCAAAGAGATTACTGTCTTACTTGTCACCCAGCAAATACTCTTGCAAAGACTTCTTCACAACCTGTACGCTTCTTCCTGCAGCACCATTTGAAGTGGAGTGAAATGTGGTATTAAAGTGTGTTTGACTCCATCCTCAGAAATATTTCAAACTCTTTTGACATAAACTGCAGACCATTATCTGACACCAACGCCTCTGGCAACCCAGAAATTGCAAACCAACTTCTCAAAACCTGATTAGTTTTGGCACGTGTGGTATTGGTGGGGGGGGGTGTAGGTTCAACATTTATCCACTTGCTATTGCTATCAACTAAAAGGTACTTTTTCCCTTCCACTTCAAATGATTAGATATGTACTCGATCGCACTGTTTTCTTATGTTCGATCATGGAATGAAAGGAAACTTGGTTGGATCATTTCTCATTCTGAGACACACTTCACAAGTTTCCACCAACTCTTCAGTATCTCCATCTAATTTTGGATAATTTATGTCTTGAGTCTATGAGTTCACTAGTTGAGTAAACTCAAATTGCACGCCTTCATATACATTTGTTAGTTGATACTCGCTATCAATAACAGAGAGGGACCGACCTAAGAACAAACTATGTCTGTTTATTGCAAAAGAAGGTAGAGCACTCAATCCTTGTGTGCTCCCATAACCACTTGCAGTTAACCAGTAGCTCACACAGTACAGTGAATGGTCAGTACTGTCACATGGTTAGTCCATTTGCACTCTCTTAGAGGTACATGGTACTCCAATTTACCACATCCCTTCCCATTTATTTAAAAAATGCAGTGACAAACTTAATAACATGTGAACTATTTACACTAATATCTATCTACAAATCAAGTCTCTCAGGAGGCTTTCTCGGACGTGTTGAGCATCGCAGTTCAACATTCACGGCTAGTTTTTCCGAGACCTCTCCTCAGGGGACAGCTGTCCACTAGGTCCCTCAGTGGATGATTGCACCATCTTCTGGGTGCAGTCACATTCACTCCTGTTGCGCCTCCCCTCCAAGCTGAAACAGATGAAGGGCAATAAGCACAAAGCAACACAGAGAGAAAAAAATAAATTTGGTTTTTCTTTTCAAGGATTGTCAATAATTCTTCTTTTTCGTCCTACGTGTCCTTTTCTTGGTAACACTGATCTGTATCTCAGTCTTCTCCTTAAATTTGCTATTGCCTGGACTAGACTCAGGCACGAGTTGAATATGAGTGAACTCAATAGTTGGGTTTTCCGACAGCTCTTCTGAGAACTCAGGGCCTTCTAGTTTTAAAACTTCAAGGCTTTTACACAGCTGCTGCTTCAGCTCTTTCAATTCTTTCCTATTCCCATTAATAGTTCCCTGAAGAATCTCATATAGTTGCCCCCTCTCAGCTAATTCATTCCTTAACTCTGCCAGAGACAGGTTTTACTCTTCCTTTTGTTCTTCATATCTTTTCAGTGGCATAAATTGGGAGCTGATTGAATTTTGTAGCGCACAAAAGTCCTTTCATAGGTTTTCCTTTTCTTTCTGAAGGATGCTGACTTCAGCTTGAACTCTGTCCCGGTGTAACACTTGTACAGGCTTCTCGAGTTGGGTCCTCACATACTCATTTTATTCTGCAGTAACTCTTCCGGTTTCCAATGGGGAACTTAGCATGCCCTCAAGGTTTAATTCTCCAAGACAGCTCCTTCTGAGGAGACATCGGTCCCCTGCCTGATACTACAAATGGCTAATTTTACAGAACGTCCCTCATACTGCACCTCGACTTGAGATATCCCGTTCGGTCTTGTTTCTTCACCCGTGTACATTTTCAGTTTAGTGTCCAAAACTTCCAATCTTAAAGGATGGGTTCCTTTATTCAAGTATCTGAAAGTCTGTTCTGCAATGACGGACATCGATGGTCCAGCATCAACTTCCATCTTAACGGATTATCCATTGACTATAATGACTGCTTGGATTGGTTCAGTTCTACCCACTTTCAGGTTATATAATGAATGGATGTCTGATTCTATTTCTTCTGGTTCTTCCATGAGACATATTTCTCCTTTTGTGTTAAAAATACTGTCTCAGCCTACTCTGCATTGCCACTTTATGTGACCAGGAAAAGCATTCGATTTGTTTGGATTGTCGATTGCCCACAGGATACCTGGATGTATTTCTCTCATTAATTTTGTCAGTTTTCACTGTGGTCCTGCTGTTTTTTACTGAATTATAGATAGGGGGCATTTCCCGCCCTTCTGTGGGGTCCGATGTTTCTGCTTCTTTTGTTGCCGGCCTGTCCCACCCTTCTAGATGGACGGCGTCATTTTGTGCATCTCTTATAGCTTCCAAATTTCTAACAGCACTCTCCATGGCTGTGGCTAATTCTAATACCTTATCGAAGCCTAGATTAGCAAACGTCTTTGGATAGTATCATCTCCAATCCTGCATATCAGTCGGTCTCTCAACATATAACTAATGGACGTTCCGAATTTGCAATGTTCAGTTAATGCCTTTAAAATGGCAACATAGTCAGCTATTGTCTTTCCTGGAAGCCTGATCCTTGAATTAAACTTGAAATGCTACATAGTAACTGAAGGCTTCAGTTTCAGGTGGTTTTGTACAATTTTTATTAACTCGCCGAAAGTCTTCGAGTCGGGGATATTAGGTGACGTAAGGCTGCAGATCAGCTTGTATGTTTTACTCCCACATGTGGGCAACAGAATCAACCTTTTCTTTTCCTCCCCTGCGACGTTGTTTGTGGTAAAAAAGGACACTAGGCATTTGACACACTGAGACCATTTGAAATGGGGTTGAATGAATCAACGTGCCCAAACTGCGGCATCGTGAACGACTGTAAGGGGACTGCACTTCCGATAGGCTTTCCAGGTAATGACGATTCAGGCGATTGGCTTACTGCAGCTTTCTTGACTGCCAAGGATCGATTCGTGTTTGCCTTAGGCAGAGTTTCCCTCTCTCTGAGGTCTCTTATAATTTTCTGTCCGTAGTCATTTTTCTTGCATGCACCTCTTTAAATGTATTTCCGCTTTAAGAGCAGTCACCATTTTTTTTAAACTCCGTCTCTCCAGCTGTTGGCTTTTCTGTGCTGGGTTTCACGTGTTTTTTTTTTGAGTTTTGGCGGGATCACTGTGACCGTGATTCTGCAGGGGATTTTTCTTTCTTTTTTTTCAAATTTAAAGCGGCAGCACTGCTTCCTCCTCTGATTACTGTCTAATTTATAATATAAGTACAGATTCTCTTTCTAATGTTTTGCTCACCCACCATGTGGATTCTCACTCAGGGTGCTATTTTTTATTCCTCGTTGCCAGTTTTATGTCTTGAGTCTATGGCCTGAATTTTTCAGGCAGTGGGTGGGCTCAGCGGGAGCAGGTGGGGGCGGTCGCTGAGCCGATCACCGCCTGCCAATTAAGGCCCGTCCAGCATAATATGCGAGCCATGGCCATGCTGTGTGGGCGGGGGGAGGAGGGAGAGTCAGGGCAAGCACGCAAAAGCGCTTCAATCTGTCTGAGGCATGAGCTGCCTCAGGGAAATTGAATTGATGTTAAAATAGTTAAATAAATGATTTAAAAATTTATTTAAACATGTCCCCTCATGTGGCTGTATCACATGGGAGGGGACACGTTTTTATATTTCAGGAAGCTTTTTTATTATTTAATAAAAGCTTTAGGAAACCTCATGCCACTCGTGGATGAGGTGTCCTAAAAAATGCGAAGGTGGCTTGGCCTATTTGCCTGCCCGCCAACTTTAAGGTTGGAAGGTCAGCATTAACAATTCCATCAATCACTTTCTTAATGACCTTAATAGGCCGTTTACATACTGGTGGGCACACAATGGACTCTGGAGCACACCTGCTGAACGAAACATCACAGGACCACGCGATGGCATCGGGATGCACACCCAATGTCATCACGGGTCATTTTACGCATAGGCGTGTCAGGTCCTCCCCTGCGCGCCAACTGAAAAATCCTGCCCTATGAGTTCACTTGACAAGTAAATTCGAATTGCACGACTTCATATACACTTGTTAGTTGATGCTCGCTATCAATAACGGAGAGAGACTGACATAAGAACAAACTGTGACTGTTTATTGCAACAGAAGGCAGAGGACTAAATCCTTGCGGGCTCCTACAACCACCTCCAGCTCTAGACTTCCAGTTAACCAGTAGCCTACGTTGTACAGTGATTGGTCAGTACTGTCACATGGTTAGCTCACTTGCATTCTCTTAAAGGTACATGGTACTCCACTTTACTGCAGGATACCATTCCTTCTTGCTATGGATTTTGTACGTAGTACCCCTATGTGCTCCTGATAAAGTTCCTTGAACAATCCCTCTCCAAGCCTTGTCAGAATAATGGCTCTTAACACCCATAGGAGACAGCCTAATCTACACCCAGTTCATTTCCACATGTGAAATACCTCAGCAATTGCTCATCATCACACATGTCAAGCCAGCCATTCATGACATAAGAAATAGTGCTTGACCTGCTGAGTATTTCCAGTATTTTCTGTGAATAAAGTTTAAAATGCCTCAGCAATATTAGAATTCCTGGTAAATTCACACTTACATTTAAAACCATGTTCGATGAATAAATCAATGTTTACTTGCTCCCTGGTATGGGAATCAGCAGTGCTTTGCAGTCATTGCAGCAACAGCTTTGAGATGTGTTTCTCAGTCTCCTTGCTATGCATGGATCACATCAATTTATTCCTCTTACTGATGATTATTGGGTTCTACATGGATATTGAATAACAAGTTTCAAATCACTTGGGACTCCGCCTGCTGCCCATTAAGGAATCATTCTGATGATTATGTCGTTGAAATAAGTTAATCTCCCATGACACAAAAGCAAAATTAAAACAGAAAATGCTGGAAATACTCAGCAGGTCTGGCAGCATCTGTGGAGAGGCAAACAAAATTAGCCTTGCGGTTCGATGGCCTTTCATCAGTCCTGTGCTGACTAAAAGAACAATCTAACTTTATCATAGAAGGAGGTCATTTGGAGCATCATGTCTGTACTGGCTCTTTGAATTAGTTCCACTCCTCTGCTCTTTCCCCATGATCCTGTAAATTTCTCTATTTTAAATGCAATTCCCCTTTGAAATTAACTTTTGAATCTGCTTTCACCATCCTTCCAGGCATTCTGGATCAGAGCATGAAATAAATTCTCATTTCCCCTCTGAAGATTTTTTTTTCTCGAATTACCTTAAACATGGACCAAAATAAAAGTAAAATACCGCGGATGCTAGAAATCTGAAATAAAAACAAAATGTTGGAAAAACTCAGCAGGTCTGGCAGCATCTGTGGAGAGAGAAACAGAGTTAATGTCCAAGTCTAATATGGCTCTTCATCAGAACAGTCAAAGATAGTCAATTAAACCTGCAAAAATGTCAGCCATCGCTCAGCGATAGCACTCTGGCCTCCGAGTCAGTACATTGGAAATCCAAGTCCCACCTAAAAGATTTGGGTACACCATCCAGGTTAATACTTCAATGCAATACTGAGCGAATGCTGCAGGAGAGGCAATGGCATAGTGGTGTTATCACTGGACTAGTATTCAGAGACCTAGGTAGTTCTCTGGGGACCCAAGTTTGAATCCCACCATGACAGATGGTGAAATTTGAATCCAATAAAAATCTGAAATTAAAAGTCTGATGATGACCATGAAACCATTGCTGATTGTTGCCAAAACCCACCTGATTCACTAATGCCCTTTAGGGAAGGAAATTTGTCATCCTTACCTGGTCTGGCCTACATGTGGTATCCTTCTGAACAAGGGGTAATTGGGGATGGGTAATAAATGCTGACCCTGCTAGTGAATGATGGCCACATTCTATGAATGAATACATAGGAGATAACATGTTAAACTGAGGTGGATGTTAAAGTTCTCACAGTACTGTATTTCTATCTTCTTATCTCCACAGTTCAACACAATCTTGCTGTATTCCTCCACCACTGCCCCACACACACATTTCAAATGGAGGTGCGCTGTTTGCAATTTCTTGAGATCAGCTTACTTGTATATCTTTGGGTGTAGAATTGGATGGGTAGAGGAAATAAATTTATGATGAAAATATTTAAAGCAAGTGCCACAATGCAGGAGAAACATTCCAGTGGGCTTTGAAGAACCTTCAAAGGCAACTCAACCCACCGACAGTCTTTATTTATTCATATACAGCATAATTAAAAGAAAAATAGAGAGATTTAATGACAGATGGTTAATCCAACAATGCCAAGTCCCTCAGGGTCCCTTTATGGACCCGGTAGTGTCCAGGGATCCCCCTTTACAGCCTTTTGAATTAGGAATACCATATCTCAGACTTTTAGTGAGATTTCTTATGGCTCAGCTTTGGAATCTTAATCACCATTATCCAATGCAATTCAGGAGCTGCCTGGTGTGAGGTTCTTGTGGTGATGTGTCCTATACAAGTTCTACAGCAAGCATCCCAGAGTCTGGCATCACACCAAAAAAGTAGTAAAGTGACACACACTGGGAAGTTCCACAGGGAGCTCCATCCCATCGACAGCATTGGCTATGCTGCAAGATTGGCAGAAGGCCTGGGGTCCAGATGACCACATCAAGGAAATTCTTTCTGATCTTTCTTCAAACTTAAGGATGGCCAAAAATGAAATCCCTGGGAATTTCTCATTGCTGCATCTACATGATCTCAAAAATGGGGAAAAGAAACCTATCCCCCTGATTTTATTTTGAGAACTAATTTTCCACAGGATTGGAAAATCTATTGGCAAACAAGAATAAAAAGTGGTATTGCTAGTTTAAAAGCATTCTGCAAGTAGTCCTATTCACAGGCTGTGTCTCTCTTCCTTTCATCAATTCTTGTTCAGGATTTTGATGATTAATGCTGTGCCACAAAACTCAGGATGTGCTGAAAAGTGTGAAATGCTTTTAAAAAAATAACACTGGGAATTGTACTTTTATGAACAGCAATGTATATGTTGCGGTACTAATTCCTCTGTGGAGAACGCTATCAAATTGTGATATAGTCAGCATGACACATTATTATATATCAGTTGATATTAAAAAATGATTTCCTATTATTTCCCCAAATTGCTAGGGTCTGCAATATTTCAGGGTAGTCAGAGGAATGCAATTCCCCCTACCCCATACTTAATCTGTGATACATCTAATGAGTAACTGCAGAAAAATGCAATCTCTTCTGACAAAATGCTGGTGAAAGAAAATGACCAAGTGGTCATAATATTCCACACTTGAGACCATGTAACAATGGTCAAAAGTCAGTCCAACCTAAAATGGATTCTTCATATGTCCATTCAAGTCTTTTCCTCCCCCACCCCCAAACAGTCAAGCCAAAACTCCGTTTTCCTCTGCTTACTTCTTGGGGAAAAAAGGCAGAAGGTGTAAGCTGGAGATCCAGGAGCTGATCCTTTCTTATCTCATATCTTATTTCTCTTATCCTTTGACTTTGCACTCATTCCTGGGGTAATCTCCCAAGTGGGAACCAGGCAGACAAAATATAACTGATATGGGAGTGTCGTTCAGATGTTTCCTTCACCTTTATCTTCAGCCTCAGCCAGGCAAAGGCCAAAATGCTGACAAGCAGAAGTTATACAGGGTCCTCAGACAGCAGGGTTGCAAATCTAACTTTTGCACTAACATAGACAGAGACTACAATCCTTTGCAAGCATAGAATGGTATAACACAGAATGAGGCCATTAGGCCCATCATGAATTTTACAGCTCTTTGGGAGAGTTATAGAATTAATCCCAGTCCCATGCTCTTAAAGCATTTTAACTTTCAGGCAGTACATTCAAGATTACAAAACCTCACTATGTAATAAAATGTTTCCTCATGTTGCCTTTGACTCTCTACTCTGTCATTTTAAATCTTTGTCTGTTGGTTACCAATCCTTCAGGAAACAGCTTCTCCTTATTTAGTCTATCCAAATCTTTCATCTACATATCTTTAGTCATCCAGGAAGCTCTGTATTTGGAGCTTCCTTTCCTCCTCATGGAAGTTTGTCTACTCTGCACCCAAGCCATCCACTCCTTACAGACTTCCCAATTACTGATTTGTTTATCCAGATGTGATTATAATCTGCTTGAGTCAGGTTCCTTTACAACTCACTGGAGATGGCCCCCCCACCCCAGATAAGTATATTTACTCTTGATTATTCCTTGCGCTTTTCTCTAACTATTTTAAACCTGTTTCTTATGATCACTGTTCCCTAAACAATCTCTGGCTGAAACATACTCCACTTGCCCCACTTTCTTCAGAACAAGACCCAACACCGCTTTCTTCCTTGTTCAGTTGGGAAATTACTTATCAAGAAAGTTCTCTTGGACACAGTTTAAGAATTCCTCCCCCTTTTTGCCCTTTACACCGTTGTTGTTCTTTATTAGGATAATCAAAGTCCTCCCATTATCACTAATTTATGGTCCTTTATCTTTCCATTGCTTGTCTGCAAATTTGTCTTTCTGTCTCCTTCCCACAATTTTGTGGCCTTTATTATCTACCCAGTAGCATAAATTGCTCTATTATTCCTTAATTCTAACCAAATGTTTTTGACCCCTCAACTACATCTTGCCCTACTATGGATGAGTCTGAAATACTTAGTAAACCTATAAGAGTTAAATGAACAAACATACTCTTAGCCACCCTGAGATTACAAACAGTTCTTGCCATAGAAGAACATACATCACATCCAGTTGAGCTCAACCTTCACTCCTTTTTCTCATCCTATTCTAATTTCTTCCAATTTAATTAGAATCTCACACCATTCATGTTATTTTTAGCTACACCAGTCCATAGGTATATAAATTTCACAACCACACACACACACACACACACACACACAGACACACACATATATTTCTCAGTGTTAACTGGCTCCCGGGTGTTCCTTTGTTCAAAGGCACTCTAATGCTTGATTGAGGGACCTGATGTTTGGAGCAATGAGACCCTCTGTGAGCTAATGCCCTGCCCTTGCAGCCGATCCCTCCTCCCCCGTGACCCCCGCCCTGTGACCCCTCGCATCTTGTCATCATTCACCCGTGGCCTGGGATCCAGCAACGATATTAAGCCTTGGTTTGGTATAGTACCGACAGCCGCCATTGCCTCCCTGATGGCGCTGCTGTTCAATAGAGCTACTGGCCTCTGATTGGCAGCAGCTCTCAGCGAGTGTGACTTCCACTCTTGGGCAATAGATGATGCTCCGCACCTGGGAGAATCCAATGATGGTGGTAAAACCCAATGCTGTCTGTGCCTGTAAGGCTGTGCCTGTCATGAACTGGGTGCACTGTCTAGTCCTGGTAAATAGATCATCAGTGACCAGTGAGATGTAATAGTATGCAGCCATTTATGAGATTCCACCAAGCTTTGTAGCTGATCCTTGGAAGGAGTCAGAAGTGAAGAAGTTCAAAGCCACAGTGACTTTGATGGCTGCTGGCAGAGCATGAGGTCTTCGACCATGAGGGCACAGATGTCTGTGACCAACTCCTGGAGGTTCACATTCTCCTGCGGCACTGGGTCTTGGTCACCCCCAGGTAGTTCTGGCTTCAGCAGTAGATCTATGCTGAGGGTATGGCTTCCGTGTCCATCCTGCCCTTCATCTCCCTTCTTTGCCCTCTTGATGCCGGTTTTCTGCCCTTCCTGCAGAGGATGTTGCTCTTCATCGTCACTGGATGAAAAATCTGAGAGTTGTGCCCCCGTTGCCAGCTGAAGCCTTCCTAGTGACCAAGAGGCTGCCCACTTGTCCTTGGTAGCCTTGCTCCCAGCTCTGACCCCCTCATTATCCCGGGAGGGATCACTGCACTGCCCATTACACTGCCCAAAAACTTACTGCCATCTCTCCGTGCCACCTGTGTAGTAGCAAGGGCACCTCCTTCTGGCTGAGCCCCCTTTTGCATGATTCACTTTTTTATGAGGCCTAGGTAATTTTCTGAGGTTGCCAACTGGCTCCCTACTGGGTACCCATCCCTTCACCTGGTTCAGCCCAGACAGAGCTTGCAACGCTCTATCTCATCACTCCCTATTAACGGACCTTAATGAGCTCCTCAAGCACCTTAATTGGCCATAATCAGGGATCAGACAGAATTGTGATCCTTCCCTCTCCCCACTCTGACATACATGACCAGCACCAGGAATGGCATCAGGAAACCTGCACACAGCTTGTGCAGGTATTTTCAAACCAATATTTTATTTCTAACTCAAAAGTAAAGCAATGACTGCAGTAATTTAGTTGAGATCAGCAGAAATTTCTCTTCCTGGAATTTCAGGATATGAAAATTAAGTTTTGACTGGCCTCACCATGTGTACTAACACAAAATAAACAAGCACACCACTTGGCTTTACGCCAATTTGGTGTCAGTGGAGGACTGCAGCACCTAATTATAATTTTACACTTGCCCCACAGGATTAGTGCTCAAAGGCAGTGGTCACTACCTCAGAAAAAGTGCCATTGGGACCCAGTTACCAATTTGGTGGACAGGTGGCAATCAAAGAAGCATTACTGGATCTTACTGAAGCTCCACAAATCAATAAGCAGAATAGTTAGAAGGGGAAGAGGTTCCTGTGAAAGTTGCATGGCTTCTTTAAAAATATAATGCATAAAGTAAATGTTAACACTCATGTTGCTATTTTCAGTTGATATTTGACTGCAGGCTCTATTTCCTGCTTTGACAATGCATATGGATTCCTTCAATATAGCTTGAATAGAGGTAAAACACATTGTTTATTAAAGACACCGATGGAATTGCTAATTGTTACATTAACAGGTGCAGTTTGCCATGAGGGATATAATTATTCATGTAACATAGTTTGCTTACCAACTGGTACAGTGCTATTATTTCCCCAGAAAAGCTTCAAAATTTTGGCATGGATTCCAAATCTGTCCCATTACCCCAGAATACTGTACTGCTTAACTTTGCTTTGCACTATCTGTTCTCAATGGTGTGGCTGCATGACCAGAGCACTGAACCCCCACTTCAAACAGAGAACTGTATATTACCAAGGTCAAGTCTGTTAATGGAGCTTTTTAGAGAATTGTACCGCACCCTTAATGACATGCTGCAGGGACTGTCACCATTTCCTTCCTTGTAAGATTGACAATGGCAGCATATATTTATGCCTCTCTGAGCTGCCAAGCCTAAACCTGTGAGATGTATTTGGCCCACAATTTTATACAGGAGGTTGCAATGTATTGATCTAACTGATAAGCTTTAAGATTGAGAAATACTTAAGTCTACTTTATATGAAGGAAGGACTTGGGTTAGGTTCTGAAGAACTAAAGGCTGCAAAAGCAACTTACAGTAAAATGTCTGTACATGAGATACTCTGAGAGGCTGGCTGAAATATGGTTACATTTAGATTCATGTTATCACTCAAAAGTGAAGGCTCAATGGGGGTAATTTTAATTTTGAAGAGCAGGTGAACTTAGGACATATGCGAGGTAAAAACATCAAACTTGTTCTGAATTTGCATTCAACATGCCTATTGGCTGTTTTAATAGCTGTGAGTTTGGGTGTGGATGACCACCCAGAAGGAAAAAACATTAAAAACTGGGAAATAAGAATGCTGGTCTGAACTGCTCCTTGGGCCTGAATTTTTCCCGCATCAGGCGGGCTTGGCGGGAGCGGGCAGGGGCAGTCGAGAACCCGACCACTCCCACGATTGAGTCCACACCGCCATTTTAGATGGGTGGGCCAATTAAAGCCCACCCAGCATAATGCATGTCTCCAGTATCAGCGTGAAGGGGTGGGCAGGGGCGGGAGCTCAATGTCCACTGGGGCCAAAGGCGGCCCGGCGGCCTATTCAAAAATGGCACAGGCAGCCATGCGAAGGCTGTCATTGACTTGGATTACCGTAGTGAAGCAGGATGTTGTCGCAGAACAGGGCAGGCGGGAGGGCAGGTTGGCAGGGCAGTCAGCCACGGGTTTTTCTGATGAGTGTCTCGCTGCCCTCCTGGAGGAGGTGGCAGCGTGCCAGGATATCCTTGTCCCAAGGGACAGGAGGAGGAGGCTCCACCCCCCCTCACCAAACATGCCTGGGAGGAGGTGGCATCCAGGGTCAACTCCCGTGATGTGGAGAGGTGCACATGGGTGTGGTGCCGCAAGCACATCCATGACCTCCTGCAATCGGGAAGGGTGAGCACCATGTTGGCATGGGCCACTTAGCACAGCAGTTAGGAACTGTACCCCCCAGACTTCAGAGGTCTTAGTGAGTGGCAAATGTCAATGAGGCAGCAGCTGGACAAGGGGTTGAGCCCTGACTGCTTGGAATGTGTGTCTTGAAGCTTCAGGCTCACAAATTGGCTGAGCCCTGCGAGGTGTTCCACAGGTGGGGTTGGCCAGGCTGAAATACAGGTACAGGGTGGACTAATCAATGGTCCTCTCTCCTTTCAGGAGAAGACAGCCCACAATAACGCTGAGAGGCTGCGGACTGGCGGAGGAGCGCTTCACCTTCTAATCCTGTCCCAATATGAGAGGAAGCACTGGAGCTGGAGAGGCGCCAATCACCTAGGTCAACCGGCTGCAGTGAGGTTGGGGTGCCACAGGGAGGTAAGAGTGCAGTGCACTGAGGTCAGAATGTCTGTCATAGCGACCATTCCACTGTTGTCTCTATATTGATGTGAGTCTTGAACATGGAAACCCCATTGATAATGGAAAGATGTGGGCACCATGGTCCGGGTGCCAGGCATGCACATTACCAATATAATGACTTCAACTAACGACATGTCCTTGTTCTTCCTTTCAGGCTCACCAGAAAACTGTCGGGGTCAGGAGCCTGAAAGGTCGCTGCTCACCTCAGAGAACCCAGAGGATATAAACACACCAGCGTCACACCTTCTCAACCAGACAGGCACCAGCGCAGATACCAACACCTAGGTGGGCTTTAGATCATCGGCTAGTATCTCCGTGCACAGCGCTGAGGGCACTTCACACTCGCTTTGAGGTGTAGGTGGAGGCAGAGAGTGCCCAGGATGCCAGCAGTTGGAGGACATGCTCTGTCGGTGGCTGATGATGTGCCTCTGATGTCGTTCCTGAGGCAACAGAGGCTGGACGTCCAGCAAGGTGTGCAGGAGGATCTGGCGGAGATACATGAGGGAATGCTTGCCATGGTCTCTGAGCAATGCAATGACCCTCATGGCCGAGTGCACTGCCTCCTCCATGGAGAGAATGGCGACTCTCATGGAGAGGCTTCACCAGGAGCTCAATCTGGGCTTCCTGGGGATGTATTCGGACCTGCCAGTTCTCACACAGGCAATTACCTCAGGTTGTCATAGTGAGTGTGGGAGATGGATTGGGCACCCAGTCTCCCAGCGAGGTGCCCATGCATCAATGGTGAGCAGGGAGGTCCAAAGTGATATGACATTGGCGCACGAGCTGCTTGTTGACTCTGCGGGCTCTTCTCAGGGCGCTCCGGATGAGGGCAGCAGCTCCTCTGTCCCTCTGCCAGTGACCATGGCATCCGATGAGGCTGCGGCGACTGGGGAGATACCAGCTGTGGAACTGGCCGCTCCCTCCCAGGCAGGGCCAGCACAGGGTCTATGAACCAGAAGATGGCCACCAATGTCATAAAGGCCAACAGGACAGCAGAGCAAGCAGCTGTCTCCAATGCTGGTGCCAGCGAGGGGGGAGCACCTAGACATAGTGCCTGTAAGTGCGAACGTGAAGCACCTTAGGCACAACACGGGCTTATCATTGGTGATATTTTTTGCCCCAATTTTAAGTTCTTTATAAGTTGGTGTGATGGAGAACAGCTTTACATTTAATTTGATTTCTGTATGTCAGGCATCACGCCAGTAAATGTATTTGTTTTCAACAAGCCTCTGGGTGCTTCATTAGTTCTGCAGGTGCAGGGTAACCATGGTTTAATGAGTGACTTGTTTGTCATTGAACCTTATTGAAATGGCACATAGCGCATGTTGTTCACTAAGCGAATGTTCCTGTCAGGTATCGAGTATGGAGCCTGCAGCCCTGGCATGTGGTGATGGTTCATCTTTGGTAGGCTAGCTGAAGGAGCATTGGATCAAAGCCTCCCGGGTCTCCCTGCCTCCCTGGAGTTTGCCCAGGTCAGCGTCTATCCCCTCAGCGTTATCCTGAGCGTGCTCATCCTCAGACTCACTACTGGACTCATCGTCTGCAGCCAGAGCAGCTGTGTTAACATCTTTTGCCTCCGCTGAATCCCCCTTTCCAGCGCCAGATTGTGGAGAGTGCAGCATGCAACCACTATCAGTGACACACGATCTGGGGGGTACTGGAGTGTGCTCCCTGAATGGCCCAGGCATCGGAAGCGCATCTTGAGAAGACAGATGCTTCTCTCTACCACCTTTGTGGAGGTGTGGCTCCTATTGTACCGCTGCTCGGTCTATTCTTGGATGGCGGAGAGGCATCATGAGCCATCTTTTGAGGGGATAGCCCTTGTCACCTAGCAGCCATCCATCCAGCCGGGCTGGAGCACTGAAGAGCCTTGGCATCTGGGAGTGTCTGAGAATGTAAGTGTCGTGTAAGCCGCCTGGGTACCTTGCACAGACTTGCAGAATCCACATCCTGTGATCACACACTATCTGCACGTTCATGGAGTGGAATCCCTTCCTGTTGATGAAGGCACCCGGCTCACCCGCTGGTGCCTCGATGGCCACATGTGTACAATCGATTGCACCCTGGATGCGGGGGAACCCAACAATCGCTGCAAAGCCTCTGGCTCGCTCTGCCTGGCTGGCCTCTGAAGGGTTCTCAAAATTCCCACATTTTTCCTATCATCAACAAGGATATGACTTTTGGACTTTTAAACTGCTGAGTTAAGTGTAAAACACTGTAGACAAGAGGCTGGGCCCATGAAGGCCTAGGGCTGCACATGCCCGAGCTTATTGAGTGCAGTGCGGATTGTTTTGCCTGAACAGACAAGAGGAGACAGAATACACATTCTTCCCTTTAGTACAATCAACCCAGAGAAAGACTTCACCTCACACGAAACTGAAGCCCATCAAAATCTTGCATAAATAATCGCTACTAACTACTAAGGCAGGAAGGCAGCAATCAATGCAATTATGTGAACCCATCAATACTCCACACATACAATGGCTTTCAGTTTAAAACTAGTTACTAGGCAAGAAGACAATGATAAACATCATGCGAGCCCATTAAAAACAATGAGACAGCAATCACCGGGGAAGCCCACCAAAGTCAAACAAAGAACTAACCTTGATTTGGATTCCGATAAGAAATTCGAAAGACAGTATAACTGGGCAGTCAGTTACAAAAGAGAGACAGGGAGAAACCAACTAGCAGAAGGGTTGCTGTCTTGAAAACTGACACAAGGCAGTGAGCAGTTGGGAGCAGTTGAAACAGAGCTTAAGCAAGAAGCTCTGGAGGTTTTGCAGGCCCACAGGCAACATCACGGCGAGGGGCACGGTGTGGCAGGATCAACTGAAGACAACAAGGCCGCAACCGCAGCCTTCCACGAAGATCGATCACCCACAATCGCGTCCTCCACTCAACTGAAGAACCTTGGCAGATTCCACAGACCAGGACCGCGTGGGGACGGAAGGCCCCAGAGGACACAAAGAATGTACCCCAAAACTGCAACCGGCTTACCTGGCTGGATTTCAAACTGTCAAGGAACCCTGGTTGGTGAGCATGATCCCTGACCTCTCCTAGTTCAATTTAGTTAGGTTTTGGGGGTGGGACAAGGGTAAGAGGATTGGTAGCGTGATTTTCCCTCGTTATGCCTTGTGTTCCCCATTCTTAACTAAGTATACTTTGTAAGTCTGTGTAATCTCAGTAATCCTAATGTTATAAGTTCATTTGTGACTTCAATAAACACAGTTTTTTTCTTGCACCAAAACCAGTTGTCTGCTGCACTTTGTCACAACCTCCAATAAGTCCAATGTCTAGAACCCAGGGAGTGGGAGTGATTCAAACCGCTCAGAAGTCAGAGGTGAAACTGACACACACACCACAACCCCCTACACCTCGTCCATGTGGTAGTAAATGAAAGTCAATACACCCCTGAACAGAGCGTCTGCCACCAGCTTGACACAACTGTGGACAGCTGATTGGGAAACTCCACAAAAATCACCCACTGATCCCTGGAAAGAGCCGAAGGCATTGAGGTTGGGGGCCACTGTGGCCTTCAGAGCCACTGCCATGGGGTGCCCACCCACACAGTCGGATCTCAGGGCTGAGCATCTGACAGATGGAGGTTACGGTCTCCCTTGAGAGACGGAGCCTCCTTTAACATTGCATCTCAGACATATTGAGGTAACTGCATCGCTGCCTGTAAACCCTGGCAGCAGGATAGTGGCGTCTTCTGCGACCCCTTCCGCCTTGGACTTCCTGCTGGCCCTGCACCCCTTGTGCCTGCGCCTCTCCTCCCACAGGTTGCTCCCCTGGAGGCTGAATAGTGACTTTTGGCCTCCTCCCCCTTCTGCCTCTCTCTTCCTCCACAGAGGAGGTGCCTCCAGTGGAGACCACAATCCCCATTCCCAGGGTCACCTGGAAGGCCCCAAGTGGTATGACTTCTTCAGAGTCCTGAGGTGAAGCCTGTTATTTCTGTCAAAGCAGCTCTGAAGCAAAATGAAGTTGCCCTGTTCACACAAACAAGCAGCAGTAAGGTATAATCTAAAGTATTAACAACTCACATTCACGGGCCCACTCACCCCTCTTACCCTGCCTGTGGATGAGGTTTTTGAAAATGTAGCCTTCCCGCCTGCCCATTGTGCCTGTGTGACACCTTGAAAATCGCATAGGCTGTGCAAAACCAATTTCAATCGATGCCTCAAGGGCCTTAACTGGCCTGTTCATTAATGGCGGGTGCACCTCCGTCCTCATAGTTCCCCTGCCTACCGAAATATCGCGATGGTGTGCAGTGACATCAGGACGCATGCCCGATGTCATTGTACGTCATTTTATGTTCTGGTGTCTCAGGCCACTGCCCACACGCAGAATGTAAAATTCTGGCTTTAAAATGGAGCACTGGTAAAACTGGGAATTACGAGTACTGTCCGAACTTTCACTCTGAGGAGGTGAGACAATCATTGAATCCTTTTCAGGTGGCTGTGTGCCTCCAATTATATATCATTTTCATTTTTTAACTCAAGTCAGCAAGGTTTCTTATGGCTTGAGAAATCCGGCAAGTAAAATGAGGCAGGATTTAAGTGGCAGATTCAAAAGGCAAGTGCATTTACAGCACTACTGATGAAACATAAGACCACAAGACATAGGAGCAGAAATTAGGCCATTCGGCCCATTGAGTCTGCTTCGTCATTCAATCATGGCTGATAAGTTTCTCAACCTCATTCTCCCACCTTCTCCCCGTAACCTTTGATTACCAATCAAGAACCTATCTATCTCGGACTTAAATATACTCAATGACCTGCCACAGCCTTCTGTGGCAATGAATTCCATAGATTCACCACTCTCTGGCTAAAGAAGTTTCTCCTCATCTCTGTTCTAAAACATCTTCCCTTTACTCTGAGGCTGGGCCCTCGGGTCCTAGTCTCTCCTACTAATGGAAACATCTTCCCCATGTCCACTCTATCCGAGCCTTTCAGTATTCTGTAAGTTTCAATCAGATCCCCCCTCATCCTTCTAAACTCCATCAAGTATAGACCCAGAGTCTTCAAATGTTCCTCATATGTTAAGCCTTTCACTCCTGGGATCATTCTCGTGAACCTCCTCTGGACCCTCTCCAGGGCCAGCACATCCTTCCTGAGATACGGGGCCCAAAATTACTCACAATATTCTAAATGTGGTCTGACCAGAGCCTTATAAAGCCTCAGCAGCACATTCTTGCTTTTATATTCTAGTCCTCTCAAAATAAACGACAACATTGCATTTGCCTTCCTAACTACCGACTCAACCTGCAAGTTAACCTTAAGAGAATCCTGGACTAGGACTCCCAAGTCCCTTTGCACTCCAGATTTCAGAATTCTCTCCTCATTTAGAAAATAGTCTGTGCCTCTATTCTTCCTACCAAAGTGCCACTTCTTTGCCCATTCTCCTAAACTGTCCAAATCTTTCTGCAGCCTCCCCACCTCCTCAATACAACCTGTCCCTCCACCTATCTTTGTATCATCTGCAAACTTAGCCAGGATGCCTTCAGTTCCTTCATCTAGATCATTAATGTATAAAGTGAAAATTTGTGGTCCCAACACTGACCCCTGCGGAACTCCACTAGTCGCCGGCCGCCATCCTGAGAAGGACCCCCTTATCCCCGATCTGCCTCCTGCCAGACAGCCAATCTTCTATCCATGCTAGTACATTGCCTCTAACACTATGGGCTCTTATCTTACTGAGCAGCCTCCTGTGCAGCACCTTGTCAAAGGCCTTCTGGTAATCCAAGTAGATAACATCCATTGGCTCTCCTTTGTCTAACCTGCTCATTACCTCTTCAAAAAATTCTAACAGATTTGTCAGGCATGACCTCCCCTTGATGAAACCATGCTGACTTTGCTCAATTTTACCATGCACTTCCAAGTATTCTGAAATCTCATCCTTAATAGTGGACTCTAAAATCTTACCAACGACCGAGGTCAGGCTAATCGGTCTGTAATTTCCTGTCTTTTGCCTCACTCCCTTCTTAAAGAGGGGGGTTACATTAGTGATTTTCCAGTCCTCTGGTTTCCTCCCTGACTCCAGTGATTCCTGAAAGATCACCACTAACGTCTCTACTATCTCTTCAGCTATGTCCTTCAGAACTCTGGGGTGTAATCCATCTGGCCCAGGTGATTTATCCATTTTCAGACCTTTCAGTTTTCCTAGCACCTTCTCCTTGGTAATGGCCACCAAACTCACGAGTCTCTTGAACTTGAAACAGCTTGAAATAGGAATGTTTCTCCCAGGCCTAACAAGCTGCAGTCTTCACAGATCTTGTGATAAGCTGACTTCCCATCATCTCCCACACAATCTCTCTCCTGACTCCCATCTTCTGCCCCTCCCTCCCATAATCTAGAAGAACTAAAGCCGGAAGCAGGAGTTGGGAGGGGGGAAGGACTAAGGGTGGCGGTAGAAGTAAGGATGCCTGGGGGCAGGACTAAGTGGGATGGGGTGGGGAAGGACTAAATGGGGGGAGTTTGGGGGTGGGAAGGAGTTCCAGTGGGGGAGAAGAGGTTCCGGGAAGGAAGGGGTTCCAAGGGGGTAAGGGGTTCCAAGAGGGAAAGGCGTCTGGAGGTGGGGATGTCCAGGCGAACGTGCAAGGGAGGGCTCTGGTCAGTCCATGACTGTATCCTGGGGAGTGAACTAAGGGTGAGAATGTTATGAGGGAATGGTGAGAGTGACCAAGGGCACAGTGAGGTAGTAAGGCGGGAGGCTGAGGGTTCGACAGTATCATTGAAGATACAGCGAGGGTAGTCGGTGGGGACTTGGAGGCAGACACGGACCCTGGGGTAGAGAGGAAGCCAGAGTAGATGGGGCTGGGATTTTCGGGAAGGAAGGGAATGTGCACGTTCACCTGGACATCCCCAAAGGGAAAGGGTTGCGGCAGGTCGGTCATGGTGGGGATGTGGAAGGTGTTGACAGGGCTGTCAACAGTGATGGGGGAAAGGAAATGGTGACTGGGGGAGGGGAA
Organism: Carcharodon carcharias; assembly: GCF_017639515.1. Classification (NCBI taxonomy): domain Eukaryota; kingdom Metazoa; phylum Chordata; class Chondrichthyes; order Lamniformes; family Lamnidae; genus Carcharodon; species Carcharodon carcharias. The sequence goes on from NC_054470.1 coordinate 70,141,403, forward strand.
AGGATGGAGGAGTGAATGAAATACTGAACCACCACCATGCTTTCCAAATCGAAAGTGAAACGAGAGTTGTGGTGGATGAGAACAGGTGCTGCATGGGAGTGTGATCATTTTGTGGGCGGAGATGCAGGTCAGCTCAGATGGACAAAGGAAAGCAAACCTCCGCAGGCAGCATTGAAAATGCTCAGGACATTGAGGTGATATGGGAAGGATCTGCATGCGTGGGAGACTACTTGCACGAGGCTCCAAAATTCCCGGCCACACAAACACTTCTCCCTCCAGAATCACTCGTTGGTCAGCTGCTCCCTCTGCAGTGGATGAGGTTGAAGGGGGTCACAGGCAAAGGGGACTTGGAGGGAGAGGACAGCTTTTGAGATTACTGCGTGGATGACCCAGGGACGTCCAGTTGCCACTCCTCTTCCCTTCGTGTGCCCACGGGCCCCAGCCTGACTCCTTGAGGAGAAGCAACACCTGGAGGGACATTGAGGTGCCCCGTTTCCCTCTCGCGTTGCCACTGCAGTAACTCACCCATGGCTCCTATGATGGAGTGCAGGTCTGCACACATCTCCACATTCTGGTGGACCAGTCTCCATGGTGTCCATCTTCCTTCCCATGGAGACCTCCATACTTGAATGTGTGGGCACCACTTCATCAGAGATCAAGCAGTCGCACTCCTCCGACTCGTGAGCCATCTGTTGAGGGCTTCCAACAACTCTATGTGCTGTTCCCCATTTTCTGCTGACTCTCCAGAATGAATTGGAAGGCTAAGTCCAGAGGTTCATCATCTGACTCGGATCTCGCAAATGCCTCTTCCTCAGCAGCCTTCCGAGTGCTGGGGAGCTCGGCTGCACATGCCCCATCCTGCGTCGGACACGCATCCGTCTGGACCACCAGCTTGTGAACCCGAGCCTGCTCTAGATCTAGGTCTCACCGAGGTGTGTGTCTCTGCGCTGGTGGAGGGTGTGGGTAAGCGCTGTAACGGGTCTTCCAGGCTGCTTTTTTTCCAGCTCTTCAATGGAGAATGTATCCTCTTGGCTGGAGGTGAGGACCTGGATGGAGCTGAGGGACTGGCTGGCTGAGTGCGTTGGTCGCTTGGCAGAGCTCCCTGTGAACCAAAGTAGAGATAAGTATTGCATGGTAGCAGAGTGAAAAGCAGGAGAGAGAGTACTCACATTTGCGTTGAGAGAGGGATGATGTGGTGCAGGATCCTTACAATGGTGTTTGCCACCGAACTTACCATTGCCTCAGGTCCACGTCCTCACCAGTCAGCGCGATGGCACAGTCCTCAAAGTGCATGAGGAGCCTAATGTGGGCCACTCCACCCCCAGTTTGGAACTTCTCCCTGCTGACTTAAGCAGGCTTCTCACCACACAACATTCCACGCGGTGCCATGTGTCCTGCTCACAGTCCCTCCCTCTATTTATATGCAGGACAAGCCGGCTTACAACAGCAGGGAGAAGTCCCAGACTGGGGTGGAGTGGCTCTCACTCACTTTGAGGAACCTGCCATCGTGCTAACTCCTGCCCCTCAAGGAGTCAAAGCGGGGCCCTCGGGCACCCGAAGGGAGGAGGAGCGGCAGCTGGACACACCTGGGTCATCCACTCAGGAACCTCAGAGGCTGCCCGCTCCCTCCGAGTCACTTTTCCTGTGACTCCCTCATCCTTTGGCACTGCAGAGGAAGCAGCTGGACCATAGGAGTTCAGCCAAAGCAAGCAGGGGATCCCAAGGCCTCAGCTCTCCAGAGGTCCCAGGCCAAAGGCATCAGAGGCAACAGAAAAACCATTGCACAGACTGTCTCCACCCCTGCTGCGAGTGTCAGGGCAGAAACTAGAACTCTAAGGCTGCACTGGAGTGCTGACTGGGCTGCATTAAAGTGCTTCATTTGGAGTTTGATGAGAGAGGGACATTTAAGGGTTAATTTCTATCTAATCTCTCTTTAATTTAGCAAGTAACTAAAAGTTGCTCTATGGACTGGGAGAAGATGAGTTTTAGTCCAACTTTAAAAGGGATTATACAGGCTCTGTTTGCAGCTGCAGCTAGTTAATTATTTAACAGTCTTAAATAGTTTTCAGAAGTTAGATTCAGACAGCATAAAAGTAAACCATCTACAGTGCTGCTTTTGTCTGCACTGGAGTGCTGCTTTGGGTTGTATTAGAGTGCTTCTGTTGGAGTTTGGTGAGAGAGGGAAGGAGGTGATCCTTTCATTTTCTACCTTTCCTCAGTAAGAAAAGCAGCAGCCTTGGTAATTAGGACCTGTAAGTATTTCTTTTGTCCTTAATATTCTCAAAACCAGAGGAAGTTAAAGTAAAGGGAGCTATTTAAGTGTAGGCCATGGCAGGGCAGCTCGGGCCAACTGGAATGGTCCTCCTGTATGATATGGGAAGTCAGGAACACCTCCAGTGTCCAGGGTGACCACATGTGTAGGAAGTGCCTCCAGCTGGAGCTACTTGAAATCTGTGTTTCAGAGTGAAGTTGTGGCTGGAGTCAGTGTGGAGCATCTGCAGGGGTGAGATCTTCGTGGATAGCATGTACAGTGAGGTGGTCACCGCAGGCAAAGAGTGCACAGGTAGAAAGGGAATGGTTGACTGCCAGACAGAGTAAAAGCACTAGGCACTTAGTGCAGGAGTCCCTGGGTCCATCTCCCTCTCTAATTTTCCTCTGCCTTGCAAATACTCCTGCAAAGGTATTGGTCCCAGTCCTGCTGGGGTGCAACCCGTCCAACTTATACAGGTCCGATCTTCCCCAGAATCAGTCCCAATGCCTCAGGAGTCTAAATCCTTCCCTCCTACACCATCTCTCCAGCTGTTTTGGATACTGCTGGTGGAGATTGTTTCTTGGGGAATGTAGTAAGAGCTAAGTTCATGACACCAGGAAAGGCTCAGCTGCACTGGGTTGGGGGTGGGGGTGGGGGGTTGTTGGGGGGGTGCGTGGGGTGGCGGGGTGCAGTAGAGAGAAAAAAAGAGTGGGAGAGCAATAGTGATTGGGGATTCTATTATAAGGGAAACAGATAGACATTTCTGTTGGCATGTTGTCTCCCTGCTGCTAGGGTCAAGGATGCCACTGAGCAGCTGCAGGACATTCTGAAGAGAGAAGATGAACAGCCAGAGGATGTAATCCATATCAGTACCAACGTCATAGGTAAAAAGAGGGATGAAGTCCTGAAAGCACAATATAGAGAGCTAGGAAATAAATGAAAAAGCAGACCTCGAAGGTAGTAATCTCAGTATTACTCCAAGTGCCACGTGCTAGCGAGATCAGGAATAGGAGAATAGACCAGATGAATGTGTGGCTAGAGAGATGGTGTAGGAGGGAGGGATTTAGACTCCTGAGGCATTGGGACTTATTCTGGGGAAGATCGGACCTGTATAAGTTGGACGGGTTGCACCCCAGCAGGACTGGGACCAATATCTTTGCAGGAGTATTTGCAAGTACTGTGGGGGAGGGTTTAAACTAGGTTGGCAGGTGGGTGGGAATCTAAGCAGGGAGACGGAAGAGAGGGAAACAAAGATAGAATGAAAGACAGAAAAGTAGAAAGCAAAAGTGGAAGGCAGAGGAAACAATGGCTAACAGCAAATAGGGCTATAGTACAAAAAATGATGTGTGAAAATGTTAAAAAAGCAAGTCTAAAGGCATTATATCTGAATGCATGGAGCATTCGCAATAAGGTAGATGAATTAACAGCACAAATAGATGTAAACAGGTACAATATGATTGCAATTACAGAGACATGGCTATAGGGTGACCAAGGTTGGGAACTGAATATCCAAGGGTACGTAGGATGGACAGGCAAAATGGAAAAGGAGGGACATGGCATTTTTAGTTAAGGATGAAATCAGTGCAATAGTGAGAGAGGGTATTGGCTCAGAAAAAACTGGCTGGAGCTAAGAAGCAACAAGGGTTGGAAAACATTGATTGGAGTTGTCGATAGGCCTCCAAACAGTAGTGCTAAGGTAGAGGACAGCATTAAACAGGAAATTAGAGATGCATTTAATAAGGGTGCTACAGTAATTATGGATAACTTTAATTTATATATAAACTTGGCAAACCAAATTAGCAATAATACTTTGGCGGATGAATTCCTGGAATGTATACAAGATGTTTTTTTTAGACCAGAATGTCGAGGAACCGATGAGGGAACAGATTATTCCAGCTTTGGTATTGTGCAATGAGAAGGGGTTAATTAATAATCTTGTTGTGTGGAGTAACAGTGACCATAACGTGATGTAATTCTTCAGTTGAATGGAAAGTGAAGCAGTCTGATCTGAAATTAGGGTCCTAAATCTTAACAAAGGAAACTATGAAGGTATGAGGCGTGAATTGGCTAAGGTAGATTGGGGAACTTCATTAAAAGGCATGACGGTGGATAGACAATCGTTAATATTTAAGGAATAAATGTATGCGTTGCAACAGTTATACATTCCTTTCTGGTGCAAAAATACAATAGGAAAAGTAGCCCAACAATGGCTAACAAAAGAATTAAGGATATTATTAGATCCAAAGGGAGTCATATAAAGTTGCTAGAAAAAGTAGCAAACCTGAGGATTGGGAGCAGTTTAGAATTCAGCAAAGAAGGGCTAAGAGATTGATTAAGAGGGGAAAAATAGGATATGAGAGTAAACTTGCAAGGAACATAAAAGCGAACTGTCAAAGTTTCTATAACTATGTAAAAAGAAAAAGATTAGAGAAGACAAATGTAGGTCCCTTACAGTCTGGAACAGAAGAATTTTAATAGAGAACAAGGAAATATCAGAGCAATTAAACAGTTACTTTAGTTCTGGCTTCATGGAGGAAGGCACAAATAACTTCCCAGAAATGCTAGGGAACCAAGGGTCTAGTGAGAAGGAGAAATTGAAGGAAATTAGCATTATTAAAACAGTAGTGCCAGAGAAATTAATGGGACTGGGAGCCAATAAACCCCCAGGGCCTGATAATCTACATGTCAGGGTACTAAAGGAGGTGGACATGGAAATAATGGATGCGTTAGTTGATGATCTTCCAAAATTCTTAGCCTAACATCAGTAGTAGAGAAAATGCTAGAGGCTATTATAAAGGATGTGATAACAGGACACTTAGAAAATATCAGCAGGATTAGACAAAGTCAACTTGGATTTATGAAAGGGAAATCATGTTTGACAAATCTACTGGAGTTTTTTGAGGACATAACCAGCAGAATAGATCAGGGAGGGTCAGTAGGTGTGGTGTATTTGGATTTTCAAAAAGCTTTTGAAAAGTCCCACATAAGAGATTAGCGTGTAAAATTAAATACATGGGAATGGGGGGTAATATATTGGCATGGATTGAGAATTGGCTAGCAGACAGGAAACAGAGAGTAGGAATTAACAGGCCTCTTTTGGAGCAGCAGGTGGTGATTAGTGGGGTACCACAGGGATCAGTGCTTAGGCCCCAGCTATTCACAATATATATATCAATAATTTGGATGAGGAAACCAAATGTAATATTTCCAAGTTTGCTGACGACACAAAACTTGATGGGAATTTGAGTGCTTATGAGGATGCTAAGAGGCTTCAAAGCAATTTAGACAGGTTGAGTGAGTGGGCAAATACATGGCAGATGCAGTATAACGTAGATAAGTGTGAAGTTATCCACTTTGGTAGGAAAAACAGAATGGCAGAGTATTACTTAAATGGGAAATGTTGATGTACAAAGGGACTTGGGTGTCCTTGTACACCAATCACTGAAAGCACGCATGCAGGTGCACCAAGCAGTTAAGAAGACAAATGGTATGTTGGCCTTCATTGCAAAAGAACTTGAGTACAGGAGCAAGGATGTCTTGCTGCAGCTATACAAGCTATATATGCAGCTTGGTGAGACCACATCTGGAGTATTTTGTGCAGTTTTGGTCTCCTTACCTATACTAGCCATAGAGGCAGCTCAGCGAATCACCAGACTGATTCCTAGGATGGCAGGATTGTCTTATGTGGAGTGGTTGGACTAACTAGGCCTGTATGCACTGGAGTTTAGAAGAATGAGAGGGGATCTCACTGAAACATATAAAATTCTGACAGAGATGGACAGACTGGATGCAGGGATGATATTTCTTCTGGCTGGGGGGGATGGTTCTAGAACAAACGGTCACAATCTCAGGATACGAGGTAGGCCATTTAGGACTGAGATGAGGAGAAACTTCTTCACTCAGAGGTTGATGAACCTGTGGAATTCTCTACCACAGGGGGCTGTGGAGGCCGAGTCACTGAATACATTTAAGAAGGAAATAGATAGATTTCTGGACTCTGAAGGGCATCAAGGGGTATGGGGAGAGAGCAGGACTATGGCATTGATAGAGGATCAGCCTTGATCATATTGAATGGCGGAGAAGGCTCATAGGGCCGAAAGACCTACTCCTTTTGCTGCTTTCTATGTTTTTATGTTTAAAAGTTAACAAATTCTGACCACAGTTGGTTGCATGGGTGAAAACATTTTGCCACTTTATAATCTGGAAACATTCACTTTCACTGAATAATGCGTAATGGTGTCTTTCAGCTTGACTGACAGGCTTCGCGACTCCTGTCCACCCTCACTAGCAGTTCAGATGTTTGCAGCTGGCCTATGAGTGATTCTGGAGGGAGAAGTGTGTGTGTGGCAGGGCCTTTCAGGGCCTCGTACAAGCACTCTCCCAGGCCTGCAGATCCTTCCCATATCACACTCACCTCAATGTCCTGAGCATTTTCAATGCAGCCTGCTGGGGTTCGCTTTCCTTTGTCCATCTGAGCTGACCTGCATCTCTGCCCACACACTGATCACACTCCCATGCAGCACCTGATCTCGCCCACCACAACTCTCGTTTCACTTTCGATTTGGCAAGCATGGTCCTGCTACGATTTTCCCTATGCTCCCCCATCCTTTTCCCTCCCCCAATCACCCATTTCCTTTCCCCCATCACTGTTGATGCCCCTGGCATCATCTTCCGCCTCCCCACAATGACCAACCAGCCACAACCCTTTTCTTTCGGGGATGTCCAAGTGAATGTGCACATTCCTGTCCTTCCTGAAAACAAACCCCCATCCACATTAACCTCCCCAATCTCCTCCTTCTCACCCCCAGGGTCTATGCCTGCCTCCAAGTCCCCAACAACCACCCTTGCTGTTCCTTCTACTGATTCTGTCACACCCTTATTCTCCCACCCTAAATGCCTCACTCTGCCCTCGGTCATTCTCCCTATTCCTTCATTTCGTGCCCACCCTCAGTTCATTCCCTAGGAGGCAGTCATGGATTCATCAGAACCCTCCATTGCACCTTCCCCTGGAGATCCTCCCCGCCATTCCTCCGGATTCCTTCGCCCCCAACTCCTCTACCTTAGCCCTCCCTGACTCCTTGAGACACACTTACCTCTTCCCCTAGCCCTACACCTTCCCAACTCCTTTCTTCCTTCACCCCAACTTTTTCCTTCCCTGGACTCCATCCTCCCCCTGTGTTAATATGGCCATCACCTTGTTAAAACCAATTGCTAGTTAAACAGGTGATGGGCGTTAATCATCCCATTAAAAAATGGAATAAAAGGATACAGCTAGAACACTTGGTGGGGGGGAGCGGGAGCGGGAGCGGGAGCGGGAGCGGGAGCGGGAGCGGGAGCGGGAGCGGGAGCTATTTGGAAGTCAACAGCACTGAGGAGTTGTCTTGAAAATAAACCAGTTTGAACCAAAAGGCCTGCCTGGATTAATTCTTCCACTGCAACCTCTTACTGTGAGTAGCAGAGGATGAACCTTAAGCTTTGCTGATTGATTGCTGTATATGAAGATTTCTGTCTCAATCCTCTGAGGGAAAAGAAGTGTACTGTTGCTGACAATTTAAGTTATGGAGTGGCAGAAGGACAGTGCAAAATCGCAAGCTTTGATTATCCACCAGTTTTGTCTGACTCTGAACCTTATCAGCAATGGAAGGCTAATGTTGAAATGTGGACCCAGGTTACTGCTATACCCTGGAAGATACAATGTATGGCTTTGGTGTTATCATTAACAGCCAAAAGTAAGATAAGGAGTAAAGTATTTTCAGAGTGGAAAGTGGATTTGGATCATGAAGATGGATTGAACATTCTGTTACAATTTTTGGATAGGTTTTACAAGAAGTTGAGTTATTGGAAGCATGTGAAGCTTGGATGATCTTTGATAGGTTTAGGAAATCAGATGATCAGTCCATGGAAGATTATATCATGGATTTTGATAAATGGTATAGGAGGCTACAGAGATTTGAATGTGAAATTCCAGAATCGGTATTGGCATTTAAATTACTGGACTGTACTCGCATTTCCCATGTTGATAGTCTTTTAGTATTACAGGGATTCAGTTCTGGGGGAGAAAATCTCTCCTAGATCAAATGGCTGCTGCCCTAAAAAAATTTTGGGTAAACAGTCATTCCCTGCCACTTTTTTTTAGCAAAAATGAACAACTATGCTGTGAAACAAAGGATAGAGGATTCAATGGTGACTGAATTTTTCAGTCGACCAAATATTAGACGAAGATTCCAATACAAAGATGGAGTTAATGACAAGAGGTCTGAAAATGGTCGTAAGACGAGCCAATTTGAGAGTCGGGACAAAAAGCGTGTCTGGAATGGTGACCATAGACTTTTAAATCCAAAAAATGCACGGGGAATGGTTAATCAAAGTTTTTGGTGTGATTCCCAGTACCACTGCACAGTGAAGGAATCACTGTCTTAGAAGTGACCCACGAGACAGATTAATGTGAAACTGAAAATCATAATGGTGACTGCCATGATAGCTTTGTATTGATCACTGAGAGTTTGAATCCGGTGATGAGCATCTTGATGGTAGATTCCTTCAACTGTGCAGTTCTGGACAGTGGCTGCACTTTACAGTGTGTGGCATGGAGTGGCTTGACTGCTATCTGAAGTCTCTCGATGAGGCAGACAGGTGGAAGGTCAAGGAGTATGAAAGCTTCACCTGCTTCAGGTTTGGAGATGACAATACATTAACATCCTCCCTTGTAAGATAGCAGGGATCAATCTGTTTATCAGTACTAATGTGGTTTCTAGTGAGATTCTGCTATTCTGCGGTGAAGAAGGCTCAGATGATGCTAGATATGAAGAATGATAGAGCAGTCATGTTTCGGGAAGAAACGTGGATCTACATTTTACTCGGTCAGGCCATTACTGCTTGCCACTAAGGAAGCCAAGGATTTCTCATCAAAGTTCATGAAGTTTTGTTAACTGCTGAGAACAAGAATTTGGTGGACAAGAAGAAGATAATTTGGAAATTACATAGACAGTTTGTACATCTGGTACCACAGAAACTGAAGACTCTACTTCGAGATGCGGGAGTGGTTGATAAAGGATATGATAATCTTATTGAACAAATCACTGCTCAGTGTGAAATTTGCCTTAAATATCGCAAGACACCACTGCGACCTGTTGTGAGCTGCCACTAGCCAGAGAGTTTAACGATGCAGTGAACTTTCAATGGACTCGAAAGTTTGGGACAAGGATAGGGTTTTTTTTAAACTACGCTTCATAGAAATGGCAACCAAATTTAGCCTAGCCACTGATACACAGTAAAAACAAAAGGACCATTGTTGATAAGGCCATGGAGAAATGGGTAGGAATGGGATTAGGAACACCAACTAAGTTCCTCACAAATAATGGTGGGGAATTCGCCAATGAGGAATTTCGAGATATGTGCAAAAATTTAGACATCATAGTTATGCACACTGAGAGCCCATTTTGTAATGGTCTTTGTGAAAGGAATCATGTGGTAATAGATGACATATTAAATAAAATATTAGCTGATCAACCAGTTTGTAAATTGCAAACGGCACTAGTATAGGCAATGCACACAAATAACTCTCTGTAAATGGTTGGGGGGTACAGCCCCTACCAGTGGCATGCCGAAGAAATCCAAAGTTACCTTCAGTGTTGTCAGATGCTCCCCCTGCTCTAGAAGGGATGAGCATTAGCTCCACTTTTTCTGCTCATCTGAAAGCTTTGCATGCAGGCAGAAAAGCTTTCATTAAAGCTGAGGTTTCAGAGAAAATTCGGTGGGCCCTACAGCACCACATAAGACCATCAGGAACACAGTTTAGACAAGGAGATTTGGTATATTATAAAGGGGAAGAAAGAATCTGGAAAGGTAATAGGGAGTGACGGGAAAGTAGTAATTGTGCAACACGGCAATCAAACTGTTAGGGTACATTCTTTGTGGTTAATTGGTACTGACTATACCTTTAGATGTTCTGAACAGGGCATAGAACGTGAGGAGGCACCATGCACTTCACATACACATACAATGGGTAGTTATGAGGAGCAGACAATGGCAGATACATGGTTGATTGACTATGGACAAAGGTCCTGAGGTACAGGACAATGCTATTTGCCCAAAAGGGCAACTACCCTAAATAGAAACAAAGGTAACATACATGCCAGAAAGGACCAGTGTGTGGAGGGATACCACTATCTTAGGGACAGCAGGAAAGCCCACTGGTAATTATAAACATTGGCTAAATATGCAGGAAGAAGGACAGGAGACAAGACCTATCGATCAGCAAACCGAGATGAAGATGTGGCAAACCGAGGTAAAGATGTGGAAACCCAGAAAGCATAGTATGAGTTCTTACAGTGGACCAGGAAGTGACTCTAGAAAAAAAACACAGACTTGCAAACAGAGTTCTGTTCGCATGGGAGAATGATTATATAGTAGCATTCCAGAAAGGGAGAGGAATGTGAGTACAGACCATAGCTTAACAAGGAGGTCTAGAGAGCAAGCTAGCAATCTCAGTGGAAGTAGGAGTCCTTATGACTGAGAGATTCTAGTAGCTGCTAATAAATTGGAAAGTAAGCTGATAAAGGAAGTCAAACAGAAAGAGTTAGAAAGTTGGAAGGAGTTTGAGGTATATTCTGAAATACCTGACCGAGGACAGCCAGTTTTATCTCACAGATGAATCTGTACAGAAAAGGTACTCCCAGACAGCACGTATAAGGCCAAAACAAGATTAGTAGTCCAAGGCTTTGAAGAGAGACTAGAAGATTAGGATGTCAGAGTGGACTCACGTACTGCGAGGAAAGTGAGTTTGAAGATTTTTTTTTAGCTATTTTGGCATCCTGTTCCTGGGAGTGCAAGTTGATTGATGTAAAGGCTACATTTTTACAGGGGGAGATAAAGGGAAGTTTGTTTTGAAACCAGCCAAAGAAGCCAGGAATGTAGAAGGAAAGCTATGGAAATTGAACAAGTGTGTTTATGGATTGAATGATGTGCCAAGAGTTTGGTATTTGACTGTGAGGTCTATCCTGTTGAAAACAGGTTGCATTCAGTTAAAGGCAGACCCCACAATGCTCTTTTGGTACCATAAGGAGAAACTAGCTGGAATCTTTATCATACATGTTGATGACTTCCTGTGGGGAGATTCTGTAGAATTTGAATAAAGGATAATCAAGATAAAGGAGTTCCAGGCTTCAGGGGCCTTTAAATACATAGGTTTAGACATTAAATGGAGCAAGCTAGGAGTGACATTGGATCAACAATCTTATCTAGAAAATGTTAATCATACCCCAATAATTCGTGGTAGATCCTCACAAAAACAGGATCCTGCTACCACGGAAGAAACGGAACAGTTGAGAGGCTTGATTGGACAATTGAACTGGTTGTGCACTCAGACTAGGCCTCTCGCTAGTTATGATGAGTTGGAGCTGAGTACCATGATGAAACATGACACAGCTGAGCACATTCTGAGAGCAAATAAAACACTTAAAATTCAATTTTGAGAGATGTGTGCTCAAGTTTCCAGCCTTGGGTGATCCAGAAGATATGAGAATGGCATGTGAAGCATCACTAAAAATGACCAATCTGCCAGTTGGGTACTCTTGCACATCAGGGTTTATCATATTCTTGGTGGGAAAGAATGATAAATGTTGCTCACTGGTTTGGGAAGCCAAGAAAATAAAAAGGGTAGTGAAAAGCACCTTAGCTGCTGAAATGTTAGCCTTGGTAGAAGCATCAAATATGGGGGTTTATTTATCCAATATACTGACAGAAATATTATATAAGGGGCAATGTGGGAAAAGTTTGCCCATAAAAATGTTATGTTGATAACCAGTCTCTTTGGTACAACGTTCATTCCATGAAAAGTGTCTGCGGAAAAAAGGCTATGAATAGACCGAGCCAGCATAACGGAGATGTTAGAGAGAAGAGCGATCTCTAAGAAACAATTGGTTGACACAAGTCACCAACTATCAGACTGTTTTACAAAAAGAAGTGCCTGCTCTAAGAAATTATTAAATGTATTGGAAGAGGGGTGTCTCATGATGCAATGAAAAAATATTGTTTTTGTTTATATATGTGGTAAAATAAATTTGGGAATTTATAGATGTGGAAATACGTGACATTATTTCCTTCTGTTTGTTTAAAAAAAAATGTTCTTTAAGTTTCTTTTAAAAAGAGGGGAATCTGTTAATATGGCAATCACCTTGTTAAAACCAATTGCTAGTTAAACAGGTGATGGGCACCTAAATACAATAATAAGATACAGCTGGAACACTTCGTGTGGAAGCTACTTGGAAGCCAGTAATACTGAGGAGTTGTCTTAAAAATAAACCAGCTTAAACCAAAAGACCAGCCTGGATTTAATTCTTCCACCACAACCTCTTATTGTGAGTAACACCTGGACTCCTCCTTACCCTCTCCACACTCCTCCTCCTCGTCTTTTCCTGCCCTCATGAACCCCTTCCCTGACACCTTCCTCCCCCTTACACCTACCTCCCTCATAGTCCCACCCCAACACCTTTGCTCCCTCCCCTCAACCTTACCCCAACCTGACACCTTCATTCACTCCCCCAACTTGACCCACCTGCCCCCCACCCCCCCACCCGCCGATACCTTTGTTCCTCTCCCAGTCGATCCTCGTTCTTACTATCCCACCCCCCGGTACATCTTCCTCCCCCAAACACAGCTGGACCTACCTCTCCACCCTCTCAACTGTCATCCGTTGTGAGCAGACCCTCAATAGTGGTTTCCACCTCCTATGAGCTGCTTTGCAGCAGGCCATGTCCATGAGAATCCACCCAGCATGGCATGGATGTTCCTCCAGGATCCTGTTGCTATTGGGCTTCAGCATCTTCTGCTCCTCAGATATCTGCAATGTGAGCAAGGCCCTGACAGTAAGTCCTGACTTCTGCACATCACATCAAGATATGTTCTGCACCGGCATGTTTTCCTGCCAACGTGGGCGAAGGACCCAGCGTGGAGGGAATGATTCCGGCGGGCTGGCCTTATGATATGCAGATGTATTACAATGAGGTTCCAGATGTCTGACAGTGGGAAATGTGGCCCACCATTGTTGGGCTGAGCAGGTGACAGCAAACTGGTTTCACAACGTCATGAAATCCATTTTTTAGCCTTTTCGCCCTATTGTCCACTCACGCCGCCGAACACACCCGACACCAGTAGGCACGGGAGAATTCCACGCCACAAAACAGCAGAACACAGTTTGAGAGTGGTAACAAAGGTGGATAAAGAGAATACAGATGACTCTAGGTTAGCACAATTTCGGAAGCGCCTATACGAACGGAGATCATAGCTACCTTCTATGACCAATGTTATCTTGGTGATTGGCCCTGAGGATGTTCAGTTCATATAATCTTTAATAAACTTTCAAGGCTTTGACTTCATTGTTGATATATAGATTCAGTTCTGCAGCCTTTATCTGTGATCTTATAAAATTTCACACTCCTAACAAATGGCAGTCGAAATGGGACATGAGTTCTTATGTATTGCTAGTTTCGTTTCATATGTCCCATGTTACAGTTTATCTTGGCTTTATTTCATTTCAAGATAGTGTGAAATAACCAGCTGAATCTGAAATGAAAATGGGAAACTTAAGAAACACAAAGGCTGCATTAATGCAACAGGCCGTATTGACGGATATTAAGACAGTAACTAATGAGTTAGTAAATGTTGAAACATTATTCAGAAACTAAATGGTGAGAAGTTAGATGAAGAAAGGCAACGTAAGACCTAAAGAGGTCGTGGCACCATCATTGTCTACTCAAGTAAAGCAACCTAGAAGTCTGGATTTAAACTAGAAGAATAAGCAAGTGTGAAGTAAAGAATTGGAGAGGAAAAGACAAATTTCCCTTTGCATCATTTTCACATGAAGGCCAAAACTGCTCCCGTCCCTCCCAGAGTAGATAATTTGTACTCAGGAGATGTCTTTCCACAGTTTCGTGAGAAGCAGCTGGTCTGTCACCTAGTCCTATTCCTACAAACCCACTGCCTGGTTCCCAGTTGCACTCATCCTGGACTAGATTCCCATTGCACCCAGTGCCCAAACCCAATCCCCTTGATGGAGTTTAGAAGAAGGAGGGGGGATCTGATTGAAACTTACAGAATACTGAAAGGCGTGGATAGGGTGGACGTGGGGAAGATGTTTCCATTAGTAGGAGAGACTAAGACCCGAGGGCACAGCCTCAGAGTAAAGGGAAGATGTTTTAGAACAGAGATGAGGAGAAACTCCTTTAGCCAGAGAGTGGTGAATCTATGGAATTCATTGCCACAGAAGGCTGTGGAGGCCAGGTCATTGAGTGTATTTAAGACCAAGATAGGTTCTTGATTGGTAAGGGGATTAAAGGTTATGGGGAGAAGGTGGGAGAATGGGGTTGAGAAACTTATCAGCCATGATTGAATGACGGAGCAGATTGATGGGCCGAAAGGAGCAGAAATTAGGCCAATGTCTTATGACCCGGTAGCCAGTCCCCAGTACCATTCCCCAGATCTACAGTGCTAAGCCCACTCTTCCCTGTTTTGCTACCCTGTCCAACTCACCCAGTCCCACTGTCCAGACCTGTCAAATTCCAATGCCCAGTTCAAGTGCCCAGTCCCACACCACAGTCCAGGTGTTGACTCTCACTCCCCTTAGCCCCAGTGTTGACTCTCACTCCCCTTAGCCCCAGTGTTGACTCACTCCCTCAGCTCCACTGCTGATGGAAGTACCAAATCTTAATACAGCAAGCCTGAAGCCAGGGATTATGTGATTCAGAGACAGCAACCAAATTCCCCCACCACTCCACTGCCCCCACACCCACTGCAGATGTGAAAGATGAAATAAAGCACTGTAGCCAAAGAAGATTCAGAGCAGGAGAGAAAGAAAGGAATATTTATAGATGGTCAGGCACTAAGAAAACAACCAGAACAGTGCTCAAAACACTGTAATAAAGTGAAGGAAATTGAATAGGAGGGCAGAAGTTAATATCAGTCCTTTCACAGTAGATGGAAGAAGAGCATTTTTGTAAAAAATTGCTTGGTTAACCATACCAAGTGCAACAAAAGAAATAGAGGAATGGCTATTGAGTGGACCTTCATCACTCCAGGTCTCAGTAAGGAAATGGATTCTGACAAGTGGGTCCACAACACTGACAACATCGTAGGAGTGCACAAACCTATAAGCTCTTTAGGGCAGTGTCCTCAGTTCAACCATCTTCAGCTGCTTCATCAATGACCTTCCTTCCATCATAAGGTCAGAAGTGGGGATGTTCGCTGATGATTGCACAATGTTCAGCACCATTCGCGACTCCTCAGATACTGAAGAAGTCCATGTCCAAATGCAGCAAGACCTTGACAATATCCAGGCTTGGGCTGACAAGCGGCAAGTAACATTCATGCCAAACGAGTGCCAGGCAATAACTATCTCCAACAAGACAGAATCTGACCATCACATCTTGACATTCAATGGCATTACCATTGCTGAAACCCCCACTATCGACATCCTAGGGGTTACCATTGACCAGAAACTGAACTGGACTAGCCATATAAATACTGAGGCGACAAGAGCAGGCCAGAGGCTTGGAATCCTGTGGTAAGTAATTCACCTTCTAACTCCCCAAAGCCTGTCCACTATCTACAAGGCAGAAGTTAGAAATGTGATGGAATATTCTCCCTTTGCCTGGATGAGTGCAGCTCCAACAACATTCATGAAGCTTAACACCATCCAAAGCAAAGCAATCCACCTGATTGGCACCCCACCAACAAATACTCACTCCCTCCACCAGCGGTACACAGTAGCAGCAGTGTGTACCATTTACAAGGTGCACTAAGGAAATACAGCAAGGCTCCTTAAACAGCACCTTCCAAACCAATGACTACTACCATCTAGAAGGACAAGGGCAGCAGATACATGGGAACATCACCAACTACAAGTTCCCCTCCAAGCCACTCACCATCCTGACTTAGAAATATACCACCATTCCTTCACCGTCACTCGGTCAAAATCCTGGAACTCCATCCCTAACAGCACTGTGGGTGTACCTACACCATGTGGACTACAGCGCTTCAAGAAGGCAGCTCACCACCACCTTCTCAAGGGCAATTAGGAATGGGCAATAAATGATGGCCCAGCCAGCGACACCCACATCCCACGAGTTAATGAAAAAAATGTCTAAACATACAAGATGGCACAACAAGTGGGCCAATGTAAGCCTGACATTTTAAATCAGTATGGAATGGGATGAAACAGTAAATAACAGAAGTAGAAAATGATATTTGGAGAGGAAGGATGAAAGTAAAAGGCTGTTTGATTTCTTTTGGTTCTAGTATTGCCCCTTTTAAACCATTTGTGAACCTTCACTTTTTGGTGTTGCTGACTCTACCTTTTCCAGTCCACAACAATAACCTTCTGTACTCCTTAAGTGATTTAGGCTAGAACAATATTTCAATCTTCGTTTTCACTGCAAAAGCTATTTTTTTCTTTAGTCACATTCAGTAGATTTACAGATTTGTAATTGGCTAAGGAAACAAGAGAGGAAGATGCCTTGTAATCTCCTGGCTATTTCATAAAGCATGAGACATCCTAAATTTATACTCATACGTGCAATTTGAGATGTTGAATCATTCTGGTTTTGGATCTGAACTGAATTAGAATAATTGAGGCTAATTAATGAGTTTACAGAGTGAGAACCTGAGCAAGTTATTAAATTAAAAATATTGATTTTCTGTGGCTATCCACTACAGACATCTGATGAGTAAGTTATGTCCACAGTCTCTGGATCATGACAGTTGGTGCTTCTGAGGTTTTCAACAACTAGGAATCAATAATTTAAAGGGCAGAATTTTGCCCTCATCGGGTGGGCAAGGTGGGCGGGCCCGGGAGCGGTCGCGAAGCCAATTGTTGCCCATGATCAGGGCCCCGACCACAATTTCGTGCTGGCTGGTCAATTAATCAATCCAGTGCACAAGGCTGCGGTGTCCACTGAGTGCCTGAGCCCTACTGGGGCCCAGCACATTTGGGCTTACTGAATCTGTGCAGTGGTCACCTCAGTTATTAGACCAGCATGCAGCATTAGTGGCACCTTAAAAATGCTGAGGATCTGTCTTCAACAGTTGAAATGCCTTGAAAAGAGTCCCCATGGTCTTCATTCTGCTCCCCCTGAGCCCTTTCAGGTCCCACATGCACTCCCATGGTTGCCTGGAGTGGTTCAGCTTCTGGCAATGGGGAGATGCGTGGTAGGCCTATCTCGTCCGTACATCTCAAGGATGAGGCCATGCGATGGAGGTCTGTGTGCAACCCTACATCTACACAGTTTTATGCTCCATGTGTCTCTCTCTGAGTGTCACCACTCTCTCAAGGAGGACACCATGCACTCACATGCCTGAGAAATGGCATCATTGATGGACTCCTCCATAATTTGTGTGTGACATTGCACTGCCTCTGGAAACCCCGACAAATATTCACACATTTATAAAAATAAATAAATTTCATTCTGCTGCTGAAACAGCTGCCGCTTTGCTGGTGACACTCAACATTGGCCATCTGCATGAATCTGAGCATCAAGGGCCTCTCCTAACTCCATAGAGTTTCCATGACCACCTCCTGTTCATCTGTGCAGTGCTCACCAGGTCGTGCCAGCTGTTCCACACACACAACAAGGCTCACCAATGTGAGCGTATCTATGCTGGTAGAGAATGTGCTGGACTGAAGTGATGCAGCATCTTGAGATGGTGGATCCTCTGAGATTTCCAGCATAGAAATCCTTTCCTCATCTGCTGCTGTACCTGCTGGACAGACATGAAATAAATGAAACAGCTCCTCCTTAAACAATCCCTGGTGCCTCCCCTTAACCAGAGTCTTCCAGTGGTATTAAAAACCCACAGCTCACACACAGCCTAGGGAATGATAGACACAACCATCACCTTGCTCAGTCTCCATTGCTTCCACCCCTGCCTCACCCTCAGTCACAGGCTGTCCTGTAGAGACCCATATGACATCCATGGGCTGCTCCTCCATCCGTGCTGCCACGGCGATGAATAACACTCTGCCTCCCATGCGTTCATGTTCTCTGTCATTGTGAGCTTTGACCATGCTTCTCCTTGAAGCACAGGCATATACAGTGTCGCTCCAGTTTGATGGTCCACTTGTGCTGCTTACTCTGAGGTGCTGTAAATGTGTAGAGCCGTGCTGCTGGGATGGCATGGTGAAGCGATCACTCAGCCATCTAAATACAGCATTTACCCATCACTGACCGGGGGTGGTTGGGTACGGGTGAACTGGGTACCTCAATGTAAAGGGCCTATGCACCTGGCAGCACATTTCATGGGTGCCTTTTAACTCAAGCTGGGCTTCCAGTTTGCAATTCCAAATGGCATTTACCTTTCCAGACTGCAGCAGGCCATTAAATCTCTTCCTGTACTTGATCCAGGATCCTGTAGTAATCCCTCAGCTGCTCACCATGTCTGCCATCTCCAACTATACCTTCTTCATTAGGCTTGCTGGCCTCAGGACAACTCTCTTCTGATTTACTACCTGCAGCCGCACGTCCAGGGAGGCAGCACTGAGTTGTAGAATGACGCTTCCTCATACTGAAGCCATTGCTCCACTGCCCCCATTAATATAGGCCCCCTCCTTTGTAGCCTGTGTCTGCAGCCTACCTGAATGCTGCACATGAACCTTTAAAAATGGTGCTTCACAGTGAGAACTGTAACCTTAATTGGTCAGTCCCTCCCCCACCAGTCAACCCTTAATTGACTCTACCTCATAAAATCACAGAGGAGGTCCTGCTGCCCACCTGTCCGTGTCACCGATCTAGATTTCTCTCAGACATCAGGTCATCCGCCTGATTGATAAAGTTCAGGCTCTGGTGATTGTATCGTACTGACTGAACCAGGGCCGATAACTCTGGTTGGAGGCTTTTTGGAGGTATGAGCATGTGACACCAGGTCACATTACAATTGCTCCAGTTTCCTAATGTCATTGCACCCACTTTATAAAACTTCTCTCCCCTCTAATTGAGGGCCTTTACTCACAGTTTCTTCCTTCTTAAACCTATAGTTAAGTTGGCCTCTTGCTGCTTTCAGCAATTCTGGAGACTTTTTGACATATTCATGAAGATCAGCAAAGATGCAGTGTAGTTCATCTGCACATCTTTCACAAGACCTTCATTTAACTGGTTGCATTCTTGGCTCCAAAGGTGAGTCATTCAACTGAAAACCCTTTTGCAATATGCACTAGAGACTGGGATTGAAAGTGTTTATTTGAAAATTTCTATCCTTCTTTATCAATTCTCTTCTTAATAATTAGATCCCTTTTAAAATGACTTAATCATATTGGCCGTCAAAATCAATCACAGCCAGCCAGCTTGTCAATTTCAGACCATTTCACTTTATTGCTGTGTGAGATAGTCATTTGTTTGAAAGCCAATGTCTCAAAATTATACCGCTTCTCAAGCTCCACAATGTGTCTTAACAATATCTTATTTGCCTCCTCTTTAAATTTTCTCTACTTCAATGGAGGGAGGGAGAGGTATGTGCAAAATAATCTAAGCTGATTATCCAAAGACTTGTCCTCTTTCCCACTCTGCAATCTAGAACAAAGGTCTACCATAACAGAGGTAGCTCTGTGCAAGTGGCATTATTACATTCGGGCTTTTTGAATGTTTCATGAAATGTTACCATCAGGCTTTTTGCAAGACGTAGATGTAGCAAAGAGAATAAGACTCCTGATTATCCTCATTGAATGTTTCCCACATAACCTTTGCATATTCTTCTTCCCCCTCTGAAAGAAATTATGCCTTTAATACAGACCAGCCTTGTAGAAGTTGCTCTGAGACCATCATTTTGGCAAATGATACAGACATTCTATGTACTCGATCTCTGCAAAGTCAAAAATTTATTGAGGGATTTGGTCTCTTTAGAAGAGGAAGAGAACTTAATACACATTTTCAGAATAAGACATTCCAAATCAAAACTCAAAAGCTTTCATGTCATTTTTGACACAGTTGTGAATTATGCAGCACTTGCATCCAATCTGAATAATTTTGGTATTCAGGAGTTTCAGCTTCTGGTAATCTATCTTTTGTTTCCCAAAATTGACAGAGGGCTGTATTTTATGTGCCCACGCCATGTGTGTTTTGGGCAGGAGGAGGGCATGTAAAATAGGTCAGGTGACCACCTTTCCACCTTCCCGCCCACCCCTACATTCACCTCCATAATTCGGGGGTAGGCGGGCACAAAAATCAGCAGCCTACCCACCATATTCAAATAAGTAACCAAGGGTTAATTAGCCTCGTTATCAAGCCAACTGGTCCTGGTAATATGCTGTCTGCGCCCCATAAAACGTTTGGTGTGGCCAGTGGGGCAGGAGCAGTCAGGCTGGTCAAAAAAGTTCTTCAAAGGGTGGGAAGGAAGGGGGTCCTTGCTTTTTGGGGGCTGCCCTTTGCTGATTGTGGGGTGCACCCCCTTCCTTCCTTCCTTCCTATCTACTCGCAACCTTAAACCCAAGTTGCCCTCCCACCCCTCTTGCCTCTCCCTGACCTCCCCAAAAGTGAGGCTGTGGCTGTGAATAGTAACAACTGGCAGTATTAACAATGACTTTGGTGGTGGTTCAATTTACAGCATTGACACATGTATAAAGTGAAATGTTAAGAAACATGGTTTTCTATGTAACAATGCTAATGCTCAGGTGCCTGAATTGAAGATTTTAAACATGTGTTACTGAAAGCAGGTAACATCCCTCATTAATCCAGCTCATTAAATATCTGGCCACATTGGTCATCCAAGGATACAGGTTAGTTGTAGGGAATTAATTGAAAATCCATTTGATTAGAACAAACTTTCTACAGACGCAAACCTAAAAAAGATAATGAATGATTTGTTTCACCCATCCTTTCCTCTTATCAATTTCATTTATTTACCCTTTCTCAGCACTTAGCTTGCCTCAGAAATTTACTCTACATAAACTCCAGTTCATCTAAATTTCTACCGTATACTGTTCCATTGCAAGTTCTGTCCTCCTTTTATCTTGTTCTTGCTGGGCTCCACTAGTTCCTTAAATTCCTCTATGGCCTTGCTCTACTGTCTTTCTGTAACCTTGACCCATCCTATACCCTAGGACTCAAACCCCACTGACCCTAAATCCTAGAATCCACCCTTTAATTCATACCTCCCTTGGCCTATACCCTAGAACCCACCCGATAACTTACACCTCCCCTGGTCCTATATCCTAGGTGAGTCCATATGTCGTGAACCTCAATGGGATCACAGGACGAGAAATTGGGGTTGCTAGCTCCTCCTCCTCTGAGGCAGAAATGATCACAGTGGAGATGAACCTAGGCCCTAATGGAATTCTTGCAATGGGCCACTTTAATAGAACTACATCTACCCAGCATATGCTGCAGCACAAATCTGGGTGGTTATCGTTTTGATGCCGTGAGATTGATCCAGCAGTATTCACTACACTACTCACCATCCACCTGCGTTTCCTGCGGCCCACTTGTCACCTTCTTCCCACTCACCATCTCTCCCGCTTCTTTGCTCACTGCCTCTCATCTCGGCACCCTTCTCCTGAGCCCTTGCACAGTGAGGCTTTGGGTAAGTGAGGTGCTGAATCTAAAGGGACGGTCAACGAGTAGGAGAGATGCTGTGAGCGGCTGGATCGAGGATCATAAAGTGGAAAACGGCAGACAGGTGGTGAGCAGGAGGGAGACAGTGAGCTAAGACCACATGGAGAGGGTGGAGGAATTATTTCTCAGTTGTTGGGGATCAAAATAGTATCATAACTCCCCCTCCCCTGTTTTCACTCTCACAACTTAACCCTCCCAGCTCTCTCAACTCCCACCAGGGCCCACCCTCCAATCCCCACTGCTCTCACTCTGGCATCAGGCCAAGCATTAAAATGGGGTCACAGTGTGAAAAAGTTTGCCTACCACCTGCCTGACAATTGATTCCTTCCGTGTCCCTCGTAATTTGCATCTGTCTTTACCAAGGGAGGATATGCAGCCAGAGTCATAGTAAAAGAGGAGGCAGTTGAGATACTGGATGGGCTGAAAACTGATAAAGAGCTACCAGATAGGCTGGCTGTACTTAAGTTGATAAGTCGCCAGCATAATATTCTTGGTATTGACTGACTACTATAGAATATTTACAGAGTCCACTGAGATACAGAAAACAGCTTTACTGTGCCGGCTACATCTTACACAAGGTTATAAGAAAGAGCATGATCATGTGATGTTGCATCACTTCCTGTGATGATGTACATGTATCTGATTCGCACAATATGCAGTTGGAATTAACCCCTTACAGTACCATCTCCCCACAAGTCTCTGACATCCATTTCTATATTGAAAAGATCAAACAAACGACAACTTTAACTCTGGTGTGTTGCAGTCCTTAATCTTGTTTTCTTCTCTTAGATCCTCTTCTTTCCTCCCTTCTTTTTATAGGCACAATTGTCGTGATGGTTTCTCGCATCTACCAGAATGGGCTCTCTTCTCCTTTGGAGGGGATTGGGGGCTTTGAGTCCTGCAGGTGGTTTCTCAGACTCAGTTGGGTAGGTGGGGAATTGGTAGATGACTTAGGTTCACCGGTCAGGTTGTCATCTAAATTGGTGGATGAATGCAATCTCTGGCCAGTTTGATTGGATCGAAGACTGCTTCCATAGGTCAGAAGGCTGCTTCTGTATGGCAACCAATGCACCAAATCTGTTCTGTTTTGTGACGTTTGTCATAGTTCCACATTTGTCCTCTTTCTCATTTTGTCAGCTTGTATTTGCAGTATGAGTGTTTGTGGGAGCGTAGGTGAGTCCTCAGTCATCTTCCCATGAGTTCACATGGTGCTAGGCCATTTTGCATTGGGGTTGAACAATAGCTAAAAAACGCAAGTTGGGCGTCATCGTTCTTCTTCAGCAATGATTCCACAGTACGCACTCCTCTTTCAGTTTCAGCATCGACTGAGGGTAACTTGATGAGCTGGTAGTACAGACGAATCCATACAAAGCTGCAAAAAACGGCCCATTGTCTGAGATTACAAGATCTGGGATTCCATGGGTTGCAAAAATCTCTTTCAATGATGCAATCACTACTTCAGAAGTGTGACCTTGCAGTTATATGAGTTCTATCTACCTTGAGTAGTAGTCTATACAAACAGAAACATCTTACCTCTGTGTTCGAAGAGGTCCATCCCAAGATGTTCCCATGGTCATGACACCAATCATTCTCTTGTCTCCTGACGATGAATAGAACCAGTAATACAGTTTAATATTATCTCTTCCAGCAACTTTGAGAGACTTGGCCACCAAATGGAATATCTTGCTCTGGCTCAGCATTTTGTGATGTCCAGATGTTCTAGGTGCAATCATTGCAGTCTCAAAACCTTTCACTCTCTCACCATGGATGAGTAAATCATCAATTACACTGAGATGCTCTCTCTGTTCAAAGTGCTGTTAGAGAATGGGATTTGTGGCATGTATGCAGGTCCATCTTTGATGCAATTTTCTCCAACCTGAGCCCATACTTAAACAGATTTCATTCAGTCACTGAGTTGTTGCTGGTAGAGATGTGGTCGTTGTCGAAGCAAAGGTTTTTACATCTTCAACAAGGGTTACATCACTGGTAAAGTGGAGTGCAATGTGCCTTTAAGAGAATGTAGTTAATTGACCACATGACTGCACCAACCAATCACTATACAGTATGGGCTACTTTGGTAACTGTAAGTCTAGATTTGGAGGTGATTGAAGAAGCACACGTGGTGTTAGTGTTCTGTTCTTAGTTCCAATAAACAATTAGTGTTTGTTCAGTTAATTGGTATCTCTGGCTATATTGTTTCAAGCACTAACTGATGTATTAATATCAAGGGTGCAGCTCATGTTCGCTGGACAAAACAAACCTGATAACCAAAAATATAAAACTGGTGATGAGGATTAACTGGATCAATTGACGGCAATCAAAAAGCTGCAGTTAGCCAGCTATGTTATTTCACCACTATCTTGAAATCTATTTGAAAGCAGTCTCCTCAGTCATTGATTTTGCCATAATTTGGGCAACTTGAACTATTTGATCCCATTTCTGATGACTGGTATCATTATGTTGAACACCTAGCATCCTTCTTTACCACTAATGGCATTCCGGGGGAGAACAAGAAGAGGGCAATTCTTTTGTCCACACGTGAGAGCAAAATGTATGGGCTGATCTGTAGCCTCGTGTCACCTAACATCCCCGATACAAAGACGTTCGACGAGTTAGGAAATATTGTCGAAAACCACCTGAAGTCAAAGCCCTCAGTCACTATGCAGCATTTTAAGTTCAGTTTGAAGAATAGGCTTCCAGGAGAGAAAATCGCTGGCTGTGTAGCTGTTCTAAAGGAATTAATGGAATATTGTGAGTTCAGAACTTCAATTAATGACAAATTGAGAGACCAACTGATATGCGGAATTGAGGACGATGCTATCCAAAAACGATTGCTATCTGAAACTAATCTAGACTTCAATAAAGCATTAGGATTGTCAACAGCCATGGAGAGTGCTGTTAGAGACTCAGGATAAAAGATACACAAAATGGCACCATCCATCTTGTCGGGTAACAAAAGGTGCGAAAACGACGGACTCCACAGAAAGGTGGGAAATGCCCACGATGTGCAGACCATTGAAGAACAACAGTATTACAGTGAAAACCCACAACATTAATGAGTGAAATGCATCCAGGCAGCCTGCAGGTGATCAACAGTTCAGAAATAACAAATGCTTTTTCTGCCACTGCAATGGTCACATAAATGGTCAAGAGAGGCTGAGACAGTATTTTAAAAACAAAGGTAGAAATCGCAAAACCTGTCTCGTTGAAGAACCAGAGGAAGCAGAATCTGACATCTATTCATTATACAACCTGAAAGTGGGTAGAACTGAGCCAATCCAGGGAGCCATTAGAGTCAATGAACAACCCATCAAGATGGAGGTCGATACTGAGGCATCCATGTCTGTCATAGGAGAACATATGTTCAGACATTTGAATAAAGGAATCCAGATTTTAAGTTTGGAAGAATCGGACACTAAGTTAAAAACATATATGAGCGATGAAATAAGAGTGAAAGGAATATGTCAAGTCCTGGTGCAGTATGGGGATCTGTCTGCAAATTTATCCCTTATAGTAGTAGCTGGGGCCGGCCCCAATTTAATTGGTTGCAACTGACTCAAAAAGATTAAATTGCAATGGGGCTGAGATTTTTCAAATCAGAACAAGAAACTTACAAGAATTGTTAGAAAAGTACACTTCTATTTTCAGTGACGTGCTAGGAAAGATTCATAGCTAAAATGCATGTAAACCCTAACGCAATCCCAGATTTATCAGAGCCAGACCAATCCCTTATGTTCTATGGGACAATGTTGAGACCGAGCTAAACAGGGTGGAAAAGCTGGGTATCTTATAACAGGTGCAATTTTCCCAGTGGTGGCACCCACAGTACCCCTCCAGAAGCAAGATCAAAGTGTTTGCTTGTATGTAGTGACTATAAGTTAACTGTAAACAAGAGTGGCCAAACTTGATAGACATCTGATACTGAAGATTGATGAGTTATATTCGAAATTGGCAGGGGGCAGCATATATTCAAAACTCGACATGAGCCATGCCTACCAGCAGATAGAGTTGGAAGAAGGCTCCAGGGAATTCGTGACCATCAATACACATCGAGGATTGTATCAGTATACTCGACTACCTTTTGGGGGTCTCATTGGCGTGTGCTATTTTCCAACGTACCATGGAAAACTTATCCCATGTCGTTGTTTGTTTATCTGGATGATGTCTTAGTCACTGGATTAACTGTCGAAGAACACTTAGCTAATTTGGAGGGGGCGCTGAAACGCTTCTCACAAGTGGGGGTACGCTTGAAACGAGAGAAATGTATTTTCCAAGCCAAAGCTTACTTAAGCCATAAAGTTGATGCAGAGGGCTTGCATCCTGTGGAAGAAAAGGTCAAGGCTAATCGTGAGGCACCTGCATCGAGAAACACTACAGAATTAAAGGCCTTAGGCATGATATATTACTATGGGTGATTTCTCCCAAATCTATCAACCGTATTGGCTCCGTTATACGCTTTGCTTAAGAAAACCATAAATGGATTTGGCAAGCTCCTCTGTTTCTGAAGGTAAAGCAGTTGTTAAGATCATCACCCCTACTGGTCCACTTTGACCCAAGGAAAGAATTGATTTTAACTTGCGATGCATCCCCTTATGGAGTAGGGGCTGTACTTTCACATCTGATGGCACTTGACTCTGAATGACCCATTGGTTATACATCTTGTACACTCAGTGCTGCAGAACGACAATATTCTCATATTGAGAAGGTGGGCTTGTCTGTTGTTTAGTGCCTGGAAATTCCATCAACACCTCCACGGTTGCCATTTTCACATTATATCTGACCGCAAGCCTTTGCTGGGATTATTTGGAGAGGATAAGGCGATAACCCCATCGCATCTGCTTGCATCCAGAGGTGGGCACTGATATTGACTGCTTACAAGTACACTTTTATTCACTGATCAGGAAGCCAGATTGCACATGCTGATGCGCTGAGCCGCTTCCCCTGCCAGATAACAACATGAAGGTTCCAATTCCCCTGGAACTTGTCTTAGTATTAAATTTTTTGAATTCCTCCCTCAGTGGACAAGCCGAGATCCACTTCTATCTCACGTCCTGGAGCAGGTCTTGAATGGACAGTCAGACGAGCCAAAGTCTGATGACATGAAGCCCTATTTCAATTGCATATATGAGCTTACCTGCCAGGATGGCATATTGCTCTGGGGAGCAATGGTTATCGTGACTCTGAGAGGACGAAGGCCATTACTGGCCAAATTACATAGCCCTCAAGCTGGCATTAGTAGGATGTAGATGCTCACGTGCAGCTACTTGTGGTGGCTAGGGATGGATGTGGACATTGAAACTCTAGTCCAAAGTCATCTTCGAAACCAGCAGGTACAAAAGCTACTCCCCTTAGCTCCGTTGGACCCCTGGGAATGGCCATGGGTGCACCCCCATGTTGACTACGTGGGGCATTTTTTGGGCACAATGTTCCTTTTACTAATAGACTCCCACTCCAAGTGGATGGATGTCTTCAAAGTCCTGTCACCCAAATCTGCTGCCACCATTAACTGTTTGCAACAGAATTTTGCAGTGCGTGGGTTACCAGAGGTGCTTGTGTCAAATAACGGGACTATATTTACCAGCGGGGAGTTCCACAGGTTTACAAACTTCAATGGAATAGCTCATATCAAAACCTCACCTTACTATCCCACCTCTAATGGTTTGGCTGAGTGGGCAGTCCAAATTTTAAGTCCGGGATGAAAAAGCTGGACGGGGATTCCATCAACACCAGATTGTCACGGTTCCTGTTCGTATAATGGATGACGCCACACATGACCACTGGTATTACCCCCACTGAATTACTAATGAAGAGACGTCTCCACACCCATATAACTCTTATCAGGCTGAATTTAGGGGTAGGGTGGAGAGAAGACAAGAGGCCCAGGAGACCAGACGTGATAGCCATAATCATGAAAGAAATTTCACGGTGGGAGACACAGTTCTCTCGAAGAACTTTGGAGATGGGCCCAATTGGCTATTAGGCGAAGCAAGTGCAGTGACATAACCGCTCTCCTATAATGTATCGATAAACGGCAGAATAATTAGATGACACATGGGTCATCTCCAGAGAAGAGAGACCGTTCCACAAGAAGGAATGCCGTCATCATTTGCATTTGTGTCTGCACCGCATGTGGAAGAAACGCCACACAATTTGGAAGTACCGGTGGGGCCTGTTGCATCCGAGAGGGTCGAAGACACAAAGTTGCCCACTTCTGCTGAAGAGGCTGTTGGACAGTTGATCCTTGAGAAGGGGGTCTCAGAAATATCAGCCGAGGTTGTTACGCTATGATGCTTGACACATCCGAGGAAGCCCCCTGAGAGGCTTGACGTGTAAATAGTTAGTCATATAAACAATTGGGATGTTGTGATGCTTGTCAGTTGTACTTTCAAGTAAAGGGGAGGGATGTGGTAAAGTGGAGTGCTATGTGCCTTTAAGAGAATGTAGTTAGTTGACCATGTGACTGTATTGACCAATCGCTATACAGCATGGGCTACTTTGGTAACTGTAAATCTAGAGCTGGACAATCTAGAGATTGAAGAAGCATACATAGTGTTAGTGTTCTGTTCTTAGTTCCAATAAACCACCAGTGTTTTTTCAGTCAATTGCTCTCTTTGCCTATATTGTTTCAAGCACTAACTGACGTGTTAATATCAAGGGCGCAGCTCGTATTCGCTGGACAAAGCGAACCTGATAGCCAAAAACATAAAAATCACCTTGTTTAGCTGTTGCCACTGGGAAATGGGACAAAGCATCTGCTATTACCTGCTATTTCATCAGAACATACTCTGTCTTTGCATCAAACCTCATCATCCTCAGTCTGAATCGTTGCGCTCATGGAGGCACTTTTGCTAACTCATTAGAATTTATGAGTGTCATGAAGGACTTGTACTCTCTATCTTGAAAGGGAGACCAAAAAAATAATCTGTGAACTTCTCGCAAGCCCATGTAGCAGGCAATGCTTCTTTTTCTGTCACTGTGTATCTCTCTCTGTTCAGTCTCTGTAAGTGAATGGGATGCATAATAAACTGGTCTGTGCTTTCCATCCATCAATATTTGAAAGAGTACAACTCCCAATTCTGTAGAATATAAATCTGCAGCAATGATGGTGAGTAGCTCTGGGTCATAGTGAGCTAAAATATTAGGCAATATAAGCATCCCTTTGGTTTCCTCAAAATATCTCTGTTTTGCTTCTTCCCAGCACCGTGTATTGTCTTGTCGTAACAGCTGACGACAGCTAGGTTGGGCAGGACTTTCCAAATTGTTTTACCATACCCATGAATCTCTGGAACTCAGTCATGTTCCGAGGAGCTGGGAACTCATTGATTGCTCTTTTTTCTGTGGGTCAACTCTGACACCAGATCCATCCATAATATGCCCAAGAAACTTGACAGTTGGCTGCGAGAATTCACATTTGTTGTTGAGTGTAAGTTCGGCTTTCTGTAGGCATCTCAGCACAGCTTGCATTCTAGTGTCATGTTCTGTCTGAGTGGATCCATGGATCAGGACATCGTCCATGTGACATGTGACTCCATTCAGTCCTTTTAGGATACTTGTCCTCGGAAATATTTCTGGCACTGATGTGATGCCGAAGGGTAATCTGTTGATACAAAACCTCCTAAACAGTGTACTGAAGATTGTGAGCAACTTAGACTCTTCATCAAGGAGCAGCTGCCAAAAACCACAATTGGCATCTGGCTTTGTGAAGATCAAACTCCTTCCCAATTTAGCTAAGCCCTCAATATAGGATGGACTTCACCTTCAACTGCTTTGTAAAGCTGGATAAGAGCCATACAAATTCTGATAGATCCTTTGGATTTTGGAAATGGGACCATCCATGAGCAGTAGCTTGTTGGTTCTGAAACAGGGGAACTATTCCCTTGCTTCAACATAGAGTCAATTTCCTCCTTTACTTTTGGCAAGATTAGATGAAGAACTTTTCTGGGTGTAAACAGATACACTGGGTTCGTTTCAGGACATAGAATGATGTGGTACACTGTCTTCAGTTTTCCTAGTCCTGTGAACAGCTGTGGGAATTCAGTTCTGAAGTTTTGAGGCTGATCTTCTCGGCTTTTCACTTCCTCTACTCTGCAAATCAGAAGCAAGTTGGAACAGGCTTTCCTGCTCAAAAGTGAGCTATTCTGCTTCTGAATCCCACGCAATGTTTTGGTGATTTTTTCTCTCTCTCAATAATGGAGGGTTGCCTTCAGTTGTCCTATGACCTTGAGTTCTATCTCTCCTGGCTCATTAGTATTTTTGTAGGATAGCTGAAAGGCGTTTCCCTCTAACCACATTCAGGATCAGAAAGAAACAAAACTGCTGCACTTGTGTCTAACTTTAAGTGCGTCTTATTTCCCTCTACTTAGATATCAGCACTCCAGTAGCTTCCACTTAGTTCCTGGATATCTCCAAGGAAAGCCATCTCAATATCATGGATATCATCTACTTCATGGATCTTGCCACCTTTTGAAGGCATCCCTTTGTGCGTATTTTGAACAGGCTTCATGCTGCAGCAAACAAACTGAAAGTGACCCATCATTCTGCCCAAATGGCATTAGCTTCTTTGGCAGGGCAATCTTCATGCCTGTGTTTTTCCCTGCCACACCAATTCCAGTTTGTTGGGGCTATTGATGAATTCCCTTCCTGTTTCCCCTGCTATTTTAATGACAGCTTCTCTGTTTTAAATTGGTATACCCATACTCTACTGAGTCAGCTGCTTTTGAGATAGGGTTCTCCGTCACTCCGAATCACAGATCAATTTTGCTTCCTGACCTCAGCTTGGTTGCTCAGTTGTATCACCTTTGCTAAGGTTAGATCATCAATTGACTGCAAGTGGTCAGACAAAGCAACATCACAAAAATTCCATCTCTGATCAACTCATCTTTTAGGGTGCCATATCTACAGTTCTCTGCAAGTCTCTACAGGGAATTTATAAATGCATTAACACTTTTCCCTTGTTGTTGGGTACATTTGTTAAACTTAGCCCATTCAACAATGGAAATTTTTCTCAGATTGAAGTATGTATCAAGTGCCTTGATTACACCCTTGTACCTGGCTTTTTTTTTCCTTGATACCCTGCATGAGGAGGATATTGTCTGCATAGTCATCCATTGCATATAACAGCATACTGACCTAGTCACTGCTCACTTTCACAGTGAAGCCAGACACCATGCAATACCTGGCAAATCCTTGATATCCAGGTAGGCGATGGCATAGTCATATTGTCACTGGGTTAGTAATCCAAAGACCCAGGGTAATGCTTTGGGGACTTGGATTTGAATCCCACCATGGCAGATGGTGGAATTTGAATTCAATAAAAACCTGGTATTGAAAATCTAATGATGACAATGAAACCATTGTTGATTGTTGTAAAAACCCATCTGGTTCACTAATGTCCTTTTAGGGACGGAAATCTGTTGTTCTTACATGATCTGGCCTACATGTGACTCCAGCCCCACGTCAATGTGGTTGACTCTTAAATGCCTTCTGAACGAGGGCAATTATGGATGGGCAAAAAATGCTGGCCTTGCCAGTGACATCCACATCCCATGAACGAATCAAAAAAAAAGCAACTCAGCCATGCTTCTGCTTGGTTGAGCATTGCAAGCTTTTTGAACATTTCTAGCAATATTAGAGACTTTTCCATAACTGTTCTTTCACTCACTGCCACCATGCAATATTCTTGGTGTTGCCTGACTAATATAGAACATTTACTGGGTCTGCTGAGGTATGGAAAAAGGGAGTTTTAATGAGATACATCTTACTGTGCCAGCTGCATTTTGCACAGGCCTACAACGGAGAGCATGATGATGTGACAATCTCATCCTGCAGCGAGTAACTCACCTCCTGATTCCCCAAAGCCTGTCCACTATCTACAAGGCACAAGTCAGAATTGTGATGGAATACTCCCCACTTGCCTAGATAAGTGCAGCTCCAACAACACTCAAGATGCTTGGCACAATCCAGGCCAAAGCAGCCTGCTTGATTGGCACCCCATCCACAAACATTCACTCCCTCCACCACCGACACATGATAGCAGCAGTGTGTACCATCTGGAAGATGCACTGCAGGAGCTCATCAAGGCTCCTTAGGCAGCACCTTCCAAATTCATGACCACTACCATCTAGAAGGACAAGGGCAGCAGATACATGGGAACATCACTACCTGGAAGTTTCCCTCCAAGTCACTCACGATCCTGAGTTGGAAACATATCACCATTCCTTCATTGTCTCTGGGTCAAAATCCTGGAACTCCCTCCTTAAAAGCACTGTGGTGTACCTACACCACATGGACTGCAGCAGTTTAAGAAGGCAGCTTACTACCACTTCCTCAATGGTAGTCAGGGATGGGCAATAAATGCTGGCTTAATCATCAATGCCCATAGCCCATGAATTAATAAAAATGATTATTAAATCCTCTAAGGGACCAATGTTCACTTTTGCTATTCTTTTCCTTTTTATATACCAATGGAAGCTTTTGCTGTCTGTTTTTATATTTTTTGCTAGTTTTCTCTCATCCACTAATTTCTCCCTTTTTTTTTAGTCATCTTTTGCTGATTTCTAATTTTTTTCACCCAACCTCCTGGTCTACTACTAATCATTTTACATCTTTTTTTTCCAATTTGATACCACCCTTAACTTCCTTCATTCTCCACAGATGGTGCAACCTTTTCATAGAATCTTTGTTTTGTTGCCATTTGTCTGCCATTGCTTCTCACTGCATCTTACCTTTTAACCTATTTTCTCATTCCACTTTCACCCAACTCTGTCTTCATGCCCTTTGTAATTGCCTTTATTAAATATATCAGATTCAGACCCCAATTTCTCACCCTAAAATTTAATGTGAAGTTCTATCATGTTATGATCACTCTTGCCTAGAAGATCCTTTACTATGAATTCATTAATTAATCCTGTCTCATTATGCATTATCATGACTAAAATAGACTGATCCTTTGTTTCAAGACAAGTATTTTCTAAGAAACTGCTCCAAATACACTCTATGAATTCATTCTCCAGGCTACATTACTGAATTGATTCATCAAATCTTTATGAAGATTAATATTTCCCATGATTATTGCAGTACTTTTCTTATAAGTCAATATTATTTCTTGATTTATTCTCTCTATAATCTACTCCGACTAATGAGTTCTTTCCTTTGCTATTTCTTATCCCCATCCAAACTGATTCTACATCTTGATCCCCCAATTCAAGATAATTTCTCACTATTGTGCTGATCTCATCCTTTATTAACAAAGCTACCTCATCTCTTTCTCCTTTCTTCCTGTCCTTTGAAATGCCAAATCGCTTGAATTTTGAAGTCCCAGCAATGGTCGCCTTGCAACTATATCTGTATAATGGCTATCATGTTGTATTTATTTATTTCTATTTCTGCTGTAAATTCATTGACATTGTTACTAATGCTGCATTCAGATGAAGAACATTTAACTCTGTCTTTTTACTCTTTTCCCTTCTCTGATTTTATTTCCTGGTGCACTCTTATGTAGATAAGTTCTGTCCCTTCCTGTCACATGCTGGTTATCATTAACCATATCACCATCCACACTATTACTTTGTCCTTTCCCTTTTGACTTTCCAAATCTCCCCTACTATGAAGATAATGAGCTTTCACCTGCTTGATGTGCTTCCTGTAGTCATACACCAGCTGCATATTGAAGGAGTGTAAACCCTTTCTGTTGATGAAAATGATCGGTTCATGGAGGAATACACAGTACAATGTGTACAGTCAAACGCAGCTTGCAACATGGGAAAGCTTGCAATCTGTGTAAACTCCTGTGCTCTTTCCATCCACTCACCTCTCATAAGAGGGAATGAGCTGAAGCTGTCTCTTTATGTGCAGAATGTTTTAATATCCCTTTAAGCAAAAGTGGCATGGCATCAGTAGAAGGAAAATGTGTCATGCAATCCAGTCTTAGTTTCACTCTTACCTGTGAGCAGGGCACAGCACAGCTGATATCTTCAAGGTTTCTACCTATGTATAAATGTGCCTAGTCTAAATAAATGAACCCACAATATGTATATACAATCCCTTATGAGTGATTTCTGCTTATATCATTATCATAACATAACATGGTGCTCAGTGGTAGTCAAACAGTGTGGCAGCAAGATTAAGTACAGGTGTGACATGGTGAATAGCCTTAGATTATGCTACATGACATGAAAGGACCCTTGATTTCTGGTCAGACCACAACAGAATCGCAACGTTGGAGAGTGTTGAAATCATAGGATGGTGACTGCACAGAAAAGCTCTGAAGACAGTGTCGAGATAGTGATCATATAAAGAGCTGTTAAGCAGCTGGATCCCTTATTGTGAGTAGGACAGTGCATCAAAAGGACCAGCACTAGATTAGTTCAGCCAGGAAAGGTGAGTGACCAGAGTGTGGGCCAGATTGATAGCAAGTGAGGGAGAGCCCAATAAAACAAAACAAAAATCATAAAAATTGGGCCAGAGAAGGTTGTGATTATTATGGGCAGAGATTTGGAAAAGCATGTGAAAGCAGCTACAGCAACACTCATTCCAGGTATATAGGAGAAGGAATGTTAAAGGAATATTGTTAAAATGTCCACAAAATTCCCCAATTTGAATTGGGATGTAACTGATCTTCTATCCGAATTCAAAATATTGAACAGGTACAGAGCTTTGCTTTTTTGATTCAGGTGTGTCTGATTGGACAAGCAAGCCATAAAAATTCACCTAAGAGAATGAAGGTCTACACAGGCTGAACACAGATTAACAGCAGAAGAGCTAAAGGATCCCTAAAAGATAACGGGCTACATTGGAAGACTAGTTCACAATCAGGTTAAACTGTCGTGTTCACCAACTAGAGTTTGTGTCATTTTGATGGCAGCCAACAGAATCCAGACCATTTTATCAGTAGATGCACTGTATGGAGATTTTTCATATGCAGAGCTAGCAGACAGGATTGTTGAGTTGGTGATTGCATCCATTCCCATAGACAAATTTCAGAAATATTTGCTGGAAAAGCTCTAAACCTATAGCATCGAAGAACTACTAAATGAAAAACATAAGTAAGCGATCCTTCCAGGTCCTAAGAACAACACCAATTGTTAACGCTCTCACTAAAACAACCAAACTTAGCAAGCCATGTGGAAGGATTATCTTCTGCCCAGCTTTCCATCAATTTTTAGGTTGGGTATTGTGTCCCTCTCCCTGATCCATTTAAAGAAATTTTGAATGCACAACAAAGGATCTTGTTTAGGTGAATCC
Source organism: Carcharodon carcharias (assembly GCF_017639515.1). Lineage (NCBI taxonomy): Eukaryota > Metazoa > Chordata > Chondrichthyes > Lamniformes > Lamnidae > Carcharodon > Carcharodon carcharias. The sequence continues at coordinate 70,176,488 of NC_054470.1, forward strand.
CATCTTTGTTGAAACTGCTGATAGTCCCAACAAACTAGCTGCAGCTGCCACCTGTGTTTTTCTCCCTTGCACAACCTTCTAACTAGATGATGAAATCTATCGGTTTACTAATATTTGTTGCAGTCATCTACCTGCTCATGCCATTCCATTGCCATTATCTCCCTGATATGCCATTTACATGTGTTTACTATTGCAGCGATCTGAGTGTTGATGTTGCTGTGATTTATTGGTTTATGTTGTAATAAGTTGCAATGACATCAGAGCAGGATCCCAGATGGTCATTCTTATTGCTTGAAGGTACCCATTGTGTACAGTCTGTTTGGATCATGCGCAGCTCTTTGTAGCTACATCAGCCTTTGCTCTAATGCACTGCTGCTGCCAAAGGCCCTTTTTGCCACGTGCTTTTAAGAATTGATGGAAAGCTGGGCAGAAGATAATCCTTCCACATGGCTTGCTAAGTTTGGTTGTTTTAGTGAGAGCGTTAACAATTGGGGTTGAGCACCAACTAGTCAAGGAGGACTATTGCAATCAGCTGCTCTCCAACCGAGGGGGTACGGGTGTGCATGAGTTGGGGGGGTGGGGTAGGGTGGGAGTTGCAGACTGAACCAAGTCCATGGCACCACAGCTCAGCTGCACAGGAAGGCAGGAGGAAGATTAGAAAAGCAATAGTTCTGATGAAGAGTCATACGGACTCAAATCGTTAACCCTGTCTTCCTCTCCACAGAAGCTGTCAGACCTGCTGAGCTTTTCCAGCTATTTTTGTTTTTGTTTCAGATTTCCAGCATCCGCAGTATTTTGCTTTTATCTTTGTGATAGCGATTCCATAGTTATGGGAACTGACAGGAATTTTCCTGGTGCAAACATGAATCCAGAAGGTCCATGATCAGGGATGTCATTGAGCAGTTGCAGAGCACTCTGAAGTAGAAGGTGAACATCGAGTGGTCCTGCCTATATCAGTACCAACAACATAAGTAGAAAGAGGGATGAGGACCTGCAAGCAGATTTTAGGGAGTTGGGGAAGAAAGTAGCAAGCAGGACCTCAAATATAGTAATCTCCAGATTACTCCCAGTGTCACGTGTTAGTGAGTATAAAAATGTAAAGAAAGAGCAGATGAATGCTTGGCTGGAAAGATGGTGCTGGATTGATGGCTTTAGATTCCTGGGATTTGGGACCAGTTTTTGGGGAAGATGTGATCTATACAGGCTGGACAGGTTGCACCCGAACAGAGCTGGGACCAAGGTCCTTGCTGGGTGCTTTGCTAGTACTGCTCAGGAGGATTTAAATTAACTTGGTAGGGGGATGGAAACTAGGACGTAGCATTATAGAGGGAAAGCAAGGTGTGCAAAGAGTTGGGAGGACAGTTAGCACTTGAGTAAAAAATAGTAAGGTATTATTTTGGATCAGAATAAGAGGAATGGCAAACGGCCTAAATTGGGTTTACTGTGCATGTATGAGAATGCACAGAGTGTGGTAAATAAGGCTAGTGAGCTGCAGGTGCATATAACCATGTGAGAATAAGATGTAGAAGTGATAATGGAGACCTGGCTGAAAAAAAGACAGGACATATGAATCAGGAGAAGGTCATTTGGCCCCTCGAGCCTGCTCCACCATTCAATAAGATCATGACTAATCTGATTGTGGCTTCAACTCCACTTTCTTACCTACCCCAATACCCTAGATTCTTGACAACAAAGGAGTCACTCTACCTCTGTCTTAAAAACATTCATTGGCTCTGCCTCCATCACTCTCTGGGGAAGAGAGTTTCACGAGCTTACAATCCTCTGAGAGAAAAAAAAACATTCTCCTCATCCCCATCTTAGCTGGGAGAGCCCTTATTTTTAAACTGTGTCCCTTCTTTCTAGTCTCTCCCACAAGGGGAAAATCCTTTCAGCATCCACCCTGTTAAGGCCCCTTAGGATCTCATATGTTTTAACAAGATCACCTCTCATTCATTTAAACTCCAATGGTGGCAGGAACAACCTGTCCAAACTTTCCTCGTAAGATAACCTCATCCCAGGAATCAGTCAAGTGAATCTTTTCTGCACTACATCTAATGCAATTATATCCTTTCTTAAGTAAAGGGATGAAAACTGTACACAGTATTCCAGATGTGGCCTCACCAACTGCAGCAAAACTTTCACAGATGGTAGGATCATGACTGGAGTTCTGTTTATTTTGTGGCTAACGGAAATTTACAGTGAGCAGGCTTTATGGGGTGAGATTTCCAGGTTAGGAGTGTGTAATGGGCTTCTGGTAAATAAGTAACCTGTTTTACACTGCACATGATTCTCAAGAGTCTTTTTCATTGACTTCAATCTTGTCCTTTTGTCTACTTACCAATATTCCACTCTATCTTGGTGCTTCACTGAGCTTTTTGAGGAATTGAAACATCGTGATAAAGCTGTGCTGCATAGTAGATATTAGAAATATATTGTAGTGAGAAGCAGCAGAGTCTTCAGATTTGCTGATCAAGAAAACACATAAGATTGTGAACCATTCAGTTTTCATCCTCTGGCCAATGATTTCTCTCCCTGGCCCTGCCTAGCAAGACACTCAGTTATACCAAACCATGAGAGAATGAACTGCAATAGCTCAGGAAGGCAGCTCAACACCTTCTCGAGGTCAATTAGGGATGTACAACAAATGCTGACCTTACCAGCAACACCCACATTCCATATGGACATATGGACATACAAGATCGGCCCCTCGATCTTGCTCCGCCATATATATCATGGCTGATCTGAATGTAACCTCAACCCCACTTTCCTGCCTAACCCCAATAACCCCCTTGTTAATCAAGAATCTATCTAGCTCTGCCTTAAAAATATTCAAAGACTTCCCCTGAAAGAATAAAATAAAATCTGAAGTGAAAAGATTGTCAGGGCAATGGGGAAAAGGTGAGAGTGGATCTCGCAGAGAGATAGCATGGACACTATGGGTCGAATGGCCTCCTTCTGTGTCATAACCATTCTATGATTTGTCAAGAGCCTCCACTGAAACATAGTTGGTTTTGAGGCTTGGTCTATATATGTAACACAGCTGAATTACATTATTTAGTTAAAGGTAGCAAGGGGATTGTGGGCTGGCCAATTATTTTGTTAAGAAAGGATTTAAAGCAGACTCGAGTAACCTTTTTGTGCTGGGGGGCCACATTTCCATATTTTTCTCACTCAAGGGGCTGATGAACAGATTTTGGTAAGATGTATGAATTTCAAAAAAAAAGTTGACTATGTAGGAAAGAAACAACTTGCTGAGCAAAAGTAAAGCAATATCAAAGCAATAAATTGATAATATTTTAAAATGAGTAACTAATAAACCAGTAGAGTGTAAGAGGGTGAGAGTGTGTGTGTCAGGCTCACTCCCAGGGCTGAATTGTCCCAGATTTGCACAAAGTGCAGTAGCAAATAGGAAATGGACATTTTACCCACCGGCTGCAATGGTTGCTTCCTGTGCTGTATTGTCCCATTCCCACGTCATTAATTATGCATTCACGGGGAATGTGCCGGATTGCTGGTGCTTGGGCTCAGATTTGCCGGCCATGCCATGACCTCAGCACTTCATCCCTCTGAACGGCATATTTTAAAGTGCCCCAGAGCACAGCCTACTTCATGTCTGCAGACCAGGACTGCTCCAGGCGACAGATGGCCTCGAAAGCAAAGATGATGGCAGCCCCAAATTTAGAGATGACTCTCTGGGGTACCGGCTGGATGCGCTGGAAGGCCGCTGCAATGTCTTCTATCTCTGCGCTGGCCACAGGAGGTCCACCAGACACCAACCTGGCCTGGGAGGTGGTGGCAGCAGCAGTCAGCACCACCAGAGTACAGAGGTCAGCCGTCCAGTGCAGGAAGAGGATGAATGCTCTCGTCCGTTCCACCAGGGTAAGTCAACCACCTCATCACACTCAACTTTCACACTCACAAACCCATCATGCATCTGCAGGGATCTCACGCCTCAAGGGACAACACCACTAACTCTCACACACACCCTCACATCTCCATCAGGCTCATATCCTCTGGAGCTCGCATCCTCATTGGGTCCATGGCTCCACTCACCACACAAACATTCCAATCATTGCCAAGCATCCTGCTCACACTCTCCTCATCTGTTTCCATACAGGAGAAGCTGGCTTATAATGGCAGGGTGAGGTCCCAGACCAGGGGTGATGTGGCCCACATTAGACCCCTCACTCACTCTGGGGGGTGTGCCAGTGCACTGACTGGTGAGGACGTGGAGTATGCCTGTGGTAACAGTGAGGTCAGCAGCGAACACCCATGTGAGGACCCTGCACCAGATCATCCCTCTCTCAATGCAACTGTGAGTGCTGTCTCTCCTGTTTTTTGACTCTGCTGTCATGCACTAATTATCCCTACTTTGGTTCACAGCGAGCTCTGCCAAGTGACTGACACCCTTAGCCTGCCAATCCCTCAGCTCCATTCAGGTCCTCACCTCCAGCCAAGAGGATATCTCCTCCATTGAAGAGCTGGAAATAAGCAGCCTGAAGACCAGTTACAGTGCTTACCCACACCCTCCAGCGCAGAGACACACACCTCGGTGGGACCTAGATCTAGAGCAAGCTCGGGTTCACAGTCTGGTGGTCCGCATGGACACGTGTCATCAGCAGAAGGAAGCAGGTTCAGCCAAGCTCTCTGGACCTCAGAGGACAGCTGGGGATGAGGCATCTGTGAGGTCCGAGTCAGATGACGAGCCTCTGGATTCGGCCTTCCAACCCATCCTGGAGAATCAGCAGAAGGCAGGGGAACATCACGCACAACTGTTGAAAGTCCTCAACAGAGTAGTGCGCAAGGTTGAGGAGTGTGTCTGCCTGCTGTCTGATTAAGTGGTGACCACATGTACACATATGGAGGTCTCCATGGAAAAGATGGTGGACTCCATAGAGACCCTGGCCCCGCAGAACGTGGAGAACTGCGCAGACTGTGCACTCCATTGCGGGAGCCATGGGTGAGTTCCTGCAGTGGCAAAGCGAGAGGGAAAATGGGGCACCTTCCCTCTCAAGGAGTCAGGCCAGGAACCTTGGGCACCCGAAGGGGGAGTAGCGGCAGCTGGACAACCCTGGGCCATCCATTCAGGAATCTCAGAGGCTCCCTCCGGGTTCTCTTTGCCTGTGATCCCGGCAACCTTGTCCTCTGTCACCACAGAGGGAGCAGCCGGCCCACAGGAGGACAGCCAAAACCCTCGAGGCCTCTGGCCTCTAGAGGACGTACGCCAAAGCCATCGGGGGCAGCAGGGCCAACCATTGCACAGGCTGTCTCCACCCTTGCTGCATATGTCAGAGCAGCACCTAGAAGAAGGGGTAGGCCTAAAAAAATTAAGAAATTCTGATCACAGGTGGTTGCACGAGTGAACACATTTTATCATCTTATAATAGGAAATACATTCACTTTTACTGAATAATGTGTAATGCTGCCTTTCAGCCTCATTTACAGGTTTCACTAATCATCCGTGTGCATCTGAACTAGTAGTTCAACTGCATGCAGCTGGACAATGAATGATTCTGGAGGGAGAAGTGTGTGGTGTGTGTGTGTGTGGCAGGGTCTATCAGAACCTTGTGCAAGCACTCTCCCATGCATGCAGAGCTTTCATCCATCACATTCATCTCACTGTCCTGAGCATTTTCAATGCTGCCTGCTGGGGTTCTCTCTCAGTTGTCCATCTGAGCTGAGCTGCATCTCCACCCACCCACTGACCACACTCCCATGCAGCACCTGTGCCAACCAACACGAGGCTCCGCTCACTTTCAATTTGAGAAAAATGGTAGTTGTCACATTTCTGCTCAGCTGCCCTGTCCTTTCCCCTCCCCCAGTCACCCATGTCCTTTCCCCCATCACTCTCAACCCATCTGGCATCACGTTCCATCTCCCCACTGTCACCGACCAGCACAAACCCATTTCTTTCGGGGATGTCCAGGTGATTGTGCACGTTCCCTACTCTCCCTCGCTCCCAGACACACTCGCTCACTCTCCCTCACTCCCAGACACACTTGCTCACTCTCCCTCGCTCCCAGACACACTTGCTCACTCTCCCTCGCTCCCAGACACACTTGCTCACTCTCCCTCGCTCCCAGACACACTCGCTCCAGACACACTCGCTCACTCTCCCTCGATCCCAGACACACTCTTGCTCTTTCTCACAAACACTAAGCCACTCTTGCTCTCTCTCTCACACACATGCTCTCTCCCTCTCACACAGACACACACACACACACACTGTCTCCCTCTCTCTTACTCTCAATCAAACTCACTCACTCTCTCCCTCTTTCACACACATACACCCTCTCTTTCACACACACACTAATCACATACACACACTTTCTCTCCCTCTCACACAAACACACACCCACTCTCTCTCATACTGTCACTCACTCACACTCTCTCTCTCTCTCTCACACATACACGCTCATTCACTCTCCCTAACACTCTCTTATACATGCTCTTTCTCCCTCACACACACTTACGCATTCCCTTGCTCCCACTCACACACCCAAACACTCCGCCTTTCTCCCTCACTCTCTCTCACTTTTGATTTGAGAAAAATAGTAGTTGTCACATTTCTGATCAGCTCCCTGTCCTTTCCCCTCCCCCATTCACCCATGTCCTTTCCCCCATCACTGTCGACTCCCTGGCATCACATTCACCTCCCCAACATCACCTACCAACCAGAACCTTTTTCTTTCGGGGATTTCCAAGTGAATGTGAACGTTCCCTACTTTCCTGAGAATCCCACTCCCATCCACATTGAGGCACGGACCCTGGGGTTGGGACAGAGGAGATCAGGGAGGTCAGAGTCCCCACTAATCACCCTCACCATCCTTTCTGCTGCTACCATCGAACCCTCACCCTCCCACCCTTCTGGCTTACTCTGCCCCCTCTCATTCTCTTCATTCCCTCCTACTGCGCTCACCCTCAGTTCACTCCCCAGGAGGCCGTTGACTCCACAGATACTTCTCTTGCAAGTTCACCTGGACATCCCACCCATACTCCCTCCTCCACTCTTACTCTGTCCTCCACCCTTGCTGCCTCCTCCATCCTTATACCTGAACTCCTTCCTCCCCCCAGGCTCCTTCCCCTCTCCAAACTCCTTACGCCCTCCAAACTCCTCTCCCACTCACAGATAGACCGTTCTCTCCCCCCGTCGCCAATCATCCGTAGCAGCCCATGGCCAAGACTCTGATGTCCTGAACAGAACCAAGACATAAATGGAGACCTCCTGCCTTCCATGAGCTGCTTAGCGGTGGAGCCATGTCCATGAGAATCCAGCCAGCATGTGATGCATGTGTTCCTCCAGGGTCCGGTCGATGTCAGTCTCCAGCATTTTCTGTTCCACAAATGTCTGCAATCTGAGCAAAGCCCTAAAGATGAGCCCTGACTTCTGCACGTCACACTTGCCATCTTGTTACACCCCCATGATGCCAATGGCAAACGGGGCCGGAGAATTCCAGTCCCAGTCTCAGGGTGTTTACTTACTCACTCTCACAGAGGAAGGGTGAGAGTATGTGTTGATGTGTGGGGATGAGGATGAATGAGAACTCTGAGACTGGGAGTGACCCACACCCGCCCTCTCTCCCTCCCTCGCACGCCCGCGTCCGCCCTCTCTCCCTCCCTCACCCGCGCTCACTCTACTTCACTCACTCTCTCACCCACCCACACACTGTCTCCCTCACTCACTGTAATGACTTGACTTACTGGTAATTCATTTTCACTAATTTGTTAAAGGATTTAGAACTAGGTGTGTTCAGGGACGTCAGGCTGTGGATGAGATTGTGTCACCACATACACTCAAAACGATGGCTTTCTGCTTCTCCTCCGTGGGAATTTCATTCGCTACGAAATAAAAAAACAAGGTGCTCTACATACTGGCTCCAGTCTTCCATAGTCATGTCATAAAAGATTGATTCTGCTGAAGTGAGGCATGACTGGTGAATATACTTTTCTTTTTAAAGATTCGACGTCCTCACCATAGTAAGGTCAAGTGCAGTGTCGGACCTATTTCGCCCTCATAACCAAATGCATTGATTTGACATCCCAGTCAGGTTTCAAGAAGAACCAGGTCCTCGACCAGAAGCCCCACCCTCTGGATTACCCACACTTGGAGGCTCCAACCAATGGGCCCTAAGTACAACCACGTGACCCCTGATAGACAGGAAAGGCTATATCTTCAGTTATTACATTTCCTGTCCCTTTAGTTTTTTTTTAAATGGTTTCTATTTATACAAAACATTTGAATATCCAATAACATATAATTATACAACTCAGGTGATTAAAGATCAAGTCTCTGCTAACACTGTTGATAAGTTTGGCAAGAAGTGGCTATAGTAGTTGATTGTGCCCAGGAAAGACTTGAGTTCGGTTACACTGGACGGAGAGGTGCATCTTTTTTTGCCCTAACTTTCTCTTCTACCACATGCAAACCCATGGCATCCACCCTGTGACCCAAGTAAGTAACTTCTGGCACTTGGAATGTACGCTTCCCTTTTCTTAATCATACACCGGCTTCTGAGAATCATTTTAGCACCTCCTCCAGGTTGGTCAAGTCTGATCAGACTATCATCTAGGTATACTACTGTTTGGGGAAGTCCTTGCAAAAAAAAAAAACTCTCCATTGTCGTTTAGAAGATTGCAAATGCAGATGATACTCCAAAGGGTAAGTGAATATTTTGATACTGAGCCTTGTGCGTGTTGATGTGCTATCCAGCTCTAACTGTTAGTATGCATGGCTCATGTCCAGTTTTGTATAAGATTTGCCTCCAGCTAGCTTTGCATATAAGTTGTCTACCGCAGGATAGGATATATATCTAGTTTCAAAACAAAAACAGAATTACCTGGAAAAACTCAGCAGGTCTGGCAGCATCGGCGGAGAAGAAATGAGTTGATGTTTCGAGTCCTCATGACCCTTCGACTATATCTAGTTTGGCTGCCTTGTTCACCATCAATTTATGGTACCCACAAATGCCTATAGTTTGGTCACGTTTTACCACTTGGACTATGGGCATAGCCCACTCTGAAAATTGAACTGGCTGGATGATAACTAGCTTTTCTAACTGGCACAGATCTACATCCACCATCTCCTTTAAGGCCAGGCCTGTGCCTGATGCCTTAAAGAAATGGGGTGTCACCTAAAAATCCACATATACTTTTGCTGGCAAGCCTTTTAATGTCCCTAATTTGTCACGAAATACACTGTCATATTTCCTTAGCAGTTCAGGAACTCCTCTTGTTCTCAAGTGAAATATTTCAGACCAGTTAAGCTTAATTTTTTTGTAACCAGTCTCGGCCCAAAAGACTAGGTCCTTCACCTGTCACTATGATCTCTGGAAGCCAGACTGTCTCTTGCCCATAAGACACAGGTAGTGTGGAGATGCCCCTTACCTGTATGGATTCTCCGGTGTTTGTCTTCAATTGAGCCATTGTTCGCTCCAGATTCAGTGGCTGCGTACCTTCATTTAGATATTTAAATGTGTGCACTCCCACCACTGAGGTTGAGGCTCCCGTATCCACCTCCATTATTAGTGGCTTCTCATTAGCTTGGACTGTGACAGTGATAGGTTCGGTTTTTACAGCGGAGATGTTACACAGGGAATGGATGTTGGCTTTGGCAGCTTCAGGTCCTGTTGTATTATTCAATTCAATCATATTGGTTTGCTGCTTTACGGGCTGTTTCGATTTCGCCCTGCATTGCTTTATGTGACTTTTCTTATGGTCGTAATGGCATTCTGCATCCTTGATACCTGCAGGTATCTGGTCTGTGGTCACCCCTACATCTATAACAGACTAACCTTGGAGTTGCTGCTGTTTCTACTAGGCCTTTTTATTTCTCTAAGATGGGCATTGCCTCTTGCTTTGCTGTTGTATCTCTGGTTTTCAAGCCATGCCCGGCAGTAGATCCTCTCCCCACCAACATGAAGAACAGTGCCATGTTGTACGTGCTTCAAAGCCTGCAAGCCTCTCTCAGCACTTTCCATGGCTCGTGCTATTTCCATGGTGCACTTCAAATCGATGTTGACTTCTGCGCATAAACTGCGCTGAATGGAATTGTTGTGAACTCCACAAATTAATTGGTCCTGCAGCATATCATTGAGCCTATCTCCGAAGTCGTAGTGTTTTGTCAACTTCGCTATATAAAATTTTGTGATGGGCTCTCCTGGGGCTGTAACCCTGGAATTAAACTTTACCAGCTGAAACCATCCATAGTAATGTAGCGGTTTGTGTTTTCATGAAGACCACTAATTCATTAAAGGACTTAGAATTGGGCATGTCCAGGCTGCAGATGAGATTGTATGACTTCTACCACATACACTCAAAAGGATTGCTTTCTGCTTCTCCTCCATGGTAATCTTGCACGCTACAAAATAAAAACCAAGGTGCTCTAAGTACTGGCTCCAGTCTTCCATAGTCATGGCGTACAGGTCAGTTCTGCCGAAGAGTGGCATGACTGGTGAGTAGCCTATTTTTTTTTCTTAAGCTTTGATGTACTCACGTTAACAAGGCGAACGTCGGCGCTATTTTACCCTCATCGCCAAATGTAATGACTTGACGTACTGGACAGGTTTCAACAAGAAACAGTTAACTTTATTACAGGGAGATTTTCAGAAGCTACATGCTTGAACCATGTCCTTAACCAGAAACCACATCCCCCCCACCAATCCCCCTGCCGGATTACCCACACTTAGGGCCATTGGTTGGAGCCTCCAAGAACAATCATGTGACCCCTGATAGACAGCAGGGGAGGCTATGTCTTCAATTACTACACTCACATAGAATTAGGCCACAGGTTTTACCTGAAATCAGCAAAGTCCAATATTGGGCGGGGAAATCAATGTTTGACTGGCTGATGGCAATGGTGGAATTTCATTCATATCATGTGGAACATTGTTAAAAAATATCAGAGGCATGGCAGCGTTGGATCGCTGTTGAGAGTGTCCTCAAATTCACTGGCCCCACTGTAATCTCAGAGCTTTAGAAAACCGAGTGCCATATTTAAAGGCCACCCCTGCACAGAGCTAGCACTCTCCAAAGTAGAGGAAGCTGCTGGGAACCGATGGCTGCCAAAGGGAGGAACATGCAGCTCCCAAATTTACCGATGCCTCGCTCAGGTGCCCTCTGGACACAGTGGAGGCCCTGCCGCAATGTCCACTACTCCCACTCTGGGCGAAGACCAGCAAGCAAGGTCAGGAAGCCAGCATGGAAGATGGTGGCAGCGATGGTCAGCACCAATGCACTCCAAAAGAGGACAACCACCCAATGCCGAAACAGGATGAATGATCTACTCTGTTCTGCCAGGGCAAGTCACTCTTCTCATCACTCAACTCACCCACTCAAACACATCACAAATCCACGGGGATCTCACTCATTGCCAGCTCAAGGGACATCACCACTCACACACCTTCATCTGCCCTGCAGATTGTCCTCATCCTGTCCATGGCACCACTCACCACCCACACATACCAGGCATCCTTCTCATCTGGCCTGGCAGGCGTCCTGCTTACACTCTCTCCATCTGTTTTCAAGCGGGACAAGTTGGCACACAAAAAAAGGGTCGCAGATTGGTGGAGGAATGTCCAACATCAAGGCCCTGACAGACTTTGAAAATAGAGCCATCCTGCTGGCTGGTGATGAACTGGACCGTTCCTGTGCTGATGGTGAGGTCGGCGATGCTCTACCAAGTGAGGATCCAGCAGTGCCATATCTAACAGACAACCATGCTTTGAGTGATGTTTCCTCTTTCACAGGCCACTGCCATGCATTAGTTATCTCTCCTTGCTTTCACAGGCATATGTTGGAATCAGCTGAGGGGGTCCACAAGCCAGGTCCGCAACTTCAGCTCTGAAGACACCACGGAAGAGGAGTCCTCAGACACCAACATTGAAGACCGGTCACAGTGCTCACCCACACCCTCCACCAGAGCAGAGACACACACTTGGGTGGGACCTAGTTCCAGATTAGCTTTGGGGTCACAATCTGGTGAGTGCATTGCTCTGCCTGATCCTCAGCAGGCAGAAGCAGGGACTTCCCAGATTTCCGGCACTGGGAGGACTGCTGGAGGCCAGAAATCTGCAGAGTGAGTCAGATGAGGAGCCTCTGGACTTAGTCATATCTCAGTTGCTAGAACTGCAAAGACAAGCTTGGAAACATCAGGAAGGCATATCTGCTGCCTTGCAATCTGAAGAGTGCATGATGGAGGAGTCCATCTGCCCTCAGGCCGAGATGATAGTGCCAGCATGTTGATGCTGGTAGGATGCCAGCTGCCATGGAGACCTTGATCCAGGGCATTGGTCCTGCACTGTTGCAGGAGCTGCATTCCATCATGCTGGCATCCATCAGTGTCAACATGAGAGGAGGCCAGTCCATCTCGAGCTCACTCCAGCTGCCGCTTCCTCTCAAGGAATCAGCCAAGGGCCCTCGGGCACCCACAGGGAGGACGATCAGCAGGTGCACACCCTGGGGCCATCCACCCAGGTGACACTGGGAGCGACCAGCTGATCTGAATCCCCTCTTCTTGTTACCCCAGTACCTCCAGCTCCACAGGCTGAGGAAGGTGCCACTGTCACACAGCAGTACCTCAAAAGCAGGCCAGGCCCTCCAGGTCTCAGCCCAAAGAGGACGCCCACCATGGTCATCACAGACAACAGAGTATAGCAGTCAGCAGGCTTCCTTCACCTACGTTGTGGATGTCAGGGGAGTGTCAAGATGTAGCGACAGAGTTAGAAAGGTCGAGAATATATACTTGGAGCTGGTGTACTTGGTCACCGCCTTTGTCCCTTCCGACACGGCGTGCTTGGCCAGTTCCCCGGGCAGCAGCAGGCGCACGAAGGTCTGGATCTCCTGGGAGCTGATGGTGCTGCGCTTGTTGTAATGGGCCAGGCGGGAAGCCTCACCTGCGATGCGCTTGAAAATATCGCTCACGAATGAGTTCATGATGCTCATGGCCTTGAAGGAGATGCCGGTGTCGGGGTGAACCTGCTTCATCACTTTGTAGATGTAGATGGCGTAACTCTCCTTCCTCGACTTTCACCACTTCTTGCCGCCCTTTGCTATCGGTTTCTTTAAGGCTTTCTTGCCTCCCTTTTTGGAAGCTGGTTTCTTCTCATCAACCATAGTCAGTTTCAGACACAGAGTCGAGAATATATAGTTGCACAGCCTGGGCATGGCTGTTAATCACTTGTACATAATGTTGACAATTTAAATACACGCCCAAGAATGTCTCCTTGTCTATGGCTCATTGCTATGATGAGCAGTGTGCGTGTCAATCGTATGTGAAACCTTGGTTCCTGCACAAAGTGAAGGTAAATATTGTAGTCCAGGCTGTCTCCCCTGTGTGTAGCCCTCTGAATACAGTGATTGACCTGTTTCAAAGTCACTCTCCAGATCAGTGATGCCTGCACCTTGATGTGGTTCATTTTTGCTGCAAGAGTCTCGTATCCAAGCGTTGCAGGGCTCCGTGATGTTCTGTGTGTGCTCTGTGTGCCCCCCCATCTTGTCACCATTCCTGACTGGTGAAGGTGTGGTGCTGAAGGAAACAGGTGATGAAGCTTGCCAAAGGATCAATTGCTGTTAAAATCCATGTTTCTGCTGGCATCTCAGCAATGCCTCCATGATACGAGCCTCTTCACAGAGCGTAAGCCCTTAGCCAATCAGCTGTCAGATGTTCCCAGATGCAACGTGAAGATCTCAGGAGTATCCTCACTGAATTTCGCCATCATCCTCCTGGAATCTTGTGGCAACGAGGCCCTCACGAGCACGCCTGCCTCGTCTGGCCAGTGCACTGGCCTCAATCTCTGGCATCCTTCACTTCCAGGACCTCATCACCCTCATTCCCTTTGACTTTCTCCTCATTGAAGGAGACATGCAGAGCTTCCATCTCCTCAACCTCCAGGCCCTCCCCCCTTTGCATCACCAGTTTGTGTAGTGCACAGCAGGCCACAATGATGCATGATTCTCTCTTGGGATTGTACTGGAGTGCTCCACCAGATCTGTCAAGGCACTGAAACCTCACTTTCAGGATCCCTATGGTGTGCTCCACCAACCTCTGGGTTGTGGCATGAGCGTCCTTGTACCTTCTCTCAGCAGCAGCCTGAGGAGGTCCTGTAGCCCTTGGTATTGAAGGTTCTGCTCCTCCCTTTGGTGAGACATGCCTCTCTGTTGCATTCTTCTCTGTCTTGTCTCCTGGCTACTAGCAATGAGATAGACAGTGAGATCACCAGGCTCTATCTTCCCAATGGTCTCCTCACTGCAGAATCAAAGGGAGAGACGCGAGGGTCAACAATTGTCTCCTAAGGACCACTCTTGGCCCGGTCATCTCCTGCGGCTGCCTCTCAAGGCCCTTTTACTCATGCTGGAGCCCAGTGGATGCCCAGTGTTTAGCACGCATGATGGTTGACCAAAACCCCACCACCAGCCCACAATACGTGACTGAGCGGCGACAGCTTCGGCCATTCAGCTGCATCCTGAACTCTCATCTCAGGCACTGGCATTGTCCTAACCTGCACTCCAAAGTTTTGTGGTTTATATGGACCATGAGGGTGAATTTTCTATGTCTAATTAAAGGGATTAGGAGCGCACCTTTCCATCAGTGTTCAATGACCACATTTCTCAAAGGGATCCACAATCTTCCCCAGTCATCCAGTGGTTCTGCAGCACCATAGAATTCATTCGATTTTGAAGTCCACACATGTGGGGTTAAAAGTAGAGGAACAATCATTGGCACTTTCAGGAATTAGTGCTGCTTGAGTGGGCACAGTTGCTTGACAAGCCTTACCCCAAACATGTCAATTGAGCTCAAGCTAGACAGTCTCAGCTGTGGTAGAGTGCTCACCTTTAACATGATTTTCTATTTGCTGGCCATTTTCTTCACCACCCAATCCCACTCTCACAGGCACACACCACTGATACCGAGTCTCTTCACCCACCCTCTCGTCGGCCCCACCGCGCCCCTCTCCCCTCCCCCCCCCGGCCCCACCGCGCCCCTCTCCCCTCCTCCTACCCCCCCCCCCCCCCCCGGCCCCACCGCGCCCCTCTCCCCTCCTCCTCCGCCCCCCCCCCCCCCCCCCCCCCCCGGCCCCACCGCGCCCCTCTCCCCTCCTCCTCCCCCCCCCCCCCCCCCGGCCCCACCGCGCCCCTCTCCCCTCCTCTCCTCCTCGGCCCCACCGTGCCCCTGTCCCCTCCCCTCCCCGGCCCCACCGCGCCCCTGTCCCCTCCCCTCCTCGGCCCCACCGCACCCCTCTCCTCTCCTCCCTGGCCTCACCACACCCCTCTCCTCTCCTCGGCCCCACCGCGCTCCTCTCCCCTCCCCTCCTCGGCCCCACCGCGCCCCTCTCCTCTCCTCCCCTCCACGGCCACACCGCGCCCCTCTCCTCTCTCCGGCCCCACCGCGCCCCTCCCCGGCCCCACCGCGCCCCTCTCCGGCCCCACCGCGCCCCTCTCCTCTCCTCCCCTCCCCGGCCTCACCGCACCCCTCTCCGGCCCCACCGCGCCCCTCCCCGGCCCCACCGCGCCTCTCTCTCTCTCTCTCTCCCCCCAGTGCTACAGCACCTTTTCTCCCTTAATCTCCAAGCACCTTCTCTCCCCGAGTCCCACGGACTCTTTCTCTCCTCCAGGCCCTGCAGTACTTTCTCTCTCTTCCTCCTCCCTCAAATTCTTTCTCTCCCCCTCAAATCTCCCTCCAGCACACTTACCAGTGTTGGTGATCATTGCTCATCCAATCAGAGAGTGTATCCCTCCCACATTTGCCAGCATTTTGTACAGTGACTCAAGGGGGCCACATAGAATGGCTTTGGGACACATTCTTGCCCAGGGAACACATGTTGCTCAAGCCTGATTTAAAGTAATGGGGTAAGGGATATTGGAGCCAATTGATGACTTGGGTTTCAACTGGTGCTCATCAGAAATAACAGAGTGTGTTACAGAGCATCAAAACAAGAGTGAGAATGAAACTGCAGCTATTGAATCAAATTACTCAGATAGCAAATGAGTAGAAGTTAATGAAATTGAACAATTTCAATTATCCATTAATAAGATTGAACAAATGAAATGGAAAGCTCCAAAGAAGCATTTATTAATTCAATCCATAATTACTTCTAATTTAACTCAATTTGGGATTATGGGGCTGTAACAAGTTTAAACATTACTATATGTTGCTGACATTAAAAATGAAAAGACTTGGTTTTCAGAAATGAAGAGAGTTGTTAGGTAGGAATAGGATTTTAAAATGAGGATGACACAAAGCACAAATAAAATATCATAAAATATCCTAAAAGGTTTTGAAGTCTCTGTTTTTTCTCTTTGACGAGGTATATGAGTATAATAAACTAAAGCTGATTTGTGTGAAATTAGTTTGGTGACCTTATAAGACTTTATTTCAGTATATTATTTCAGTATTTATGGTGTCACGATCAGAGATGGGCCAAGGAATGTCTTCTGTCTATTCGTCCAATCCTGTCATGAACCCAACTCATTTTCTGGATTGGGCCTCATGAAAGATGCGAGGCAGAATCCTGGTTTGATCTCCAAGGAAGACTGTCACTGGCAATACAATGCAGTGACACTACTTACTTCAACCGCAGCTGGATGGGGCACAATAGTTAATGAGGGACTGAAGCAGATTCCGTTAAAAACGTTACAAAAGATCCAGAGTGATGGGGGCTGGAGAGAAGGAGAAATGGTCAATACTCTTTCCTTCCAATTGCTGCTACACTCGAACACCATGCTTCTTTAGGTTTTACTCAGGGTCAGTGATGCCGAGGTTCTGTGGCTGAAAAAATGGACCAGATTTTCTAGTCCCACCTGTGCATCATTTAATTGGAGCAGGACAGTTTGTTATGTATTGTCCACACTTGTTCCCTTGCATAATAGCATGGAGTATTGGAAAGATTCACAGGCTGATTTGCAACCTGATAGACATGTTGTGAACTCTCATTCTATGGCCATTTTCAAGTTCTGGAGTGGGACGTGAACCCAAGGTCTTCTGGATCAGAGGCAGCAGGACTACCAGCTGAGCCACACAACTTTGAGCAGGGCAGTTAAAGCCAAGAACCCTGCTTGCAGAGGGGGAGATGGGAGGGAAACCAGTAATCACTGGCTCTAAGGGGTGGGTATTTTGGGTTATATTTCAGGTTGCAATTTCAGCCCAAATGAGAAGAGCTGTTCTGACAGAGAAAATAATAAAACAATGTAGCCAGTGCCATCAAAAATGAAGCATTAGGCAAGCTAAAATGAATCTGGAAAGGAAGATAATGGAGAATAGTTAAAATAATGGCAATGTTCTTTTTACATTGCAATATTATAGCATGAACACTTCAACATAATGTACACAGGAGAAACTGATAGATTACTGCAATACAGGTAAGAATAGGAACTTCACTGCAATGTTGTAACAATGATGAGAAATTGCATTTATGTCACTCCTATAGTGTAGGAAAATATCCCAAGGTACTTCAAAGATGCAAAAGGGAAAAAAATGAAAGAGTTCAGAAAGTTTGGTTAAGGATGGTCTTAAAGGTGAAGGCTTTAAACATTTTTTTATTCATTTACGGGATGTGGGCTTCACTGGCTGGGCCAGCATTTATTGCCCATCCCTAATTGCCCTTGAGAAGGTGGTGGTGAGCTGCCTTCTTGAACTGTTGCAGTCCATGTGGCGTAGGTACACCCACAGTGCTGTTAGGAAGGGAGTTCCAGGATTTTGACCCAGCGACAGTGAAGGAATGGCGATATATTTCCAAGTCAGGATGGTGAGTGACTTGGAGGGCAACTTCCAGGTGGTGGTGCCACCACTGTGGGAGCTAGGCGGATGAAGATGCTGCCACTGATGTTAGGGAAAAAGAATAAGTTGGAGTCAGAGCAATGGAGGGTTGAGGGGGAAGAGGGTTCCCTATGTGAACACTTTGTTTTTTCACTTTTGCAAAATCTTGTTGGAACTCTATGTCCAAAATCTCGTGATTAATTCCATGAACAGATTACCTATACACAGAGAGACAGCTCCATCTCATTCTCTATTGCCAGAGACAAACAAGCAGGGTGAGCATGAGGGTTGCACAGATTGCAAGCTGAGGGGAAAGTGGCAGCCTTCCCATGGTCCACTCTTTTCAATGAAAAATTATGACCCGGTGACTGAACATTGATCAATGACCTTTGATCTTTAGAACAACAACTCAAACCACCATAATGGCCTACTTCAGGGCTAAGTAACATACCAGATAGATCTTTGAACAATGATCCTCCAATTCACATTAAGGGACTTTCAAGTTCCACAATGAATAATGAGGTTGTAAAGAATTGAGTTGTGTATGAGCATGGGGTACAGATGGTAGGAAGTGTCACTTGAAGATGAACTCACTCACCTTGGTTACTCATGTCAGATCATTAAACTTCTTGCTATGCTGCATCCATGATCCTGGAGTAGTGCTTCTGCACTGACCTCTGCCTCTACTTGTTCCCACTACCTCCTAAGTGTATGTCTGAAGGCCTTCCTGCCCTCTATGGATAGAGGATCAAGACTCCCAGTACTTAGTCAGAAAACCTAGGCCTCACTTTCTCAAATGTTCCGCCATTGTTCAAGGTATCACACTGCAGATTCACTTTTGAGAAAGCTCCCACCACTTTTTGACAGTCACAATGAACCTCTCCTTTGGGACGTGCAAGCTGCTTTTAAACGTCGCTAACACCTTGTGATATTGTCTTCCTGCTGATGTGTGCAGCAAATGAATAGGGTCAGTAGCATTGGCTGCATACAGCAAACACATAATGATGAACATTGGCCCTCATGATTTCATTAACATAATGTGTCATGAAGCAGTCATGTATTAAATTTACCAACTCAGGCCAAACACTCAGCCCCATTGGTTGCCATTTTGGTGAATGTGTTAGTGCACATATATGTAGCAGCCACCAAAAGGATACAGTGTAGGCAGATGGTGAAGTCAATCAGCATTATTTGGCACCAATGCTGCTATTTTGGAGCTGAATGCTTCAGCTAATGCCCTCTGCATTACCCTGCGCAGCTGGACATGTTTTCAACAGCAGATAGGCACCCCACCAGTGCCATAGAAAGGCATCATTGGCTCCTTACAGTTTAGTTGTTGATTGTTTTCTACTGTTTGTTGCTGTGATTGTGGTGTTGGTAGTTTCCTGATGAGTGGATTGATGGGTAGGTGGGTAAGATTGGTGGGTGGGTAAGATTGGTGGGTGGTTGAGATGGGTAGGTGGGTGAGATGGGTAGGTAGGTAAAATGGGTAGGTGGGTGAGGTGGGTAGGTGGTGAAAGTGGGTGAGTAGGTGAGGTGGACAGGTGGGTGAGTTGGGTGAAGTGGATACGTGGGTGAGGTGGTAGGGTTAATAGATGAGTGCTTGGGAGAGGTGGGTTCCTGTTTGCTTTTACTCAGTGTCTCTCCTTATCGTTGATTTGCATTTATCCATCTTATTCGTTCATCAGGTTACTTGGCGGACCGAGCAGACATCGATATTGAGGGTCCTGCATTATCCTCTGAGGAAGAGGAAGGGACTTCAGAGGGGGCACTGTCCCAACTTTATTCCACACCTAGCACAAGGTCAGGTACCAGCACCTTGGTGGGTTTGTGCATGTTGGTCGATGCAGTTGTACCTACTGGTTTGAACACAGCACAACTGCTAGACCAGCTGGTGGAGGCTGTGACAGCACAGGCCTCTGGCACTTGGAGGAGCATGGGAGACCAGGAAGCTGCTGAGTCCCAAGCAGATGATGAGCCTCTGGGGTCGTCTGTTAGGCAGTAGGTGTTGGATGTCCAAAGGCAGCTGTGTGTAGGTCTAACAGAGCTTCCAGGGTTATGTGTGTACTGACATGGACAGTACAGGAGTCCATCCAGACCATGAGCACAGCAGTCACCCACTGAGCACGTGGCTTCCTCCATCAGGAGATTGGTGACTCTCCTGGTGAAGCAGACCCAGCAACTCATTTGGGGGTTTCTGGGTATACATTCAGAACTGCAAGGCCACATGCTGTCAATGACCTCACAAAGGAATTGCTGGTGTGAGAGATGGACAAAGCACCTAGTGTCACTATTCAGTTGTCACTCGCCTCCAGTAAGCATGGAGGGCAATTTGGACGTCACATTGATGGATAATCAATGGTTGTCTGCATCTGGGGCTCCTCTCAGGGTGCTTCTGATGGTGACAGCATCATCTCTGCCACTCTGCCACTCTGCCAGTGATGCCAGTGCCTCAGGAGGTTGCAGCCTCAGAGGAGACTTGTGCCACTGGGCATGAGCACCTCACAATGCCTGGGCCCTCACAGCCTCCAGTGACCAGAGATCTAGATTCCAAGCTCATCCAGGCAAACAGAACATCATGCTCAGCAGCCTGCCTCAAGTGTAGCTGGCAGCAATGGGTGGGCACCACGGCATAGCACCTGAAAACAACTGAAAAAAATCACTGTCGATACAAAAGGGTCATCATGGACGGTCACTGGTGTGTGAGGCTGAGTGTTGTGTTGTTCACCTGCTCTTTATTGAATAGTTGACTTAATCATGTAACAAGCATAGAATATGTTTACACTGGAGACCCCTTTGTGTGGATAGGAGCTGAGATACCATGACACCTCCAAATGAAAATCATAAACCCTTTCAAGAGATGTTTGTTAGGGCGAGTTGTTTGGATGTTTTCAGTGTATTCTTATCCTGGAAGATGCACTAAGGGACCCCCTCAGGAGTCCCAAGGCAATGACTCTATGGGAATAGCCAGGAAGTTTGAACTTTTGATGGACAATTCCCCTGCTCCCCAGGACCCTGTGAAAAAGTTAGAGTCAGAGAGTTTGGAGGGTTCTGACTTACTTACCAGGATAGTTACCCAGGAAATATTAATAAGAAAAAAAAACCTGGTCTAACTCCTGGGTAACTATACAACTGACTCCCCCCATCCCCCACACCCCTCACTCATACTGACCCATTAACTCCCCCCTCGATCCCTCCCACTCCGAATACCCACCTCTGAACCAACCTGACTAGCCCCAACCTGATCTGACTAACTCCCACCACCTGAATCCCCCCAACACAAACCGACTAGCCCCTAACCTGACAACTCCTCCAACCCTTGACTCACCGACCCACCAGCCACCCTAACCACCTGCCATCCTACCACCTCACCCACCTGCCACCTTGCCGAACTACCCAACTGCCACCCTACCCACCTGCCACCTCGTCCACATGCCACCCTGCTCAACTGCCACACTACCCACCTGCCACCCTATCCACCTCACCCGCCTACCACTCTGTCACTCTACCCATCTTCCATCCTGTCACGCCTATCTACCTGCTGTCCTATAACTCTACCCACCTAACACCCTGCCCTCTTACTGACCTACTCACCCTATCCTTTTACCCATTACCTTCTCTCTATCCCTTTTCAAAGAAGTTTTGGGATGTTTAAACTCTCTATTTAGCAGAATACAGCAGCTAGTGCCATAAAGCAAGTGTGCAGCTTCTGCATGGATTCTCTCCGCTGCTCCTTCCAAGGTTTGCTTCACTGTGTCTGTTCTGTAGGATCCTCCATTGGAAGATTGTCCAGAAAAATTGGAGGAAGGTAAGGGTTTTTTATAGGGGTTTCAATCCTAATGGAAGATTTGAGCCAATAATTTGCCTGAAATGGAAGAAATGTGGATTTCAACTTTTGGGCCCACCTGCCTTCCGTAATTTTGGAATTGACTTAGTGACATGAGGGACCTGACTTGACATCATCACGCCCAATTTTACATCGGATTGGAAGGGATATCAATTACGCTTCCCAATCACAAAATTCTGCCCCCTATCCTTGCCACTGATTCCATCAGCCTTAGGTTGAATCGGACTTCAAAGGAGAATAAAATTGAGTGGGCTGCTGACTCAGTGTTGCCCGGTCTGTGCCTAGGGATAATTTCATTCCCTGTGCCCATTCTGCCTACTCCATACATCAATGATTGTAGGAGAGAGATTGAGAACTGAGCTGTATGCTTTTGGCTTTTTAAAAATTATATTACAGATTTTTACTTAAATGTCAACAATAGTGCTTTTTTCTTTGCTGTTTGCTGCAGTAGCCAAGGTCAGTGCTGTGTTAATGTTACTGACTTACTGGAGTAGCTCCTGGTTATTGTTGTGGTATTAATCCAACAGGCGTGAACATTGATTGTGCTAAACTCAGTTAAATCTGTTGTGTTACATGTGCTCTGCCAGTTAAAACAATGCCTCATATGAAGGGCATACATAGGGTGGATAGGAAGGCACTTTTTCCATTAGTAGAGAGGTCAATAACCAGGGGGCATAGATTTAAGGTAAGAGGTAGAAGGCTAAGAGGGGAGTTGAGGAGAAATTTTTCACCCAGTTGGTGGTGGGAGTCTGGACCTCACTGCCTGAAAGGGTGGTTGAGTCATAAACCTTCATAACATTTAAGAATTATTTAGATATTCACTTGTGTTGCCATGGCCTCCAGGGCTATGGGCCCAGCACTGGAAAATGGGATTAGTGTAGTCAGATCTTTGTTGACCGGTGCGGACACGATGGGCCGAATGGCCTCCTTCTGTGCTGTAGACATGTATGAGTCTATAAGATGCCCATAAATACACTGATATATTAAACATCACCTCATTCTTAGCTTCAAAGACCTTTTCATGAACGTAACAGCAAAATACTGCAGATGCTGGAAATCTGAAATAAAAACACAAAGTGCTGGAAATACTCAGCAGGTGGAGAGAAACAGAATTCATGTTTTGAATCAAACATGATTCTATGACATGAAGGAAGGCAGCTATGTGAGGAGTTATATGCCATTGAATGGGGAGAGGGGAAGTAGAACAAAAGAGAAGGCCTGGGATATGATAGAAGATGGGAGAGGTTAAATGACAAATATGTCATGGAACAAAAAGTAAAGGGAGTGATAATGGTTGTAGCAAAGAGACAAAGCATTGGTCCAGAGGTGAGCGAAAGCAAAAACCTGAAAATCAGGATTCACACTGGCATATGACAAAAAGAAACAGAATCAAGGTGAGGGACAGAGTTCATGGCCTTTAATTGTTGAACTCAATGTTGAATCCAGAAGGCTGCAAAGCACCTGAAAGGCTTTTTCAAGCTTGTGTTAAGCTTCACTGGAACACTGCAGCAGGCTTAGGACAGTAATGTCAGAGTGAGAGCAAAATGATGAACTAAAATGACAAGGATCCAGAAGCTCGAGGTCATTCTTGCGGACTGTGTAGCGGTGTTCCGCAAAGTGGTCAACCAATCTGTGTTTGTCTCTCAAATTTGGTCTCTCCTTTCGTGGAAGGCATTTCTAACTTGTATTTTTGTGACCAGGTTGTTATGTTGCTAACAGCCAAAGAGTGAATTGCTTTAAGGCCTCTAGCCTTGAAATGATGTCCCACAAAGATTAATGTGTCATAGTATCATGCAGCACTGGAAGCCTTTTGGCCCATTGTGTCTGTGTCGGGTCCTTGTTACAGCTACTGAAGAGCCCCACCTTCCTCCTCTTTCCCCATATCCCTGTATTTTTCCCCCTTAAAGTAATTAACCAAGGCCCTTTTTAAAGCTGCTATTAAATTTGCTTCCACCTCCTCTTCAGGCAGTGCATTGCACATCAATACGCCATGTATAAAAGGTTTAGCATACCTTCCTTGCTTTTGTACTCGATGCCATCCATTTTTATAATAGCCTTCTCAACATGTCATGCCTCCTTCAAAGAATCATTGCGGTGTTCTTGCACCTTTGCCATCTAGTTTCTATTGCCTCTCCTCAGCCCAACTAACAAAATGCATCACCCCCTAAATAGAAACAGAAAGCTTAGCAGCATGTGCAGAGAGAGAAACACAAATAATGTTTCAGGCTGATAATCTTTAAGGAGGTCATTTCTGTCTCCACAGATTCTGCCAGGCCGGCTGAATAATTCCAGCATTTTCTGTTTTTATTTCAGATTTCCAGCATCCACAGTCTTTTCTTCTCGTATCACTTCATATTTCTCTGCTTAAATTTTATTTGCTGTGTTTCCCATTTCATCAGTCTGTTCATGCCTTCCAGAAATCTGCTCTCAGCCTCCACATTATTTATTGCATTTCTAAGTTTTATGTTTGCTGCAAAACTGTGAAATGTTATCCGCTATATACCCAAATCAAGGTCATTAATATATATCAACAGGAACATGGCCCTGGAGAACATCATTGTTTATTTCCATCCAGTCTGAAAAATAGCTGTCCACCACTGCTCTGTTTTATGTCTTTTAATGTACAAATGCTCCATCTATTAATCTACAATTTCTTTGCCTGTTTGTGTAACCAAGGCATTAATCTGTTTTAAACTATAAAGTAGCAGCAGATGAAGATGTGACCCAAATTAGACACCTAAGAAAAGTTATTGTTAAAACCTGAAAGAAAGCTGATACAACCTGAAATAATATAGTGAAAACTCAAAAGTTTTTAAACAAATGTCTGAGATTATGAAAACTAAACATTGAGCTGAAGGTGCGGTGGAACAAAGACTATTCATAACCTAAGCTGCAGGTATACTTAATGTTCCATTACTTTATTGCAGTACGCTAAAGTAGTGAACTATGGTGATGGTTTAGAAATGAGTACCGAATAAATTTGATTTCTTTT
Organism: Carcharodon carcharias; assembly: GCF_017639515.1. Classification (NCBI taxonomy): domain Eukaryota; kingdom Metazoa; phylum Chordata; class Chondrichthyes; order Lamniformes; family Lamnidae; genus Carcharodon; species Carcharodon carcharias. The sequence goes on from NC_054470.1 coordinate 70,201,076, forward strand.
CCAGTCATTTCCACTTTCCCACGACCCTTTGACTTTGGCAGCTAATTTGGTGTATTAATTTCCCTTTTTGACAAGCAGAATGTGAACCTCAGTATCACATTTTGAAGTGAAAGAAATTGTCCCAAAATCTTCCATTCCCCAGATGGTCAGAGACGGCGTGTACATAGGAAGATGCACGTCAGAAACCTGATGTTAGACATAGGCAGGATTTGCCTGGGAAGTTGAAACTTCTAATGGTCTGATTTCCTGCTGCCTGGGACCCTCTGTGAACGTCCCTGACCCTGAGATCAGGATGGAGACTTGGGCTAGATACGCATGACTTACCTTGATACTTACCCAGGAAGTATTAGACAGTTTAATACCTGGTCTAAATGCTGCGTAACACAACTTAGCGTTACCCCCACCACTCTCACAATCACCATCCCCGAACATCCAACTACCTCCCAACCACCTGAACACCCGCTGACCCGGCTCACTAGCCCCCCAACTACTACCCAACAACCCAATTATTCCCCCAACAAAGCCTGACTACCTCTTGACCACCTGATTACACCTGACCCAACTAGCCCCCAACAACCAGACTACTTCCTGACCATCTGACTACCCTCCGACTGCACTGATTACTCCATAACTAACTGATTAGTGCCCCCCCCATCCCCGACCTGACCCAACTACCACCCCCCCACCCCCCCCTCACCCCCAACTGGACTACCCCTCCAATTATCTGACTGCCGTCTGACCACCCGACTACCCCACAATCAACCGTCTAACCCCCTGAGCACCAAACACAAATGCCCAATTCACCCACCTACCTCTTCACCCATTCGTCCATCCACTAACCCACATTTGTTCATCAAAAGTCATAGACCTTGGAAAAACTGCCAGAAAAAGAGGTGCAGGTCCTCTCCTTCCTCCAATTTTACTCCACTCACTGGACTTACCCTGGGGACGGTGCCCTGCTAATTCCTACTTCAGCTGAGATCAGAAGAAACTGGAAGAAATGGGCAGTATTGTCAGGTCAGGAAAATCTTTGCACACAGTGGCAATGTGCCCTGCATTGCCGCTGACAGGAAGATCTAAGCCATAATTACTCTAACCATACTCCCTAATTTGTACCCAAGCTGTTGCAGTATCACAAGTCCGGTGACAGGAATTGCAATATAAAGGTACTTAATAATACAAGAGAATATCCATTTCTTTCCACACATTTTTTCCTACATTCCTAGAAACTATCAGCTCATTTTACATTCTTCAACTTCATGTTGGTTCACAACAAATAATGAAAGAAAGTAATATCTGATTAATTCATGTCCTGCTGTCCAGCTAAAGTGTTTCTAGCAGGCTCTGGGCCTCATGGCAAATTATCTGACTGGTTGATGCTGTCAACTTCTAATCACAATGATTAAAAAAAAGGTCATTTTCCTAAAGAGACAGACACTTACACAAGGGTTGGTGGCACTGATACTTGGTATATGGGAGTTTGTATGGCATAAGTTCAAAAACTAAATTTGACATGAGCAAATGTAGCTTCTGTGGGTTTCTACATTCTTGAAGCTGTGTCAAAATATTGTTTGAAGAACAAATAAGTATGAGAGCAAACCTCTTAACCTGCAGGAGCATCTTCAACTTAAAACAACATTTCCTTGTGGGACACAAAACCACAAAATTTGCCTCCTCATAGCCCAGACTTCCAGCATAATGAGTGTTGCTTTGCCTCCAAAATAGTGTCATCAGCAGTCGCACACACCAGGTGCCATTTTGGTCAGGGCTTAGTGAGTGTGCAGGGAACATCTGCTGGAAGTGCACAGAATAGGCAGATTGTGATGTCAGTGTGTAATGTTAATTTAATGCCAGCACTGTTGTTTTGGAGCTCAATGTTCCAGCAGATGCCCCTCTTAACCTCACACAGCTGAACATGAGTTCAGTAGTAGGAAACATAACCCACTAGTGCTATTTAAAGGGGTAATCAATTACTTTCATGTTACTTGCTGATCGATTTCTACCACTTCTTGCTGTGAGTGTAGAAGTGTTTGGTGGTTTCCAGAGTTGGTTATAGTTGAAGTCTGCAGGGAATGGTGCAGCAAGTGATAAAGTACTTTGTCCTGACTTCAAGAATTCTGCAAATTGCATGCTCCCAGACATGGGTACAATACCACCCATTCCCCTTGAGCTATAGCACAACAAGAAGAATAAGCAGAGATGGCACATGTTTCATTGTGTGGTTGGGTTTGAGATGAGGGTTTTGGGGTTTGTCTGTTTTACCAAAGTATATTGCTCATGTTTGTATTTTCTTAAAACCATTACTCTTTAATTGCAGCAAGTATTTACACATTTGGACCTCTACACAAGTTGGAGCTTCTCCTCCTTCCAGATCTCCCTTATTTCTCAGTCATGTTATCTGACATCATTATTATGTATGCTTCTGATGTTAACCCTTCACTCTACATTTCCTCCCAAGGCTTTATCCCTATCATATTTAGAACCTCCTACATCTCCCCACAAACTCTCAACTTCACAGGGCTAGTCTTTGAGGTGCCTTGACCAATCTCCCTGATCTTGTTCTGATCTCCTTTTGAGGTCGAGGACATTTTGTCCTCTCCCTCTTGTCGGTGTGCGTGTTCTTCTCTTGGGTGGCTGTAGTAGGTTGTAGTAAGTATTTCTTCTCAATCAAGATCTGAGGAGTAAGTCCAAGTTTCTCTTGGCTTTCTCTCCAAGGATATGAAGGCGCTGTGATTTCTCCTTATGATATCCTGGTACTCAGTTTCTAATTTCCCTGGGCCTGAGAACAATATTGGAAATTCGTTTTGAAAGGCACAGCTGTCGTTCTCATCTGCAACTTCATCCGGTTCAGAGATTAATTTCTGTTTTCAGCATGCCTTTCTACGTAGTAGAGAGCACTCTCGATTTTGAATGGCAGAGAGATTTGAGGATTGCTCGGTCTTTATGTTTAGTCTTTGCCATGAGTTGGCCTTTCATTGTTAAAGTTGTCCCCCCCAGTACCTTGCAGTTTGATAGATGAGGGTTGCAATATAATGTGTTTAAGTCACTTGACTTACAAACAGAATGATCTCACTCTCTCCTTCCCCACAAACACCCGATTGTTTTTGCTAAGTTCTGTTCACCTCTCAGTCTGCACAGCTTTCACTACTGTTAAATCATCTCTTGTCTGTAAGAGATCTGATAATGCTTTAACTAGGGCCCCAATTACGATTCTGGTGTGAATCAGCTCATCATTTAAGATTTCATAATCACAGTTCTTTGCCAGCCTAAAGAGATCATTGATCGTTGATTCTTTCACCTGTTCTTTGCTTTCTTTTATTAAGTTTAGCCCTCTCAATTATTAAATTCTGATGGATGCTGAAATAAGAATCAAAAGCTTGCAGGACTTCTTCATAAGAAGCTGAAATTTCATTAGCTCCCCCTGCCTTACTATCACTGCATCAGTGATCATTACTACAGCGTAAAGTAGTGTATTGACCTGGTCTTTTTGATCTTTTTTGTGTAATCCTGAAGCAGCTCTGTACTTTTTGAACCTTCTTCTCCAGTTGTCCCAGTTTTGGGTCTGTTGTGAGCCTCCTGTACCCTGAAATGGTTGTGGGGGTGGTAGTATGGATTTCATGCTTCTGCCGAGCCTTGGAATTGTTCCTGCTTCCATGTTGCTGCTTGCTGCTTTGTGCCTGTGCTCAACTGGTCTCCAGGTCTCCATCTAAGCTTGTATCTGCTGCTTTCACGATGCTCCTTGCAAATCTTGCAATGACCTGGTGAGTCTTAAAGTATTTTCCTTTAGTCCTTCCTTTGAGGATCTCTTTTCTTGCTGGCCCTGCTTCTTCTTTTTAAGGTCTGCTGGGTCGTTTAGTTGCTGTCACCATATTTTGTTGTGTGGCCAGGCTCTGGACAGGGGGTTTGAGGATTGTCTATTCTCCCAAAGTATGCTGCTCGAGTCTGTAGTTTCTGAAAATCATTACCCTTTACAGCAATATTTACACATTTGGATTTCTGCATAAGGTTGAAGGTTCTCCTCCTTCCAGATCTCTCTTACCTCTCAGTCATGTGATCTGACATTGTTATTACATCAGCATCAGCATCATGTATGCTTCTGATGTTAGCCTTTTACTCTATAGCACAAAGCAGGGCAAACTGTCGAAATAGAGAAGAGAAGGAGAAGGAGAAGGACTCTCATCGGAAGGCCATATCTGTCTAGCGTATTCATGGAGCAACCCAAAAGCATGTCAGATATCACCTCTTTATTAAAATCTTCTTCATTAAAATCGATGACCAGCCACAACTGAAGGTTGAGAGCAGAGGGAGGACACCATTGCCAGTGACTGGGAAGCTGACGGTGGCTATGAATTTTTATGCATCTGGCTCCTTCTAGGCTGGATCAGGGGTCATTTGCAACATCTCCCAGCCAGAGAGCAAGCATATGGCTTTGTGAGGATTGCAGGCTTCACCTTGCTGCAACGTGTCATTGGCTGCTCACTTGTCACTTTGCAGATGCCACATATCAACGCAGAGATGTAACACAACTGAAAGGGATTCCCCTTTGTCAACATCCAGCTGGTATGTGAGCATACACAGCATAAAACACAGATCAGTGACTGGCAACAGTCATGCTGCCTTCATTCTGCAGGAGTCTGCTGTGCCATCTGCTTTTAAGCCACAATGATAAACCAGAGTTGGCAACAAGGGCTATTCTCCTGACTCTGGTTCATAACACACACAGGAAAGCAGCATGCATACAATGAAAACAATGCTTTCACTAAAAATCTGATGGTGAATGGCAATGGGATGCTGAAACAATGCTTCTGCTGTGATGACCGCTCTGGAGGAGCCCTGCTTTACTCAGCCGAGTTTGTGTCAAGATTCAAAGTGGTCTGGCACTTGCTGCACTACCTTGCCATCATGAAGGTACAGCTTTTGCCATCAGTTATACAATGATCAGCTGAGGAGAAGGATGAGGACATAGAGGAGGAGGAGGAGGAAGAAAAGGTTGAGGCAATGAACAAATCCCTTTCTTGCAGGTTGTCTGTTATCAAATCATCTGACTGTGATACCAGTAAATGCAATTCCAATTCTCCATTTGCCAACAATCCTCTGTCATTGACCATCATAGCATCTGCTTGGCCACAATGCATCTTTGCTCATTAAAGTTTAGATGAATGAGAGGTGATGTTGTTGAAACATATAAGGTTCCGAGGGGCTTACAAATTAGATGCTGAGGGGCTGTTTGCCTTTGTGAAGAATCTAGAACTTGGGGGCATTGTTTCAGAATAAGGTGTAACCACTGCTTTATGGCCAGTGGAGGCTGAGTTATTGACTATACTCAAGGCTGATATGGACAGATTTTTGCACAGATTAGGAAATACGGACAGTTTAAGTAAGTTATATTTGTGTTTGTGGGTGTTAGGAATGAATTTTAGCTGTAAAGATTAAGTTTAATTTGTATTTCTGTATTTGTGTTAAGAAAGGTGAAGTTCTGTTTTTGGTTCGCTTTAAAAGGTGCCTGCATTCCTAATGAGTTTCACGACTCTTGAGGTTAAGCAAATACAAGGGTAGAAAAAACTATGCTGTTGCCACACACACACACATACACACACTCTCTCTCTCTCTCACACATGTGCACTCTCTCGCACGCACACACACACACACTTAAAGAGATAAGGCTTGTGAGAAGTCAGAAGGTCCAAAGAGATGACTGAAGGTCTGTAACACATTGCAATGGGCATGTGAAGCAGTTGTGTACTGTTGACGGCTGAGTCAGTGAGAGAGAGTGTGTGGAAGAAAACTTGAATACACGTGATGACCCAGGGGAAAGGAACATCGGAAGGAGAGTTCAAAACCCTGGAGGTGAACTCATGTAGAAGGTATCTGAGAGAAAGCGTTCATTTGGTAGAAGATTCCAAAGTGAGCTTTTGGAGAGCGGGGATTGGAAACCCTTGTGTGAAAGAAGGATTTCAGTGAGACTGGTTGGCTGAGGGTGTGACAAGCGACTGGGGGGATTTGATGAGAGATCCATAACATCTGTTTGAGGTGTCATCTGTCACTTGATTTCAGAGTGTGGTGTGTCTGACCACAAGTCACCTATTGGTACATGGACTGTGTATTTACTGTGAGCATAAGTGGCATGAGAGTATAAGATACCTCTTGAAACTTGTGTTAACCTTACAAATCTGTGTAGGTATAGTTGTGGGTGAAGGAATATTGCAATACAGTTAACCTTTTCTTAATAAATGTTTTATTCTTTCGCGTTAAAAGTTCATTGCTGACTCCGGTGACTCTGTTCAGTAGCCACTCTCCACACATCGGGATAAACAAATAAAAATTAGGATCTATCAAGCCGGCATCCACCCTGGGATCAGGCTTGTCCAGTTGTAACATCAGCTGGGGTCATAAGAGGAGTCATGGCTTATAGACTAGGGTTAGGATTAGAGATGTAGGAAAGTGGAGTTGAGGCCAAAATCAGATCAATCTATGTCTTGCAATCAAATACAAACCCAATGCTTCAAGTATATCTGCATAGTTCAGTGGAGAAGAACTTATTGTTCTTATCGTCTTCTGTGCATCTTCCCTGAAACTACAATGCCATTCCTAAGGTGGTGGGATGAAAATTGCATGCACTCTTTCAAATGAGGACTATCCAAAGCCTCATATAACCCTATTCTCATTGTCTAAGGGATTTGAATTGCATAGTAAAGCAGAAACCAGTTTGCTTTGGCTACAGTCTCCTCATACCACACTTGAACTTTTAGGGAGGATGTAATGAATATTCCCAAATCTTTTCCCTTCCCAGTTACCTGCAACTCGCACCTACACATAGAATCCATGGCCAAGAAACATTTTGGCACTGCACCCATTTCAGAAGTGTAAAATGATGTCTAAGCTTACAGTATGGTGAGTGGTGTCTGCACCTATATGCTGCACTAGAGGTGTCTGGGAGGTGCCATGTTGGTAAATGTTCTAAATTGGACCTCCATTTCAAACAAGCGTTTAGTCATTTTGCATATACGAATAGGAAGCCTAAAGCCTTAGGATTCCTTCCCGTAAACAGTCTGCTCTGCAAGCAACCCGTGTTGTGGTTAGGAAAATCAAGTTCACTTGTGGCCTAATCAATGGTCTTTAAAGAATTCTGTACAAAAAAGGCCTGGCCCACATGACAGTTCCAAAGATCTCATTAGCCTCGTTTGTGGCCTGTTCTAGCAGAAGCTACCTAAATTAATGTTCATTTTGCTGGTGAGCTGTCTGAGATGTACAGCGGGCACCTACAGCTATCTGGTCCAATTTAAATGAGGTATCAGGTCCAATTTCATTCAGGCTTTGGGTCTACCTAGCCAGCACAGGAGCCAATCCCAGTTTGCACTGGTAGTCCGGCACTATTCAACGTCTCCCATCTACGGCACTGCAATGACATCCATAATACAACTTTGTCAGGAACCTTTGGGTAGCAACCTTAAGCTGAGAATTCCAGCAGGCTTGCTAGGAGCAAAACTTTACCTTCTATAAACATTGTCATCAGTGTAATAGATACTCCCTAAATCAGACATTCTTATTTTCCTTGCTCTCAAAGTGATCCATCACAGCACTAGTAGAAGCACCAGGATGGTCAACAGTGTATATGGTGACCACTGGGGCATCTCAGCAAAGATTGTGATTCCTAAAGAAAAGTGAGAAATTAAAAAAAAATGCTACCTCCCCCATCAAACATACCGATAACTGTGATTTTTAATCACTATATTGTCTATGCCTCCCATCAATGGAAAAAATACACTTTCCCTGGCACCTTTAGGGATTTGGTAGATAGACACCAAGTCTCCCTACTCATCTGCAAAATTGTACCATTCATAGTATGCTGCCTTTCCATGTTTTATCCTCCCAAGTGCATGACCTTACACTTCTCCTCATTGAATCTATCTGCCATGCTTTTGGTCATTTCACCTGTCTATGTCATCCTGATGCCTATAATTATCCTCATCCAATATATACTGCTTTGCTAAGCTTCCTATCATCTGCAAACTTTATAATGCTGCTCTCTACACCTTAATATATGTCGTTTTTTGGAATTAAAGGAGTAATGGATTCAAAACTGATCTTTGAGGAACAGCACTGCAAATCACCTCCCAGAGTCATATGGACTGGAAACGTTGGCTCTGCTTCTTTCTCCACAAATGCCATCAGGCTGGCTGAGTTTTTCCAGCAATTTATTTTTTAATTCAGATTTCCAGCATCCACAGTATTTTGCTTTTATATTGCCAAGTATTATCTTTCAATGGTTTTGCTGTCTAGTGGAATCTATGTTGTTACCATGAGCAGACTGTTAATTGCCTTCCATCATGTATTAACGACCACTCATCATGTGACTGAAACTACTTGCCACCTTTTGAAATCCTACAATTGTAAAGGCATGACTTATTTTAGCAAATTACACCAGCAACAGAGCAGAAAGCTGCTTGCCTCTTCTTTCTCCAACTCAACTAAATGGCCAGACTGGGCAGCAAAGAAATTCTAAACAAGACTTTGATCATCAGCTTTAAACTTTGCCAGCTGAGAATCAAAGCTTTTGAAGACAGTTACAACCAGTGAATTATTTACATCTTTGTCCTTTCTGAATGAATCTTAATTTGGCTAAAGTTAATCACCTGTACTTTGTGATTTGTATTTTTGCATGTGTATGTTGAGTCAGTAGGTTGTGTTTTTACCTTTTTAATTATCTCTACCTGGATGGGTTTTTAATACAATAAAATCCCTTGGTTGTTCAACCTCAAGAAAACCTGAGTTTGCTATTAGCGTGTAAGCAGTTAAGTACATACACTGAATTAGCATATTCATCCTTTAAATTGCAAAACCTGTTATAATCAACCAAGGTGTGGGGAAAAGAGGGGCATTCCTGCCACCCATCTTAAAATTTGGTTTTAATGCCTTCATAAACATTTTCTGTTAACTCATTAAAGAAATCAAATTAGTCAGACCCAATTTGCCTTTAACACTTACAGGCTAACTCTCCTTGAATCGACAATGCCTTTCAAATGAAAGTTCAATTTCATTTTTTTCTCGAGCAAGGATAATTCCTTAATTCTTCACATGACCAACACACTGCACATTTCAGTACATTGATTTTAGAATTCTCCTGAAAACTAAGCAAGTATTTCCTTGAGAATCATCAATTTGGTGTTTTCAGCAATTGAATATAGTTGTAGAATTGCTAGTTTATTTCTAGTATTTTCAGTACTTGCATTGAAGCATTAAATCAAATGCACAGATAATTTTATATTCCAATTTTATCTTTCTGTTTTGGAGCTAATCAAACAGTTTAGTTAATTACATGGTTTGAAACAGGGCTCCAGGTGATTAGTGCCTTGTGTCCTTTTGTATAACTGGTATTTTGTTTCCCTGTCTGATCAGTTTAAAGGATTCTGAAGACTTTCCCAAATCTCTTAAACTGGCTCAAATTGCCAGTGAGTTACAGACTTATTCATTGCCCAGCATCACATAGACATTTTAATCCATAAATTTGTGATAACTGGCCAGCAATCTTGAACACCAAACCCTGCTTTCAGTGTTCAGGGCCATTTTTTCTCTCTACCTTTAATGATTTTGCACTGTTTTACCATTGTGCTATTAACAACAATACTAAATTCTTTAGATACCCTCTCAATGTTCTATATTGATTATCTTGTCCCTCAGAAAGCATAGCACATGCATAATGACCTCGAGTTTCTTGTTAGTTTGCACTGTTCCATTTTCAGTGCAATTCATTCAAGTTCAGCCAAACCAGCTCAAATGATCATGGAATTTCATGACTGAGTTACATCCAGCACAAATTAGGCACTCTTTTGCACAGGTTTTGAAAACGTTATACTGGAAGCTTGCACCAAGCTAGTCACACCCCAGTTCAAATTAATCACCGTCACGTTTCCTCCAGTTTGTAGGCTTTTGAGGAGGATCTTAAAATTAAGCTGGTTCCTGTGAGCACGAGGTTATGATTTTTCTTATCTTCTCACATGATGTGAGTATTTGTTGAAACCCAGCTATGGCAGAATGGGGCCCTTAAATGGCCACTTAATGACCTCAATAACCTCTGAGCAGGAAGCTCAGCCACAAGCCTTATCCCCCACCAACCCCAACCCCACCCCATCCCACCCCACCCCCCAGACTTGATTGGAGGGAGGCGGGAGGGCTGTGAGATCTCCGCCCCGCACCCTCCCACTTATGGTCGTCTTCTTATCGTGTCCATGGACAGTGTATACATGGCCCAGCCAGAACTGGACACATTTTTGCGCCTTGTTGTTGAATTTGGCAAGATCTGCAACAGTGCAGGGTTCCTCTAGCGATAGGCATTGTAAGAGATGTTGCATAGTCTGTGGCTCAGTTCCACATTCACAAGTTGTCGGGCTGCTTGTATATCCCCATTTGCTTAGTGACACCTTTGAACGACCTACACCAGTCCTAAGACTGTTAAGGCACTTCCAGGTTGCCCAGTTGCAATTAGCTCCTGGGGGAAGGCTTTCATCTGGTAGAATTTCCATCGCTGGGGGTTGTTTGAGACTGGCGAGCTGGTCTTTCCACAAGGCGATGCGGGCTTCAGATGGGGTTGATTGTAATGGAACAACACTGTTCATGAAGCTCTTCCTTGACTTTAGGTGGCTGGGTGTAGGTGTATGACCATGTAGAGGGTGCCTCTCATCTGATGTTTGACGAACTCTTTCTTGCTGGCTACCATTCTTCTTATTTCAGGGGGAGCGATACTCGCCACGATATATTGGCTGTTTGTGTTTGTTGGTTTTAAACAACCTGTGATAAGTCGGCAGCTTGCATTCAGAATGACATCCATCTTAGCATGAGTAGATCTTTACCATGCAGGGCAAGCATATTCGGTAGTGGAATAGCAAAGAGCAAGTGCACTGGTTTGCAATGTTTTCGAGCTTGCTCCCCATTTTGTGTTAGTGAGCTTATTCAGGATGTGTGGTAATGTGAGGTGTAATATACCTTTAAGAGAATGTGAGCAGATTGTGACTGTAAGACCCAATAGCTGTGTAGTGCGGGCTACTATGTTAATATTAGTTTAGAGTTGGGTCTGGTTGGAGAAGTACACATCATGTTAGTGCACTGTTGTCTGTGTAAATAAATAGCATGTGCTTCATGTCACATTGGTCTCTGCACCTGCAGTGTATTGTAACCGACTCACCTGCTGACAGATAAGTGTACAGCCGCTTCACGAACATATGAGTGAAAGCTATATGCAAGGTTCCAGTACAATATGGAAGCCAGTCTGCCAATCTACCCCTCAGGGTGATAGCAGGCAGAGGACCGAGCCTCCTCAGAAGAAACTGGTTAAGAGAGATCAATCTGGAGAGTTTACTGAGATCTCACTCAGAAGCAGGAGATGTTGCTGTTTGGAAAAAGGAACATGTAAAGACTCAACAAAAGGAACTCCAAGAGCTGATGCTTCAGGACAGAGTTCGAGCTGAAGTCAGTAACCTCCAAAAAGAAAAAGAAAACCTGCTGAAGGGCTTTTGCATATTGCAAGATTCCCTCAAATCCCAATTTGTACCACTAAAAAGATATGCGGAAGAACAAGATGAAGAATCAATTAGCCGAGAAAGCACAACAATACTTAATTCTCCAAGAAATAACAAACAAACATAAAAAAAATGGAAGAGCTGATGAATCAGCTACACAGAAGCCAAGAAGCCTTAAAAATAGAGATCCCTGAGTTTTCAAAGGAGCTGACAGATGAGGAAATGCTGGAAGATTCAACCACTGAGTTCACTCGAGTTGACCTCATACCTGAGCCTAGTCAGGCCAATCAGGATGTTGAAGAGGAAACCGAGATTAAAGTCAGTGCTGCCAATAAGAAAACCAATGAAATGAAGAAACATAGGAAGAGAAAGCAAAATTACTAACAAGGACCTGATTTTTTTTTATATAACAGGAAGCTGATCATTTTGTATTGCATTTATCCTTGCCCAACATCCTAATTCTCAGAACCTGTCTGACAGTTGCCTTTCATATTGTTGAATTAGGAGGGGAGGGGCAGCAGGAGCGCATGCGGTGGGGCCTGAAAGAGTGCAAAACCATTCCCATTGGAGTCTACACCACAGGTAGAAGGACCTCCTCTTGCTTTGGAAGTACCTGTAGAAGCTGTTGAGTCTGAGAGAGTCGAAAAGGCAAACTTACCAGTTCCTACTAGGGAGCCTAGTGGACAGATAACTCCTGGGAGGGAGACCTCAGATAAACCATCCAAAGTTATAGAACTATGATGGTCAACATGTTTGAAAAAACCTCCTGAGAGACTGAATTTGTAAATAGTTCATTTTTGTAAATAGTTAATGTATTGTAAAATATACTTTCAAGTAAAGGGGGAGGGATGTGGTAATCTGAGGTGTAATACATCTTTAAGAGAATGTGAGCAGATTGACCATGTGACTGTAAGACCCAATAGCTGTGTAATGCAGGCTACCATGTTAATGTTAGCTAATGTCTAGAGTAGGGTCTGGTTGGAGACACATACATCATGTTAGTGCTCTGTTGTTTATGTAAATAAATAGTATGTGCTTCATTTCATATTGGTCTCTGCGTCTGTAGTATATTGTAATCGACTCACCTGCCGACAGATAAGTATGCAGCCAGTTCACGAGCAAAGCAACCCCAATAGTAAAACATAACACCACCCAATTACATGGCCTTCCTGCCTCTGAACCTGCACCCAGGAGCAGTGAGGGGCATTAAATGCTGCTCAATGAAGCTGTGCAAAAATATGCTGGCATGCATTATTTGTTATCCTGACCAAGGTGTTGAGCATATATTGAAGTGATGCTGTACAAAGCTGCGAATGGCAACACGAAATATGAGCAGGACATTAAATATTGATACTGTATCTAGGGATTAGTTGCTTTCATATTGCTGTACTGTGGAAACTGTTAGTTCCAATGCTTATTTCTATTTTAGTTTGAAACCTTTGTTGAAACACTTCATATCTCCCTGGGGTCGAGCTTTATTTTTCCACAATAATACAATTTACGCACCAAAGGAGTGCCAAATATTCAACATGCAAGTTCTACAAAGGAGTTTGATTACAATAGTCATATAATATTATAGTTATGTATAGTAAAATTCATAGCCTAACTAGCTGTGTCCATAAATGAGCAGATTTAATAATTACCAAGTGTGGGAGACACTATAAGATGTTCTACCCAGCCAAAGCTATTAGCTTTCTTCTTCCTGCATGCTCTCTGACCTCAGCTACAAACTGTTCCCTACATAAAGCCCATCAAAGTCTAGCCAATGTGAACTTGTTGGCATCTGGCAATCAAATTATTAGACTGAGATATAGTTGTGCATGAAATTTTTGTGGTGATATTAATGAAAGGACAAAGCCTCATGGCAAGTTTTATCAAACAAAAGTTTTGTTTGTTGGCTATATTCTTGCAAAGTTATTTTAACGTTTCTATAATCCTCACAACCATATATGTATCAGCCTTAATTGGAGACATAGGGAAGAATTTTAACCCCAAGAAATGGTCGGGTTTGGGTCGGGTTGGATGTTAAAATGTTAAAAGTCCAACCCAACTAACCTCGATCACACCCATTTCCAATTTTAACAGAGGCGGGATAGCAGTGCAACCAATCTAATCCCAGATTGCTCATTTAAATATTTTATTGAAGGTGCCTAGCTGAGATTTTGCCTCCATTTTAAATTTTGTGCAGTTTCCTAGCCTCAGGAAACCCAGTAGCTGAATGGAGCTGAGAGCTTCTGGGTCCAACAGCTGAGTGTCTTTCCAGCACTGCTTATGTACAAGAAGGGGCAGGAGTGCTTCACCTGGCCCAATAAGTAAACTGCCTCCTGCTTCCCCACCATGATTGCACCTTCTTCAACATGATTCAATCTTCTCTGAACCGCAATGTACTCCCAAGATATAATTTCTTACCAACCCAGACTTTCCAATATTTGACACAAACCCCCTATTCCTCCCAGTCTCTATGACCCCTCCCTCCCTTCTCTGTGCTCCCCAGCTGTGGCCTCCGATCTCCTCCCAAACCTTCTGAGCTCATCCCTACACCCTTCCAATTTTCTTTCCACTCTTCCAACCCCTCCCCAACCCATAGATTACTCTCTGATCTCCCCAACGGCCATTCTGGTCAGTCCCTGGCTTTTGGGATTTGTCCTCCATCCTTCACAATCTCCCCATGACCATTCTCATCTGCCAGTCCCTTCCTACCTTTGCCCAACCTTCCATTTACACCCTTCCCCAGCCATTCTGGTCTCTGACACCAGCCACTGATCTACCCCCACCCCCTAGGCCTCCAGTTTTGACCCTGCCTCAACCTTCGATTCTATTCTCTCTCAGTCTCCAACCTCCTCTTGCTCTCTGGTCTTAGACACTGCCCCCCCCACCAACACCCCAACCACCAAATCTCCAATCTCCCCCAGATTCAGGCCCCAATCTCTCTGTGCAGTGGCCTCAGATCTTTCCGCTTATTAGCTTCCCATGTCCTCACCTGGTCTTTCTGATCTCCTTACCCTGTTCTCTGATTTTCTGACCTTTTGTTCCTTCCTGTCTGCTCGTTATCTGCTGCCTGGCATTGCAGCTACCAGTCCAATGGCGGGTCAGCTTCTCAAAATGGCAGGCTGTGGACAGGAAAAGGAGAAGAAAGTGCAAATCAGTTCTTGCTGTTAAATTCAGTGGGACCTTAGGGAAATCCATTCTTCTGGATTTTCTAAATGCAAAATTGCACCCCCAAGCCCCACCCCACCTCGCTGTAAATGATGGGTCCATAAATTCCTTAATCTGTTAATGATACGACATGACCTTGTTGTAGCACAATGATGTTTGTTTATTTTATCTTCCTCTCCCTGTTTCATTTGAGCGAGATGGCCACCATGAACATCAGAAAGAAACTAGTTTGCTTTTAACTTGTAAAACTTAGTAAAATGAGTAGAATTTAAAGTTCAGTTCCAGTTCTGCCCACAGAATCTTAAGCTGTAGTTCTAAGTTTGTTATGTTGAGAAGAGAGTCAGTTTATAATGAAAAGAGTCATTAGAAGCTGTTATTATCTGTTGAGACTGACATGATAATATAATAATTTCTTAATACAGAGTCTACTGATGTTAAGCATATGTGCATAAAAGATCGTAAAACTAGTTTACTTTTATGGTTATGATTTCATATTAAATCTGACCTCCTAACCCAGCCTGTGAATGTATAATATTTTGATTCTGTACATAGATATAAAAATGAAACATTTCTCGCATTGTTGGCATGCTTTGATACTATGATACCCAAACACCAAAGCTGTGAGCATGGGATAACATTGGGAAACTGTGCAAAGGTATAGAAAATAGTAATGCTGTATGAAAGAGTATGAGTTGGTAATATTTTGATGTTGTGCATAAATCTGAAAATGTAAAATTGTTATAGTATTGAGTGGGAAAGCAATAGTGATTGGGGATGCTATAGTTAGAAGAACAGTGAGGCATTTCTGTAGCCAACACATGATTCAGTATGAGAGGGTATGTTACCTCCTTGGTGCCAGGGTCAAGTATATCAGTGGTTGCTGAGCACTCTGAGGAGGGAGGGTGAACAGCCAGAGGTTGTGGGTCATATTAGTATCAGTGACATAGTAGAAAGAGGGATGAGGTCCTGCAGGTAGATTTTAGGAGCTAGGAAAGAGATGAGTATGCAGACCCTCAAAGGTAGTTATTCCCAGATTACGCCCAGTACTACATGCAAGTGAGTATAGAAATAAAAGGATTGAGCAGATGAATGGGTGACCTGGGAGATTGCGACTAGTTCTGGGGCAAGTGGGACCTTTACAGATCAGACCGATTGCACCTCAACAGAACCAGGGCCAATTTCTTCATGGGGCAATTTGCTACTACTATTGGGGAATGCTTAAACTAACTTGACAAGGGGATGAGAACAAGGATGTAACATTAGAAAGGAGAAGATAAATGTATCAAGGATTGGGAGGGACAGATAAGAATAGAGTATGAAATGGAAAGATATTAGTTCAGTTTGAGAGGGAGTTCAATAAGGTATAAATTAGGTTTAGAGTGCATGTATATAAACGCACAAAGAGTGATAAATAAGGTTTTTGAACTAAAGGTACAAATAGCCATGTGGGAATATGGAGCAGGGTTTTGAGTTCGGTGGGCAGGCATGGTCGGCGGGCCTGGGAATGGTCAAGGAATGGGCCACCGTCCACGATCGGCCCCCAACTATGATTTCATGTTGGCGAGCCAGTTAAGGCCCACCCAGCATAAAACGCGGCTCCTCACTGGTCGGGAAGGGCTGGGCAGGGGTGGGGCCTGTCAGCCGCCGGGACCAATGGTGACCTGGCGGCTGGTTTAAAAATGGCCCAGGCAGCCCCTGGAAGGCTGTCACAGAAGATTGTCTGTTCTGCGTTAGCAAAGTGATGGAGTCGAGTGTGGCTGGAGATGCCAATCAGGAGGACAGGTTGGGTGGGCTCTCTGACCCCCGCTTTTCGATGAGTGCCTCGGGATCCCCCTGGAGGAGGTGGCTGCCAGGACAGACACTCTTGTCCCCAGAGATGGGAGGAGGAGGGCATCATGCTTCACAAAGTGGGCATAGAAGGAGGTTGCAGCTCTGGTTAGCAGCCATGATGTGGTGCAGTGCTGGACGAGATTCAATGACCTGCTGTGCTCAGGAAGGGTGAGTACCGTGTCGGCATGGGTCAGTGTACAGAAGTGTTAAGATGTGGCCGTTCTCCTGTGGACCTCAGGGGTGTTAGAGTCTGAGTGCCAACTGCCAATGATGCCGGAGCTGACCAAGGGGGTGAATCTTGGCTGTTTGGACTGAGTGACTTGCGCCTCGACAGCCACGACTCAGATGTGCTCTACGAGGTGTTCCTCAGGTGGGGTTGGCCAGGCTGCAATGGCGCTACAGGTAGAGAGTGGACTAATTAATACTCCTTTGTTCTTTCAGGAGAAGACAAGACATAACCAGGTAGAGAGGTCACATATAGACGAAGGCCCGCCCAACCTACTGCTGCTCACCAGGTTCGAACAGGATGTCCTTGAGCTGGAGAGCCATCCCACTCCACGTGCAACCGGGTGTGGACAGGCTGGGGTCCAGATGAAGGTAAGAGTGCAGTGCACAGAGGTGAGAGTTTCCGCTTGTGCAACCATTCTAGTGTAATTTCTTCATTGATGTGAGCTTCGAACCTGGAGTCTCCGTTGATCATTGAAAGATGATGGCACCATGATGCTGATCTCCATTGTCTCACCAGGGTGCCTGGCATGCACAGTGACAGTGTGATGACTTTATCTAATGACATGTCCTTGTTCTCCCCTAGATTTGCCAGCACGCACTCGCTCTCTGGACCCTGAAGGGCCACCGCTGTCGCCAGAGGACCACTGGGCTTCATTTGTACCTGTGTCACACCTGCTCTCTGCAGCAGGCACCAGCGCAGATGCCAGCACCTCAGTGAGCATTAGATTGGCAGCTAGAATGTTGGTGCACATTGTTGAGGGCACTGCACACTTGCTTGAGGTACAGGTGGAGGCAGAGAGTCCCCAGGGCGCCAGCAGTCGTAAGAGTGCTGAAGACCAGGAGGATGCTCAGGCAGATGATGGGCCTCTGGAGTCATCCATTAGGCAGCAGATGCAGGATGCCCAGCGAGATGTGCAGGAAGATCAGGCAGAGATCCATGAGGCTCTGCATGCCATGGTCTCCGTTGTGGAAGTGTCCATGTGGAGCATGAGCACTGTGTTGACCCTCATGGCGAGTGCACTGCCCCCTCCATTGAGAGAGTGGTGATTCTCTTGGAGACGCAGTTCCAGGATCAGAATTAGGGGGTCCTGGGATTGCGTTCGGACCTACAAGCCCTCACACAAGCAATGGCCTCAGGTGGTTAATGCCAGTGTGGGAGATGGATGAGGCACCCAGTATCCCAGCTAGGTACCTGTTCATCAATGGTAAGCAGGGAGGTCCAGAGCGACTTCATATTGGCACTTGAGCTGTGTGTCGTCTCTGTGGGGTCCTCTTAGGGCACTCTGGATGATGGCAGCAGCTCCTCTGCCCCTCTGCCAGTGACTTTTGCATATGATGAGGCTGGGGAGATACCAGATGTGGCACCAGTTGTTCCCTCCCAGGTGGAGCCAGCACAGGCTCCACTGGCCAGAGGACGACCGCCAAGATCATCAAGGCCAACAAGACACCAGGGTCAGCAGGCTGTCTCCAATGCTGGTGCCAGCGAGGTGGGGGGGACACCAACACATAGCACTCACAAACATAAGTTAAAGGCACCATGAGCACAAGAGGGACAGCTCACAGGTGATTTTCTGTTCATTAATGTTTGGTTTATATGTCTGGTGGTGTGACGTCAACACCAGTATTGGTCATGTCACTATGCTTTCAATGTGACAACAATATTAAATTTGCTTTGGTTCCGATGGCCTCAGTATGTTTCACCTTTTTTGGGGTCACAATCCCCATTACACCAGTCTGTAATGCTGGACATGAGTGGCTGGATACTTTATTGTACAGGCATTGAGTGGACTTTGGGTGCAAATGAAAGAGTCATTTTAGACATCCAGGGTGGAGGCAGCAGCAGATCTTTGGCAGCCTCACTGAAGGAGTGTTGGATCAAGGCATCCCTGGTGTCTCTGCCTACCTGGAGATTATAGAGGTCTGTTTCCACACCCTCAGCATTCTCCTCACCATGCTCCTCTTCTGACTCACTACTGGACTCATCATCTCCGGCCTGTGCAGCTGCATCAAGATCCTCTTCCCCTCTTGCCAGTGCCAGATTATGGAGAGCGCAGCATGCAACCACGATCTGTAACACCTGCTCTGGGGGGTATTTTAGTGCCCCCCCCCGAATAGTCCAGGCATCAAAAGCACATTTTGAGAAGACCAATGCTCCTCTCTACCACCTCTTGTGGAGTGTGGCTCCTAATGTACTGCTGCTCAGTCTCTGTTCTTGGATGGCAGATTGGTGTCATGAGACACCCCTTCAACAGATAGCATATGTCACCCAGCAGCCATCCATCCAGTCAGGCTAGACAGCTGAAGAGCTTCGGCATCTGGGAGTGCCTCAGGATGTAAGTATCATGGGACCTGCCAGGATACCTAGCACGGACTTGTAGAATCTGCATCCTGAGGTCACACACTATCTGAACGTTCATGGAGTGGAATCCCTTCCTGTTGACGAAGGCTCACCCGCTGGGGCCTTGATGGCCATGTGTGCAGTCAATGGCATGCTGGATTTGGGGGAACCCAGCAATCGCTGCAAAGCCTCTGGCTGCTCAGTCTGGCTGCCCACATCCATACAGTAAAGAATAAAGGTCAGTACCCTCCTGAACAGAGCTTCTGTCACCAACTTCATGCAGCTGATTGGGACACTCCACGCAGATTCCCCACTGACCCCTGGAAAGAGCTGGAGGCATAGAAGTTGAGGGCCACCATGACCTTCAGCGCCACTGGCATGGGGTGTCCACCCACACAGTCAGAACTGATTTCAGGGCCAATCACCTGACAAATGCAGGTCACTGTCTCCCCTGAGAGGCGGAGCCTCTTTCGGCACTGCACCTCAGACATATTGAAGCAGCTGCGTCATCGCCTACAAACTCTGGCAGCAGGATAGTGGCATCTTCTGCAGCCCCTTCCGCTTTGGACTTCCTGCTGGCCCTGTGCCGCTTGAGCCTGCGCATCTCCTCCCACAGGTCGCTCCCCTGGAAGCTGCATTGGGACACGTGGCCTCCTCTCCCCTCTGCCCCTCTCTTCCTCAGAGGAGGAGGTGCCACCAGCGGAGGTCACAATCCCCATTACCAGGGTAACAGAAGGCTATCTGATACCTGGAAGGGTCCACATGGTCTGAATCCTCCAGGGCCCTTGGAGATACCAAAAAGTCTTGAGATGAAGCCTGGGAATACTCATGATGAAGCCCTGAACAGAGATGAAGCTGCCAGGTACCAATAAGCAACCAGCAGCAAACTATCTCCAAAACTTCTCATCACTCACACTGGCAATGCTGCTGACCCTTTTTATCCTGCCCTTGGCTGAGGTTTAGAAAATTGTTGGCAGCCTGCCTGTCCATTTTGCCCATGCGATGAGCACCAAATCTTACGGGCAACGTAAAATACAGCTTAATTGCCTTTTTAATGGCCTCAACTGGCCTTGTAATTGATGGCAGCACAGCTTTGACTCCCGCTTGTGCCCGCAGATCGAAAAATCACGAGCGCGCGATGACATTGGGATGCTCATCTGATATCATCACATGCTATTTTATTCTCGAGCGAGCCAGTGCCCACCCACTCAGCAAAAAATTTTGCCCATAATTTTGTGGTGAATACAGTGGCCTGACTCAAAATAGGGCAGGACTGTATACTAAATATCCCTGGATTCAAGATATTCAAGAATGATAAGAAGAAAAGCAAGGAGGAGTGGCAGTAGTTTAGACTGAAGAGAATATTACAGTGCTAGAGTAAGGATGCTTTGGAGGGGTTCTGATCTATAGAGTTAAGAAATAATAAACGTTCCATTAGCTGCCAACCACCAACTAGTGGGAAAGATATAGAGGAGCAAAGGTACAGGGAAATTACAGAGAGTTTTAAAAACTATAGCGTTGTGTTAATGGGGGGGACTTTATCCTAATGTAGGCCTGGATATTAATAGTGTAAAGGGCAGAGAGAGGGAAAAGATTCTGAAGTGTAGTCAGGAAAATTTTCTTGAACAGGATATTTCTGGCCCTATAAGGAAAGAGACATTGCTGAATATGATTCCGGGGGACGAGGTGGGTCAAGTGGACGGGAGAACATTTAGGGAACAGTATCATAATGTATCATAAGGTTTAGGATAGCTATGGAAATGGACAAGGAGCTGAGTAACAGAAAACAGTGTGTAGTGGTGAATGGTTGTTTTTCTGACTGGAGGAAGGCATCCAATAGAGTTCCCAGGGGTCCGTACTTAGAACACCGTTCTTCTTGATATATGTTTATTACTTAGACCTGGGTCTACATGGCACATGATCGGGCTTGGAGCATAGTGACTGACTTCAAGAGACCATAGATAGGCTGGTGGAATGGACAGACACTTAGCAGATGAAATTTAATGCAGAGAAATATGAAGTATTTTGGTAGGAAGAATGTCGAGAGGCAATTTAAGATGGTTGGTACAATTCTAAAGGGACTTCAGGAACAGAGAGACCTAGGAGAATATATGCACAAATTATTGAAGGTGTCAGGGCAGGTTGGAGTAGTGGTTTAAAAGGCATACGAGAAGCTCCGCCTCATAAATAATGATGGATTCTCCCATTGCTTTGATAGATGAGTGTTTAGCAAAAAAAGCGCTTTACAGTCAACTTTGATGTCCTCTCAAGTGTGATGTTAGGCCAGGTCTTGATTTGCATAATCAATTGCAAACACTGCATATGAAGTCAGTGTTGGAGGTATGGATAAATGGAGGCATTGGCTTTGTGCTGTGCTCACTTGTCCTGAGGGCACTTGACTCGGTTCTTCTCAAATGTCGAAATCACTTACTGACAGAGATTTCTCTATTTGGGTCTATTTGGGTGTTCAAGGTTGTATTTTCCTGTGTTTTGGGATCCAACAGCGAGCCCTGAGATTGGTTTCAGATTGCCTTTACACCTAAGTTTAGGATATCGCATTGTACAGGCTCCCATGCTCAGCTGTCAGTAGAGTACTGCCTTTGGTCTGCGGGAATCCTTCATGAGAACCATATAACTGACCCAGCCAAACTGAGCTCTGATGAGCATGCTCTCAATACCAGGCATACAATACTTTGCAAGAACCTTAGTGTTAGGGTTTTGCCTTACCACCTGATGTGGCAAATAGATCTCAGACAGTGAAGATGGAATGCTTCTAGTTGTTTTATGTGATGCTGGTAGGCTGTCCAAGGCTCCCGCCCCTGAAGGAGTGATTTAAGAACCACTGCCTGGTAGACGTTGCTCTTTGTTCTGAGACAAGATTCTATGCCCTTCCCAAAGTCTGTGAGTGAACCTGCCAAACATTGAGCTTGAATGTCTTAAAGAGGAGGCATTTTAATGTCTGGCACACATGTGGTTGAACATCATCGTCCTTAGGTGGCCCACATGCATTCTAAGGTGAGGATAAATGCAGGCCAGCACCCCTAACTGAAAGTGCTGGAAGCTAATGTGATAGACAAGAAAGTGACACAGAGGTCTGAGTCATCTCTGAATAGATTCACACCTTGGCTGCCTTGGCCCAAGTGTCACCTATCAGTTTGACCATCGCGGTTACACAGAATGCATCGTCCTGTTGCTAGAGATGGATCTCCAGGAGCAGCTTTGTCAGATTTTCTTTTAAAGTACTTATCCAATTCCCTTTTGAAAGCCACAATTGAATCTGTCTCTG
Source organism: Carcharodon carcharias (assembly GCF_017639515.1). Classification (NCBI taxonomy): domain Eukaryota; kingdom Metazoa; phylum Chordata; class Chondrichthyes; order Lamniformes; family Lamnidae; genus Carcharodon; species Carcharodon carcharias. The sequence goes on from NC_054470.1 coordinate 70,223,427, forward strand.
TTGCAGTCTCAGCCAGTGCATTGCAGATCATCACAACTTGCAGCAAACAAGCTTTGTTTTCCTGCTAGTATTAGTTCATTTGCCATTCACTTTAAAGCAACTTCCTCTGCTTCTCGACTCTTCCACTAATTGGAACAGTTTCTCTCTATCTACCCTGACTAGGCTCATCATGATTTTGAACACCTCTATCAAAGCTCCTCTCAACCTTCTCTTGTTGAAGAAGAACAACCACAGCTTCTCAAATCTATCCACATAACTGAAGTCCCTCATACCTGGAACCATTCTCATAAAGCTTTTCTGTGCCCTCTCTAAAGCCTCACATACTTGCAAAAGTGTTGTGCCCAGAATTGGAAACAATTCTCCAGTTGAGGCTGAACCAGTGTTTTATAAAGGTCCAACATAGCTTCTGGCATTCTCAGTTAGGGGTGCTGGCCTGTATTTATCCTCAACTTACTCTGCATGTGGACCACCTGAGGACATTGACATTCAACCACTTGCATGCCAGACATTAAAATACCTCCTCTTTAAGACAGTAATTGTGCCCCCATGGCCAGCCTTGGCCCTTGCGAACTCCAAAATTCTCAGACACCATGAAGTCCTCAAGGTGACGAGCCAATGCTAATTAAGAGCTGACTTCAGTTTCAGTACACCCTTGCTTGTATCCCATTGTCCCCCTCAACTTTGTCTAAAGCTACGATGTACACTTCCAGAGCATGCTCAAAGGCTCTATTGACCACCAAGTACCACCATTTGCAATTAGCACCACTTGTCTCAGTGAGCGTTTAGGTGATGGGACACATTACATCCCAACATTGTGATGAGAGGATTTTGGCCACAATCCAGGCCATTACAGGTTGAGAAACATTTAAGATTGTAGGCTCGAATGCCATGGCAATAATGTGGCTGAGAGGGGCAGAGCTTCAACACCTTGAGGTGGCAAGGTGCTCCCACTTATTGGTGAGCTCAGCAGATGTACAGTTGGAAAGTCAGAAACATGCTTAGCTGACAACAGCACACACGAGCTCTGAGTATGGGCACATAGCATGAAAACCCTGCTGATGACAGAGAGCACATGGAGTTGCACAATACATAACCCTTCTCCATGCGTTAACACATCTATCCTTGTACATTAAAACTTCCCTTTTCAAGAGTACAGACGAGTTAGGAGAACACCTCTGCCTCAAACTTACACAGCCAAGAATAAACATGACAAGACCCTGCAAAACATGTGAATGAGGTTCCTTCCACAAGCACACTTAACATTAAGGTTGAGGCATCATTGATGTTGAGAATGATCTGAAAAAGGGCCATACACTGTGGTGACATGAAAGCACACTACCTGGATAACAGCCCCATGATAGCGACATCTGCAATAAGTAGGGGGAGGGACCATGGTATCACACCTGATTAACAGCAGCACAGCTCATCATAAAAAGAAGGCATACACAAGAGGAGATGTGAAGTGGGTGTGATTCTATTTACATTTGTGAACATTGTATACATTTTGTGAACACCCATGCCACTGTTGTTCTCCTAAATTTTTTAAACGTTCCTAATCCTACTGTCATGCCTGGATGCATCCCTGACATCCACAGCGGAGGTGGAGACAGTCTGCTGACTGCTATGCACTGTTGGCTGTGATGACTTTGACAGTTGTCCTCTGGAGGGCTGAGACCTGGAGGACCCCGGCCTGCTTTGGGTGTCCTGCTGTGGGGCAGGGTGCAACCTCCTCGGCCTGTGGAGCTGGAGGTGATGGGGTCACAGGAAGAGGGATTTGGATCGGCTAGACAGTCCCAAAGTCACCCGGGTAGATATCCAGCTGCTGGTCCTCCTCCCTATGGGTGCCCGAGTGCCCCTGGCTGACTCCTTGAGGAGATTGGGCAGCTGAAGTGAGATCTAGCTGTGCACCCCCCCACCTTGTGTTGACACTGATGGACGTCACCAATGGCTAAAGTGATGGAGTGCAGCTCCTGCAGCACTGCAGGACCCATACCCTGGACCAAGGTTTCCATGGCAGCTGCCATCCTACCTTGGTGGGTTGACCTTGGTGCACTGGAGGCTCGCTATCTGACTCAGACTCCACAGGTTCCAGGCCTCCATTAGTCCTCTGAGTATCGGTGACGTCAGATGTCCCTGCCACAGCCTTCTGTGGACCAGATTGTGTGCTGTGCTTACCAGATCGTGACCCTGAGACTGCTCTAGAACTAGGTCCCACCGAGGTGTGTGTCTCTGCTCTGCGCTGGTGGAGGGTGTGGGTGAGCTGTGACAGGTCTCCTGTGGTGCTCTGCTCTGGTTCCTCACCCGAGGAGGGCCTGGTGTGTGGATGTCCTTAGGTGTTTTGAGAGGTGCCAATGAAAGAAAGGGGAGATAATTAATGCATGGCAGGTGACTTTAAAACATGACAATGCATACTCAGTATGGTTGTCTGAGGGATGAGCTGGTGCAGGACACTCACTTGGGTGTGTGCCACCCACCTCACCTTCTCTGTAGGCATGGTCCATGTCCTCTCTAGCCAGCTTAATGGTTCGATTCTCAGAAGGAGTGAGGGACTTGATTTCAGCCACTCCAGCCCTAGTCTGAGACCTCTCCCTCCGATTGTGTGCGAACTTGCCCTGCATAAAAATGGATGGAGAGAGTGAGCAGGATGCACACCAGGGCAGATGATAAGGATGCCTGGCATGTGTGGATGGTGAGTGCAGCCATGGACAGGATGAGGACACAAACTGCAGAGGATATGATGCCAGATGGACATGTGAGGGTATGTGTGAGAGAATGAATGGTGCTGTCCCTTGAGGTGGCAGCATGTGAGATGCCAGTGAATGTGTGATGGGCTGGTGAGTGTGTGAGCACAGAGTGATGAGGTGGTTGACTTACTCTGGCGGTACAGATGAGATCATTCATCCTCTTTCTGCACTGGATGGGTGTTCTTTTCTATGCTGTGTTCATACTGACCACTGCTGCCATCGCTTCCCTAGCTGGAGAGGTGAGGTTGGTGGACCTCCTCCGGCCATAACAGGGGTAGAAGGCATTGCGGTGGGCCTTGACTGTGTCCAGCAGGAAGTTCCAGGGAGGCGTAACTGAATTTGGGCAGAGCTGTCATCTTCCATTTTGCAGCCATCTCTCTGACCTGTGGTAGTCTTGGGTTGCAGACATTGAACAAAACTGTGCACGGTTGCCATTTAAATTTGGCACCCAGAGTGAGGAAGCTGAGGACTCATGGCGGGGTGGGAAAATCAGAGGCCACCCACCCGCAAACCGGCATGATTAAACCTGCATAATTAATGCGGGGGGAAGTGGACGATACCAAATGCAAAAATGCTGCTTTTCACGCCCGTTGCCACACAATGTAATGAGGGGAAAATCCCACCCTTTGAAACCACTGTTGGAGCAGACAACTGTGCACACAATCTGCAGATTGCAATAAAAACAAAAAACTGCAGATGCTGGAAATCCAAAACAAAAACAATTACCTGGAAAAACTCAGAAGGTCTGGCAGCATCGGCGGAGAAGAAAAGAGTTGACGTTTCCATCACATTTTCCCCTTGGGAAACCCTTACCATAGTAAGGGTTTCTTTACAACATTGTAAAAATACAACAAGTTCTTAACATCGTAAACATTTTAACAAATAACTTATTACATACTGCGCAGGTAACATTTCCCTCTTTGTCACACTTCACAATTACATATATCGTATTTACAAAATGAATAGGGATTAACCAATAACAGAAACAAACAAACAAGACAATTAGGACATAGAGTGCAACTCTTGTGATTTCTAGAAGTCCCAATTTTCCTGGAAACAAGAGTGCATTTTACTGTTTTTCACGGACAGAATACATTTGCTCTTTTACTCTTCATAATCAGTATGTTTTGTATAAAAACAGGCTTGCCGTTTCTTACCCTTGGAGAGTGTGTTCCAATTAAATAATTTAGCAGCAAGCTTTCATGAGATTAAAAATAAAGAAGTTATTTATTCTTACACAGTTACCACAAGCTACCACAATACCACACACTCAGCCTCACAGGCATACAGGCACACACACACACACACACATAGATTGGATTCAGATAAAGATGGTGCACTTTAACAGATTACAGTTAATTCAGCCTCTGATTTATGATTTCTGGTCTCCCGCATGGCAGGCCTATGGCTTCTTGAATAGATTTGATGATTTAAAGTTGAAGTGAGTGTCTTGTGAAATGAACGTTTCATAGCAGGTTGCGAGGTTTCTTATATTTAAATAGCTAGGAGGTTGATTCTCAGGTGAACTTAGAACTACAGCAGGTTAAGTACTTTGGCTGCTTGATGACTTGCAGTTAGTTTCAGAGTTTGGTTCTCAGACTGTCTATTGACTGATTGTTCTGAAAAGACAAAGATGACATAGCCTTTCTCTGCATCTGTTGTCTTGGCAGTATTCTTCAGCCTGCCCTGGCCTCTCTGAGTCTTTAGATAAAACTTGTTGGGCAGAATCTAGATGAGGCATCAGGGGTCTCACGTGCTGGCTGGAGAGCTGGTGAGAGAACTGCGCTGCCTCTTTTTGGGAAGGCAATTGGACCACAAGCCAATCAGTCAGTGGTGAGTCCAGTGGCAGGAGTTCCCTGTAATCAAGACCCTGAGGGCAAAAGTCTGACCTAATGAGAGCTGCCAGCCAATCAGAGGCTGGCAGCTCTTGTATTAAGCAGTGCCATAGGGGAGACAGTGGCTGCTGTAGGAAAAACACTTACTGGAGCTCTGGGATCACAGGGTGACCCAGACCACAGGTAAGTAATGTTGGGGAGGGAGAGAGGGGTCACTGGGTAGGGGTCACTCTGTGATTGCAGGGAGAGGGTGTCGAGAGTCAGCAGAAGGTCACTCTTAGCGACCCCCCTTCCCAACTTCCAGATGTTTTAGCAGCTGTGCACACCGCATTGTGACAGGCCTGCCTGCACCTGGTTAACACCAGCAGCAGTAGGATGAGGACCTTAAGTGCACAGTAATTGGCAACTTAAGGCCCTCAATAGGCAGTGGGGCAGGAAGGTTGACTATGGACCTTCCCACACAGAATTTAATTCTTAAGCGACCGGTGTTCTGGTATACCACCATACCACCTAAATACACGCCGTTCCTACCTCCAAGCTCACCACCAGCAAGAGCAGAAGATTCTGCCCAAAGAATCTACAAATCCATTGACTGTATGTTTTGGGTAAGCTTTGAGCAATTGCAAATGTGAATTTCACAGATAACATTCATCTTGATATGTCTATTCCAGGAACGGACCCCCTCCCATGGTCATTCAATGTGGAACTTTACAGAAACTTGATAGTATGTTTTGAATAAGCAAAGGTCATCTGATCTCTTGGCAATCATCTTAACAGTTTATCAGTGTCCATTTTTAAACAATAAAAGACTTGACCAGAAGCTTCCCCATGAGTTCAGTTCATCTGTAAAATCAAGAATATGTCATGCCTTTACTTTATTTGGCATTGCTGTTTGATTCATTTTCTTTCAGTCTTCTCAAACCGTCTTCCCTTTCATTTAGTATAATCTTTATAATTTTTCATGTCCTTCTTTAAGATGTTGTACATCGGTTTTGTATTCTTCATGTTGCCTTTCAAAATCTGCACAGAATAATGTAAAATCCTAGCCCCAGTATAGCGTTTGTGAGGGTCCAAAGCTCTTGAAATCTGTTTGGTCTGGCTAATCCTGCATCATTGATTACTGGCAGTCCATGTGGCTTCCCTACATTGACTACTATAATTTGAAACCCAAGGAGAAATGCCTGGTCATATCACTTGTAACCTTTTGGATTCGGCAACGTCCACTGCTTTTCTTTGAAGCCAGACACCAGGCTGTCATCAGGGCTTTCTTTGGCTGGTCTCAAGAGTTTTCATTTTTTTTGAATAGCTTCAGAACCATTCTGTTCAGGTTCTAACTCTTTATCCCCATTCTTTTCCATGTCTACATGCCTTTTAATATCCATAGCTTTGAAAAATGGTTCAGTCAACAAAACATCCAAATTGTCCTCCACAACAACTGAATCCACCTCACCTTGTTTAAATTCAGTAGCATCTTTAATTGTAAATTCTTTTCCCTGATCTTACAATTCTGCTTTCTTTTCCAAGAGACAAATGCTTAATTCTGCCTCCTTTTATACAAGCAGCTCAGAATTCTGCCAGATAATGTCCTCTTTAGCTGCTTTAAGAACTTCATTGAGTTTATTTCAATGTTTATCTAAGGAAGTTTGATAATCCTTCTTCTTTAGTTCACAAATTTTCTCAATCTTTTCTTGTTTTCCTAATCCCGCTGAGCTCAAAACTTTTTCAATTCAGCTTTGGCAACAGCTGCTGCTTCTTTTTTCTGAAGTCTTAATTTGCATTCAAGAACAAATAAATTAATAAATTTCCCTGTAGCTTTTTAATGTTAATACTGGAGCCAGCTTTCTCAATTTCTTTCAAAGCATATTTCTTCCATTTAATTTTGTTGACATTGAGTACTGTTGCTTTGCTGATTCTTGTTCCTGTTGTTTTTCTGCATTTTTATTTCAAGCTGCTTTAAGGCTTCCTAAATTTCTTGATGCCCCAATGTAATTTTTAAACTAGCAAGCTGAGTTTCTAACTCTTAGTAAGAACTTAGTAGCAGATTCGTAAAGAGTAATCAGTTCCTTGAAGACACCCAGGTTTTCCGGTAAAACCCTAGGGCAAAATTTTCCGCCTGTCGGGTGGGGAATTGGGCCTGGTATGTCAACGCGTAAAATGACACGCAGTGATGTAGGGCGAGCGTCCCGATGTCACCATGCGCCGTTGTGATATCTCACTGGGTGGGCGCACAATGAAGTTCGACGCGCGCCCTCCATTAATTAACGGGCTAGTCAAGGCCCTTAAATCATCAATCGATAGTTATTTTCAGGCGCCCGTGCGATATTTGGGTCAGTGCATGGGCACAACGGGCCGGCGGGTAAGAGACTTTTTAATCAAACTCATCCACAGGCTGGAAGAGAGAGCTCAGTGGGGTTGTCAATCTGGTCTGTGACTATTTATTGCAGAAAGATTTTTAAACTTGCCTGTGTGATCTGTAGCAGTTCAGAACAAATTCCAGCAGCTTTCTGTGTACTTTGAACCTTTCCGGAGGCCTTGCTTTAGCCTGGGTATGGGTTCTGACATGTCCACTGGAGGCAGCTCCTCTGAGGAGGAAGGGAGGGCTAGAATAAAGAGGAGGCCAGGAGTGCACAATCAGCCTCTGGAGAGCCACCTTTGGGAGGACAGGCGCAGGCACAAGGGAGGCTGGGCCAAGAGGTAGTCCAAGGTGGAAGGGGCCGCAGAGGACGCCACTATCCTGCTGCCAGGATAGACAGGCGGTGAAGCAGTTACCTCAATATGACTGAGGTGCAGTGCTGAAGGAGACTCCGACTGTCAAGGGAGACAGTCAACTACATCTGTCAGATGATTGGGCCTGAGATCTCTCCTAACTGTGTGGGTGGACACTCCATGCTAGTGGCTCTAAAGGTTACAGTTGCTCTTGACTTCTATGCCACTGACTCCTTCCGGGGCTTGGTGGGGATCTTTGCGGTGTCTTGCAAGCAGCTGTCCACACTTGTGTCAAGCAGGTCACAGATGCTCTGTTCAGACAGGCATTGACCTTCACCCACTTCCACTGAGACCAGGCAAGCCAGACACAGTGAGCCAGAGGCTTCACGGCCATTGCTGGATTCCTCTGCGTCCAGGGTGCTATAGACTGTACACATGTAGCCATCAAGGCGCCTGTAGGTAAGCCCAGTGTCTTTGACAACAGGAAGGGCTTCCACACCATGAAAGTGCAGATAGTGTGTTATCACAGGATGCTGATTCTACAAGTCTGTGCAAGGTACCCAGGCAGCTCCCACGACGCCTACATCCTCAGACACTCCCAGGTGCCGGGGCTCTTCAGTGCTCCAGCTCGGCTGGATGGATGGTTGCTGGGTGATAAGGGCTATCCCCTCAGAAGATGGCTCATGATGCCTCTCTGCCATCCAAGAACAGAGGCTGAGCAGTGGTACAATAGGAGCCAGGGCACCACAAGGGCTGTGGTGGAGAGAGTCATCAGTCTTCTCAAGATGCACTTCTGATGCCTGGACTGCTCAGGGGGCGCATTCCAGTACCCCTCACATCATGTGTCAGTGTTAGTGGTTGCATGCTGCGCTCTCCACATTCTTGCGCTGGAAAGGGGTGCAGTGGACGATGAAGACATTGGTGCAGTGTATGCGGCTGCACATGATGAGTCCAGCACTGATTCTGAGGACGAGGAAGCACAGGAGAATGATGAGGGGCTAAATGCTGACCTGGGACTACACCAAGGAGGCAGGGACACCTGGGAGACTTTAATCAAATGAACCTTCAGCTCGTTCCACACAAATAGATCAGGAGGGCTAGCCTTGCCTGGCCCTTCCATACTCGGCACTTAAGTACTAAATCTGCCACTTCATCAGCTGCAACTAAGGGCTTTGGACATAAATTTCAATGTCCACTCAAACACTCATGACAATGTATGTAAAACATACAAATGCAGAACAAAGGAGCCACCCTCACATCTGGTATTAATTTTCACCATCAGAAGTTCACACAAAGTCAAAACAAAATGTTAATCAAGCAGCAACAAATAATAATTGCCTCATCTAAGGCCAACACAAAAGCACCAGTGAGAAACCCTTTGTGTGCCTAAGGTGCCTGATGCTTACGTTTCCAGGTGCTATGTCTTAGTGCTGCCCCATTGCTCAGAGAGGCTTCTGAGACAGCTGCTCACTCTGCTGTCCTGTTGGCCTCAATGACCTTTGCGGTCGTCCTCTGGCCTGTGGAGCCTGTGCTGGTCCCGCCTGGGAGGGAGTGGCCAGTTCCACAGCTGGCATCTCCCCAGTCGTGGCAACCTCATTGGATGAAGCAGTCACTGGCAGAGGGGCGGAGCAGCTGTTGCCCTCATTCGGAGCGCCATGAGAGGAGCCCGCGGAGACGACAGGCAGCTGCTCCGTCGATGTGAGGTCGCTCTGGATCTCCCTGCTCACCGTGGATGGATGGGCAATGAGCTGGGAAGCTTGAAGCCCACACCATCTCCCACGTTGGCAATGACCAGCTGTGGCCACTCGCGCTGTGAGGGCTTGCAGGTCCAAGCGTAACCCCAGGAGAAGCTGCTTGTTCTCCTGGAGGTGCCTCTTCATGAGAGTTGCCACTCTCTCCTTGGAGGAAGCATGACACTCTGCCATGAGGCTCATTGCATCACTGATGCTCCGTGTGGACTCCTCCACTACGGACACCAAGTGAAGCATAGTCTCACACAACACTCCCAGATGCTCCCGCACACCCGGCCACATTTCCTGCAGCTGCTGCATCGCGGACGACTCCAGAGGCACATCATCAGGAACCGACTGAGCATGTGCCTGGTCCCCTGCAGTCCTCTGACTGCTGGCGTCATCGGCGCTCTCTGTCTCTGCCAGCTCCTCGAGTGAATGTGAAGTGCCCCCTCCACTGTGCCCCAGGACACTAGCCGATGTTGCAATTCCCACCGAGGTGCTAGTAACTGTGCTGGTGCCTGCCTGACAGAAATGGTGTGACACAGGTGACAGTTGAGGGCCCTCAGGTGTGAGGGGGGGCATTTGGAATTGCTCCTGGTAGACAGACTCTGATGATGCTGAAATGAACAACAATGACAGTGGATCAGTTAGCGTGCACACAGTGACATACTTCGTCCCTTTCCCCCGGCTCATTATGTGCTCAACCTTCCAGAACCTATGGAGACAAATATTGGTGGGGTGGCAAGTAGTCATGTGGATACCCTTACATTACAGGCGGATACAGATGGGCTGATCAGATGGCCTAAGGAATGCCAAATGGAATGTTATGTGGATAAGTGTGAGGTGACACACTTGGGCAGGAGAAACAAGGTACGAGAATACATGAGGAATGGTAGGACCGTGGAAAGTAAGGAGGATCAGAGGGACTATGCTAGGCATGTCGACAGGCCTGTTAAGGTAGCGGGACAGGTACATAAGGTGTTTAAGAAGGTAAATGCCATACTTGCTTTTATTAGCTAAGGAATAGAATATAGGAACAGGGAGGTTATGTTCCAAGTGCAGAAACTACTGCCTAGGCCACAGCTATAGTTCTGTGTGAAGTTGTGAAATGCGCTTCATGGGAGGGATGTGATCGGAATGAAGAGAGTGCAGAGGTCGCTGACCAGGACGTTGGCTGGGTTGGAGAGTTTGACAGATGAGAAGGCATAGCATAAACTAGGGTTATTTCCCTTGGAGCAGAGGAGATTGAGGGGTGACATTATTAAGGTTTATGACATTATGAGGGGCATAGATAGGGTCTCCAGAAAGGAAATTTTCCCCTTGGTGTAGGGACGAGTAACCAGGCGGCATTGATTTAAGGTAAGGGGCATGAGGTTGACAGGGGATGTGATGAGCAACTTTTGCACACAGAGTGTATTGGGAATGTGGGACACACTGCCTGAAAGGGTGGCGGACACAGAAACCCTCGTAACATGTAATAAGTATTTGGATGTGCAGTTGCAATGCTATGGCATACAAGGCCATGGGGATGGTGCTGGGAAATGTGATAAGGCGACTTCGGAAGGTGCTTGTCATGCGCATCTTCAAAGGGCCGAGGGACCTTTGTCTATGACCCACACCTCTGACTGTGAATGAGCAATGTTGCAACAATAATAAATCAAACAATCATCAGTGCTATGGATGTTGGGAGGACATAGTGGATCTCACTGTTGGCCTCAAATTCCTAGCAGTTACATCCCAGCCTCACTGACACTAGTGGACCTGGGTGCATGGTGCCTCTCAAGCTCCAGGGCTTCCTGCTCGAAGCGGCTTAGCATCATCAGCTGGGCCTGGCCGCCTCCAGTCCATGAACGCTCACAGTCATTTTGAGCATTCTTCTCCTGAAAAACAGAGAAGACCATTCATTGGGGCTAATTGCACATGGACTCTGCACGCACACTCAACACCCCAACCACAGTGACCCATATTAGGCTTCCAGTGCCTCGTCTCCCCGCTACTGCTGATCAGTCACACAAAGATAGTACCCCTGCACCCAACCCCCCCCCCCCCCTAATGGCCACCTTGGATACATTCTGCATTTATCACTTTAGGAAATACACAGTCTTAGCTCCCATAGCAAGGAGGTGCAACTACATGCAGTGTCGAGGGCAGTAGATGGTTCTTGGCTATGAGACCTTAAGGCTCCTCTTCCACAATCTCATCACCATGAATAGGACATGTGTTGGAGCTCTGAATATGTGCCTAGCTGCATCTCCTGCAGATTGCCCCCAGGCTATTCGTGTGCAACCAAGAGCAACACATGGTGCAGGGGAGAACCCATCTCCTCATGAACCACTCAGGCTGATGTAAGCATGGGCACTATCTGCTTGCCTACGCAGTGTACGAGAAATGCCCAACATGAGTCAATGCAGTCACGACAGTAAGACTTTCGGGGTGGCGGGGGGGGTCCTAAAGGCTAAGGCTACCTGCTGGGTTAAAAGTCCAATGCAAACATGGTACTCACCCTTCCAGAGTGCAACAACTCATTGAAGCGTTTATGGCACTGCATCCAGTTGCGCAGTACTACGTAACGGGAGCTCACCACCTCCGCCACCTCCTCCTAGGCATGCTTCGTCATGTGGGGGGCCTCCTCCTCCCATCCTGGGGGGACCAACACCTCCTGTCGTGCTGCCACCTCCTCGAGGAGGGCAGCAAGGCAATCATCAGAAAAGCGAGGGGCGCATTGGCCCCCTGCTGCCCTACCCTGTAGCCTGCCCTGCTCCTGTGGCAGACCCTGCAGCCTGCCCTGCTCCTCTGCCCTTCCCTCCAGCGTGCCCTCTCAGCTGACCCCCTGCGGTGTGACTTGGAACTGGTCATTGTGAGCAGCCTACAGGAGGCTGCCAGGCAATTCCTTTAAACATACTGCCGAAATTTATCTGCAAGGACAGTATTTCCTGGAGGGGAACGTTGCAACTGCACTAATGCTACAATCTGTTTTTCCACTTCCAACGCTCAATCTACACATCATTGTTTATGACAAAAATAAAATGGCAGTCCCCTCAATCAAAGTTCTCTGGACTTTCTCTTTTACTGACCTGAGGAGTATCTGGAATTTTACCTTTGCCATCTTTCTCAGCAGAACCAAGTTTCTTTTTAACATCAAAAACTTATCTCTCCAATTTCTTTGTAAGTTTTCAAATGGGATCCTGTTACTAATATGCTTCTGAGTCAATTTGTCATCATCTGCCATAAGTGTAGCATCCTTCATTTTATAAAGCTAATATTCTTCCAGGTGGAACCTTGTTTGCAAAGGGACACAGGGACATTATTTTTGAATTCTTCAATCAGAATCACTTCCCCAATGCTCTTAAAGTCTTGTTCTATTTTCATCAATCTATATCACTTACTGAATACCATTTCCTTCTGAATACCAGATCCTGTAAAGGCCTGATACTGTTTTATTTTCAAATTTCTACATTTCTGTCTGTATGCCTCTGCTACCAACTCATTTTCATTGAGAACATCATCTTTACTCAGTCATGGTCACCTGAGTGCTCTTCGGAAGAGATAAGTACTCCTTGAAAGCGTTCCTTATGAACACACTGTGTAGGAGCATTGTCCAATTTTCTTTAGGCCATTTTAACTTTGGGAAATTTTCTCAAATGATACCAAATACATTTCTACTCCCTCCTCACTAAATTTAGGTACAAATCAAATATTATTTTCCAGATCAAAATTAAGAGTTAGCTTTGGGAAAGGCATGGAAATATCTCGGACGATGACAATCATCTTCCTGATTCTGAAGGACAAACTAAACTCTTTACAGGCATTAAGAGAGTCTGTCCATTTGCCACTGAAGGTGTTCCTTGCTGTGGGATACTAGTACAACATCATCAGCATTGAGCAACTCTCAGATGAAGAGTTGATGCATGTTTGTCTTCGGTCTCAGGCAGGCAAGCTTTGAACAGCTTTCCATTAGTCCTGAAAAGTAAATAGATGAACTGAAGGCGTATGACAGCAGCAAAGAGCAGAATAAGCCTTAGAAGGCCAGTGCCAGAATGCAACCCTGTTTGACCTCACTGCGCACCTCATAAAGCTCCGATGTTGTCCTGTCATAGCTGACCTTACTCATCATGTTGTCATGGAAGGAAGAAATCATACTGAGCATCTTCAGTGAACAGCCAAAATAATAATAATTTGTAATAATCATTTTTTCAGAGCCAGAGAGATTGATTTATGGTAATTAACACTTACCATGTTATTAAAAGGGTGCTTAGGCTGAAATAGACAAGATCTAACATTCTGAGACAAGCTTAGTTCATATCTAACATGCAAGTATAGCAATGCCACATAATTACATATATTTTAATGATAATGCAGACAGTGAGCTGCCGTACAAATACAAACAGCCAAGCAATGCACATCCGACAGCCTCACAATTTCTTTGAAAGAAAATCCTGGCCCAGCATCTTAGTGTATAAAGTTATAAACACTGTAATATTGTGATTCTGTGCAAAGGTGAGATTGTGGTAATATTCCAATGCTGTGTAAATGTAATATTGCGATAATGTGCAAAAGTATAAGCATGTAATGTTTGATTGTGGGAAATAGTATAAGCGTGTGCTAATATTTTCACCCTGTGGAAAGCTACAAGCATTTAAGAAGAGTATGATTATGTGAAAGGAATGAAAAAATTGTGAAAAGTGGAGATTCAGGTTAATAATGCTACTAAAGTGCAAACAATTTGCTGGGGTTTACTTCTAGGGAAATAGGGCTGAACTTTCACAGCCCTATTGTGGCGGACTGGGAGGCGGGAGAGTTGGTAATTTGGTGGGGGTGGGTTTTGTGGGGGGAGCCTAATGACTTTCCGCTACTGTGTCATATTATCAGTGTCAGGAAACTCAGTGGCTAGGCAGCCCATTGGGCAACCAATCAAGTCACTTAGGTGCCCAATTAAGGCTCACTTCCCACCCCGGCAGCATTTTGCCAGCATCAAAAGAGCCCTTCGCCACATGGGGAGACTGACAGGTAAATAATGGTGGCCTACCAGCATGTTCCTGGTAAGGGGACCTCCTTAATGGCTGCTCCTTAGCCCATGGCTGAGGTGCTGCTGGTGAAATATGACCACATCTCTCTGCCCAATCACCAAGGCCTGCCCTCTGGGCTCACGACAGCTGAAAGAAACTTACCTCATCTTAGAGGGAGTCCCACCATGAAGGCATCCTCTTGCTCATCCTGCAGTTTCATCACAAGCTACAATTATAGTTTCACAAGACTCTAATTTCAGTGAAATGGCAAGTTATTTTGAATACATTTGAAGCCAGAAATGACATCTATTCAGAGGCAATATTCAAAATCAGTTCATAGCTTGGTATCAATGTTAGCTAATAGACACATCAGTTCATGACGGGAGACAATGCAGTCATTAACAATAATTCATAGTCTTTTGAGCTGTTCTTTATGTGACTAAACATGGAAGTATTCGTGTGAATACTTAAGATGTACAACTTGAGTATTGCTGTGAATTTCTCCTATGTGTGAACATCTACCTTTATGAGATAAATGTAGAATCGTACATTCTACATTTTTGATTGAAGGTAGCAGCAAGGAAAATTTGAGGGTTGATGTAAGAAATTAAACCTTTTGTATTTTATGTAATTTTGATCAACTTATGATAATATTAAAAAATACTGTACACAAATATTTTTTCACAGAACATCAGTCTCTGCTTTGCCATTTAGTTGCAGTTCAACAGAAAAAAAACACAGACGCATGCTAAAGAATTGTCACATTTGCCATTAAAGTAAATTGTACATTTAAAACCAATTGTTATTTGCAGATATGGTTATTAATGGATTAGAGTTCTACTGCTGCTTTATATTTGAAGTATCATTCAAGAACGTGTGATTCCCGAGAATGGGAAATTTAATTAGCAGTGATGAACATCATTAGTCAATTCTGCGACTTTATCACGTTTCAGGTAGCTAATGAACCAGTTAAACTGCAATTGTCTCGCGTATTATTGTCATGACACCTCAATAGAAAGTCAGCCTCGTTTAAGTGGCAATTATCCCTCAATCACAATCACTAAAAAAAGATTATCTGATTATCTTACTGCTGTTTGCAGGGCATTGCTGGGTGAAAATTGGCAGCTGTGTTTTCCTACATTACAACAAAGACAGCACTTTATTAACTAACGTGCTTTGGGACATCCTGATGTTATAAAAAGAGCAACATACACATGAGTTCTTCCTTTCTCTTCTTTAAATGGTTACCTCCTGGGTTTACCTGCTTCAGAAATGTTCTTCTTTCCTTTCTTCTTTCCGATAATAGCGGTTACTTCTATTTCTTTCCCCCTTTAGGATTTGAGTAACACTGGGAAGGCAGGGCGCTTGATGAGGGAGGCCACTCTCTATGCTGAGATACAGCCCCTGTAATGCTATCTGAGGCTCCCAGTAGAAAGTTACCTCAGCATTGCAAGCTGGAGAAGTATTACACGTTCATGCCAATATGGATGTCAGTAAGTGTGCCACCTGCAGTCCGTGGGGCCTTGAAAGATGAGAGTCTGGCAATGTTTCTGACTTTTATATTTTGCCTTAAAGTTTTGCCATTCTGAGGTACGGGATGCAAAGAAGGAGCTGTAACGTTGTTTGAGCAGAACTTGTAGCACAGGCAGATTCATATGGCAAGCAATTTTTTAATGATCCACATGATTCATAGGTAGATAGTAACTTCGTACCAGATTCCTAGGCTTGCATCTTTATCTGATCTTGGTCTTTAAGAGACTGAACCTGCTCACCACCTGTTGCAATAAATAGCAAATTCTTGGCTTTTACCTAGGATGGATAATCTTGCTCCAACATCCAGATACAGGTGGAAGAAAGACTCAGAGCCAATGTTCCCTCTAATTTTTCCCATTCATGCGCTGAATGAATTTTGTTATGTCCACCAATATCAGGGTAATGTGCAGAATTGCACCACCAGTAGAAACAAAAAATTCTACTTACAATATAGATTTTTAGAAAGTTACAACTGGAATGGAAGAAGAAGAAAGACTACCACCCCCAGCCGATGACATGGGTAACATGCTAGCCCACAAATTACCCGATCAACTGAACTCAATTTTAAATTTACCATGGTAGCATTTGAACTCACGACCTCTAGGTTTTGCTAACTTACGAACAAGGAGCAGGAGTAGGCCATTCGGCCCCTCAAGCCTGCTCCGCCATTCAATAAGATCGTGGCTGATCTGAAAGTAACCTCAAACCTGCATCCTGCCTACCCCCAATAAACTATCACCCCCTAGCTTACCAAGAATCTATCCGCCCTTGCCTTAAAAATATTGAAAGACTCTGCTTCCGCTGCCTTTTCCGGAAGAGAGTTACAAAGACTTACAGACCTCTGAGTGAAAAAAATGCCTAATCTCTGTTTTAAATGGGCCATGCCTTATTTTTAAAACGTGACCTCCAGTTCTAGATTCTCCCACAAGAGGAAATATCCTCCCCACATTCACCCTGTCAAGACCCCTCAGGAACATATATGTTTCAATCAAGTCACCTCTTACTCTTTCTAAACTCCAGCAGATACAAGCCTTGCCTGTCCAACATTTCCTCATTCCAGGTATTAGTCTGGTAAATCTTCTCTGAACTGCTTCCAATGTAATTGCATCCTTCCTTAAATAAGGTGACCAATACTGTATACAGTACTCCAGATGTGGTCTCACTCATGTTCTTATAACTGAAGCATAGCTTCCCTATTTTTGTATTCAATTCCCCTCACAAATTATAACATTTTATTTGCTTTCCTAATTATTGCTGTAACTGCATACTAGCTTTTTGAGATTCATGCACTAAGACACTTAGATCCCTCTGCATCTCAGAACTCTGCAAACTCTCACCATTTAGATAATATACATTTCTTTCATTCTTCCTGCCAAAATGGACAATTTTACACTTTCCCATATTATACTCCATTTGCTAGATCTTTTCCCATTCATTTAACCCATCTACACCTTTTTGTAGCCTCCTTATGTCCTCTTCATGACTTACTTTCCTACATGTCTTTGTGTCATCAGCAAATTTGGCAACAATCCCATCCATTGCTTCATCCAAGCCATTTATATTAATTGTAAACAGTTGGGGTCCCAGCACTGATCCCTGTGGCACACCACTCATTGCATCTTGCCAACCTGAAAAAGACCCATTTATGTCTACTTTCTGCTTCCTGTTGGCCGGCCAATCTTCTGTCTATGCCAATATGTTACCCCCTACACCATGAGCTTTTATTTTCAACAATAGCCTTTGGTGTGGCACTTTATCAAATGTTATAAGTTTAGTGCCATAACCATTACACAAGAGAGAGGCATTTGTCTGTTTTTTAAATTATAGCTTGTATTTTAGCCATATGACAGAACAAAAATTGAACTAGTAGTGATGGTTCAAGACAAGATAAGGATCTTTTGTTTCAATTTGACAAGCTCAAAGTAGAAAGAGCTAGGGAAGCTTGCCTTTCAAATTGACAGACAGGCAACTTTTATTTTTTCAGTCTATTGAGTGTATTCTTTACTTAAAACTCCTATGAATAGTGTAGCTCAGTAATTTCTTCATGTCAATAAACATAATCAGGCAGAGATAATGTCTCTCTGTTAATTTGGAGAGAGAGGTTGGCTCTTGTTATCTGAAGGGTGAAGGTCGGAGAGACACAGTGTCTCTGTAAATTAAATGAATATTGAAGGTGGAAATTACATTTGGAAACTGGGGAAGGAAGCATAGCGATGAATAGAGATTGGAACCCCAGGAGGGAGAATGACTGTTCAGGTGTTTTTTTTGGGGAAGTAATGGCATTTATTCCACCTACAGTTTTGTCGAGACAAAAAATCTTTGAATTGTGAAGTAATAAACTGGATCATCAATTTTAAAGTAAACTGTCACTCAAGATGCGTACAAAAGTGAATTGGGGAAAGATAGTATTTGGAAGAATGCACGGTTTAAAAGGTCCTGTGAGATAACCTCACAACACTATTTGCATTTTATTTGGAAATCTGGGCCAGGAATCCAAAACTTTTCACAAGCTCTCTAGAAATTCCTTTGTGTTTTCAATGTGGAGAATGTCTTTGGGAGCAATCCTCCTTGAATAATGCTACAAACCCAGTTGCAGAAGAATGACGAGGTCAGTGGTACTAACTGGCCCAAAAATCATCTTCCTAACTCTTATTAACAACTCTTAATAAGTATTACTGAAAAAAGAGACATTTTGTCGAAGCTTTTTGTCTTGCACTCATCAGGGCAATCTCAAGAATACCAAAGTCAGAGGCAATGTCAATGTCAGCAACTGATGAGTGCAAGGCAAAAAACTTTGACAAAATGTCTCTTTTTTTAGCAATACTCAAGTTCTGTACTATCAAACAACAGAATTCTTAATTACTAACTAATTCTTATCTTATAAATCTTAAGAACTTACTAACTCTCCCAATTTACCTCCTGCTTACAGCTTCCCACACCCATCTCCCCATGTATCCCGACTCCCACTTGGTGCTTCCCAAACCTCCTGCTTGCTGTTTCTCTCTCCTGAATCCTTGATGAGAGTGAAGGCTTGGGGGACGGCCGGTGAGGGGGAGGAGGCAAATAAGGGAGCAAGTGGTGCTGCAAGTGGGAGGGAAGGGAAGTGGGGAGCGGGAAGGTTGGGAGGGGAGCATGAGAGGGGCCAGTGGGCTGCAGGAAAGCCAAGTACTGAGTGATAGCTTCAGGCTCCAGGAACTGATATGAGTAAGTTTCAGCTGTTAATTCCACCTGATGAATCATGTCAGGCTTGGCTTTCGTCCATTAATTTCCTGTCTTGGGGAAGCCTATTAGCTTTTTGCTCATGGCCAAGAGTCACAGTAAACTTCACTTAACTATCAGGATGTGCACAACTCCAGTAATTAAGTGTGTGTCACTTGATTGATTGCTGCGCAGTCACGCAGGCACTCAGTTTAGAGGGAACACTGCTCTGACCCTATCTCTATCTCAAAAGAACAATAAGATGCTAATGCCACAGTCACCAGTCCTATTGAATGCTTTCATCAATGATGTGTTGGATGGCTCGAAGTGGATATGGACTTTCTGTTGTAGACACTTCTCCAGCAATTGCAGAGCTTCTTTTTGAAGGTGACCATATAACAGTGATTGTCTGACTTTGGGATCTGGTTATTGTATTAACTAGCTTGATCAGTAAATTAAGTAGTGGGATATAATAGTCTGTGGCCCAAAAATCAGTGTTGTGGCTTTGTACAGGTTCATGGGAACAATATTGATTGGAAGATTCAAGAGCATCTTTCATAAATTTTGATTCACTTTGGTCCTAGTGTTCACAAACTTCAGCCTGGGCCAAATCCGTTGGGACTGTGATTTTCTTTTCTCAAATCTGCCTAACCCTGATTCAATGTAAGCTTATGAAGTATACGCTAGCAATTCCTCTGCATGATTCAGTTCAGGATGTATGAGAACACAGGCATATTTCTGAACCATGAGTCCTGAGCAATGTGCAAAGTTCATTAAAGTCTCTTTGTGCAAAATAAGGCTCAGTGCTATTTGGGCACAAAATGCACACTTCTGCTGTGAATCACACTGGATATCATATTGGTGAGGGCGTTAGCATGCATGTACCTAATGACCACTGGAAAAATGCAGAGCAAGTAGATCATGATGCCAATCAACATGCAATGCTGATTTGAATCCAGCAGTGATGTTTAGAAGTTCAACACTCCACTTGACACCCTCTCACTTAACCTTGCACAGTTGAACACAAACACGCAGTAGGAAGGACCCCCATTCCCAAAGGGCTATTTAAAAGCCCTTTCAATCACTTAATTGAAAAAAGATACGATTGCATTAGAAGCAGAACAGAGAAGGCTCACTCGACTCATTCCTGGGCTGAAGGCTTATCCTATGAAGAAACGTTGAACAGGTTGGGCTATACTGACTGGAGTTTAGAAAAAGGAGATGATATCTGATTGAAACATATAAGATCCTGAGGGGACTTGATAGGGTGGATACTGGGAGGATTGTCGGAGAGACTAGAACAAGGGGACACAGTTTAGGAATAAGAAATCTCCCTTTTAAGATGGAGATGAGGAGAAATATTTTCTCTCAGAGGGTCATTGTTATGTGGAATTCTCTTCCCCAGAGAGCAGTGGAGGCTGGGTCATTGAATTTATTCAAGGCAGTTAGACAGGTTTTTGATAGACAAGGGTGTCAAGGGGGAAGGGGCGGGTGGTGGTTGTGCAGACAAGGAAGTGGAGGTGAGACCACAACCAGATCAGCCATGATCTTAGTGAATGGTGGAGAAGGCTCAAAGGGCCGAATGGCCTACTCCTGGTCCTAAATCCTATGTTTCTTAAAGGGATATTCAACTACTAGCAGGTCACTTGATGATTGTTTTTTTTTCTGTCTTATGCTATGATTCTACAAGTGGTTGGTGCTTTCTACAATTTTTCTCAGGTTTCAAAAGCCTGCAGGAAGTGCTGTGGCAGTTGCTGAAGGACAAGTTGCTAATGCACACTTGAGGGGGAACATGCGCTGGCAGCTGGGGAGGCTAAGCCTGGACAAGAACGTGGCTGCTGTCAATGAACACATCAATGAAGTGTTCAGTTGAAATGCAGCTCTACAATAAATTCAAACAAACACCTTCTGCTTCCACTCCATGGGAGCGGTTCTGCAGTTACCAACACTGCTCAACAAAACATCAGTCACTTGTTCACCAAGCCTATGCCCAGTAAAGGGTATTATTTTGCAGATGATCCCTGTGCTAGTTTAGGGATGGAAGTGACCTTGGCTGCCAATGACAATGCTATCCTTATTGGTGGAGGTCTGCTGTAGATCCTCTTGCAGCAGATGGAACAGCTGTGCAACTGCTCACTCATTGCCTGTAGAGGTAACTACTTTTGGAACATCATGACCTAAGTGTGTTAAGGGCTGTGTGTATAGTTGGTATTATAATCAGTAGGCAGTCTATCTCTGGTGCCTGTGGATATCCCCACACCTTGGGATATCTTCAAGCTTGAAATATTACAGTTCCTTCCTCACAAATTTTCACTTTACCTGCCAAAGCAGCACTGGATAGGCCAGGATTTTCCAGCCTGTCGAGACAGGATCCACTGCGGGAGATCCGGTGGCCCAGCCAAAATCCTACTGACTTCCTTTGGGCTCGGTCAATCACACGGCGGGTGGGGCCGGAAAGTCCCGCCCATTTTCAGCAGCTTTGTCACTCAATGAGCTGGAACAAAGATTTGCATTTCAGAATTCACTTGCTCAATCCTCTTTTCTTTCAGGATTTTCCTGTACTGTTGGAATTCTTGGAAATGCTTTCGGGTGATGTTGCAGACATCGAGTTAGAAATTGGACTTTGTTGCTCCTGTATTTCAGGTGGAAAATGGAGGCAGAATGGAACAATTTTTCAGGGTTACCTTGAAGGCACCTGGAACTCATGTGACCTCATATAAGTGGGTTAGTTTTGAGGCAACATCAAACCACTTGCATGTGTAATTAAGGGATTTGTTGCATTTATTAATAAGGTACCAAACATCACTGTTAGGACCCTTTTCCTCTAAGTGGCCTGAGAATGTCAGATCTACTTTACAATGGTTGTCCTGACAATAGATATGATCTTACAAGCAGCTGTCAACAGAAGGTGAGATTTTAATTTAAAAAAAAAACTTTCATGTGGAGCCAGGCATAGCAGGAGTGTTTCTTTTGGATCCACACCACCCCTGAGAGCCATTGTCAGCCTAAGATTGCCCTCCTCTCATTCTTATCCCAACCCCTACAGCACCTGCACATTAGGCTACTACAGATGAGGCAGTCAGGTCTAAACTGGATCCCTTCACGTGGACGAGCTCCCACTGAAGGTGAACAAGGCACCTGTTGCTTGTCTGAATTACTTGGCTGAGGCCCAGAGTCGATCAGGACTCGGGCCACCCTGGCCGGGGACAGGTATCTTTCCCTGCACCCAGTTCACACTAGCACAAATGAATTTCTACTCCTGAGATTCAACTGCTGTTCTAAAAATGTTTTATACAACTTCTGATGCAATAAATGAGGGCTTGGATTTTATGGAAGATGTCGGGGGATGTTGTTCACAAGCCAACCGAATTTTAAAAAGACTACCCTGCAGTGATAATACACTGGGGCAGCCTTGATGAGGTTATTGTGGGACTTCTGCCCCTCATAAAAGGATATCCTGCCCTTGTGGGCTGCCTGAACATCTGATTGGCCAGCAGCTGACTGGTTACAGCGACGTCAGAAGCAAGTAGTGGGCGCTTCTGGGACTACAAGGGAGTCCCCGGGAACAAGTGTCATCGACGCTGGACTAAGGTAAGTAGGGGCTTTTTGTGCAGGGAGGGAATGTGGACCCGAGGGAGGGGGAGAAGGGAGTGGGATGTTGGGTTTTGGAGACGGGGTGGGTCACAAATCTGGAGGTAACATCTAGGGGGGGTTGCTCCTGATGCACACAGGGCACCCCCTCCCCATCCCAGAGCAGGTAGACCCCTTTCTTCTCACCATTTTTTACCTCAGATGGTGAAAAAGCAGGCTGGCCTCCTTCATTCTGCCTTCCAAACCCACCACATTATGGCAGTGGAGGCGGAGTAAGGCCCGCAACTGGCCCCTAATTAGCCAGTTATGAGGCTCAATAGCTGGCTGATGCCTTGCCCGCCCACTGTATTTCAGCTCAGGGGTGGGCAAGGAGGCAGTGGGATAGATACCTGTCCAATTTTATGTGCCCCCTCGCAACACCCTGCCAAAAGCATGCCCAGTGGGAGGCCATAAAATTCACCCTGAAGAGAGAAAAAGCACAGAAAATCCAAATGAGATGAAGAGTACATCCCTCTAAAATGGTTCCACAAATATCCCCATCCTCACAGCAGTGCAAAAGATAAGGCTGAAGCATTCGCAACAATCTTCAGCCAGAAGTGCTGAGCGGATGATCCACCTCCGCAGGTCCCCAGCATCATAGTTGCCAGTCTTCAGCTAATTTGATTCACTCCATGTGACATCAAGAAACTGCTGAAGGCACTGGATACTGCAAAGGCTATGGGCCCTGTCAACATTCCGGTAATAGTATTGAAGACTTGTGCTCCAGAGCTTGCCACGCCCCTTGCCAAGCTGTTCCAGTACAGTTACAACACTGGCATCTACCCGGCTATGTGAAAAATTGCCCAGGCATGTCCTGTACACAAAAAGCAGGACAAATCCAACCCGACCAATTACTGCCCCATCAGTCTACACCCCATCATCAGTAAAGTAATGGAAGAGGTCATCAGCAGTGTTATCAAGCAGCATTTGCTTAGCAATAACCTGCTCACTGATGCCCAGTTTGGGTTCCGCCAGGGCCCCTCAACTCCTGACCTCGTTACAGCCTTGGTTCAAACATGGAAAAAAGAGCTGAACTCCTGAGGTGAGGTGAGAGTGACTGCCCTTGACATCAAGGCAGCATTTGACTGAGTGTGGCATCAAGGAGCCCTAGCAAATCTGGAGTCAATGGGAATCAGGGGGAAAACTCTCCACTGGTTGGAGTCATACCTAGCACAAAGGAAGATGGGGTGGTTGTTGAAAGGTCAGTCATCTCAGCTCCAGGGCATCACTGCAGGAGTTCCTCAGGCCCAACCATCTTCAGCTGCTTCAAAAATGACCTCCATTCCATCATAAGGTGAGAAGTGGGGATGTTCACTGATGCTAGCACAATATTCAGCACCATTCGCGACTCCTCATATACTGAAGCAGTCCATGTCCAAATGTAGCAAGACCTGGACAATATCCAGGCTTGGGCTGACAAGTGGCAAATAACATTTGCACCACACAAGTGTCAGGCAATGACCATCTCCGACAAGAAAGAATCCAACCATTGGCCCTTGATGTTCAATGGCATTACCATCACTGAATCCCGCACTACTAAGATCCTGGGGGTTACCATTGACCAGAAACTGAACTGGACTAGCCATATAAATACTATGGCTACAAGAGGCTAGGAATTTTGTGATGAGTAACTCACCTCCTGACTCCCCAATGACTGTCCACAAGGCACAAGTCAGGAGTGTGATGGAATGCTCCCCACTTGCCTGGATGAGTACAGTTCCAACAACACTGAAGAAGCTTGACACCATCCAGGATAAAGCTGCCTCCTTTATTGGCACCTCATTTACAAACATTCCCTTCCTCCACTGCCGATGCACAGTAGCAGCAGTGTGTACCATCTACAAGATGCACTGCAGGAATTCACCAAGGCTCCTTAGACAGCACCTTCCAAACACACGACCACTACCACCTAGAAGGACAAGGGCAGCAGATAGATGGGAACACCATCACCTTGAAGTTCCCCTCCAAATCACTCACCATCCTGACTTGGAAATATATCGCTGTTCCTTCACTGTCACTGGGTCAAAATCCTGGAACTCCCTTCCTTACAGCACTGTGGGTATACCTACACCACATGTACTGCAGCGGTTTAAGAAGGCAGCTCACCACCAACTTCTTAAGAACAACTAGGGATGGGCAATAAATGCTGGCCCAGCCAGCGAAGCACACATCCTGTGAATTAATTTTAAAAAATGTTCCTTCAGCTCAAGGCTCACCTTTAATGCTCAGCTTAAGTGAACAGATACATTGATTGTGACTTCTGAATCAGATCAGAAAAAGATGTAGAAAAAAAGTGTAGGCATGATGGGATGAATAGGTATGGGCCAGAACATTATACTATTTTGAGATGCATACTAAATGAAGTTTTCACATTGGTTTAATAAGCATGTGATAATTGCTTTAAATTAATGTTATCAACCCAGACTAAAATAATGGAATTTAAAGCATGAAGATTAATAATTAAGTCGTAAAGAGGATTCTTGTGATTAAATATTTATTGTTTAATCTAATGTAAAACTGTGAGAAGTATTTTAACTCCACATATTGAAGCAAATATTTGACTATTTGATTCTCAAAAAAAAAATTTCAGATTTTGAACTTTTTGCTTCAATGTCAATTGTGGAACAGGCTGTAGAATGTGTATTTGGTGGACTTCATGATACTTGCTTTTGCTGTGAAATAGCACATTAAAGCCCTATCATTGTACTGATCTCTGTAGCCACCAAAGTAAATATGACAGGGACTCTGGCAAAAGTGTGAAATTTAGCTGTTTCGTTCTGCTTTATTCAAAAAAACATCAATATTGAACTGAATTTACAAAAATATATTTTATATGCTGAAACTTTAGAAAAACATTGCTACAGGGAAAGTTAGTGCTTAACCAAGTCTGACTTCTGACCTAAGTTCAAAACTGTGAAGTGTCAGTTTCCAATTTGTGAGAGGTCTGAGAGCAGAATTTTAACTGCCAAAGGTGGGGTCAGGGGGTCAGTGTATGGGAGAGTGGTTGGGGTGGGCTGAGGATTACATTCATGAAATGTGCCGGTATGTCAGAAACCCAACATGAGCCTGCCCTCTTCTGGGTTTTACCTGACCCATTTTAGACCTGCAAAATATTTTCATGGAGTTTTTGGGCGTGTACTTTAAATATATAAATATCCAATTAATTGTGCCTTAAATCCAGAATTCTGGCCTTAAGAGTTAGCACATGGGTTTGCCCAGTTGTTTGGAATTCACTGGGGTCATCAAGGCAAGGGTACAACATGGAGTCATTGATCAATGAAATTGGCAGGCTAGAAAGCCTTTAAAGAGTGAAACTACATAGCTGTTTCCTGCCTATCTGAAGGTCTTGGGCTTGCAGAACTTCTTTAGAGAGCGTGCTTTTACTGCTTTACAAATAATTTCAACTTTTTGGAAGTCAATTCACTTGTCCGGGACTTTGTCCACTTTGTTCTGCATTCCTTACTGTCAGCCATCACTACAGCATGGAACCAGCTTATGCAGCTATAGCATGGACCTCGTACAAGTGGAGAAGCTGCACCAACACCAGGATTGCCCGGAGCAACACCAACAGAAACAAAAGCAGCAAGAGCTACAACAATAACTACAGCGGCTGCTTTTATCTCCCAGCCAAACAATGCCTTGTTTGCCAAGGCTGTCACTTACATCCACATTCACACTGATGAAGTCAGTCAGACATGGAGTGCTCCTGGAATTGCTGCAGTGGCTGGATTCCCAAAGCTACAGGGAGTCATTGAATGCTCACACATGACAATCAAGTTGCCTTGCTCTTGGAGTGCTTATTAATCCAAAGGAATTCCATTTCCTCAATGTTCTGCTGGCGTGTGACCACAGGATGGTTTGCTTGCATGCCTGTACAAGGTATCTTGGGAGCTGCCAATATTCCTTTGTTCTGAAACAGTCACATTTCCCACAGAAGTTCACACCTCTAAACAGAGTGATCAGGTGACTACTTGGAGGCAAGATCTATTTTCTGAGGACCTGGCTGATGACCTGTGAAGGGCTCTAGCACTGATGCTGAGGACAGGTACAACAGAAGCCACAAGGAGGCCACACATGACTACAAGAGTGATCACTGAGCTAGCTTTTGGGCTGTTGGAGATGTGACTTAATGCCGGAGCGCCCTTCATATGCACCAGCAAGGCTGTCAAAAATGGTGGTGGCGTGTCATACCTTGTACTTGTGCTGCAGAGAGGATTGGAACTACAGGAAGAGAAAGGGGTCTTGATCTGCACTCCCAAAGAGAAGGAGGAGGAGACTGATGTGGTCCAGGTGCTTGTAGCCATTCATCTGACTGCCAGAGAGGAAGACGACAAGCTCATAGAGGCATGCTTCAAATAACCTGAATGTGTGAAGCCATATGGAACCACAATACTGAAGCCTCTGGCTCCCATCACTCTCCCCTTCCAGGAGCTTGCTGAGAAGTCAAAGTGTGGTGTTTGGCACCTAGAAGTGCCTTTTATGAGTTAAGTGAACCTATTGTGGCACTATATCCATTGTCCAGAAAAACATTCCTGCTGCTCGCTGATTCAGACCACACCTGTTTGGTTTGTGAGGCTGGCCTCTTCCTCCCATCTGTGGGAAGCAGCACTTCCCTCTGCGCCCTCCCAACAAAGAACAAAGAACAAAGAAAAGTACAGCACAGGGACAGGCCCTTTGGCCCTCCAAGCCTGCATCGATCATATTGCCTGTCAACCAAAATATTTTGCACTTCCGGGGTCCGTATCCCTCTATTCCCATCCTATCCTTGTATTTGTCAAGCTGCCTCTTAAACACCACTATTGTAGCTGCTTCCACCACCTCCTCTGGCAGCGAATTCCAGACACTCACTACCCTCTGAGTAAAAAACTTGCCCCGCACATCTCCTCTATAGTTTTCTCCTCTCACCTTAAATCTATGTTCTCTAGTAATTGACTCTTCCACCCTGGGAAAAAGCTTCTGACTATCTACTCTGTCCATGCCACTCATAATTTTATAAACTTCTATCAAGTAGCCCCTCAAACTCCTTCGCTCTAGTGAGAACAATCCAAGCTTCTCCAACCTCTCCTCATATCTAATAATCTCCAGACTAGGCAGCATCCTGGTAAACCTCCTCTGCACCCTCTCCAATGCCTCCATATCCTTCTGGTAATGTGGTGACCAGAATTGCATGCAATATTCCAAATGTGGCCTAACCAAGGTTCTATACAGCTGCAGCATGACTTCCCAGCTTTTATACTCAATACTCCTGCCAATGAAGACAAGCATGTCATATGCCTTCCTGACTACCAACCTCCAGGGAAGAGTCAGAGAACTAGGGTGCAGCCTTCCCTTGTCCACTTCCAATGATTTCCTTGCAGACAGTTCAGAGCCAATGAAGGTTGCACCTATTCTGACACCTGGGGCAGTCCCTTTAAATCGAAATCCTTCCATTAACAAGTGCGGATCCTCATCACACTTGCACTCCATGATTATTTGGGAAACCAAGAGGCAGGGTGCTGATGTTCTTGCTGAGTCAAGCAACCACTACAGAGCTTGCTGATTCAATGATTGGGTTCTCAATGCTGTTGTCAGTTCCAATAACATGCCTCCTCTTCACTGAATCACAGAATTGTTTTGGCACATAGTGAGGCCATTTGGCCTGTCATGTCCACACGGCTCTCCAAATGAGCAACCCACCTACTGCCATTGGCCTGCCTTCCCACAGCCCTGCATATTCTTCCTATGAACATATGAAATAGGAGCAGAAATAGGCTATTCGGTCCCTCGAGCTGGATCCGCCATTCATTAGGATCATGGCTAACCTGTCTGCGTTTCGAATTCCACATTTCCATCTACCTCTGATAACCTTTGATTGCCATGCCTAACAAGAGTCTATCTATATCCACCTTAAAAATACTCAATACTCTCTTCCATCACCTTCTCAGGCAGAGAGTTCCAAGTTGCACAAGCCTCTGAGAGAAAAAAAAACCCACATTTCTGTCCTAAAAGGACAACCCCTAATTTTAAAACAGTGCCTCCTAGTTCTGGACTCACCCACAAGAGGAAATATCCTTTCCACGTCCACCTTGTCAATATTGTTCAGCATCTTATGTATGTAAATCAAGTCACACCTCGCTCTTCTAAAGTCCAGTGGAAACAAGCCCAAAACAAAAACAGAATTACCTGGAAAAACTCAGCAGGTCTGGCAGCATCGGCGGAGAAGAAAAGAGTTGACGTTTCGAGTCCTCATGACCCTTCGACAGAACTTGAGTTCGAGTCCAGGAAAGAGCTGAAATATAAGCTGGTTTAAGGTGTGTGTGTGGGGGGCGGAGAGATAGAGAGACAGAGAGATGGAGGGGGTTGGTGTGGTTGTAGGGACAAACAAGCAGTGATAGAAGCAGATCATCAAAAGATGTCAACGACAATAGTACAATAGAACACATAGGTGTTAAAGTTAAAGTTGGTGATATTATCTAAACGAATGTGCTAATTAAGAATGGATGGTAGGGCACTCAAGGTATAGCTCTAGTGGGTTTTTTTTTTTATTTATTTTTTTTTTTATATAATGGAAATAGGTGGGAAAAGGAAATAAGCCCAGTCTGTCCAATCTATCCTCATAAGACAACCCACTCATTCCAGGTATCAATCTAGTAAACCTCCTCTGAACCGCCTCCAACGCATTTACATCCTTCCTTAAATAATGAGACCAAAACTGTACACAATATGCGAGATGCGGTCTCACCAATGCGCCGTATAACTGAAGCACAACATCCTTACTTTTCTGTTCAATTCCTCTCGTAATAAAGGATAGCATTCCATTAGCCTTCTTAATTACATACTGCACCTGCATACCAACTTAATGGACAGAATGCGGGGACGGGCCCTGCACAAAATGACGCGCGGTGATGCTGGGTGAGCGTCCCGACATCACCACGTGCCATTGCAATATTTAGGTGGGCGGGTGCGCGATGTTCTCAGATGCGCACCTGCCGTTAGTTAATCAGCTAATTAAGGCCCTTGAGGCAGCAATTGTCTGCAATTTTTCAGGGCCTGTGCGATTATCAGGATGTTGCTCAGGTGCAATGGGCAGGCGGGTAGGAGACATTTGTATAAACCTCACCCACGGGCGAGATAAGAGGGGTGAGTGGGGCCGCAAGTGGTATCTGTTAGATATTTAATTGTGAAAGTTACTGCTACTTGCCTGTGTGAGCAGGAATACTTCAAAACTCAGACCAGCTGCTTGGACAGGAGTAACAGCCTTCAGGTCAGAACTCTACAGTCAAGGTCATTTTTGGGGCCTGTAGGTTTCAGGAAGCCTTCCTTTAGCCTGGGAATGGAAGTTGTACCGTCCACTGGAGGCACCTCCTCTGAGGAGGAAGGGAGGGCCAGAAGGGGGAGGAGGCCAGGAGTCCACATTCAGCCTCCAGGGGAGCCAACTTAGGGAAGAGAAGTGCAGGCACAAGGGGTGCAGGGCCAACAGGAAGTCCAAGGCAGAAGGGGCCGCAGAAGACGCCACTATCCTGCTGCCAGGGTATAAAGGCGGCAAAGCAGCTACCTCAATATGTCTGAGGTGCAGTGTCGAAGGAGGCTCCGTCTCTCAAGGAAGACAGTCACCTCCATTTGTCAGATGATAGGCCCTGAGATCTACGCCAACTGTGTGGATGGGCAACCCATGCCAGTGGGGCTGAAGTTCAAAGCTGTCCTCAACTTCTATGCCCCCAGCTCCTTCCAGGTGTCAGTGGGTGATCTTTGCAGAATCTCAAAGTCAGCTGTACACATTTGTGTCAAGCAGGTGACAGAGACTCTGTTCAGGCGTGCATTGACTTTCATCCACTACCACTGGGAAAAGGCCAGCCAGACAAAGCGAGCCACAGGCTTCGCTGAGATTGCTGGGTTCCCCCGAGTCCAGGATGCAATAGGCTGGACATATGTGGCCATCAAGGCGCCAGTGGGTCAGCCGGCTGCCTTCATCAACAGGAAGGGATTGCACTCCATGAACGTGCAGATAGTGTGTGATCACAGGATGCAGATTCTACAAGTCTGTGCAAGGTACCCAGGCAGCTCCGACAATGCCTACATCCTCAGGCACTCGCAGGTACTGAGGCTCTTCAGTGCTCCAGCCCGCCTGGATGGATGGCTGCTAGGTGACAAGGGCTATTCCCTCAAAAGGTGGCCTCTCCGCCATCCAAGAACAGAAGCTGAGCAGCGGTACAATAGGAGACACGTCTCCACAAGGGCTGTGATGGAGAGAACCATCTGTCTTCTCAAGATGCGCTTCCGTTGCCTGGACCGTTCAGGGGATGCACTTCTGTACCCCACAGATGGTGTGTCACTGATAGTGGTTGCATGCTGCGCTCTCCACAATCTGGCGCTGGAAAGGGGTGACACAGTGGATGAAGAAGATGTAAACGCAGTTACTCTGGCTGTACATGATCCCTCCGGCTGCACACAATGAGTTCAGCAGTGAGTCCAAGGAAGAGCACGCACAGAACGCGGAGGGGGTAGATGCTGACCCAGGCATACTCCAGGGAGGCAGGGACACTTGGGAGGCTTTAATCCAAAGAACCTTTAGCTAGGCCACCACAGATGGACCTTCGACACATGCCAGGATTGTAGGCTCCACACTAGATACCTGAGTGCTAAATCAGTCTGGATAATAACATTAACTAAGGCCCTTGTCAGTAAAGCGCAATGTCAAATAACTCACTCATAACATCATGGGTTACCGTCCACCTACAGAAGTAAGGGATCACCCTGAGCCATGCTTACAAATCAAAATGAACTTCAGAAACCAAATAAAAACGGTGTTGCACATCACACCAAGCCTTAATCAACTAAAAGTGGGGCAACATAAAAACACCAGTGAAAAACCCATGGTGTGCCTAAGGTGCCTTAAATTTACACTTACAGGTGTGACGTCTTGGTGCTGTCCCCTGGTGGCACTGGCATCTGAGTCAGCCTGCTCAATCTGCTGTCCTGTTGGCCTCGATGACCTTGGAGGGTGTCCTCTGGCCCATGCAGCCTGTGCTGGCCCTGCCTGGGAGTGAGTGACCAGTTCCACAGCTGGCATCTCCCCAGTCACTGCAGCCTCATTGGATGCCATGGTCACTGACAGAGGGGAGCTGCTGCCCTCACCTGAAGCGTCGTGAGAGGAGACCGGAGAGAAGACAGGTAGCTTCTGCACCAACGTGAGGTTGCTTCAGACCTCCCTGCTCACTGTAGATTGATGGGCACTGAGCTGGGATACTTGGTGCCCAAACCATCTCCCACATGGGCAATGACCAGCTGAGGTCAATACCGCTGTGAGGGCTTGCATGTCTGAGCGCAACCCCAGGAGGGCCTGATTGTTCTCTTGGATGAGCCTCTTCACAAGAATCGCTACTCTCTCCTTGGAGGAAGCATGGCACTCAGTCATGAGGCTCATTGCATCGGTGATGCTCTGTGTGGACTTCTCCAACACGGAGACCACGCCACACAGAGCCTCATCTATCTCTACCAGATTTTCCCACATATCCTGCTGCACTTCCAGCATTTGCTGCCTCACGGATGACTCCAGAGACACAGCGTCAGCCACCGACCAAGCATGTGGCTGATCCTTAGCAGTCTTCCGACTTCTGGCGCCCGGGGCACTCTCTGTCTCTGTCTGCACCTCAATCGAGTGTGAAGTGCCCTCACCGCTGGGACACTAGCTGAAGATTTAATTCCCACCCAGGTGCTAGTATCTGCACTGGTGCCTGCCTGGCAGAGATGGTGTGACGCTGATGAGTCGATATGTTCTGGGTCCACAGGGATGAGAGGTGGCCCCTCTGCCTCCTCCTCCCGGCCCTGCTCTGGTGATGCTGAAAGGAAGAGCAAGGACATTTGATTAGTTACAGTGCAGACAATGTCAATGTGCATGTCGCTTCCCTGGATCATTGTGCACTCATCTTTCCATAATCAATGGCCAACCCATGTTGCAAACTTCAATCTCTGAGCATTCAGCAGTTTCATGGCTGCTGGGACACACATGGTGACCTCAGTGCTCGGCAAACATGCCTCCCTGTGGCACCCCAGCCTCACCGCCACTAGTAAACCTGGGCTTATGGCGCCTCTCCAGATCCATGGCCTGCTGCTCAAATGGAGTGAAGATGGACAACTGGGCCTGGCCTCCGCCAGTCCTCATCTGCTCAGTAGAATTGTGTGCAGCCTTCTCCTGAAAAGGAGAGAGGAGCATTGATTAGTCCAGCCTGTACCTGGATTCCCATCACATCCCTGCCACCCCAGCCAGAGTGGGACATTGCAGGACTCCAATGCTTCATCACCCTGCAGCTGCCGCACACTCACACAAAGAAGCCAGGGCTGTCCCCCACCCCTCCACCATTGCCCAAATGCTGCCTCCTTCACACTTGGCAGCACAAGGTGTAATTTTGCTAAGCAAGGAGGCACAAGCACATGGAACACAAAGGCCAGCAGATGGATTGGTGCCTCGCCACCTGGAAGCTCCCTCCCAGAATGTTAGCACCCTGACTTTGACACGCTTCCCAGTTCCAGCACTCTGCCTAGTTGCAGATCCTTGAGTTTCACCCACAATCTATACTCTGGGTGTCAGTGTCACACATGTTGCAGGTGCAGAACCCATCCTAGCTCAACCCGCTCAGGGTGAATTAGGCATGGGCAGTATCTGCTGGTCCACCCAGTGAGGGAAACATGTCGTGAAGGATTCAATGCTGTAACTGCACTCAGAGTTGTTGAGGGGGCTAGGGCGGGGCACTTTGGGGGGAAAGGCTGCATAAAGTGGCCTCAGCCAACATGGTACTCACCCTTCCCGAGTGCAGGAGGTCGTTGAATCGCTTGCGGCACTGCACCCACGTGCGCCGCACCACGTCATGGGAGCTCACACTCTTGGCCACCTCCTCTCAGGCACGTTTGGTCCAGTGGGGGGGCCTCCCCCTCCCGTCCCTAGGAACAAGGTTCTCCCGCTGCACTGCCACTTTCTCCAGGAGGGCAGCTAGGCACTCATCCGAAAACCGAGGGGCACACTGCCCCGCTGGCCTACCCTCCGCCTGGCCTGCTCCACTGGCTGACCGTCTGGACTTGCCTGCTCACCAGAAGCCCTCTGGTAAGCCCTTCTACCGGCCATTGTGAGCAGCCTTGCAAAGGCTGCCATTGGACCTGGCGGTCAGTGCACTCCCGCTGCCGCCCGCCCACTCCCACTATCCTCGGAAGCCGAGAAATATGCTGGATGGACCTTAATTGGCCTGCTCACGTAAAATGGCAACATGACCCGATCGTGGGTGGCGATTGGATCCACACCCACTCCCACTTGGCCTGCCTGACATGGGAAAATTCTCCCCTATGTGACTCATGCACTAGAACATCTAGATGCCTCTGCACCTTGGAATTTTGCGGCCGTTCTCCGTTTAAGTAATACTCTGCTTTTTTATTCTTCCTGCCAAAGTGAACAACTTCAGATTTTCCCACATTATACTCCACCTGCCATATTTTTGCCCGCTCAGTCAGTTTATCCATATCCATCTGTAACCTCCTTGTGTCCTCTTCACAACAAACTTTCAAACCTATCTTTCTGTCATTTGCGAATTTAGTTCTCATGCCTTCGCTCCCCTCATCTAAGTCATTGATATAAATTCTAAACAGTTGAGGTTGCACACCACTCGTCACATCCTGCCAATGAAAAATACCCAATTATGCCTTCACTCTGCTTCCTGTTAGCCAGCCAATGTTCCACCCATGCCAATATGTTATCCCCGAGACCATGAGCTTTTATTTTCTGCAATAACCTTTGATGTGGCACTTTATCAAATTCTTTCCTGAAATCTAAGTGCAGTACATTTAAATACATCCACCAGTTCCCCTTTATTCATGGCACATGTTACTTCCTCAAATAACTCCAATAGGTTGGTTAAACATGATTTCCCTTTCACAAAACCATGTTAACTCTGCTTGATTACCTTGAACTTATCCAAGTGTCCTGCTATAGCTTCTTTAGTAATAGCATCTAACATTTTCTCTATGACAGATGTTAAGCTAACTGGCTTGCTTTCTGTCTCCCTCACTTTTTGAATAATGGAGTTACATTTGCTATCATTCAATCTAATGGGACCTTCCCCGAATCTAGGCAGCTTTGGAAAATTAAAACTATCTATATTAAAACTATCAACTATCTCACTAGACACTTTTTTAAAGACCCTAGGATGAGGTCCACCTGGACCTGGGCACTTGTCAGCCTGCAGCTCCAACAATTTATTTAGTACTACTTCTCTGGTGATTGTAATTTTCCTGAGTTCCTCCCTCCCTTTCATTTTCGGATTTACAACTGCCTCTGGGATGTTACTGGTATCCTCTATAGTGAAGACTGATGTAAAATACTTGTTCAATTCATCTGCCATTTTTCATTATCAATTCTCCAGACTCTCTTTCTATAGGACCAATGCTCACTTTGTTAACTTATTTCTTTATTAAATATTTATAGAAACTCTTACCATCTGTTTTTGTATTTCTGGCTAGCTTTTCTCATGCTCTAATTTTTTCCTTCCTTATTAATCTTTTAGACATTCCTTGCTGTTCCTTATATTCTGTCCAATCTTTTGACCTTCCACCTAACTTTGCACAATTAAATTATTTTTCTTTATCAGTTTGAAACTGTTTTTAACCATTCTAGTTAACCATGGATGGTGTGTCCATCCCTTGGACTTTTTCTTACTCGTTGGAATGTATCTATTCTGTGTATTCTGAAATATTTTGAAATGTTTGCTATTGCATCTCTATTGGCCTATCCCTTAACCTAATTTGCCAATTCACTTTAGCCAGCTCTGCTTTCAGGCCCTCATAATTGCCCTTAGTTAAGTTTAAAAACATAGTCTCGAACCCACTCCTCTCTCCCTCAAACTGAATGTAAAATTCAATCATATTATGGTCACTGCTACCTAGGGACGCATTCACTATGAGATTATTAATTAATCCCATCTCATTGCACAGTACCAGGTCAAGTATAGCCTGCTCTCTGGTTGGCTCCAGAACATGCTGTTCTAAGAAACTATCCTGGAAACATTCTATGAACTCCTCATCTAGGATACCTTTGTCTATTTGTCTTTTCCAGTCTATATGTTGATTAAAATCTCCCATGATTATCACCATGCCTTTCTGACAAGCTCCCATTATTTCTTCCTTTATTTCCCACCCTACCATGTGGTTAAAATTATGGGGCCTATACATGACTCCCACAAGTGACTTCTTGTCTTTACCATTTCTCATCTCTACTCAAACTGTTTCCATATCCTGCTTTCCTGAACTTAGGTCATCACTCTCTATTGTGCTAATACCATCATGAACTAACAGAGGCACCCCACCACCTTTTCCTCACTTCCTGTATTTCCTAAATGTCCTATACCCTTTAATATTCAGGTCCCAATCCATGTCCTCCTGCAGCCTTATGTTAGATGCCAGTCCCTTTTCATGCTCCCTCTCTACTTTTTTTACTTGTTTTTTCACCCCTCCACTGATCCTTCTGTATTCAGCTTGGCTTTCAATTGTATTTTCTATCCAACACCTATCATAAGGACACTTTTTCTTCTTCACCTTCATTTTTATTATCTTTTTCATCCAGGGAGCTCTGTATTTGTTTACCCTATCTTTCACTTTCAAGCGAATGTACCTCGATTGTTCCTGAATTATCTCTTCTTCAAAGTTGGCCCGTCAATCAGTTACCATTTTTCCTGCCAATCTTTCAGTTCCATTCTTATTCCATTGAATTTAGCTTTCCCCCGGTTAATATTTCACACTCTGGACTGATCTTTGTCTATTTCCATAGTCAGCCCAAAATCTAATGTTATGTCCATAAGACATGAAAGTGAACATAAACTGTTCAAATAAAACCTTACTATATGCTTATTTAAGAATGGACTTTGATGCTCCAAGATTATGGCTGCTATAGGCCACATGATTTGCAACTGGAAACTTTCAACAGTAATTACAGGAGGAAGCTCAACCCTCATCCTTGTGGAATGTCATGCTTATCATTGTGTGGACCAATTTGAATCAATGAAACAAGGGAGCAGCAGTGAGTCTGTCTCCCCAGCCTGGACTTATAACAAAGAGAGAGAGCCATCAAAACTTATTATACCTGTGGAGATGCTAATAGCCACCGCTTATTTCCTCAGGTGAACGATGGATTTTGACCAGAGATATAGGGTGGAATTTTCCATTCAGGAGACTAAGTGCAGGTGGCAGGGGCTTTGGCGGCACCCACCCTTTTGGCCGGAATGGTGGGAACTCGTGCCCGATTCCATGCTTGAAGGGTCATTACTTATGCACAGGCAAGTATCGGGCTGAATCACTTGGTGAGTCGGGAGCTGATTTGTCGACCTACCATCAGCTGGTGGGTTCGAAGGACCAGGCTCCATATTTAAATGCCCGTCAAACATACAATCTCACTCTCTCCAGCCTACCTGTCTTCCAGACATGTGCAGAGATATCTTGCAGCCAGAATAAGAAGGCCAAGAGCCACAAGATGATTTAGCACTCTGCTTCAGCCATCAGGCCCTCCAAGCCTTGATCAGAGGGTTGCAGGTGCACAGGCAAGTTCTGTATCCCAGAGATGGCTGCAGGAAACACAGCAGCCTCATATCTCTGGCCTGGGAGACTGTTCCAGATCAGGTCAACATAGCTGGCAACCATGTCCAAAATGCCATCCATTGCAGAAAGAGGATGAACGATCTCATCCGCTCTGCCAGGGTAAATCATCCTTCAACTCCCTCCAATATCAAACTCTCATCATGGCACCATGCACTCAAATGGCTACTCACATCAGCGATCTCACACATCCATTAATAGCGGACACATATCAACACTCATTCTCTCATCGAGACTTTGACATCACTACCATCCCATCTATTGTGTTGCTCACACTCCATCCTCTGGCCCTTCTGGGGAGGGCTCACCACACACAGGGCCATGCATCTCACCCAACCTCGGTTCCATCTCTTCTCATCACACGCCTTTCTTTCTTCTTCAGACAAGCCAAGCTGGTGCAGAACAGGTGTGAGAGAGTGCAGACAGGGGAGGGATGGCCGACATCATTGCCCTCACTGAGGTTGAGGAGGTTGCAGCCGAGCTAACTGGGGAGGACAGGGATTGTTCCTTGGGGGGAGGGGAGATCGGCCCCTCCCACCAACCTAGTACGGATTACAGCGCCATCACTTCATCAAATCGTGATAATCACAGTGAGTCAGGATGTACTCTTATATAGCTCAAGCTCATTAACTGAAATTCTCTTTTCTATTTTCTAGGCACCAGCAGATTGAGGCCCCCAAGCCAGTCAGCACCAGTCTGAGCCCAGAGACCACGCCTGAAGAGCAAGCTCTGGAAAAACTGTTACACTGCTCACATACACCCTCCACCAGCTCAGAGAAACACACGTCGGTGGGGTACAGATATAGATTAGGCTTGGGCTTGCTTTCTGGGGAACACCTCACTGATATGTCCCCACAGCAGTCGGAGGCAGGGCTAACCCAAGTCTCTGACACTCGGAAGGCTGCTGGAGACCAGCCACCCACTCGGTCCAAGTCAGATTATGAGCCTCTGGAAGTGGCCACCAACTCAATGCTGGAGATGCAACGACAGGTGGTGGAACATCAGGCAGATGTTCGACAGTCACTCAGTGGACTAGAAAGAATGATAGAGGAGTCCATTTGCGTTCTGTCTGATGTTGTTTCTCCAACATATGAGCACCTCGAGATCACCATGGGAAGGCTGGCGGCCACCATGGAGACCTTGGTCCAGCAGGTCTTGCTGGATTTGCGCTTGGCCCTACACTTTGCAGCCACACACCCTGGTGTCACCATCAGGATGTGGATGACATGGCGATGAGGCACCTTGACCCCCTTCAGGTGCACCATCTCCTGCAGGAGTCAGGGTGGGGCCCTCAGGCACCCACAGGGAGGATGAGCGCCGGCCGGACAGCCAAGGGGCCTCCTCTCAGGATGCTCCAAGGTTGTGCAGCTGCTCACAGCACCCTCTGCCTGTGACCCCATCCACTCCAGCTTCTCAGGGCGCCGAGGGTGCTTCTGCTCCTGAACAGGTGACACTTTTCAGGCTGGGGTCCTCCAGGTCTCGAGCCACCAGAGGACGTCTGCCAAGGACATTGCAGACATCAGGGCTTAGCAGTCAGCAGGCTGCCTCCAACTCTGCTGCGCATGTCAGGGCTACATCCAGACGTAGCATAGAATTAGGAAAGTTAAGATAAATTGATGTCACTTTTGGGTCATGGGTGTGTAAATAAATTGTACTTCTGTTAATACATTTGATGGCTATGTGAATGCTCTTGGCAACTGGAGGCATTTTGATTTTGTACTTTGGGATCCTCTTATTTTGAGGTTTAGCCTTCCTCCCACTCAGTGATGGTGTCTCACTGTCAGATTCACATCCCCGTGATGTCAACCTCAGTTGAAATGGTCTCCGCACCCCTTGTATGATGTCAGAGAGATGTGTTGAAATCTTTATTGGAAGTGTATGTTGGAAGCGTTTCCAGCACTTCTTCCTCAAGGAGCACCATTGAGTGACGGCAGCTCATCAGCATTGATATTCTAGCAGCATTTGTGTCTCCTCAGTGGTAGTGGCAGAAGAAAAGACATGCACAGGAGGAGGAGATGCCTAGGCTGTCCACATCTCAGTCACAGCAGTGTTTGCATCATTAGATGGCGACCAAGGCTTCTGGTGTTCTCTCACATCGATCTTGTTCCTAAGTGGATTCTCAGTTCCCACAGTGAGCTCACTCACAGAGCCTCATGGACTAAAGCAAAGATCATGGCCTGGTGATTCATGAGGCAAGAATGCACAAGTGTGAGTGCAGGACTCGTTCCCGCTGAAAGTGCGTGAACATCCCCCAAGATGAAAGAAAAGGGCATTGAGGGCTAGGAGAGATGTGGCCATATTCCCTCAATTAACTTTACTCTTACTGGAACCTGTCAGTGATTAACGTATCACAGGCACGTCGCTCACATCGTCCTTCCTCCATGGCGTGATCATGCTCGTACTGACCCTCAGCAGCCTCATGAGGTTCCTGGACCTCCAGATCTTCATCCTCTGATGAGCTCTCATCTTCCTCCAGGTCATCCTTTGGCAAGGATTCACCTCTTTGCATTGCCAGATTGTGAAGGGCGTAACACACTGCAATGATGCAGGAAACCCTGTCAGGAGTGTATTGGAGTGAGCCACCTGAGTGGTCCAAGCATCTGAAGCTCATCTTCAGAAGCCCTATGGTCTGCTCTATAAGGGAGCGTGTAGAGCTATGAGCAGCATTGTACCTCTCCTCTGAACGACTCTGAGAGCAATGCTATGGTGTCATAAGCCAGCATTTCAGTGGGTACCCCTTATCCTTAAGCAGCCATCCCCGCAGATGTAAAGGCCCCTCGAAAATCTCAGGCACTTGTGAGTGACTCAGGATGTAGGAGTCATGGCAACTCCCAGGGTATTGTGCACAAACGTGCAGTAGGTGCTCCCAGTGATCACACACCAGTTGTACATTGATGGACTGATAGCCCTTGTGGTTTATATTATAAACATTAGGGGCTGCTGCCATGGAGCCTGTATAGCCACATGGGTGCAATATATTGCACCCTGCACTTTTGGGGAGCCTGAGATGGCAGTGAAGTCAGTGAACCTTGCAGCCTGGCTATCTTCATCCACAGCAAACCTGACATAATGATTGATCTTCCTGTAAAGGGCATCTGTGACCTCCTTTACACATTGATGTGTTGTGGACTGAGAGATGCCCCACAGGTCACCTGTTGATCCCTGGAAAGAACCAGAGGCCAAGAAAGTGAATGCAACAGTCGCCTTCAAAGGCACTGGCTGGGGATACTCTCCAACTCCACCTGTTGTCAGGTCTTCACAAAGAATGGGGCATTTGTGATGTACCAGATCTAGGGACAAGCGCAGACATGCACAGCATTGCCTCTCACTCACTTGTAAATAGGAGACTCTTCTCCAGTAAACCCTAGGTCTTGTTAGTCACCCTCATTGCCTGGGTCTCTCCTCCTGACCCTCCTGTTCATGGTCTGGCTCCGCTTGACCATGTCCCTCCTGCTGGAGCTACGTGCAGAGTTGTCCCTCCCTCCTTCGCCTCCTCCATTGCAGTAGGACCCTGACAAAGGCAGCATTGAGCCCTGGATCCATATCTGCTTTTACCTTCTCTCTGAAAGGAAACATTGAAGATATTAATGATTCAAGAGGCAAGAAAGTGAAGTTCAGAGGATGACATGTTTGGAAACTGTAAGATTCCACAGTTTTTCCTGCATGGTGGCTAATGCATGGTGTTTCTGAAAGTGGAGGCCTGCATGAGTACCACAGCACAGTGGTGAGCTTCGGGACAATGCAGGCAAAGAGCAAGAGCTGATCTACCCTATAGCCCCAGCAGTGCAGTGTTCATTGCAACAAGACCGGTTCAGCACTATGGCAGGTAGGCTTTGTATTTTCCACTCACCTCAAAGTTATAAGTGAACTGAGGTCTGATTTGTGCACACCACTCCTTTTCAAACGGGTTTGAGGCTGATGTAATTTCCTGCTGGCGTGATGGAAGATTGGAAGGCCTGACAAGAATGCGGTAAGCAGCTGTTTCAATGAGCATTCATGAGATGTTAATGAATGCAAATGGCATTCATGCCACTAGTTGGCAGGATAACTGACTTACCATAAATCCGCCATCGGGAGAATTGCAAGCTGTTTTTACGCTGGCGGATTTCCGACTTTTTGCCTGCCGCTGGATTCTCCGTTCCCACCCAGCACGGAACCCACCCCGGGAAGGATGGGAAAATTCCACCCATAGAAGTAGATCATTAACCTGAAACTGACTCATCAATGGGCAACACCACATGACCTAAGGTCCTTTGGCCTTTGAAAACTTTTAATGTTACATTCCTGGACTCCCAGGACAGCCTGCTGTTAACATTCAGCCTGCCAACAACAAAGTTGGACTCCGAGGTGACAGCAAAGCCTGCCTCAAGTCTAAATCTCCTTGAAGGCTGGTTCTCTGGGAGATTCCTACCATCTCCTGTACAGCAGACCAAGGCTATATATACCAGCTTCATCTTGCTGCATTATCACCAACTTTGAAGAAATTCAAAGCAACTCTTGTTTTCAGCTAACTGAACCTGCCTGAACTTTAACCCTTGCATGAAGGAACCCGCACTGGGTCCTTTTTTTTTGTGTTTTAAGCAATTCCTAGCTGTAAGACTTTTATCCTTCCTGTCTCCTTCTTTTGTGCTTTGGTTTGTGTAACTAGTTGCAAATAATACTTCCGATTTAACCCTAGAGAGAGTTTGCTGCACGTCACAATAAAATTGACAAACAGAGGGTTTGGGGAAACACATCATGGTCTGTTCCAAAGCACTTCTGCTTACGGACAGGCAATGAGAAAATAAAGCATTTCAGTTTGCCTCTCTCCCCTGTCAGTGACACGTATGATACAATGATAACTGTCCCCTCAATGTTCTCTTACTGACACTTGCTCTACTTGGCCCACCTCATTCCCAAGAATCAGGTCTAGCAGTGCCTGCTTTCTCATTGCACTGGACATATACAGCAATAAGAAAATTCTCCTAAACATACTCTCGGGAACTCTTGTCCCTCTCTGCTCTTTACACCACAAATAACCCAGCCTTTATTTAGATAATTAAAGTTCCTCCATTACAAGTGGTCTATAATTTTTGCACCTCTCTGTAACTAACTTGCAGATTTGTTCCTCCGCATCCTTCCCACTAGTTCTTAGCCTATAGACTACACTGAGCAATGTAATTGTACCTTTTTTGTGCCTTGCTCCTAACCAAATAGATTCTGTCCTTGACTCTGATGGGACATCCTCTTTCTCCAGCACTGCAATGTCCTCCTTAATCAATACCACCACCCCTTCTCCTGTTCTGTGTTTTCTATCCTGCCCGAACATCTCGTATCCAGGGATATTTAACATCCAGCACTGCCCTTCTTTGAACTAGGTCTCTGTTAGAGCCACCACATCATATTTCCACATGACAATCTTGTGCCTGTAACTCACCAATCTTATTTACCACAGTCCATGCATTCACACACATGCACAGTAACCATGGCCAGGATTTTCCATTCATTGAGCGGGCGGGCCGGGAACAGCCGGGAAGCCAGCTAGAATGAAAGGTGCGCCAAGGAGCTCAGTGCTGCTGGGTGGGAGCGGGACGAGTGTGAGCGCAAAGAGTCTGCACATGTACGGAGCAACATGCGCTGAAAGCTTTCTGAAGGCACAGAGCTGTCTCAGGGAGCTGAAGAATTTTACAATCAAAAATAAAGATTTTAAAAATGAGGGAAATATGTCCCCACATATGACTCAGTCACATGAACAGGGACATCTTAAAAACGATGTGTAAAATTTTTTATTTTTTGAAAGATTACTGTGGATGAGGTTCCCTAGAAAATCCAAAGGCCGCTTGGCCAATTCGCCCACCTGCCAACCATAAGGTTGGACTGGCAGTGAAAAATACTGTTTAGTTAATTGATTAATGGACTTAATAGGCCTGTTAATTGTCGGCGGGCACACTGCCGACTCTCACGCAAGCCCGCTGACCAAAAGATCGTGCGAGTACGCGATGATGCCGGGACGCTCGCCCGATGTCATCGTGCGTTATTTTACACCCAATTAAGTCGGGCGCACGCCTGCCGACGAATGTAAAATCCTGACCCCTGATTTAGAGTATATTACTTTCTCCATTCCTCTGACCCTATCTATCATCTTACTGTTCCCTAGTCTAATTCAATTTATCTCTCCCAGTATTCTATGCACCTTGGTATCCTTCTCTGACATTATCTCCTGGTTTTCACACCCCTACTGAGTTAATTTAAACCCTCCTCAACAACACCAGCAAATTGCCCTGCAAGGAACTCAGTCCAGGCTTTGTTCAGGTCCAACTTGCCCAGCTTGTACAGGCCCCATTCCCCCCAGAGCCGGTCCTAATGTCCCAAGAATCTAAAGCCCTACCTCCCGCACCATCTTTCTAGCCACATAGTCATCTGTCTTATCTTTCTATTTCTGTACTCACTGGGAGTAATCTAGAGATTACTGTATTTGAAGTCCTGTTTGCTAATTTTCTACCTGGCTCCCTAAATGCCGGACCATATCCCTCTTTCTACCGATGTCATTGGTACTGATGTGGACCATGACTGCTGGCTGTTCACCCTCCCCCATCAGGGTGCTCTGCAGCCGTTTAGTGTCATTCTTGACCCTGTCACCAGGGAGGCAACATACCATGTTAAAAGCAAAATACTGTGGATGCTGGAAATCTGAAACAAAAACAGAGAATTCTGAAAAATCTCAGCAGGTCTAGCAGCATCAGTGGAGAGAAAAACAGGGTTAATGTTTCGAGTCTGTATGCATTTTCTGTTTTTGTTGTAGGCAACACACTATCCAGGATTCACATCTGCAGCTACAGAAACACCTAGCTATTCCCCTAACTATCGAATCACCTATCGCTTTTGCTCTTAGAGATTTCCTTCTACCCCACCAACCCCTCCTCCCCACCTTAACAGCTGAGCCACCCGTGACTTGTCTCTGGCTGCACTCCCCAGATGAACCATCACTCCCATCAGTATTCAGAACTGAATACTTGTTGGAAAATGGGATACACTCAGGGAATTCTTGTTCTACCTGCCTTTTTGACTATTTGGTGGTCACCTGTTCTCTCTCTCCCTGCATACTCTTAAGCTGTGGGGTGACTACATCTATAAGTGTGCTATCCACATAGCTCTCAGCCTCATGGATGTACTGCAGTGATGCCTGTTGCTGCTCAAGTTCCGGAAACCAGAGTTTAAGATGCCGCAATTGACAGAGCTTCCTGCACAAATGGTTATCCAGGACACATATTCTTCTTCTTTTGGCTTCTGCTAATTTACTCAGTGTTGCCACAATCCTGGTTGATTACCCTTCTCCGTCTTCTTCTGTCATTCAGCCGTTCCTCTTCCAATCCCACTGCATTTAAGTCCTTCGCCACCGTATCTTTCTATCTGGTCTTAGGCCTTTCTCTTCTCCTTCTTTCTGGCAATCCCTTCTCCATCACTTCATTTCCTCCTCTCCACATAATATTTCAATCTTTCCTCAGCTACTTTTCTTGATGCTCCCACAATCTTCTGTGACCCCTGTTGTGCTGGTTCCTGATCTTGTCCTTTCTTGTTACTCTACTTATCGATCTCAATATCTGCCTCTCATTAGTATCTAGTCATTCTCCTCTTCTAGATATTGCCTAAGTTTCTGGACTATATAACAAGGCTGATCTCACAACTTTCTTATGGATTTTTCCTTTAACCTTCAGTGATATTTTTCCATCGCACGACACATTACCACACTTCATCCAATTGCTCCAGCCAGAGCTATTCCACTGTTTGATTTCTGTTTCTATACTTCCATCTTCTGCTACAACTGACCCCGGGTGCCTGAAACTACTCACTTTCTCCAGGTCTT
Source organism: Carcharodon carcharias (assembly GCF_017639515.1). Classification (NCBI taxonomy): domain Eukaryota; kingdom Metazoa; phylum Chordata; class Chondrichthyes; order Lamniformes; family Lamnidae; genus Carcharodon; species Carcharodon carcharias. The sequence goes on from NC_054470.1 coordinate 70,268,262, forward strand.
CACCCATATCCTTTACATCTTCACTCTGATCCTCTTCCCTAGCCTCAACCTTGCAACCCATAAATTGGGTCTTCACAGAATCACAGAAATGTTACACCACAAAAGGAGGCCATTTGGCCCATCGTATCTGCAAGGATTTTCTAAATGAGCTATTCGCTTAATGTCATTCTCCCGATTTCTCCCCATAACCCTGCACATTCTTCCATTTTAGAGAGCTAAATTCCCTTTTGAACGCTTCAATTGAACTTGCACACTCTCAGGCAGTGCATTCCAGACCTTAGCTACTCACTGGTGAAAAAGTATTTTTTGGTTCACTGACCTTCCTACACTTCTCTTCCAGTGCTTTTCTCCACTCTCTAGATACGCGATCATGTTCTCATCATTCCCACTGCACAGATCAATCTGCAAACATCATTGACTGGTGGCACTTCCCTTTTCACTTTCTCAGTTAGAACCTCCTTGATGATTGGGGAGAGCAAGGGGCTTAGTGCCAATCCTTGTGTAACTCAACTTCGGCTTCAAAACTCTTGCTCTCCTCCACCCTGCTTCTTACCTTTATCTGTCATTCCTCATATGTGCCCTGCATTAGTTGTACATACTTCTTAGGGACTCCATGAATTCTAGCACATCTCCAGGCTTCCTCCCTAGTCACCCAGTCATAATCCTTCTCTAGATCAATGAATACAATCTTCATGTTGCATTGGTCTTCCTGATATTTCTCCGTCACTTGTTTCAAAACAAAAATGGCATCATTGGTGCCTTTTCTGGGCATGAATCAAAGTGACTTTTATGGATTTCCACTATTTTTCTCAGTCTCTGGTCCATAACTCCCCAAATCATGAATGTATGTGGTAGGAGTTTAATTCCTCAGTAGTTTTTGCAATCTTGAATGTCTCCCTTTCCTTTGAATATTGGTACCAAAATGTTTTGCCTCCATGTATTTGTGATTTTCTCTCTTATCATAACACAATTGAAAAGCTTGATCAGGAACTGGACTCCATATTCACCTAGGCAGGTCCATATTTTCACTGGTATCTCATCTGGTCCTACCGCTTTGGTGTTTTTCATTTCTTCAGTGATGTTCTGATTTCTTCCAGATTGATGATAGTTGTCATTCCTTGATTTGTAACTACCTCCTCTTCTGTCTTTGTTCTCGGGTTTTCTTCATTCATAAGCCAGTTAAAGTATTGGCCCCCTCTCTCGTTGATTTCATCCTCATTCACAAAGGTTATATAACCTTTTCCACATCTTTTGTTATTCTATTTCTGCCAAATCCAAATGATGGTTGCATTAATTTTTCAGCCTGTGTATCAAATCAGTCTCAAATCATAGACTTGTCAGTATGCTTGAGTGATTCTCAGGGCTGAATATTGCTCAATAATTTAGTATTGCCAACCTTTGTAAATTTCAAAGAGAGTTATACACAGTGTTTCATGGGCGACCAAAGATAACATCAACCAAAGAGACATCATCGTTCAACTCCTCTTCAGAGCTGCTCCGAGTCATTCCTTTCATATTGCGGTTCAATCCTAAGTGTGGATGAGACTGCAATATCTTAATTGCTCTCCAAAGGTGTTTGTAACTAACAGTTGGTTGGTTTTCATTCATGCTGAGGATTTGGGTTTTTCTGGCAAGGCCTAGCATTAATTGCCCATCCCTATTGCCTTGAGAAGATGGTTGGTGGGACCTCTTTCTGCCCTTCTGATCACTTGATATGACAGAGTAGTTTGCTAAACCACTTCAGAAGGCAGTTAAGGGTTAGGGACGGGAGTCACATATCAATTTTACCAGTTAAGAATCGCAGGTTTCCTTCACTAAAGGGCATCCATGAACCAGTTGGGTTTTTCGAAAGCTCAGCAGCTACATTGTCATTTGAAATGATAAGTCTGAATTCAAATTTACATAGTGCCATGTGTGGGATTTGACTTCTGGATCATTAGTGTAGAAACATAACCATACACTGCCATACCTATTTTGATGCTAAGTAGAGACTGGTAAGCAGAAGAAAACAGATAGTTTAGCTGTCTTAGTATTTTTTAGTTAATGTTGTAATACTACATTCTGTTCTGATAATGTTGTCCCTTGTTATGTGACATTTTTAATTATTGTTATTTTACGTCATTTTATTGTATTGCCTTTGGATTACAATAATGAGCTAGAATTTACTTGAAATGTCATGCTGTGATTTAGAACCCTAATGCCACTTTGAGGCCCAGGAAGTGAACAGTGAAACTGTGGATTCTGACTCCAGCAGGTAGTGAATAGATTTCAAGTCACAGCTGTTTAATGAAGTAATGGGAGATAAAACAGTTTAAGGCAACAGCTTAATATTTGGAGTCACAAGGGGCTTCGGAAAGATGGCATTAGACTCTAAAAACTATGATGAGAGCATACTGTCAGGATTATCCACATGATTGGGATGGGGGAATTCCATTCTTGTTATTTGCTGTTAGAGATACTTCTAAAGCATTGACTGGCTTTAGTCCTTTTGAACTAGCTTATGGTCATGAGGTAGGGGGACCACTGAAATTGATTCATGAGAAATTGGTAGGTCAAAATTCAGAAACTACTCTCCTGGATTACGTACCAAACTACAGAGAGAAATTAGACAGAGCACATGAGTTGCCTAGGGAATGTTTAAAAATATCATAGCAAGCGATTAAAGTGAAAGCAGACAATAAAGCTACAGCTCAGAATTTTGTTGCTGGAAAGAGCATGCTAGTTCTGTATCAGTACTGAATGACTCTTTAAAGGCAAGGTTTAGTGGGCCTTATAGGATTGAAAAAATATTGAGTGAAGTAAATTATTTAATAACTACTCCAGATAGAAGAAAGAAACAGAAGATGTGTTTATATAAATATGCTTAAAAAGTACTTCAACAGGAAAGAGGACCAAAATGAGGTATCAGTGATAAAGTAGGTAAGGAGAAAGCAGTAGAAATGCAGGATTCTGAAATTGATTTTCTTCTAATTAAATTGGACAATGATGGGGTACTTGAAAATTTAAATGTAATATTGAGTTACCTTCCAGAAAGTGTCAAAGTGATTTGGAAAAGCTATTGCAGTCACACAAAGCTATTTGTGGAAATAAGTTGGAGAGGACAGATTTAGCTATATATGATGTGTCTGTAGAAGTTGCATCTTCGATAAGGCAACATCCTTATAGATTAAATCCAGCAAAGTTATCAAAGAAATTGACTTCATGCTTCATAATGATATAATTGAGTCTAGTTGCAGTAACTGGAGTTCGTCTATAGTACTGGTACCAAAATTGGATGGAACACAAAGACTGTGGGCAGAATTTTCAGCCTACCGGGCAGGCGGACCCGACCCAATCTCCGGCAGGCGGGGAGCCGATCCCCACCGGAGAAGCGGGCCCCCCTGCCATTTTAAGTGGGCGGGCCAATTAAGGCCTGCCCAGCATGATGTCCAGCGGGAAGCGCTATGTGCTTCCTGTGTGGGCTGGGGGGGATTCCCCAAATACAAGAGTGAGCTATTTTGCGCACGTGCATGTAAGAGCGCACATTCCCTGAGGCTCAGGGAGATCCCTGACAGCTTTATAAACATAAAAAGAAAAAAAAATCCTTAACATGTCTCCCTCATGTGACAATGTCACACAAGATGGGACATGTTAATAAATTTCACTAAACCTTTATTAAACTTTTTAAAACCCTACATGAAACCTCATCCTGCCGGTGGATGAGGTTTCATGTTTTTTCTATTCCCCGCTGGGGCTCCTGGCCTGCCCACCAACCTTAAGATTGGACGGGCAGGTCCTTTAATTGTTTTAATGATCCTGTCAATGGCCTCAATTGGCCATTGACAGGTCAGCGGGCGCACAGCTGATTTCACTGTGCCCCCACCTTCCTGAAGATTTAAATGGGGCTGGATGACATTGGGGGTTCTCCCCAATGTCAACCTGTGACATTTTGCGCATTGGCGAGGGGGCCCCACCCCCTGCTCACCGACAGCAAAATTCAGCCCTGTGTGTGGACTATCGAAATGTGAATGTGGTGGCAAAAGTGGGTTCAGATCTTACACCACAGTTGGAGGATTGTATTGACAAAGTGGGACAATCAAAATTTATCACAAAGATTGACTTACTAAAAGGATATGGGCAAGTACTGTTATTGAAGAGAGCAAAAATTGGCTTTTGTGATGCCAAATGGACTATATCAGTTTAAAAAACAGAATTACCTGGAAAAACTCAGCAGGTCCGGCAGCATCGGCGGAGAAGAAAAGAGTTGACATTTCGAGTCCTCATGACCCTTCAACAGAACTTGAGTTCGAGTCCAAGAAAGAGTTGAAATATAAGCTGGTTGAAGGTGTGTGTGGGGGGGCGGAGAGAGAGAGAGAGAAGTGGAGTGGGGGTGTGGTTGTAGGGACAAACAAGTAGTGATAGAAGCAGATCATCAAAAGATGTCAACAACAATAGAACAAAAGAACACATAGGTGTTAAAGTTAAAGTTGGTGATATTATCTAAACGAATGTGCTAATTAAGAATGGATGGCAGGGCACTCAAGGTATAGCTCTAGTGGGGGTGGGGAGAGCATAAAAGATTTAAAAAATTTTTTTTAAAAATAATGGAAATAGGTGGGAAAAGGAAAATCTATATAATTTAATGGAGAAAAAAAAAAGGAAGGGGGAAACAGAAAGGGGGTGGGGATGGGGGAGGGAGCTCACGACCTAAAGTTGTTGAATTCAATATTCAGTCCGGAAGGCTGTAAAGTGCCTAGTCGGAGGATGAGGTGTTGTTCCTTCAGTTTGCGTTGGGCTTCACTGGAACAATGCAGCAAGCCAAGGACAGACATGTGGGCAAGAGAGCAGGGTGGAGCACTCCACCCTGCTCTCTTGCCCACATGTCTGTCCTTGGCTTGCTGCATTGTTCCAGTGAAGCCCAACGCAAACTGAAGGAACAACACCTCATCTTCCGACTAGGCACTTTACAGCCTTCCGGACTGAATATTGAATTCAACAACTTTAGGTCGTGAGCTCCCTCCCCCATCCCCACCCCCTTTCTGTTTCCCCCTTCCTTTTTTTTTCTCCAATAAATTATATAGATTTTCCTTTTCCCACCTATTTCCATTATTTTTTAAAAAAAATTTAAAATCTTTTATGCTCTCCCCACCCCCACTAGAGCTATACCTTGAGTGCCCTGCCATCCATTCTTAATTAGCACATTCGTTTAGATAATATCACCAACTTTAACTTTAACACCTATGTGTTCTTTTGTTCTATTGTTGTTGACATCTTTTGATGATCTGCTTCTATCACTGCTTGTTTGTCCCTACAACCACACCCCCACTCCACCTCTCTCACTCTCTCTCCGCCCCCCACACACACCTTCAACCAGCTTATATTTCAACTCTTTCTTGGACTCGAACTCAAGTTCTGTCAAAGGGTCATGAGGACTCGAAAAGTCAACTCTTTTCTTCTCCGCCGATGCTGCCAGACCTGCTGAGTTTTTCCAGGTAATTCTGTTTTTGTTTTTGTTTTGGATTTCCAGCATCCGCAGTTTTTTTGTTTTTATATCAGTTTAAAGTCATGCCATTTGGTTTGAAGATTGAACCTGCAACATTTCAAAGACTGACAAACAAAATAGTTGCAGGTCTGAGCAATCGTGCTGTTTATATTGATGACTTAATAGTTTTCAATCAGACGTGGGATGAGCATTTACAACGTCTGGAAGAATTATTTGCTTGAATACAAGAAGTTAATTTGGTGATGAACTTGGCTAAATGTGAATTTGCAAAAGCACAAGTTACCTTTCTAGGCCATACCATTGGACATGGTGAGGCAGCTCCGAGACATGAGAAAGTCAAAGCTATTGTGGATTTCCCAGTGACTACAACAAATGAGAAGTTTTGAGATTTCTAGGCATGTGTGGGTTTTATCGTAAATGTATACCAAAGTTTAGCAGTGTGGTTGTTCCACTGACTGAACTATTAATAAAGGACAATAAGTTTCAGTGCATGCAGGAGTGTCAGAAGACATTTGACAGTTTGAAAACTGTATTAACTATGACACCAGTTTTGACAGTACCAAATTAAGCCAAGCAATTGAAGTTGGCCATTGATGCAAGTGATATAGACATTGAGGCCGTACTGTTACAAGAATGCGACATTGGAATTGAAAAACCGATAGAGTATTTTTCATGAAAGTTAAATGCACAACATATTTTTGTAGTTATTATAGTAGTAATTTTGTAGACATATGTATGTGCTTACAATCTTTCTTGTATTGATAAATGAGATTTGGTGATCTTATTACTATTGAATTCAAAGCCTGCATCTCGAAACACACAAATTGCAAGATTGGTTATGACAGTTGTTTCAAGCTTCCCTCTGGATTTGACCAGCTCAGCATTTACCATTGGCTGTGTCTTAATACCTCATAGGCACCATGCTTAAAGCTCACCCAGACAGCCATGCCCTCACTGCAGGCTCAGAGTTCTGCATTATTCCTGCAGAGTCCTTGCAGCCACAGCTCATACTGGAGAAGCTGGCAGACATGATCAACCACATGCCAGGACATTAGAGGGCGTCTTTGGTATTTCCTTTCACTCATCTTTAGATAAGAGCACCGCTGGTGATACACCCATGAGCACACCAATGCTCACCGTGTTCTACGTTTGCCAACCTCTTGACCTTATAGAGGCCCTGCTGCCTCTTGCTGCTCAGTCCCTTGCTCCTCCTGGCCCTGTATCAACCTGTGATGGGCCATCCTTTTCCCCACCTGGAAGAAAGCTACTACCAAGGCAGAGCTATCTGCTGCCTGCATCATCGATGCCTCAATGGATCTGTGAACGAATTGAAGTGATATATTAAGTGAGAATGTCCTTTACAGATTTCCTGCCATTTCAAAGCCAGCAGGGAAGTGGTAAGGCCTTCACCTGGCTTCTATCTAGACATGGCATCCCTACTGCACCCCTTCCAGGTAAAGGATATCCTGGACGAGCAGAGATGGGTGTTCCTTCCGTTCATATATGACTGCACATGGAGACAGTGCTCTTTGACCAGGGTAATGAAAGCCATGGGTGAGAAGCCTCACATGGACACTTATCCGCTTGTCTCCACCACCCTTGAAACTCTATAGAGGGGCTGTTGCCTTGGCAGCATAGAAAGACATTTCCTTTGTCAGCCATAACCATTCGCCTGGGAAAATGAAGGTTCGGAATCACGTGCTTGGTGCCTACCACCATCTGTGCCTCTTGGAGGCATTCCACATCCCTCCCTCCCTTCATCCATTCCTCTGACTGTAACCGATGGCAAATGGCACAGAATGAATGGCAGCTCCACCCCTTGCTGGGATCTCTGGGTTATGAGACCCCTGAGTCAGGAACAAACCAGCTGCAATGTGGGCATCACCATAGAGAGGAGAGCACCTTCGACATCCAGTTACCTCATAATTATTAGGATGCCCCTTTAGTCAGCCACTAGTGCTGACCTTCAATGCCACCTACCTGAAAAGACTTTCCTCCCACCTCAATGGATCTCACTCACTGACTAAATGCGTGGCCATGGTCAGTTTGGAAAAATGATGCATGTCAACTTTCAAACTCGCTCCACACCACATTTCACCCTCCCCATGTCTCCCACCAACATCCCCCCATCATTATAAACTTACCCAATATCACCATTCCCCTCCCCACTGTCATGCCTGAACCTTCCTCCATTACCCTGGATCCTATCACAATCCATCCCAACATACTTTCCCTCTTCTCAAAGCCGACAACTGTTACTGTCCCCATGCCCACCTGAACCTGTCCCCTCCCATTATTCAAGCCACCTGTCTTGTCTCTGTGACCCACCCCCTGAGATCTTCACTTAATATACTCTCACACTGGACCTGCCATCCTGCCACATCCCACTGTCCCCCTAACTGTGACTGTTCTCTCCTATCACCAGTACCCTGAGTTCTCCTGGCAGGACCCCACTGACAACACAAGCAACTCCGCCTTTGAAGACACTCCACCGCTCCCCCCCCCCCCACCACCCCCGATCATGCTCACCAATCCCCCGCTTCCTCGGACACTCTCCCTGTCCCCCATAAGCCTGCATCCCCGGTCCAGGCTTCTTCCGTCCTGTCCCCGACCTTCCATCTGTCGCCTACTCCTGTGGCCAGCCCTGGCACAGCTTTTGTTAACGGAGCCCAGTATGAGTGAAGTTACGCAAGGTTCCCAAGAAGGAGAAAACAACACCTACTGCCCTCAAAGTTGTGGAAGATGTAAAGCTCACCAGGTGCACGCCACTTATATACAATCGTCAAACTGTACATTCCAAGTTCTCGTTGGCAGGAAAATTAATTTGGAGGAGGTGTTTAATTCTGGTGCGGTGGCCTTTAATGAACATGCATGAGATGCTAATGCATGCAAATGAGGTCCCGACATTGTTCTTTGGGAATCTAGAGCTGCCTTTAACCCACCTTGAAAGTCGGGAGCACAAAACTCCAACAGTTTATCCTGCTGTACGGGAACATTTTTTTGCCTTCCGCCAAATTAAATGCTCCCACCTCCCATGATTCCTACTGCTGGTGAGAATGGAAAATTCCGCCCTCTGTCTTTTATTTGTTTTTTAATCATTGGGTAACCATGCCCATACTATTTATGTCTTTTAATACATGCTCAATATTTAAACTTAAAAAGTGATAATTGTGGTTTTTAGTCAATAAATATTTATTAGTGCTTTACTTGATTTTTTAACTTCTTCTTTAGTGATTTGGCTAAAAAAAATGTTAATTTCTTGACTCATCAAGTCAAATTTAGATAAAATTCACCCTTAGATTGAAGCTGGACACTGAGGATTAAATGGTTTCTTAGTGATGAGTATTTAAGATTTGTCTAGCTTCTTGACAAATATTTGCTCGAAAACTGCGTGTTTTACAGTGCGGGCTTTGGTGTGATATTGAGGCAGAGCTTGCTGAAACTGGACATTTCACAGAATAAGCCATTAGTTTGACATATTCTTGCTCTCTTTATCTCACAGATCGTTTGTGCCATAACTTGGTGGAAGTACAAGCTGGTAACAGTGTGCGAAGGAACAACATTGTATTGCCTTAATCAATGAGATTTAAGGATTAAGAAAGAAACAAAGGAAGGACTGAGAAAAAGGGTGAATTGGACAGGGTAATTTAGGCAAATGAATACAGAAAGAGAAATAAAGACAGGGAAAGAAAGTTTAGATTAGGAGTGAGAGAAAAAAACATATATAAATTCGTGCCAGATTACCACTTTTAAACACATCAATGTTTTGATGCAAAGAAAAGAATTACTTTCTATTACTCTAATGATTACACTGATGCATGGAAGATTTTTTGTATGTGATTTTGCAAGTTAATTATAGCATAAGCTTCAACTGCAATCTTACCACTGCAATATGCATTCAGATTTGTAATTGCCTCCAAAGTGAAAATTTAAACCTCACCCCATGCCACACTCCCCCCACACCCCTCCCCACCAACCCCAATACTTTTTAGAACTCCTTCCAGGCCAGGAGGCCAACCCCTCCACACCAAAACATCCCCAGTGCCAATTTTTAACTCTATAACCCATTCCGATCATAGCCCAGAACCATTTTCCCCTCCTGACTGCCAGGAGAATTGTCACAGGTGCCAGCTTTGTCCTCAGCTGCTAGTTTCCTCTGTCAGGTGGGATTCTGTCCAAAATTATTCAAATGTGGCCCTGCTGCTAAGGTTAGCAAGGCCCCCATATCTCCAGCCTTGTTGGTTTCATCATCTGATACTGGGCTCTATGCCCAGCAAACCCCCACTAATATCAGGGTTAGCAACAGACCCAATTCAGGGCACTTGAATACCAGATCTTGGAAATTTGAATCTCTGGGCAGAATTTTGCAGCAGTGGGATTTTACGTTCCCGCTGAAATCAATGGGGTTTAGAATGTCTTCCCGCATTTTGCGGCCCCGCCGAAACAGGGCCATAAAATTCTGCCTTCTGTCTATCTGGATCTGGTCAAGTGCTGTTTATTAATAGTGTTAATTACATGATAAAAGTAAATGTCAACATATGCTAATTACTTCTACCCCTTTTCCTTCAGTTTCAGTTTATCAGAGATGGGAGTTTGGAATCTGAGAGTATTAAAATTTTGGTGTTAGTTTCTCTTGTATTGGTACAAGTGGAAGAAGGTTTTTTGAGTAGTCAGCCCTTTAAAGTAAAAAGCAAAACATACTGGGGCAGCCACACCTATACTAAGTCCTGCAGAAAGCTTTTTAAGCCTCAGCCATTCCCTGCAGGTAGAATCCCTGCATCTACCTGGTCTAATTAGTCAACCCTTGCAATTTTTGAATTCATTTTGTATCACATCAAGACCTTGCCATTACCCAGGAGAAAGAATCAGTGCATAAATTGCTGTACCAGAATCCAAATCTCAACAAATGTATTATAAATGATTTGACACAATTAGATCAGCACTCTTGTTTTCCTTCAATTACTTCCAGTACAATACATGTATTTTAGTTATTATTCTCAAAACAAACTTTCAGTATAAGCTGCTTTATAAATATAGAGCAGCATGTGGCAAAAAGCAAGCTACAGGAAAATAGATTATAGGATTGAATACACAAAGGAAGTTTAATGGGTTTCAAGTGGTTAATAAGAGGCCTAAAATGTATGAGAATCACCTTGGCTCTGAATGCATTAAAGAGGAACAATTCTTTTACATGGTCATTACATTTCTTTTACATTAAATTTGAAGTTGGCAATTTAAAAATAAAGAGACAAAAGTGAAGAGGAAAGCAGTTAAAATAGCTTTTTTTTGTTTTTGCCTCATTTTTTGGTTTCTGGCCTAAAATGTCTTCATTAACAGTTTGTTTAAGGACCTTTCAAGTTCTTGTTAAAGGACAATCATGAGAATCAGCAGGGAGATAAGAGTGAAAATTCAGGTCTGCGTATAGGGCAAGACTGGAGTTGGTGCAGTTAACAAAGGCCAGATTGTCAAATATCAAAGCGACATTGACAAAGTCACCATTGAGTGTGGCCTCTAATGATATTGACCAATGAGCGGGGTAACTGATGAAGGCTGTCACCAGTGAAGACGTCCATCGTTGTGGATTTCCACCAATGGGGGCATCCACCAATGCCTTTCATCAAACAAATCAGCTGGAGCTTAAGAAGGGTAGAGCATAGGAAGACCATGACGCACAACAAACTGCTGCAAGGACCGGTGCTACCAAAATATATACAGCTCTTTGGGCTGCTTGAACTTCTGCATAATCAGTTTCAGACTGTGTGAAGACTTGTAGAGACAGCAAATCATTCATGCTGAAGTGGGACTGAGGATCGTTACCAGCTTCAGCATTCATCACCATTTCTTTTTGATGCCAGAGGCAACATCTCAGGAGTTAGTAACTATGCCATCTTAGGAAACATAAGTGCACACACTATTCCTGGGCAGCGAGTGGGACTTGTGCTCATTGAACTGGGACTAGCACACAATGAGTTAAAATAACTTTCTGCTGAACATGGGGTTGTAAGGCTGAATATGGGATTGTAAGCCATGCACTACGTAAGAGGGCATATGGAATGCACATCTCCACAGATAATGAGGATGATGCACGTCTGAAGGTAAGTGTTCAGTAATTTCCGTAATGGTCTAGAATTTGCCAGTCTGTTCACTGGTGTTTAGGAAAAATGGTACTGAGCTGTGTAAGGCAATATAACCATGGCAATGGTTGCATTAACTTAAGATCTCTTTTACTATACACTCTCACTCACATGCACATAAGCAGCAAATAAAGCTATATTTAGCCGCATGAAAGCCTCCTAAAAGTGCATGAAGATCAATGATGTGTTGCCTGTTGGTACAGAAAGGAGTTCTGATTTATGCACGTGCCGAGCAGAAAGTTATACTATAGAAAACCTCTAACATCTGTACTCCTCACATGATGGAGTAACTATCTCATGACTTGTTGCTGTTCCTCACTCAGTTCCATAGTGGGACTCCTATAGCAATATCCTGCAACATGTATTATACTGCAATAAGTTTGTTCTCCTTCATTGAGTCTTATTGTAAACTCCCTCTGACCATTCTAAATGCCTAAAGCATTGCTTTCACACCCCAAGGCAGAGTTGCCTCTGGCATCAAAAAGGAATGGTGATGAATGCTGAAGCTGGTGGCGATCCTCAGTCCCACTTCAGCATGAATGCTTTGCTGTCCCTACAAGTCTTCACACAGTCTGAGACCGATTATGCAAAACTTCAAGCAGCCCAAAGAGCTGTATATACTTTGATAGCACCGGTCTTTGCAGTAGTTTGTTGTGCGTCGTGGTCTTCCTATGCTCTAGCCTTCTTAAGCTCCAGCTGATTTGTTTGATGAAAGGCATTGGTGGATGCCCCCATTGGTGGAAATCCACAACAATGGACGTCTTCACTGGTGACAGCCTTCATCAGTTACTCCACTCATTGGTCAATATCATCATTCAATGGTGACCTCTGTCAGTTTCGCATTGATATTTGACAATCTGGCCTTCACTAGCTGCACCAATCCCAATGTTGACCACTGCTCAGGCCTGAATTTTCATTGTTATCTCCCTGCTGATTCTCATGATTGTTCTTTAAGAAGAACTTAAAAGATCCTTAAACAAATTGTTAATGAAGACATTTTAGGCCAGGAACCAAAAAACGTGGGCGGGGATGGGGGCGTGTGGTTTCTGGTGACCATAAAAATAGGGTGGAGGGTGGGTTTAATGCAACCAAAACTTACAACCTTTCTTATGGATTCACAACATTAACATCTGTCTGCTGGCCAAATCACTCAACTGAGACTCCCAGGCTCAGTCTCTCACAGCTGTTCTAAGGGACATAGGACAAACTGTCAAAATAAGGGACAATTCCTTAAAATATGAGACAACCGGTCACTCTGCCGCCAGAAGTGTGACAGGGTGCAAATTTCCCCTACTCCAGGTCTGAAACTCTGACCCAAATGCAATTTCCAGGGTGAGCATCATTGAATAAAATAGGCAAGCTCCCAGCATTGGGAACATCTCTCAACGGAGTTTGACTGTGAGAGTGGGAATTATTATGCTACTGTTAGTGCACTGGGTTCATAGGATGAAGAGAAGGCCTATTTATGAAAACATCATGAATCTCTCTTGCACTTAGCATCAGGTTGCCCTTTGCATTCTCCTAACACCTGCTGTTATTCCTTTGGCGATTGTTTCAGGACAATGACCTTTAGTCAGAAATATTGGCCGCAATTTTCTCCACTTAAAAACGTTTGCATGTTGGTACCATTTCCTGGTGCTAACCAGCTCATGTTTCCCATGCTGAGGAAATGTGCTGCAGGGACAGTGGGAATTCCACGTGTGAGGTTCTTGGGATTAGAAAGAGCCAGGGGCAGACCAAAATTAAATGTGCATGAGCCACACAGTTCCTTTATTATAACAGCTTCTTCAGACGCCTGCTTCTGCTTGCAGACTCCCTCTGCTGGTACAATTCCTTATGGTAACAATATGTACATATTGCACCTTTTAAAACACTAATACGCTACATCCCTTTCCTTCTTAGTAAATTATGAACATGCCATGTTTCAATGATTTGTTGCCAAAGTGTGAACAACAAACTTAAGCATAACTTGAACATTTAACTTATTACATATTCTAACTTTTGCATTAATTTAACAATGCGCTCAGTTGTGTACAATGAGATGAAAGATCTGTTCACCAACTGTAAATAGGTCACTTCAGTATTGTCAAAAATACAGGCACACTTTCGAAACTTTTCATCTTGCACTCATCAGCACAGATTCACAAGAATACCAAATCTTAAATGGAACAACAATTTATACCACATGAGAAGAGGGTGCTGGTTGGTTGGCAAGTGGACTCTGATTGGTAGAAGTGTTGCCATGGAGAATGCACCAGACAACAGTTAACTGCCAAGCTTTTATTTAAATTCAAACTAGGCCAATCAACTCTGATTGGTCAAGGCATTACCATGGGGAATGATCCAGGGAATGGTTGTCCTTCAAGCTTTTGTTTAGTTGAAATATAATCACTTAACCATGGAGGATGTTTTCTCTGATCAGTAGGATATTGTCTAACTTCAGGTGTGATCTCATTTAACTAATGTTCTTTGTCTGAGGAGTCAATGTTGGAATTGGCTTCAATGCTTGTGAATGGTTTTTTCAGAGCTTTGAAGAATGATGCATTTCTTGAGATAATTTGTGAACTGCACTTAGCAGTGATCATTGATCCTTTTGCCTTGGTCACAACAAATAGAATGTCACAAGGGGTTGCTTGCTTTCCAGCATGGCCATCATGGTTCACAAGCACTTTATCTCTCGGCTTTGATGATGTAGCTCTAAGTTTCATGTTTCACTCTCTATTCACTCTCATTCGATCCTTCTGTTCTCGATCGTGTTCATATACAAATTGATCATTATCTCCACAGGGTAGCTCAGGAAGATATGTATATAGGATGTGCAAGCTTCTATGACTTGTTCTCAGCTGTAGCTGTATGTATCACCTTTTCAAGGTAAATATAAATGTCTTGACTTCTCCATTAGCTCTTGGTCAACCGGGTATGATAGATAGTTTGCAAATTTACTGAACTCATTGCTGTAGAATGGGAGTCCATTCTCATTTCTCACTATTTGAGGGATTCCAGCTAAGGCAAAAGCCTGGCAGCTTTCTTTGAAGTAAATGTAACTATTTCCATCCGTTGTAGTTGTCAGTGACAACAAGCAGGTGTTCACCAGGGGGCAAATCCGCAAAGTCAACAATAACCTCAATCCATGGTCCTGGAGGAAGTTCAGACATCTTGACAGGGTCACGAAGATTTGACATTGTGGTTGCTTGACATGGTTAACACAGATAGGTTTTTGTGCTCTATCATGCGGCTAATTCCAGAGAACCAAGCCTTTTCCCTAAGGCGTTGATTGGTTTTGAATTTCCTGGTGACCTTCATGTGCTATGTCAACAACATTCCCTTAATGAGCACAAAATGACAATGCAGTTGTTGCATAACACGAGATCAGATGTGACGGTGAGCTTATTTTGAACATTGTGAAAACCCTGCAGTGTGTGAGCAATTTTGTTTGGTGACACTCTCTCGACCACGTCTTTCCAGTTTTGTGACTCTATGGCCGTCATATACAGTTGTAAAGCTTCATCTTGTTTCATTGCCACTTTGATGTCAGCTAGTTTTAGTGACTTTGGCACTGGCATTTAGGCTTATGTAGTTAGGATGTTGATCAGCAACCTTTTCCTCACGACAAGTAGGACTGACTGTTAGCAATGGATATCGCGAAAGATAGTCCACTGGGTTGAGCTTGCCAGGCTGATACTCAACATGGAACTCATACTTTTGTAGTTTGAGTATCCAAAGCTCTATTTGAGTAGGTGGTTTGCTTTGTGGATTGTTGAACAGGTTTACTAGTGGTCTACGATCTGTTATGACATCAAACTCACTTCTATGCAGGAAGAGTTGAAAATATAATATACCCCATGTGATTGAGAGTGCTTCCCCCTCTGTGAATAACATTGCTCTGAGGGTGTTAGCAATCTGCTTTCTATTGCAACAATTGATGAGAAAAAGCCTTGTTTTTTGCATGGGAACTGCACCTAAACAAACTGGGCTTGCAGGCGCATCTAGCTGGTTGGTTTTCTCAGGGTTGAAATGGGCATTTGTGCAACTTGCTGACAACTGCTGGTTAAACTGGTGTATAGCCTGCTTCTGTGATTTAGTTCCAGTCACACTTGGTGGCATAACATAGGGGGGCAGATAGCGCAGTGAGGTCAGGAATTAAGTGGCTTACAGTTTGTGATGAGACTTAGCAGACTCTGGACTTACTGCACATGTGTAGGATTTGAAGCATTTGCAATGGTTTCCACTTTCTATGGATCACATGATATTTCTTCATCACATGGCTGAAGAATTTGATTCAGCTTTCATTGAGCAGTTGTTTGTCTTTGTTCAAGGTAAGATTATATTCTCTGAGACATTCTAGGCATGCACGTAAGAACAATAGAACATAAGAAATAGGAGCAGAACTAGGCCATTCAGCCCTTTGAGCCCACTCCTCCATTCAATGACATCATAGCTGATCTTCTACTTCAACACCATTTTCCTGCACTATCCTTGTATCCCTTGATGTTTTTAATATGTAGAAATCTATCAATCTCAGTCTCAAATATAGTTAACAACTGAACCTCCACAGCTCTCTGTGACAAAGAATTCCAAAGATTTACCACCCTCTGAGTGAAGTAATTCCTCCTCATCTAATTCGTCATTCTCCTACCCCCTTATCCTGAGATGGTGTCCCCTGGTTCTAGACACCCTGGCCAAGGGAAACATCCTTCCTGCATCTGCCCTGTTAAGCCCTGTAAGAATTTTGTATGTTTGAATGAGATCACCTCTCATTCTTCTAAACTCCAGAGAATAAAGGCACAGTTTATTTAATCTTCCTTCATAGGATAAATGCTCCATCCTAGGAAATAGTTTGGTGAACTTTTATTGTAGGTGTGTAGGTGTGTCTCGAGTTCACTTCGTGTGATTGTAGATAAGAGTCATCACTGATGTTCAGTGTACCTTCAAGCCCTTGAAGTGTCAATTGAATCATATGCTAAAGTACCTCAGCTGCTGAACTGACTTCAAAATTGAGCCTCTTGTATCAACAAAGTCCAATGTAAGTGGAGAGTACTATACGATACCACAATTCCTCTGTAACTCCATTTGATGGTATCCTGCATTGAGGTCAAATTTAATGAAGCACTTAGCACCATGTATTTTCTGTATGATATCATCGATCATCGATGTCAAGTATATTTCTTATATGGCTTGATTTGGTGACCACATATCAATGCAGATTCTAATCTGGTTCTCACTCTTGGGTTTCTTAACAATTTATATGGGTGAGACCCAAGGGGTAACTTCAGCCCCAATTTTTTCAATGATGTCAAGGTTGAGTATACACTGAAGTTCCTTCTCAGTCTGTTTCCTGACATGACATGGTATTCAATGCGATTGATGCATGATTGGGGGCACATTGGGGTAACACCTTTTAGCTTGGCGATACCAGTGAAGCAGTCAGCATACAATTCCAGAATGTTGTTGTTATGTGTAGGAATCACGTATGTAATGGGCATCATGTGTAGATCTGTTGCTGTGTGGAAACTGATTAGTGTGTCACATTCTCCAGATATGACATAAAATATAGCATTCGTGTCTTAGAATGAGATTGGTGTTTAAAATGTCCTGAGAATTTTCAGTGGTTTGTCATTGCTGTAAGGGAAAATTTTCCTATTCCCTGGTTTGTAGAGATTGGGGCAACCCTGAAATTTGTTGAATGTTTTGTCTCCCACGACATTGACAGATGCTCCTGAATCTATGAGACTGTCTGTGTCTGAGCAGCCAATGGTCACTTTCACATTTGGCTGGTTCAGTGTCCAAAAGAGAGCACAAAAGTAAGTTCAGGGTCATCTGCATCTACTTTGGCTACATCCTGTCACCCTTTTGCTGTGGAGCGACAAACAGAGGAAGAGTGGTTAGATTTTACACAAGCTTTACACTGTATACCAAAAACCAGACACTCTGTCTAGTGTGGGTTAGCACAAGACGCTTCTGGATGGATGCATTGTTTGGACAAACTGCAACTCTGTTTGTGAGACTGCTGTTGTTGCTTTGCAAGTGGTTTCCTGACAATGGCAAATGAATAGTGTTTACAGGAGTTGAACTTAAAGTGTGGCTTTTGGCAGCTTCAGCTTCAGTAGCTCTGGACTCTGAAAGCAATAGTGATCTTGCTAACTCCAACACCTCTGACAGCTTTCTATCTTTCTCCAGTGCTTTTCAACGTAGTTGGCTGGAGAGACAACTTTTGATTATTCATGTTTTGATTTTCCTTTCAGCATGGTCAACATCACCAAAGTCCCATTTAGTGCTAGTTATCTCAAGTGCATGTAATATTGGCCAATTGTCTTGTTAGCTTTTTACTTTGTGCATCTGAAGCTGATTGTTTCATATACTGTATTTCTCTTGGCTATAAATAGGACCTTAATGCCTTTGTAGCTGAGCTATAGTCATTTTGTCACTTAGTCAGGTCTAAATGTTTCAAAAATATCTTCTAATTCTTCTCCGCCATTGTGAAAAGTAAGACCATTTTCCTTTTATCATCTGTAATGACAAAAAGCTGCCTTAACCCCTCTGAAACATCACAACAATTTTAACCAATGTGGAAATGCATCTGATGGCTCCAGAGGTGCTGCAGAAGGTGGTAGATTGGGCTTAAACACTCTGCCATTTTCATTAGCAATAGTGATAAAACTTGTCTGTAAAAGCTTTCCTGCATGTTAGATCCAAGCTTGTGTGCCTTTGAAAGAGCCTGAGTGTTCCTCTATGTCTGCAGCTTAAAATGCAGTCTTCCCTGCAGAGAGTTGACAACACCCTTCAAAAAGATTCATACCTTCTTATTTTGCATTATCTTCATCACCAGTGTGGGATTCTTGGGACATAAACAGTCAGGGACAAACCAGAATTAAAAGTGCATAAGCAACATGGCTCCTTTACTAAAAGAGCTGCTTCAGACTCCTGCTTCTGTTTGCAGACTCCCTCTGCTGGTACAATTCTGTATGGTAACTTCAAAGGACCAATATGTGCATATTGCCCTATCAAAACACTAATGCACTGCAGCATGTGATGTTATTATATTATTGAAGCACCCAAATGGGCGATAATTTAACTGCCACTGCCATGCACTTCTGTAGCTGTTGCAGCTAGGAGCCCACCTCTCGCAAAAGCTCAAGGAGGTGGGAATAAGTCAACTTGCCCGACACGTTTCTTTCAGAATTCCCCCGCCTCCAAAGCTGCCTTCACAGGAATCTGAAAATTCCAACCATAGTTTCCTACTTCCCTTTCCCTAGCTGCTGCCAGGCTTGCTGAGAGTTTCCAGCATTTTCAGTTTCAATTCCAGATTTCCAGCATCTACAATGTTTTTCTTATTGATTCACTGGGAGTTAATCTCCTGTGTCTAGTGGCACATGAGGCAACCCGTTTCTTCCACTGCTGTCTGTCCAGAGCAAGATATTTGGCTCTGATCAGGGTATCCAGTTGCCTTAAGATCCAGCAGATCACTGTTCTACACGGCTGTTTATATTTGCCAGTTTGTAAGCTGCCAGCAGCAAGGCTGGGGTGGAGGAGGCGGTGGGCGACGTTGGGGTGGTGTGGGATGTGGTGGTATTGGGGTTGGGGTTGGGAAGGGGTTGCAGTAGCAAGTCAGGAACCTGTCAGTGGATTTTCTGTGACTCTAAATCAGGCATGGCATTTCAGCTTCCAGGTTTCCAGATAGGATGTGTGTGTGTGTGTGTGTTGGAGAACCGCAATATGTCAGAGGAAAGATCCCATTTAAAGGGACCCTGGTAGGGATCAGAATGGCTGCAGCCAATCTTTGCTCTGAAGGCTTGTGCCAGAGAAGAAATGGAAAGAAGACCTGGGCAGGCTGCACCACCACCACCAGCCCCGGTTCTCTGACACTTTCCTGGAGGTCATGATGGAGATGGTGAGGTCTCTTTGCGATGTATTGTATCCTTAATAGGACAGGGGGAAGGCAGCAGTACGCTGAAGAAGCATGCAATGTTGTAAGTTGTGGAGGTGGTTAGCAAGAGGAGTGTGGTGCCAAGGGCCTGGATACAATGGCAAGAAAATGTTTATGACCATATTAGGACAGGAATGGTTTTTGGCATTCCACCTTCAGATGTCAGCCATCATTCTCTGACCTCCCAAGCATTTCCCTGCACAATACTCATCTGACCAACACACCTTGCAATTCATAGTCCTGTCTCTCCAGGCAACTCCTCAAATCTCCATCAGAAAAGTCCACACTCACCCTCATCCTATTGTTATCTCGCACACATTCCTCCCAGTCATCCTTTCTTCTCTGCATGTTGTACTTCTCACACTTATAACTCTCTGTTTTCTCTAATTGCAGGAGAAAAGAGTGCATAACTCCAGGGAGAGGCACAGAACCAGGGTGTATGCAGTAGTAGTGCTGCAGGGAAGGTTGCTTTGGAGATTTGCAGGGTTGCAGACCCATCGCAGTTGGCAGTGGAGAGATGGGAATTGCCCACTGACCTGGTGATAGAATTAGATATGACACTGCTGCCTGGCATTTAACATTTACTCATGCTGAATTGATGTCATGAGAAGCACTATGTTGATTTGTATCCCTTCCCTATGTTAGCAATAATCCATGTCATTCACCTCCCACAGGCTCTTCAAGAGTAAGGGAAGATCAGCAACAAGAGAAGGCCAAGTAGCCTTCCGAGGAGGATGAGCATTCTGAGGAAACACCATTATATTCCTCATGCACATTCACTAGTGCAGGTGCATACACCTCAGTGTTTACTGCATTAGAGACAGATAAAGTTCACATGGTGAGGAGCACATCACATGTGAGCATGAGCAGGTGCTGGAGACAGGCAGGGACAGCAGTGAAGAATCCATGTTGGAGGCACAGGGAAGAAAGAGAGAAAGACTTGTATTTTATATAGTGCTTTTCCTGACCATTGGGTGTCTGAAAGTGCTTGGCAGCTGATTAAATTGTTGAAGTCTAGTCACTGTTGCAGTATAGCGACACTCCAAATACTGCTTAGCTGGACGCAGATGTTGAGCCTCATCCACAAAAGAAAACTTGTGGAGCAGCAATGGGAGATGTGTGTGCTCCTGTCAGAATTTCCAGGGGCAGTGCATACCCTTGCTCAGAAAATGGAGGAGTCTCAAGCATGATTGTTTTATTCATTCAAGGGATGCGGCCATCGTTGGCTAGCCCATCCCTAATTCCCCATGAGAAGGTGGTGAGCTGCCTTCTTGAACCGCTGCAGTCCCTGTGGTGTAGGTACACCCACAGTGCTGTTAGGGAGGGAGTTTCAGGATTGTGACCCAGTAACAATAAAGGAATGGCAATATATTTCTAAGTCAGGAAGGTGAGTGCTTGGAGGAGGACTTCCAGATGATGGTGTTCCCATCTGTCTGCTGTCCTTGTCCTTCTAGATGGTAGTGACCTTGGGTTTGGAAGGTGCTGTCGAAGGAGCTTTGATGAATTCCTGCAGTGCATCTTGTAGATGGTACAAACTGCTGCTACTTTGCGTCTGTGTGGATGGAGTGTCAATCAAGTGGGCTGCTTTGCCCTGGATGGTGTCAAGCTTCTTGAATGTTGGAGCTGCAGTCATCTAGGCAAGTGGGGAGTCTTCCATTGCACTCTTGACTTGTGCCTTGCAGATGGTGAACAGGCTTTGGGGGTACAGGAGGTGAGTTACTCATGTAGAATTCCTAGCCTCTGACCTGCTCTTGTAGCTACAGTATTTATATGGGTAGTCTAGTTCAGTTTCTGGTCAATAGTAACCTCCAGGATGTTGATAGTGGGGGAGATTCAGTGATGATAATGCCATTGAACGTCAAGGGGTAATGGTTAGATTCTCTCTTGCTGGAGATGGTCATTGCCGGGCACTTGTGTGGCACGAATGTTACTTGCCACTTGTCAGCCCAAGCTTGGATATTGTCCAGATCTTGCTGTATTTGAACATGGACTGCTTCAGTATCTGAGGAGTTGCGAATAGTGCTGAACGTTGTGTAATCATCAGCGAACATCCCCATTTCTGACCTTATGATGGTAGGAAGGTCATTGAAGCAACAGCTGAAGATGGTTGAGCTGAGGACACCACTCTGAGGAACTCCTGCAGTGATGTCCTGGAGCTGAGATGATTGACCTCCAACTACCACAACTCCTTTGGTGCTTTATATGACTCCAACCCACCAAGAGGCTTCCCCCTGATTCCTATTGACTCCAGTTTTGCTAGGGCTCCTTCAAGCCAGGAAAATGCTGCTTTGATATCAAGAGCAGTCACTCTCACCTCACCTCAGGAGTTCAGCTCTTTTGTCCATGTTTGAACAAAGGCTGTAATGAGGTCAGGAGCTAAGTGGCCATATTGGAACCCATACTGAGCGTCAGCGAGCAGGTTATTGCTAAGCAAGTGCCACTTGATAGCACTGTTGATGACCCCTTCGATCACTTTACTGATGATCAAGAGTAGACTGATGGGGCGGTAATTGGTCTGGTTGGATTTGTCCAGCCTTTTGTGCACAGGACATACCTGGGCAATTTTCCACATTGCCAGGTCGATACCAGTATTGAAGCTGGACTGGAACAGCTTGGTTAGAGGTGCAGCAAGTTCTAGAGCATAAGTCTTCAGTACTATTGCCAGAATATTGCCAGGGCCCATAGCTTTTGCAGTATCCGGTGCCTTCAGCCATTTCTTGATGTCACTTGGAGTGACTGCTATGATGTTTCAGGCTTTTGTGCTGATGTTCACCTCCATTGAATGACTGGCTGCCTGCATGGAGAATCAGACACGACAGGCCCCCGAGAGCATTCTGACCCACACAAATACCTTCCACACTCATTCTGTCATTTTACTATGGATGGAGGAAAGCTTCTCCTTGGTGGCTTAAACCCTCACGAATATGCAGCAAAGTGCTCTCCAGCTCTTGGTTAGCAGGGAAGTGCAGCTGGCCCCTGAGAGAGAAGACAGAGAAAGGGTACATGACAGTGACTCCTTTCAAGGTACCCTCACTTCTCATGTCTTGCTCCCGCCCAGAATGAGCCCCATACATTGCTTCCTGCCTCCATGACTGAATATACCCAGACACAGGTACAGGTGGAGCAGTCTTTGATGGGGCCTTCACAGGCTCAATTACCCAGATCTTGTCTGCCATTTGTCAGAGCAGGGGAATGAGCAGCCTGCCTCCAGCTGTGCTGAAACCAGAGAGGTAACATCATGTAGAAATGATTGAGAAAGACATATTAGGTGCACAAGGGGGTTCGCTTGAGAGTGTATTACAATGTTCATGGCATTGTGTATATGTTTATTTCAATGAATGAAAAACTTAAATAGAGATCCTCATCCACCTGACCTCTGCCTAATTACATCCTGAATTCCACTTGGACAGTAGTCTTCAGGAGGATGGTGTGACCAGGCTAGAAGTGAGGAAAGAGGTGTGAATGTAACAGCTAGATTTTTGACTGTTGGAGTCATTGCCACTGGGCCGGGTAAGGCCTGAGCTTTTATGATTGCATTGCCAGATGGCCTCACACACTCAGATTCGCTGATGCATGCCTGGATGATGCTTTTGTGGGTTTCTCTGGTAGCTAGGCGAATGGATACAGGCACCATGGTCACATCTGGATTCACCTCCCCTTCCCCTATCGCCTTCCTTGCTCCTCCTCCTGATTGTTCTGCACCTTCCCCTCTGCAGCGCCGTGTTGTGGAAAGCACAGCAGACCATAACCATTATGGAGATCCTTGCTACTGCATAGTGCAGGGTGCATTCAAATTATCCAGGCAAATGAATTGCACCTTCAGCAACTCAATACCCAGCACAAAGGAAGATGGTTGTGGTTGTCGGAGGCCAGTCATCTCAGCTCCAGGACATCACTGCAGGAGTTCCTCAGGGTAGTATCCTCGGCCCAACCATCTTCAGCTATTTCACCAATGAGCTTCCTTCCATCATAAGGTCAGAAGTGGGGATATTCGCTGAAGATCATACAATGTTCAGCACCACTCGGTACTCCTCCTGAAGCAGGCTATGTCCAAATGCAGCAAGGCCTGGACAATATCCAGGCTTGGGCTGATAATTGGCAAGTAACATTCGCACCATGCAAGTGTCAGGCAATCACCATCTCCAACAAGAGAGAATTCAACTTTTGCTCCTTAATGTTCAGTGGCATTACCATCACTGAATCCCCCACTATCAATATCCTGGGGGCTGCCATTGACCAGAAACTGAACTGGACTAGCCATATAAATACTGTGGCTACAAGAGCAGCTCAGAGGCTAGGAATAGTGTGATGAGTAACTCACCTCCTGACTCCACAAAGCCTGTCCACCATTTACAAGGCACAAGTCAGGAGTGTGATGGAATACTCCCCACTTGCCCACAACACACATGAAACTTGACACCATCCAGGACAAAGCAGCCCACTTGATTGGCACCACATCCACAAACATTCACTCCCTCCACCATCAACGCACAGTAGCAGCAGTGTGTACCATTAACCAGACGCACTGCAGGAATTCACCAAAGTTCCTTCAACATGATCCTCCAAACCCATGACCACTATCATCTAGGAGGCTAAGGGCAGCAGATAGATGGAAACACCACCACCTAGGAGTTCCTCTCCAAGTCACTCACCAACCTGACTTGAAATTATATTGCCGTTTCTTCACTGTTGCTAGGTCAAAATCCTGGAATTCTCTTCCTAACAGCACTGTGGGTGTACCCACACTACATGGACTGCAGAGGCTCAAGAAAGCAGCTCACCACCACCTTCTCAAGGGTAGTTAGGGATGGGCAATAAATGCTGGCTAAGCCAGTGAAGCCCAAATCCCTTGAATGATTAAAAAAAATAGGTTGCCCTATGTCACCCTTCTTGCCATGTAGCTCCTATTGCAGTTCTGTTCTGCATTAGTGGTAGGGCTCCTCACAGGATTCATCTGCCAGGTCCTCAGACGGCAGCCCTTGTCTCCAAGGAGCCACCCATTTATGCTGTGTGGAGGAGCAAGTCTGTGGGAGATGTGAGTGCTTAGAATGAACGGAATATGGCAGCATCCAGGATATCTTACTTGGACATGAAATATAACCTTCAAATAATAGCATACAAGATGAACATTGATGGGGTGGAATCGTTTCTGTTTGATAAACACTCCAGGATGGTTTGAGGATGCCATGCTTAACACAAGTATGCGGTTCCTGTGGGAATTCAGCCACAGCAGAAAAACTGACAGCCCCCTGTGTTTAACTGACCTCGACAGTGTGAAAGTCGATATAAGTAGCTCCCTTGGCAAATGTAAAGGGATTAATTTTATTTTGCTGAAAGCACTCCCAGGTGAAGATGTAAAGATATTTAAAAAGGTAAACTGACACCCCGACCTTCACAACAGACACCCACACACAAACATGCAAAATTACAAATTAGACAGTAGGAGGTTAGTTTTTGTCAAATTTAAGATGTATTGATAAAGGGTAAAAAAATAGCGAGTTCACTGTTTATGAGTCCTTTACTGGTAGCTGTGTCTGAGGCAGAATTTTCCATGGTGGTCTTAAAATTCCAGTTGAGTTGAGGCTGATAAAAACAGTAATTTCTGGACCTAGTCTCTTTTAAATCTTAATCCATCTTTCCAAAAGTCGGTGCAAATGTACCTCAGATTCCTTACAATTGAAAGTCTTTATCTCAGTGGTTTCCAAAATGTATCAGAGATGAGGTCTTGAACTTGACAAAAAAGGGAGAGAGAGGTGGTCTTACTGCTCCATTGGCAGATTTCTTTCAGACTGTCCTTTTTTAGCAGCTTGGGTAATATATTAAAATACATTACAAAATGGTTATTCTGGTCACATGACATCTCTCCCCATAATGATCTCAGAAGGTAATTGATTGACTCTTGTCTGAACAGACTTTAGCTACTGCTTTATGGCCTAGCTGATTAGTTTCTTTATTACTTCTGAATGGACCATTCTTTCCTATGATTTAAGAAGAACATCTGCTATATACCCAATGTCCTTGTAGACTTTCTGTCTCTGCCTGAATGGGTAACTTTATAGAACTGCAAATGGTGAGGGTCAGTACATTTTCAGTACATCTTTGAAGTAATTTTTGACATCAGCGAGTATAGCATCCCATAGAAGGTTGGCTTGACTTGTCTTAATTGTCATCCACATTGGAAATTTCCAGAAACTAGCTGACTTGTAATACCAGATGTCAGGTGACCTGTGGCAGCCATCTTAATTCAATGCCTGTGCTTGCTTTTTAAAATTTCTTTTAAAGCAGCTCAATATATATTTGACCAGCCAATGAAATTAAAGTTTAATATCACACATGCACATGTCATATAATTGTGACAACTGCCTTAGCTATATGTGACCACCTGGTCCTTTTGGTTCTGCTCCAGGTGGCTGCTAATGTCAACAACCACCTGTTACGGGATCCTGAGTTTCTGTCATCTCAAGGAAGCTCACCTGCTGTCAGTAAACTCCTTGCTGGAGGTATCACCTTCTTTGAACTGGAGCTCTGTGTTCACCTTCTCTGTCCTGTGGAGTGGCATGTGGCTGCAGAGAAGATAATTGGTATTGTTGTTAATGTGGTTCCTGCTGCTGTTGGTGCTGTTAGTTTTGCTGTGGCTCCTGCAGCTGTTGGTGTTGGTGGTACTGGTGTGACTCCTGGCTGTTAAGGCTAGAAAACAGGGTTAAAGATTAATTAATTGCCTATTTAATTATTGAAATTACTTATCCAACAGCTCTGCCGATGTTTTCCTGCTTGCCTGCAAAATTCTCTGGTTAACCCCGGAAGTGGGTGACCATGTCATGTTTCCAACATGGTTCCCCTTTTTTTTAGCTTTACACCATCCCGCATCAATCCTGTCCCTGACACCCATACCTATTCCAACTTTGGACTTTAAAATTCTGTCCATTTTGTCTCTGAATTCTTTCTGTAACAATAGGCATTTTTACATAGGTGAAGATCATTTGTCTGACTTGCAATTGCCTATCGGATGGACCCGGCCTTTAGCTATTTTTTAAATTCTTCCATGGGGTATGGGCATAGTTGGCTATGCCAGCATTTATTGCACATCCCTAATTTCCCTTGGGAATGCAGTGGTGAGCCACATTCTTGAACTGCTGCAGTCCATGTGCTGTCGTGAAGCAGGTTGCGCCATATTTTCAGCGCACATTACCTATCACACCCGCCACTAGCGGGCTCAGAAAATTCCGCCCACTGTTTTTAAACTTCCTCTGGCTGGATGACACATTTCACCCCTCCTTTGAAAACAATCTAGTCTGGTTTACTTCAAAGTGCAATTGTTCCCATGACACCTATTTTTCTAAACTTCCCCACGTTGATCTAATGAATATTTCAAATCTAACATCTCTTCTTAGGTCAAAGCATCCAGACTAGCTGCCTCTAATCCAATTAAATCTCTCTCTCACTCACACACACACACACACACACACACACACACACGCATATAGACATATAGTCACATCCTACTATTATTCTATTTTACAATAAATTCCAATAACATTTTGAGAATTATGATACCTTCTTGACAATACCCTACATTGTGTTGCCTGACACTACCACCATGCTAAACGGGATAGATTTCAAACAAATCTAGCAACTCAAAATTGGACACCCATGAGGCTCTGTGGGCCATCAGCAGCAGCAGCAGAATTGTGTTCAACCACAATCTGTAACTTCATGGCCCAGTATATCCCCCATTCTACGATAACTACCAAGCCAGAAATTGAAATGGATAAGCCATCTAAATGCTGTGGCTACAAGAGCAGGTCAGAGGCTGGGAATTCTGTGGCGAATAACTCACCTCCTGACTCCCCAAAGCTTGTCCACCATCTACAAGGCTCAAACCAAGAGTATGATGGAATACTCTCCACTTGTCTGGATGAGTGCTGCTCCAACAACACTCAAAAAGCTTCACACCATCCAGGGTGAAGCAGGATGCTTGATTGCCACCCCAACTAGCACCTTAAACATTCTCTCCCTCCACCTTCAATGCACAGAGTGTACCACCTGCAAGGTACACTGCAGCAACTCACCAAGGCTCTTTCAACAGCACCTTACAACCCGCGACCTCTACCACCTCAAAGGACAAGGGCAGCAGATGCATGAGAACACCACCACCGGCAAGTTCCCCTTCAAGCCACACACCTGTTGCTGCATCAAAATCTTGGAACTCCCTTCCTAATAGCACTGTAATACATTAGCATATAATTAATAGACCATTCCATCAGGCTCTTGGAACCCTGCCGTGTCACCCAACCATGTTGGTGGGAAAGCACGCCGACGTGTTTCACAACAGCACGCAGGCAACATGCACTTGGCAGCCTTCACTTTGGGGGAACTGAGGTGAGTGAGCAGCAGCATCCTTCACAGCTCACCCATTGTTGACAGGCCTCAGGGGCGCCAGGGCAGGGTGGGCGGGGGCAACAGCTGAGTGTGGGGGAGGGAGGTGGCATCTGAGGGCGAGTGCTGGCCAGCCTCGGAGGTGAATGCTGAGAGGGGCGATGTCTGGGAGCAAGTGCTGGCCAGCCTCGGAGGCACCTGCTGAGGGGGACGCGGTGAAGTGTTGTCCTGGCACTGCATCCCAGGCAATCGCGGTGGGGATCAGGGTCAGTGAGGGATGTGGCCACGCACGAGGGACACCTATATAAACTGACCAGGCCTCTGCAGCTGAGACAGCTCAGATGCAACCACAGTGATATGATTAGGGTCAGGCTCCAAGGCTACTCGCCCATGCAAGCATCATGGAGGCACCAAAGGGCCACCGAGCGCTCCATACCTTAATCCCCGGTGCTCCCACCCCCCGGGCACAGACTTCAAGTCCGCCACCACTTTATTGGACCGCAGAGCTGTTGGACTGCATACAATCTCCTCGCCAACGCTGGTCATGTAGCATCACTGCTGGAGATGCTCACAGCCCCTTGCAATCTCAGCATCCTGGCTTGGACCAGTGTCCCCCATGTCACAGGTTGACAGGGCAGCCATGCAGTGCACTCGTCTCTGGCCATCGAGGGGTGACCAGCATTAATGGGCAGTCACACAGGGTCAGGAAAGGTGCTAGGTACAGCCATGATAACCATGTCTCTCTCTCTTTCATGCTGCAGGAGGACCACGTCAGGATCATGGATCCTGGTGACCTAGCTGTGTGCCTGATGGCCTACAGAGACTGTAAAAGATGGAGGAGAGAGTGACTGAGGCTCCTGGCTGCACAAAGGCAGGAGCAGCAACCTCATGAGGAAGGGGCAGCATGGGCTCCCGCACAAGCTGCCCAGGAGCGACAGCGAGCCATGGCTGGTCGGCGCCTAGTGACACCCAGGATCTATAAACACCACCTGCCATTCCTGCAGATGACTGAGAACCAGTGTCGCTGATGACTGCGCATGTCTCGGATCCTGGTGGCTCACATCTACCACTTACTGCAGGGCTTGGCGCCAAGGAGACATGGAGGGCATCCACTGCTAGTGGCTGTGAAAGCAGCTGCAGCACTCAGTTCCGATGCCAGTGGCTCCTTTCAGGGCTCCACAGGTGACCTCTGTGGGATTTCACAAGCTGCTACCCACAAATATATCCATGAGGTCATGGACACCATCTTCTCCATGACACACAACTTTGTGCATTTCACCCGGGACAGGGACAGCCAGGATGGAAGGGCCATTGGATTCACCCTGATCTCAGGATTCCCACAGGTGCAGGGTGTGATTGACTGCATTCATGTAGCGCTCAGGTCTCTGTTGCTACACTCAATGGACTTCATCAACCACAAGAGCTTCCAATCACTGAATGTGCAGCTGGTATGCGACCACCAGGTTCACATCCTGCAGGTGTGTGCACAGTTTTCAGGGAGTGTGCACAACGCCAACATCTTGAGTCGCTTGAAGATCCCTGCAGTCTTCCAGACTCCACAGAAGCTGCAGGGTTGGCTTCTTGGGACAAGGGCTACCCACAGAGGCCGTGGCTGATGACCCCTTTCCTGTGTGACCGCCCCTTAATGCTTCACGGAGAGTGCTGGTCAGCCCTCAGATGGCCGGAGATGAGTGCACTGCACGTCTGCCCTGTCAACCTATGACATGGGGGACAATGGTCCAAATCTGGATGCTGAGATTGCAGTTGATATAATGGGGCTCATGCAGCAACTTGCAACTTGGTGGAGCAGACCATCGGGATGCTGAAGATGCAGTTCCGGTGCCTGGTCAGAGCTGGTGGAGCCCTGCAATACAGTCCACAGAGGGTGTCATGCATCGTCGTTGTCTGCAATGGGGAGAGGAGCTAGCTGAGGAGGAGATGGAGGAGCTGCACTTCTCCAATGAGGAGGAAGCTGACGGGGATGAGGGTGAGGGGGTCCTCAATGGTGACGACGATGGGGATGAGGCCCTCGTACTGGCTGCATGAGGCAGGCATACTCTGGAGGCCCTCATAACTGCCAGATTTGTGGAGGATGATGACGACATGCAGTGAGGTGTCCCCACAGATCCTCACATTGCAGTTGTGAACTTTTGACTGCAGTCTGGCTTATGGCAGTGCCAATACCCTCTGTGAGAATGCTCCTGTCAGTGCAGGACCAAATAGTTGCTTGATCGCAGGAGAATGACGACAACATGCACTGAGGACACTCCATAGATCTTCACATAGCCTCTGAGAATGTCTGACTCCTGTCTGGGCGAGGGTAGCTCTCCAGCGCTCCATGATCAGGAGCATCTCAGAGACGCAGCCATGAAACTTTAGACACATCTGATGCTGTGTCCACCTTCAGCACCTCAGTCCTTCAGGAGCTGGTGCACAGCATGACTGGTCACAGATGCTGGTGTGATGAGGTTGCAGAAATGTTCAGAGATTTTGAATATGAAGGGAAAGTCTTTCCATGTGTGCAGGGTAAAGTACTTAAAGACGTTAACATTTTTTAAGGGACACAGGGGCTAGTCAATCCTTAATGTTGTGGGATAGTGACATTTGATGTTCAGGGGGAGCATTGCAGGAACAGGTGATATAATAAGTGGGGCTCATGGAGATGCTAAACATATTCCATTGTGGAAGGTAAATTTAAAGACTAAGTGGAAAACAGGCAAAGTGACTGTTGGAGTGGTGAAAAAATTGCCCATTGCAGGGGTTCAATTTATTCTGGGTAATGATATAGCTGGATCACAGATGTGGGTGATGCCTATGGTAGTTGAGCAGCCTGTAGAGGTATCTTCAACAGAAGTGTTACAGAGAGAGTATCCTGGATTATTTCCAGATTGTGTGATAATGAGATCACAGGCACATGGTTGAAACAAGAAAAACAGGAAGGATAGGCAGCTCAAAGGCAGGAAGATGTTGAAATCCAATTAGCTGATACTGTGTTTGGTAACATTGTTCAGTAAGACAGAGCAGAGGACAATTCAGCTGAAGTGTTTAATTCAAGGTAGTTAGTGGAGTTACAGAAAAAAAACATTTTACAAATACAACATTTATATCAGACAAATTACTCCAAAACAGAGGCAAAATATATTTCAGAATGTTACTACCTTAAGGGTAATATTTTAGTGAGCAAATGGAGGCTTTTCAGCAAATGAAGCTAGAGGGAGATACATCAGATTATTATCCCATTAGGGTATAGAAATGAGATTCTGAGGATAGTTCATGAAATTCAAATGAGGGGACATTTAGGAATTAGAAAGACACAGGTGAAGATACAGAAACATTTTTATTGGCCTGGATTGCATGGGATTTAGTCAAATTCTGTATAACATGTCACACATGTCAGGTTATAGGGAAACCACAAGCAGAAATTAAGCCAGCACCTTTAATTCTAATTCCAGAATTTGAAAAGTCTTTTACCAGGGTCATGATTGATTGTGTAGGACCCCTCCCAAAGACTAAAAGTGCAAATCAGTATTTACTGACAATAATAGATATGTCCAACAGATTTCCTGAAAGAATGCCTTTGAGAAACATTACAACAAAGAAGATTGTGGAAGAGGTAACTACATTTTTGTGAGATATGGTTAACCTAAAAAATTACAATCAGATCAGGGTTGACATTTTATGTCACAGCTGTTTAAGGAAGTAATGAACAGTTTAGGGATAAAACAGTTTAAGTCAACAGTTTAACATCCTGAGCCACAGGGACTTTGGAAAGATAGCATCAAACTATATAAACTATGATGCAAGCATATATTCAGGATTATCCACAGGATTGGAATGGAGGAATTCCATTCTTGTTATTTGCTATTGGGGATGCTCCTAATGCTTTGACCTGTTTTAGACCTTTCAAACTAGTCTTTGGTCATGAGGTAAGGAGACCAATGAAATTGATATACGAGAATATCAATCCTCATTTGGAGTCATAGGGGTGGGTCATAGTTCAGAAACTGCTTTCCTGGATTACATATCAAAATTCAGACAGAGATTAAACAGAGCATGTGAGTTGGCTAGGGAACATTTAAAGATATCACAGCAAGTGATGAAAGTGAAAGCAGACAGGAAAGTTACGGCTCAGAATTTTATTTCCAGAGAGAAAGTGCTAGTTCCGTTACCAGTGCTGGGTGACTCATTAAAGGCAAGGTTTAGTGGGTCTTACAGGATTGGAAAGAAATTGAGTGAAGTAAATTATTTAATAAATACCCCAGATAGGTGAAAGAAGCAGAGGACATGTCATGTAAATGTGCATAACAAGTACTGTGACTGGGAAGAGGACCAAAATGAGGTGTTAGTGGTGGTAGATAAAGAGAAAGGAGTAGAAATGTAGGATTCTGAAATTGATTTTCCTCTAGTCATATTGGATAATGAGATGGTACTTTAAAATTTAAATGTAATATTGAGTTACCTTCCATACAAGTGTCAAAGTAATTTGGAAAATCTATTGCAGTCACAAAATACTATTTGTGGAAATAAGTTGGGAAAGACAGGCTTAGCTATACATGATGTGTCTGTAGAAGTTGCTTCTTCAATAAGACAACATTGTTATAGATTAAATCCGGCAAATACTGAAAGAAATTGACTTTATGCTTCAAAATGATATCACTGAGTCTAGTTGCAATAACTGGAATTCGCCTATTGTACTGGTACTGAAACCAGATGGAACACAAAGGCTGTGTGTGGACTATAAAAAGGTGAATGCGGTGACAAAAGCGGATTCATATCCTATACCACAGTTGGAGGATTGTATTGAGAAAGCGGGACAATCAAAATTTGTTACAAAGATTAACTTGCTAAATGGATATTGGCAAGTACTGTTTTCGGAGAGGGCAGAGGAGGTCTCGGCTTTTGTGACACTAAATTGACTATGTCAGTTTAAACTCATGCCATTTGGTATGAAGAATGCACCTGCAACATTTCAAAGACTAACGAACAAAGTAATTGCAGGTCTAAGCAATCATGCTGTTTATATTGATGACTCAATAGTTTTCAGTCAAAAACAAAAATACCTGGAAAAGCTCAAAAGGTCTGGCAGCATCTGTGGAGAGGAGCACAGTTAACATTTCGAGTCCGAATTACCCTTCAACAGAACTAAGTAAAAATAGAAAAGAGGTGAAATATAAGTTGGTTTAAGGGTGGGACAAGAAGAGCTGGATAGAGGGCCAGTGATAGGTGGAGACAATTTTCAGTCAGATGTGGGATGAGCATTTATGGCACCTGGAAGAACTACTTACTTGAATACAAGAAACTAATTTGGTGATGAACTTGGCTGAAAGCAAATTTGCAAAAGTGCGAATTATCTGTCTAAGCCATACCATACCATTGGACATGGTAAGGTGGCTCCAAGGGATGTGAAAGTCAAGGTTATCATGGATTTCCCAGCACCTGCAACAAAATGGGAAGTTTTAAGATTTCTGGGTATGAGTGGGTTTTATTGGAAATTTGTACCAAATTTTAGCAGTGTAGTTGCTCCGCTGACTGAACTACTAAAAAAAACAAGAGGTTTCAATGGGTGCAGGAGTGTCAGAAGGCATTTAACAGCTTGAAAACTATATTAACTATGACAACAGTTTTGACAGTACCCAACTACACCAAGCAATTGAAGTTGGCCATTGAAGCAAGTGATATAGGCATTGGGGCCGTACTGTTACAAGAAAGTGGCATTGGAATTGATAAAACAGTAGGGTATTTTTCATCGAAGTTGAATGCACAGCAGTGAAGATACCCAGTGATCAAAAAAGAGATGTTGGGTTTGGTGTTAGCATTGCAGTATTTTGAAATCTATGTGGCAAACAATTGGTCAGAAACAATTGTTTATACAGACCACAATCCTTTAAAGTTTCTGGGCAAATTTCAAAACAGAAGTGCAAGGCTATTCAGATGGAGTTTATTACTGCAACCATTTAAGCTACAGATTATACATGTCACTGGCTTGCTTTATCAAGAGTTTGAAGCTTAATGGGAAAATTGGACATTTAAAAACCTGGAGTTTGAACTGGAATGATTTCTGTTGATGCGAAGGATGTGTATATATATTGTTATGTTAATGCATGAATCTGGTAATGTAGTAGTGTACATATATAGGTAAGTATAGGAGATAATATAAGATGGTTAATAAAAATGAAGCCATCTTTTTAAAATATCATGGTTCATTTTTCAATAAGGAGGGGGATGTCAAGAAGATATAATAATTCTCTAATGTTATTGGGATTTATTGTAAACTAGGGTAATAGTGGGATGTGTCTATATGCGTGTGTGTGCATGTCTATGTGAGAGAGATTTATTTGAATTGGAGGCAGCTAGCCTGGGTGCATTGATTTAAGAAGAGAGGTTAGGTTTGAAATGTTAATTAGACAAACATGGAGAAGTTTAGAAACACAGATGTCAAGGGAACATTTGCATTTTGAAATTAACCAGACTAGATTGTTTTCAAAGGAGGGGTGAAATGTGTCACCCAGCCAGGTGAAGTTTAAAAACGGTGTATTTATTTCTCCCAAAGATTACTGGTAAAACTTAGTGCTATGACAGGGTTTTACTATCAGGGAGACAAAGTCTAAAGACACAGTAAAACAATGGGTATTTGCATTCAAAGAGAAAGATACGTATAAAGAAGAAGCATAGGCTGTGTGTAAGGGAGGCATTTTTAAGATGTTACAAGTGCGTGAAAAGCCTTCAGCATCTATGCCTCAAGCTGCTTCAAAGGACTGAAGTGAAGAAAACTCACTCGGAAGCCAATTTGTTTAGGGTATCATGTTTCTTTGCGTGGGTCTTTTAAAATCTGCAGCCAGGATTTTACAGTCGGTGTGCAGGGGCGGGCCTGACATGCCAGCACATAAATGACCCGCAATGATGTCAGGCATGTGATCTGACATCATCATGCTGTCTCGTGATGTTTCATTCAGCGGGTGCACGCCAGAGTCAGCTGTGCGCCCGCCGATAAATAAAAGGCCTATTGAGGTCAGTAAGGAACTAATTCATTTCAAATTTATGCTGCCTGTCCAACCTAATAGTTGGCGGGCAGGCGAAAATTCCACGTGACCTTTACGTTTTTTAGGCAACCTCATCCATGAGTGGGATGAGGTTTCCTAAAGCTTTTACAAATAGAATAAAAACGTTTTTTTGGAAAAATAAAACCATGACCCATCTCATGTGACATGTGACAAATCTCACGTGTCACAGTCACATGAGGGGACAAGGTTCATTAAATTTTTATTGCATTTGATTATTTTTTTCAAAATCGCTTCAATCTCCCTAAGACAGCTCCATGCCTCAGGGAGATTGAAGCACTCTTTTGCATGCATGTGCGAAAGACCACTGGACCTGACTTTCCCTCCTTCTCCTGCCTGCAAAGGTAGTGCTTAGCCCTACTGCTCGCGTATTATGCTGGGCAGGCCATAATTGGCCCGCCTGTGTAAAAAGGCAGTGCAGAGCCGTTGTGGGCAGCACTTGGCTCTGCGGCTGTCACTGCCCGCTCCCGCCTAGCCCGCCTGACATGGGAAAAATCCTATGTATCTTACTGTTGCCTTAACAAAAGTGTAACTGGGAGTTAGATTGATTAGAGGATTTAGAAATTATCATAGTTGTAATTTGTAGATCTATGTATGTATTTTAAAGTCATTTCTTCTATTAATAAATGTTTAATCTAAGTTTGTAAAAACCTATAAGACTTGGGAATCTTATTACCACTGAATTCAGGGCATGCATCTCAAAATTTATACAAATTGGAAAACAAATTGTAGCAGTTGTTTCAAGTTTCCCTTTGGAATTTGAACAACTCAGCATTTACCATCAGATGTGCCACAACAGTATGCTCAATGTGAAGATGGGGCTTGATCTCCACAAGTTGTTATGGACAGAGGCATGTTTGACAGGAAGATTGGTGATGACGAGGTCAAATAGGTTTTTCCATCCTGTTGGTACCCTCATTATCTGCCACAGTCTAGTCTAGCAGCTAAACCCTTTAGGACTCAGCCAGCTCGGCCTGTAGTGCTGTACTGAGCCAATCTCGGTGTTGGGCTGTGAAGTTCCACATTCAGAATACATTCTGTGCCCTTATCATCCTTGGTGCTTCCTCCATGCTATTCAACATGGAGGAATGCTAATTCATCAGCTGAGGAGGCGGTAGAAGATAATCAGCAGGAGGCTTCCTTTCCCATGTTTGACCACATGTTGCATGACTTCATGGGGTCTGGAGTCAATGTTGAGGACTCCTAGGGCAACCTCTTCCTGACTATATACCATTGTACCGCCATATCTGGTGGGTTGCCTTGGGGTGAGGCAGGTCATACCCAAGGATGGTGATGATGGTGTTTGGGACATGGTCTGTGTCCAGAGGCATGACTATGTCAGGCTGTTGCTTGACTAGTCTGTGGGATAGCTCTCCCAATTTTGGCATAAGCCTCCAGATGTTAATAAGGTGGACTTTGCAGAGTCAGCAGCGCTGGATGTGTCATTGTCATTTCCAGTCACTAGGTCACTGTCGATTTGTCCATCTGGTTTCATTCCTTATTGACTTTTGTGTAATGGCTTGCTAGGCCACTTAAGAGTCAACCACATTGAAGTGCATCTGGAGTCACATAGGCAAACTTCCTTCCATAAAGGACATTAGTGAACCAGATGGGCCTTTATGACAATTGACGATGGTTTCATGGTCACCATTACTGAGACTGGCTTTTCAATTCCAGGGGCAGAATATAAGCTCAGCGGGTGGGTGGGGAACCGGCCTGGCCAAGCGTAAAATGACACATGATGATGTCGGGCAAGCGTCCCGACGTCATTGTACAGTGCCACAATATTTCGCTTAACAGGCATGCGCCTGAGTCAGCAGCACACCGGCCGACAATTAAAAGGCCTATTAAGGCCATTAGAAAGGTAATTAAATTCAACTTTATGTTGCCTGTCCAACCCAACGGTTGGCAGGCAGGCAAAAAGGCCAAGTGGCCTTTGCACTTTTTAGGAAGCCTCATCCACGGGCAGGATGAGTTTTCCTAAAGCAAGTAAAAATCGGATAAAAATTTTACACTTGAATTAAACACATGTCCCTGCTCATGTGACAGAGTCCATTGGCAGATTCACATGAGGGGACATGTTTTATGACATTTTTATTTTCTTTATTCTTTTTTAAACAGCATTTCATCTTCCTGAGGCAGTTCTATGCCTCAGGGAGATTATTCAGTGCTCTCTCGTGCGCATGCGCGAAGTTCATGCTCGGCCCGCTCACCATCCTCCTCCTGTCCGCACAGGTAGCGCTGAGCGCTGCTGCTTGTGCTCCATGCTGGGTGGGCCAACGTGGTGTGGTGCCAATCGTAGGCAGCCGGTCGGCTTCCTGACCGCTCCCACTGAGCCTGCATGCCAATTGCAAAATTCCCCCCAGATTTTTATTTCTATGGATTATGCCTGGTGCTACTCCTGGCATGCCCTCCCGCACTCTTCATTAAACCAGGGTTGATTCCTTGGCTTGGTAGTAATGGTAGAGTGGGGGATATACCGGGCTGTGAGGTTACAAATTGTGTTTAAGTACAATCCTGCTGCTGGTGTTGGCCCATAGCGCCTCATGGTTGCCCAGTCTTGAGTTGCTAGATCTAACTGAAGTCTATTCCATTTAGCACAGTGGTAGTGCCACACAACTCACTGCAGGGTATCCTCAATGTGAAGACGGAACTTCGTCTCCACCAGGACTGTGTGGTGGTCACTCCTAGCAACACTGTCATGGACAGATGTATCTGCGGCAGGCAGGTTGGTGAGGATGAGGTCCAGTATGTTCTTCCCTTTTGGTTTGTTCCCTCACCACCTGCCATAGCCCTAGCCTAGCAGCTATGTCCTTTAGGACTCAGCCAGCTCGGTCAGTAGTGATGCTACTGAGCCACTGTTGAACATTGAAGTCCTACATCCAGAGTACATTCTGCACCTTGCCACTCTCAATGCTTCCTCCAAGTGGTGTTCAACATGGGGGAGTATTGATTCATCAACTGAGGGGGTTGGGTACTTGGAGATTTCCTTGCTCATGATGCCGTGCGAATTCATGGGGTCAGGAGTCAATGCTGAGGACTCCCAAGGCAACTCCCTCCAAATTGTATATCACTGTGCTGCCGACTCTGCTGGGTAGGTGCTGTCCCACCGGCAGGGACGGTGATGGTGGTATTTGGGACATTGTCCAAAAGGTACAATTCCATGAGTATGACTATGTCAGGCTGTTGCTTGACTAGTCTATGGGACAGCTCTCCCAATTTTGGCACATTGAACCAACTTTGCGGGGTCGATAGGGCTGAGTTTGTGGTGCCTAAGTCAATGCTGAGTGATTTGTTCTGTTTCATTCCATAGAGGCTTTGTAGCGGCTTATACAACTAAGCAGCTTGCTAGGCCATTTCAGAGGGAAATTAATGCTCAACCACGTTGCATTGGGTCTGGAGTCACATGTAGGCCAGACCAGGTAAGGATGGCAGAACTGCTTCTTTCAAAGGACATTAGTGAACCAGATGGGTTTTTAAATCGACAATGGTCTCAAGTTAATCATTAGGCATTTAATTTCAAATTTTTATTGAATTCAGATTCCACAATTTGCAGTGGTGCATTTGAACCCGTGCCCCCAGAGCATAAGAACATAAGAACTAGGAGCAGGAGTAGGCAATTCAGCCCCTCGAGCCTGTCCCACCATTCAATACAATCTTGGCTGATCTCATTTCAGCCTCAGCTCCAATTTCCCGCCCTCTCCCCATAACCTTTCAACCCGTTACTAATTAAAAATCTGTCTATCTCCTCCTAAAATTTATTCAGCGTACCGGCATCCACTGCACTGAGGTAATGAATTCCACAGATTCACGGCCTTTAAGAAAAGTAATTCCTCCTCAACTCTGATTTAAATCTACCACCCCTTAGCCTAAAACTATGGCCTCTCATTCTAGAATGCCCCAGAAGGTGAAACGTCTGCTCCACGTCTACTTTGTCTATCCCCTTTAGCATCTTATATACCTCAATTAGATCTCTCATCCTTCTAAACTCTAGCGAGTTTGGGCCTAAACTGCTCAATCTATCCTGATAAGACAAGCCCCACATCTCTGGAATCAATCTAGTGAACCTCTTCTGAACCACCTCCAATGCAATTACATCCTTCCTTAAGTAAGGAGACCAAAACTGTGCACTGTACTCCAGGTGGGGCCTCACCAATGTCTTGTACAGTTGCAACAACACTTCCCTATTTTTATACTCTATTCCTTTAGCAACAAATACCAAAATTTCATTTGCCTTCCTTATTACCTGCTGTACCTGCATACTAGCTTTCAGCGATTCATGCACGGGGACACCCAGATCCCTCTGCACTGAAGCATTCTGAAGTTTCTCTCCATTTAAATAATAAGTAGCCTTTTTACTCTTTCCAACAAAATGGAAAACCTCACACTTATCCACGTTAAACTCCATCTGTCAAATTTTGGCCCTTTCACCTAATCTGTCCATATCCATTTGTAAATTTCTTATTTCTTCACTGCAACTTACTTTCCCACCTATTTTCGTGTCAGCTGCAAATTTAGCTATTGTACCTTCTATCCCTGAATCCAAGTCATTAATATTGATTGTAAATGATTGGGGCCCAAGGACCGAACCCTGTGGTACCCCACTAGTTACAGCTTGCCATCCAGAAAAAGACCCATTTATCCCGACTCTCTGCTTTCTGTTGGTTAGCCAATCCTCTATCCAAGCTAATATATTACTCCGTGTGATCTTATCTTGTGTATTAATCTTTTGTGCAGCACCTTATCAAAGGCCTTCTGGAAGTCCAGATATACTATATCTACAGGATTCTCATTATCCACTTTGCTTGTCACATCTTCAAAGAATTCTAGCAACTTAGTCAAACACGATTTACTCTTCATAAAACCATGCTGACTGTGATGGATTGCATTTTGATTTTCCAAATGCCCCATTACTACTTCCTTAATAATGGATTCCAACAATTTCCCAACTACAGACGTTAAACTAACTGGTCTATAGTTTCCTAATTTCTGCCTCCCCCCCTTTTTGAATATGGGTGTTATATTAGCACTTTTCCAATCCATTAGAACCTTTCCATAATCCAGGGAATTTTGGAATATTTTAACCAATGCATCCACTATCTCCGCTGCCACTTCCTTTAAGACCCTGGAATGTAGGCCATCAGGTCCTGGGGACTTGTCACCCTTTAATCCCAATAGTTTGCTCAGTGCTTTTTCTCTAGTTCTAAGTTCCTCCTTTTCTCTATCCTCTGCACTACCTGTTACTATTGGGGTGGTACTAGTGTCCTCCACCGTGAAAACTGAGGCAAAATATTGATTAAGAGTCTCTGCCATTTCTGCATTCCCCACTATTAACTCCCCAGTCTCATCCTCCAAAGAACCAACATTCACTTTAGCTACTCTCTTTCTTGTTATATACTTGTAGAAGCCTTTGCTATCAGTTTTTATATTTTGCGCTTGTTTTCTTTCATAATTTACTTTTGCTCTTTTTATTATTTTTTTAGTAACCCTTTGTTGATCTTTAAAAGTTTCCCAATCTTCCAGCCTGCCACTGACCATTGCAATTTGGTATGCCTTAGTTTTTGCCTTTATGTTATCTTTAACTTCCTTGCTTAGCCATATATGCTTTTTCCTCCTCTCACCATCTTTCTTCCTCTTTGGAATATATTTGATTTGGGAAGAATTGAATACCTCCTTAAATATCTGTCACTGTTCACCAACTATCCTATCTTGTAGTCTTCCTGCCCAGACCACTAGGGCAAAATCTGCCCTCATGCCTATGTAGTTACCTTTGTTTAACTCCAGAACACTAGTGTGGGACTCAAGTTTCTCGCTCTCAAAGTGAACTTGAAATTCTATCATGCTATGATCACTCTTCTCTAGAGAATCCTTTACTATGAGAACATTAATTAATCCCATCTCATTACACAAAACCAAATCCAGAATCGCCTGCTCCCTGGTTGGTTCCACAACAAATTGCTCCAAGAAACAATCTCTAATACGCTCTATGAACTCTCCCTCGATTCTACCCTTGCCAATTTGATTAGTCCAGTCTATAGGCATATTAAAATCACCCATGATTATGCCATGCCTTTCTTACATGCTCCCAGTATTTCCTGGTTTATACTGTGCCCTACTGCTGAACTACTGTTTGAGGAACTATAGATTACTCCCACCAGGGACTTCTTACCCTTGCTATTTCTTATTTCTACCCGGACTGACTCTACGTCTTGCTCTCCAGTGCCTATATTATTCCTCACTATAGCACTGATCTCTTCCTTTACTAACAAAGCTATACCACCTCCTTTTCCTTCCTGCCTATCCTTCCGAAACATAGAGTATCCTTGAATATTCAACTCCCAAACCTGTTCTCCCTGTAACCATGTCTCAGTAATCACCACCGAATCATACCTATTTATCTCTGTTTGCACTGTTAATTCATTAGTTTTATTTCGAATGCTATGTGCATTCAGATACAAAGCCTTTAAGTTAGCCCTACTGTCAATTTTCCCCACTCTTATATGATTCTTTGGTGCAATATGGCGATCACACACTCTGTCCCTTCCTTTCACTTTTTGGTAACAATCAGCCTCGTCACTAACCTGCACTCTTACCCACTCCTTAAACTTTGATTTTTTTTATATTTCCATGCAACTGAACCCTCCCCCCAACTATTTAGTTTGAAGCCCTATCTACAACCCTAGGTTTGCAATTCGTCAGGACACTGGTCCCAGCATGATTCAAGTGGAGCCTGTCCGACAAGAATAGCTCCCTCTTTCCCCAGTACTGGTGTCAATGTCCCATGAATTCGAACTCATTTCTCCCACACCAATCTTTGAGCCACACATTTACCTCTTTGATCTTATTGACCCTGTGTCAATTAGCTCATGGCTCAGGTAGTAATCCAGAGATTATTACCTATTTGGTTCTGCTTTTTAATTTAGCCCCTAGCTGCTCATATTCTCTCAGCAGAACCTCTTTCCTCATTCTACCTATATCGCTGGTACCTACGTGGACCAGGACACCTGGATCCTTCCCCTCCCACTCCAAGTTCCTCTACAGCCCAGATGAGCTATCCTTAACCCTGGCACCAGGTAGGCAACACAGCCTTCGGGACTCTCGATCTTGGCTACAGAGAACAGTATCTATTCCCCTAACTGTACTATCCCTGATTACAACTACATTTCTCTTTTCTACCCCCCATTTGAATGACTCCCTGTACCACAGTGCTATGGTCAGTTTGCTCATCCTCTCTACAGTCCCCACTCTCGTCCACACAGGGAGCAAGAATCTCAAACCTGTTGGATAAGGGCAAGGGCTGAGGCTCCTACAGTGCTACTTCCTGGATCCCTCTACCAGCGTCACTCATAGTCACACCCTCCTGTCTCTGACCACTGGCCAAATGTAAGGTAGTCAATCTAAGGGGTGTGACTGTGTCCTGAAACATAGCGTCCAGGTAACTCTCCCCCTCCCTGACATGTTGCAGTGTCTGAAGTTCAGACTCCAGCTCATCAACTCTGAGCTAGAGTTCCTTGAGCAAACAACGTTTGCTACAGATGTGGTCACTAGGAACCACAATGGTGTCTACCAGCTCCCACATCATGCAGCTACAACACATCACCTGGCCCTGCATCTCTATTTTATTTAATTAGTTTTTCAATTTGTTTTTAAATTTCCTACTGATCTTTAGTTTATCAATCTGTAAAATATTTCTCCTATTTACCTTTAATCTGAAAG
Organism: Carcharodon carcharias; assembly: GCF_017639515.1. Taxonomy (NCBI): domain Eukaryota; kingdom Metazoa; phylum Chordata; class Chondrichthyes; order Lamniformes; family Lamnidae; genus Carcharodon; species Carcharodon carcharias. The sequence continues at coordinate 70,310,952 of NC_054470.1, forward strand.
CAAGTTAGAATAGAGATTCAAAATACAATTTTTAAAATCAATTGGAACTCGCACTCTCTGCTGAGTTGAAGCTGAAGTATTAGGCCTCTGATCCTGGGCCTCAGTAGTCACCTTTAATCTGAAATCAACTTAGAATAGGTAGTTCAAACTAGTAGTTACTTAACAACCAATGGACTTACAGTTTTCCTGCGATGTCACTCTTTGTTTTTTTTCACTCAGCGGTGGTGACTGCAGAGGACACTCTTCCCAGACTGCTTCCCAGCGACTGCAGAGGACACTCTTCGCAGACTGCTTCCTGATGATGGTGACTGTAGAGGACAATCTGCTCAGACTGCTTCTCGGTGACGGTGACTGCAGAGGGCATTCTTCCCAGGCTGCTTCCCGGTGATGGTGACTGCAGAGGGCACTCTTCCCAGACTGCTTCCCAGCGACCGTGACTGCAGAGGACACTCTTCCCAGGCTGCTTCCCGGTGATGGTGACTCCAGAGGGCACTCTTCCCAGACTGCTTCCCGGTGATTGCAGAGGGCACGCTTCCCAGGCTGCTTCCCGGTGATTGCAGAGGGCACGCTTCCCAGACTGCTTCCTGGCGACGGTGACTGCAGAGGACACTCTTCCCAGTCTGCTTCCCGGTGACGGTGACTGCAGAAGGCACTCTTCACAGACTGCTTCCCAGACTGCTTTCTGGCAACTGCAGAGGGCACTCTTCCCAGACTGCTTCCTGGCAACGGTGACTGCAGAGGACACTCTTCTCAGACTGCTTCTCGGTGACGGTGACTGAAGAGGGCATTCTTCCCAGGCTGCTTCCCGGTGACGGTGACTGCAGAGGACACTCTTCCCAGACTGCTTCCTGGCGACGGTGTCTGCAGAGGACACTCTTCCCAGACTGCTTCCTGGCGACGGTGACTGCAGAGGACACTCTTCTCAGAATGCTTCTCGGTGATGGTGACTGCAGAGGGCACTCTTCCCAGACTGCTTCCCGGTGACTGCAGAGGACACTCTTCCCAGACTGCTTCCTGGCAACGGTGACTGCAGAGGACACTCATCTCAGAATGCTTCCCGGTGATGCTAACTGCAGAGGACACTCTTTCCAGACTTCTTCCCGGTGACGGTGACTGCAGAGGACACTCTTCCCAGACTGCTTCCTGGCGATGGTGACTGCAGAGGACACTTCCCAGACTGCTTCCCGGCAACTGCAGAGGGCACTCTTCCCAGACTGCTTCCTGATGATGGTGACTGCAGAGGGCACTCTTCCCAGACTGCTTCCTGGTGACCCTGGGTCTCGGATTACTAGTCCAGTGACAATACTACTACGCCACTGTCTCCCCTTTATTCAGAAGTGTAGCATTCAAGAGTGTCGCAATTGGCCTTAGATTAGGAAAGAGCTACAAAGCATTATTTACAACAATGACCAAAATAAAATGTGAAAGTAAATAAAGGTTTTTTACCCACTTCAGAGATTCTTAGGCATTGACTGTTTTAGTTTTTCACATTTTCACTCTCAGTCAACAAGTAGTTCTTTAAAATGATAGGATCCCATGATCTCTCTTGAAAATACTAACAACAACAATTTGCATATATAAAGTGTAACGTAGGCCCAGATTTTTGTCCTTGGGTTGGGTGCCGGGTGCGGAGGTGAGCTCGATAGAAGGCCTGCCTCTGTGCACCAGCGCTGTGTTTAAATAAATAAAAGAAAAACTTCCAGCCATCATCCCTCACCTCCCCCTGACCAGCCCCACATATTCCCTATGCCCCATCCATGCCAACCTATGCCAACCCATGCCTGCTACACACCCCCATGGTCTCTCATATCCGCTATGCCAACAAATTCCCCCCATACAGCCCCCATGGCCCCTCATACCTCCTATACCAACTCATGCCAACCCATGCCCTCCGCTCACCACCCTTTGCCCTTACCCCCTCCATACCAGTTCACCTAGTATCTTTGGACACTTCCTTGACAGTTTTGACAGCTTTGGCATTTTCTTGATAGCTTTGACAGCTGGGCAGTTCCAATTAGTTTGTGCGTAAAAAGCTCATGTTTATTTTTAACAATTCCAAAGGATGCCTTACCTATCCCAAAGCGGTCCTGGGTCCCTATCCCAAAGGGGTACCTTACTTCTCCAAAGGGGTACCAAACAAATCCATCTAGTCCAGCCCTCCTCTTACCTGTTCTAATCTGCACACTCTGGATTTCATACTCATGGCCCTACTGAAACCCCACTTCAGTGGAGGCAGCCGGTGATTTAAATGACCAGCTGCCTCAGTAAGCTGCGCATGCTTGAACCCCAGCTTGAATTGTTCCACATTGCAAAGATGGGAAATGTCGGGTTCGGGGACAGGACTTAGAAATTTTGGCCATTTCATGACAGAGAGCATCTCCATCACAGCAAAAATCTGGACCATAGTAAATGCAGTAAAACATCTTGAGACACTTCACAGGAGCTTTATCAAATGAAAAGTTGGCAACAAGCCACATAATGAGATATTGGGGCAGCTGGCCAGGAAAAATTAGGTTTTAAGGGGCATTGTAAAGGAAAATGAGAGGTCAAGAGCTGAAGAGGTTTAGAGAGTGAACTCCAGAGCATAGGCTCTTGGTACCTAAAGGCACAGCTAACAATTCTAGACAATTAATAACAGGGATACTCAAAGACCAGAACTGGAGGAGCACAGATACATTGCATGGTTATAGGGGTTACAAAAGAGACATTGTTGTACCAGAGGTCAATGTAGATTACAAAGCATGGGGGTAATGAGTGAATAAGACTTGGTGCAATTAGAACATGAGCAGCATAGATTGAGTGACTTCAAGTTTAGGGAGGATGAACATAGGAAGCTGGCCAGGAACAGATTGTAAAGCCTAGAGGTAACAAAGGCATGGATCAGAGTTTCAGTGGCAACAGGTGAGCTGAGGCTGGGCTGGAGTCGAGCAATGTTATGATGACAGGAAAAGGCGATCTTCATGATGGTGTGGATAAGTTGTCGAAAGTTCACTGGGGACCAAGGATAGATTCTTAAAATTCTCCAGAGGTAATGATGCAGGGTAGGGAAGAGAAACCATTGCAGGTGATCCTGTGACTACAACTGAGAATAGATAAGAATGGAACTAGATGATGTAGAAGTATCAGAGAAGGATATTGTGGTCACCTGTGTCAGAAAGACAAAGAGGGCACGTTTACCTTGTCGCTGTCATAGGATGTCATTCATGACTTTGAAAAGTATTGTTTTGGTAGTGTGGCGGAGGGGGAAACCTGACTGGAGGGATTCAAACATGGAGTTTTAGGAAAAGCGGGCGTGGATTTGGGAGCCAATAGCACTTTCAAGGACTTTGGAAAGGAAGGGGAGGTTGGTGATGGGTTAGTAGTTTGCAAGGACAGAGGAGCCAGGTTGGTCTGATGAGCTCAGGGAAGTGGCAGAGGCAGCTGATTTGATGGTCTCAATTTTAGTGACAAAGAAATCCATGATCTCCCCACACTTGTTGGAGGTGAGTCTGAAGCAGACAGTGGAGACCTGTTTAAGAGAATGGTTTTTGCTAGAGGGAAAAAAAACAGGGGGTTATCTTTTCATTCCAGAATGATCCTGAAATAGTGAACAAATTTGACAGATGAGACTACAACCTTTATGTGGCCCAGTCAGATCTGTGATTAATGACTAACCAGTTGTCCACCATCCATTTAAGATTGTGTCCCTCAAACTTAAGGGAGCAGAGATGAGAGCTTTACCAAAGAAATGGCTAGGTGAGAGAGAGGAATGATCTTGGGGACCATAGACATTCAAATGAAGGTGAGGGTGCAATTGAGCAGATTGGTAGTTGCAGAAATGTCATGGTGGAAGGAAGCCAAACGATAGACAGTTAGGATTTTGAAACTACAGTTGTAATTTAATTGGGAAAGAGTTTTTTTCTGGGCCAGAGACAGGAAGTGGGGTTTGGATGGATAGGGTAGGTAGAGAATGAATATTTCAATGAAGAGGTGAAAGGGGTGAAGAAGTTGAAGATGGAGGAGAAGGCACCAAGGGGGTAGGAGCTTAGAACAAGGTGTGGTTTGGTGATTAAAAACTACAGCACCACCATGATGGTCCGAGCACAAAATTCTATAGCTTATCTGTATGATTACAATGACATCAGAGTAACAGGTAACATCTTTATTGCTTTAGATAATCAATTGCAACAGACATGATTTCACATTAAACTAATTAAGAAAAATAGCTTGAAAAATAATTAAAGAAAGCTCAAGCCAAATGGTCCTAAATCAAATGGTATGTGTGCTTGTAGACTTAATTCCCATTAAACATCTTCTATTTCTAGCTATCAATCAGACATGCTCCAATAATGTCTCCCACATTATATTTTATTCAGTACAGGATCTAATTAACTCGATTAATCAATGACTGCCTTGTTCTCTGATATTACAGGAAGCATAACAGCTCACAGTATTAATTGGACAATGAAGCACTTCAACTCGAAATATTGTGGACCTATTGCCTTTTAAAACTGAAATCAACGTCCATCATTGCTAAACTGACATGATGCCCGGTTAAAAGGACCCAGAGATATCCAATATCTTACATTGGAACAATGATCAGTGCAGTTCATTCATGAGGAACAAGGTTCTGATGTTAAAAGTAATAATTGAAAATATGCAGGGCAGGATTTTGAGGTTGTCGCTTGGGCGCATCGGGCAGGCCCGAGAGCAGCTAAGAAACGGTCCGCTGTCCGCAATTGGCCCTGACCGCAATTTCACACTGGGGGCCAATTAAGGCCCGCCCAGCATGAAATATGTCTCTCCATTGGTCGGAAGGGGCCAAGGTGGGGTGGGGGCGTGTCGGGTCCAATGGCGGCCCAGTGGCCAGTTTAAAAGCGGCTGAGGTAGCCCCCAGAAGGCTGCCATGAAGGACGTCTCCTCTGCATCCCAAACCAAAATTATGGAGTCAAGTGCGCTGGAAACGCCAGTTGGGAAGGCAGGTCAGGTGGGCCACTTAGCCCCTCGCTTTTCAGATGAGTGCCTCGCCATCCACCTGGATGAGGTGGCTGCCAGGAGGGACACCCTTGTCCCCAAAGGTGGGAGGAGGAGGCCATCGCACCTCAAAAAGAGAGCATGGGAGGAGGTGGCAGCAATGGTGAGCAGCCTTGATGTGGTGCAGCGCACATGGGTGCGGTGCTGGAAGCACTTCAATGACCTGCTGTGCACAGGAAGGGTGAGTACTGTGTTGGCATGGTGTGGCCGACCCCCGTGGACTTCAGGGCTGCTAGAGTCTGAGTGCCAAATGGCAATGATGCCGGAGCTGACCAAGGGGGTGAGCCCTGGCTGCTTTGACAGAGTGACTTGCTGCTCAAGGGCCACGACTCAGATGTGCCCTGCAAGGTGTTCCTCAGCTGGGGTTGTCCAGGCTGCAATGGCGCTGCAGGTAGAGAGTGGACTAATCAATGCTCCTCTGTCCTTTCAGGAGAAGACAAGCCATAATCAATCTGAGAGGGCACGTATGGGCGAAGGCCGCCTAACCTGCTGCTGCTCAGCAGCTTCGAGTGAGGCACCTTAGAGCTAGAGATCTGGCACGTTTCCCGTGCAACCAGGTGTGGAGAGGCAGGGGTGCCAGGCGATGTTAAGAGTGCAGTGCACAGAGGTGAGAGTTTCAGATTGTGCAAGCATTCTAATGTAGTCTCTTCATTGATGGGAGCCTCAAACCTGGAGTCCCTATTAATCATTGAAAAACGATGGCACCATGATGCAGATCTCCATTGTCTCACCAGGGTGCCTGGCATGCACAGTGATGGTATGATGCCTTGTTCTTCCTTTTAGGTTCACCAGCAGGTGTTCACTCTGCGGACACCGAAGAGCCACCCCTGACACCGGAGGACCACTGGGTTTCTGTTGCACCTGCGTCATACCTGCACTCGGAAGCAGGCACCGGTGCAGATACCAGCACCTCGGTGGGCAATAGTTTGGCAGCTATAATATCGTTGCACATTGGTGAGGGCACATCAGACTCGCTTGAGGTGCAGGTGGAGACAGAGAGTGCCCAGGGTGCCAGCAGTCGGAGGGCTGCTGTGGACCAGGATGATGCTCAGTCGAAGGCTGCTGATGAGCCTCTGGAGTCGTCCATTAGATGGATGTGCAGCGAGATGTGCTGGAGGATCTGGTGGAGATCCATGAGGGTCTGTGTGTCATGGTCTCCGTTGTGGAGGAGTCTATGCAGAGCATTAGCACTGTGTTGACCCTCATGGCCTAGTGCACTGCCTCCTTCATTGAGAGAGTGGCAACTGTCATGGAGAGGCAGCTTCAGGGACAGAATCAGGGGGTCCTGGGTTGCACTCAGACCTGCAAACCCTCACACAGGCATTGAGCTCAGGTGGTTGGTGCCAGTGTGGGAGATGGATGAGGCACCCGGTATCCCAGCTAGATGCCAGTCCATCAGTGGTGAGCAGGGAGGCCCAGGGCGACCTCATGTTGATGCATGAGCTGCCTGTCATCTTTCTGGCTCCTCTCAGGGCGCTCTTGAAGATGGCAGCAGCTTCTCCGCCCCTCTGCCAGTGACTGTGCCATTTGATGAAGCTGCAGCAACTGGGGAGATACCAGCCACGGCACTGGCTGCTCACTCCCATATTAGGCCAGCACAGGCTCCACTGGCCAGAGGATGACTGCCAAGTTCATCAAGGCCAACAGCACAGCAGAGTTAGCAGGCTGCCTCTAATGCCAGTACCAGCGAGGTGGGGGGACACCAGGATGTATCACTTGCAAACTTAAGTTAAAGGCACCATGAGCACAAGAGGGAAAGGTCACAGGTGATTTTATGTTCAGTTATGTTTAATTTATCAACACTGGTCTGGGAATGAAGACCAGAGAAGTTTATGTAAATAGTTTGGAGGGTACTGAGTGTTCTTTGTATTCAAATGAAAGGATCCTTTTAGACATCCGGGTTGGAGGAGGCAGCCCTGGCATGCAGTTAAAGCTGATCTTTTGTAGCCTAGCTGAAGAAGCGTTGGATCAAGGCATCTCTGGTGTCCCTGCTTCCCTGGAGGTTACAGAGGTCTGGATCCATGCACTTAGTGTTCTCCTCACCGTGCTCCTCTTCTGGCTCACTACTGGACTCACCATCTGTGGCCTGTGGAGCTGTGTCAAGATCCTCTTCCTCCAGCAGGTATCCTCTTGCCAGTGCCAAATTGTGGAGAGTTCAGCATGCAATGATGATCAGTAACACCTGCTCTGGCGGGTATTGTAGTGCACCCCCTGAATGGTCCAGGATTTGGAAGCACATCTTGAGAAGACCTATGGTTCTCTCCACCATTGCCCTTGTGGAGCCATGACTCGTATTGTAACGCTTCTCTGCTTCTGTTCTTGGGTGGCGGTGAGGCATCATGAGCCACCTCTTCAGTAGCCCTTGTCACCCAGCAGCCATCCATCCAGTCGGGCTGAAGCACTGAAGAGCCTCAGTACTGGGAGTCTCCCAGGATGTAAGTGTCATGGGAGCTGCCTGGGTACCTTGCACACAATTGCAGAATCTGCATCCTGTGGTCACACACTATCTGCACGTTCATGGAGTAGAATCCCTTCCTGTTGACGAAGGCACTGGGCTCACCCACTGGTACCTTGATGGGCACATGTGTGCAGTTGATGGCACCCTGGATGCGGGGGAACCCAGCAATCGCTGCAAAGCCTCTGGCTCGCTCTGCCTGGCTGGCCTTGTTTGTACTGTAAAGAATAAAGATCAGTACCTACATGAACAGGGATTCTGTCACCAGCTTGACACAACTGTGGACAGCTGATTGGGAGACTCCACGCAGATCCCCCACTGACCCCTGGCAATAACTGGAGGCATAAAAGTTGAGAGCCAGAGTGACCTTCAGAGCCACTGGCATGGGGTGTCCACCCACACAGTTGGAGCTGATCTCAGGCCCAATCATCTGACAAACAGAGGTCATGGTCTCCCTTGAGAGATGGAGACTCCTATGGCATTGCATCTCAGACATATTGAGGAAGCTGCATCGCTGCCTGTAAACCCTGGCAACAGGATAGTGGCGTCTTCTGAGCACCCTTCCACCTTGGACTTCCTGCTGGCCCTGCACCCCTTGTGCCAGTGTCTCTTCTCTCACAGGCCCCTCCTCTAGAAGCTGTATTGGGACACCTGGCCTGCTCTCCCTTCTGCACCTCCTCAGAGGAGGTGCCACTAGCGGAGACCACAATCCCCATTACCAGGGTAATGGAAGGCTGTCTGATACCTGGAAGGGTCCACACAGTCTGAATTATCCGGGGGCCTTCCAAGTACCAAGGAGTCCTGAAATGAAGCCTGGAATTGGAAAGAATGAAGTCTCAGACAGAGATGAAGCTGCCAAGTGCCAAAGGATCACCAGCAGCAAACTATGTACCAAACTCCTCACTGCTCACACTGACAATGCTGCTGACCCTTTTTATCCTGCCTGTGGATGAGGTTTTTGAAAATGTTGGTGGCCGCCTGCCCATTTTGCCTGTGCGATGATTGCAAAATCGCATGGGCAATAAAAAATCACTGTCAATTGGACTGTTAATGGCCTTAAATGACCTATTAATTGCCTTAAGTGACCTATTAATTAATGGTGGATGCGGCTCTGGCACCCACATGCCTGCTGAGCGAAATATCGTGAGAGTGTCTGATGACATCGGGATGCTCGCCCGACACCATCCCACGCTATTTTACGCCCGATCGGGTGGGAGAGGGCCCAACTGGAGGACTTAAAATTCTGCCCATAGTCTTTGGATAATTAAAGAAATATTTGCATTTTTATAGAGCCTTTCATGATCTTAGAACATCTCATATCAATTTACAGACAATCAAGTACTTTTGGAAGTGTAATCACTATTGTAATGCAGTAAATGAAGCAACCAGCTAGAGCACAGCAAGACTTCACAAACAATAACGTGATAATAATTGATTTTAGTGATGTTGGTTGAAAATATTGGCCAGGGAAAATTCGCCTGCTCTTCTTCAAAATAGTGCCATACCAATGTTCACAATGACCTGCGAGGTCCTTGGTTTAACGTCTCATCTGAAAGACGGCACCGTCAACAACATAGCTCTTCCTTGGTACTGCAATGGATCGTCACTTACTTTCCTATGTATCTTTGTATCATCAGCAAACTTGGCTACAATATAGTTGGTCCCTTCATCCAGGCCATTAATATAGATTGCAAATAATTGAGGCCCCAAGACAAATCCCTGTGGCACTCCACTATGGTGTCAGTTTGCCAAATTAAAAATGACCCATTTTTCCCTGACTCTGTTTTCTGTTAGTTAGCCAATCCTCTATCCATTAGCTGCAGCTCTTTAGCCTCAAAAATTGCCTCATAAAAGGCCTTATGGAAGACCATGAGATATTAAATTGATCCAGGAAATAAACCTAGAACGGTATTTTCAAAAAAGCATAGGCAACAAGAGAAGTAACCATAGGTTGATGGTTTAAAATGAGCAAGTTTAGGATAGATATCAGGATTAATCTCTTTTCAAAGGGTGTTCAAACAGCTGGAATGGGATGGCAGGAAGGGTAGTTGAGGCTATAATCTGGTACTAATTTAAGAAATGGCTCAATGTTGGTATTCTGAATTGGGCGAGCAAATGGATTTTTCCATCTTGGATCAAATGGGACCATGGATCTTCTGGTTGGAATCTCTATTCCTTTGAAAAAAAATTGAAGTAATTAAACTAATAGAAATACTCAAGTCAAATTATTTGATTTCGAAGAAGGAAAATGTCAAGAAGCAATTCATTTAAAGCTACCCCTCATAAACTGAGAAGGCAATTTAAGGAAGCCCTTCAGTAAGTAAAAAAGTAAGCTGAGATTTCCAAATCTCAAATATCATAACAGGCCATTTAATGCAACAGCTGCATAGAAGCCTTTTTAGTAGTTTCCCATATGATTCCTTCTGTAAAGCTATAATCCTCATTACCATTTACCCTTCCTCTTGAGAACAAAGGATATTTACATGTTAACACATTATATAAGAACACCTTAGCAGAGTATGCTGGAGCTGTAACCTGTAATCCTGTAAAAGGGTGGCCTGAGGACTGAATTCAACAGACCCAAGTGATGGGATAATGTAGTGACTGAAGTTAATTGCACTTTTATTTGTGTGGCTGGCTGTCAAAATGCATTGCCAGCTGATCAAAATCAATTATCCTGAATGTCAGAATGCATCATAAATGAAGATGGGAGATTTAATAAGCTTATCTTGCTCAAATAACAAGAGTGAGATTAAGTTCAGAGATAAAAACAAAAAAACTGCGGATGCTGGAAATCCAAAACAAAAACAGAATTACCTGGAAAAACTCAGCAGGTCTGGCAGCATCGGCGGAGAAGAAAAGAGTTGACGTTTCGAGTCCTCATGACCCTTCGACAGAGCTGTCGAAGGGTCATGAGGACTCGAAACGTCAACTCTTTTCTTCTCCGCCGATGCTGCCAGACCTGCTGAGTTTTTCCAGGTAATTCTGTTTTTGTGTGAGATTAAATTGTCCATTATCACTCATCCCATCCAATGCCTCAATCAATTATGTACATTCTAAAAGCTTGTCTCAGAGAGTTTTTTAGAAGTCAGATGTGTCTCAATGGTAGCACTCTTGCCTCTGAGACATTGGGTTTTTACTTCAAATTTAATTCAAGAGTTTTGAACACAAAATCTAGGCTGAGACAGCAGTGCAGTACTGAGGGATGCTGCACCACTGGAGGTGCTGCATTTCAGAGGCCCCATCTTCCCTCCCTCTCAGGTCACAAAGAAGAGCAGGCACGTTCTTTTCTTGTTTTTTGTCCTAGCTGACTCTCTTTATACTCTTTTGAGTAAATAAAAAGAAACAAATAAATTAACTAATTAACAACCTCTCAAAGAGGCACTCTAACAAAAAACAAAACTTTAAAAGAAACTTAAATTAAGTTAAGATAACGTTCCACAGGCTGACGATTCACTCCAGCCTCTGCTGCAGCCATTGGTTGTGGAAGGTCTCAAGTGTACTGGTGTTCTCAGCATGCTTCCTCTCCAGGGTCACCCGGGCCTGAATGTAGCTGTGGGAGAGTGGAAGAAAGTCAGTCCCACTGATCCCTCAAACACCTTTTGCCCAGACCTGTTAAAGGCTACCTTGGCCAGTCCCAGAAGCAGGCTAACAAGGAGGCAGGAGGCCCTCCACCTTGTTCATCCCGCTTTGCACCGGGTAGCCAAAGATCAGGAGTGTGGGATGGAAATGCAAACAAAACTTGAGCCGCAGCCCTTCAAATAGTGGAATAGAGGTTACAACTTTGGCAACCTATACATACGTGCAACACGGACTCCTTAATGCTGCAGAAAATAGAGGTGACCTGGGAGATTTCACATAAGGCTACTTAATAAGATAAGAGCCGATGGTGTTGGGGGTAGTATATTAGCATGGATAAGGATTGACTAACTAGTAGAAGAGTTGGGATAAGGGGGGGATTTTTAGGACGGCAACCTGTAACTAGTGGAATGCCACAAGGATCATTGCTGGGGCTTCAATTATTTATAATATATATTAATGACTGAGTTGAGGGAAGTGAATGTACTATCACCAAGTTTGCAGATGACACAAAAATAGGAGGGAAGGCAAGTGGTGAGGATGACACAAGGAGTCTACAGAGGGGTATGGACAGGTTAGATGAGTGGGCAAAAAAGTGGCAGATGGAATATAATGTGGGAAAATGTGAGGTTATGCACTTTGGCAGGAAGAATAGAAGAGCTGAATATTATTTAAATAGAGAAAGACTGCAGAAGGCTGCAGCACAGAGGGATTTGGGAGTCATTGTGCATGAATCCCAAAAAAGCTAACATACAAGTTCAACAGGTAATAGGGAAGGCAAATGGAATGTTGGCCTTTTTTTCAAAGGGAATGGAATATAAAAATAGGGAAGTCTTGCTAAAACTATACAAGGCACTTATCTAAGGAAAGAAATACTGTCATTGGAGGCAGTCCAGAGAAGGTTCAGTAGGTTGCTTCTGGGTATGGAGGGATTTTCTTATGAGGAGAGGCTGAGCAGGGCCTGTACTCATTAGAGTTCAGAAGAATGAGAGGCAACATTATAGAAACATATAAAATTCTTAGGGGGGTTGACAGGATAGATGCTGAGAGGTTGTTTCCCTTTCTGGGAGAGTCTAGGACCAGAGGGCATAATCTCAGAGTAAGGGGTCACCCATTTAAAACAGAGATGAGGAGGAATTTCTTCTCTCAGAGGGTAGTTAATCTGTGGAATTCTTTACTGCAGAGGACTGTAGAAGTTGGGTCATTAAGTATATTCAAGGTGGAGATAGACAGATTTTTAAAAAGTAAGGGAACCAAAGGTTACGGGGAAAAGGCAGGAAAGTGGAAATGAGGATTATCAGATCAGCCATGATCTCATTGATTGGCAGGGTAGAATGGCCTACTTCTGCCCTTTTGTCTTATGGTCTTGTGAGTCCGTGATCCACCTTAATCTTCCAATGCTCAGGGCAGCAGGCATATTCTTAGTGCTCTGGCTAAGTATTTCCCATCAACTAGTAATACATAAACAAATTATTTGATCTTTATGAGATTCTTGTTCATGGGAGCTTACTATGCACAAATTGGCTGCCACAATTCTTACATTGTAAAAGTGACTATACTTCAAAAATTATTTTACTGTTTGTAAAATGTTTTTGGACATCCTGAGGTTGTGAAAAGGCATAGTATAAATGCAAGTATTTTTTTATTCTGAAAGAATTACAGAGTATTTATCCAAGTTAATTTTTGATGAACTCACAGGTTGATTTGGAGTTCTCCATTAGCTTCCTAATGACCCTGAGTTGGTCGGAGCTCATGTTAAATGCCCTTTCTCCTGCTCAACTTCCCACTTCCAGTAGCTTGTCCTGCTCATGCTCCAGTCATGCTGCAGACCAAGGGGGATGAAAATCCTGTACCAAGCTCTGGAAGCAAGCAGTCTGTGCAGAAACTTTGAAGTAAGGACCTTCAGCACTTTCTGTTGACTTCAGAAACTTTAAAGAACTCTAAAAACCACCAACTACTTCGACAATTCCAGCCAGAGTCAGTAGAAATTAATCAGCTACTAACTTGAAAGCAGTTCATGATCCCTTTAAATGGTGCTAGTGGGGGGTGGGAGTTGCGGGGAAGGGTAGGGGGTGGTGTTCCTTCCTGCTGTTGAATGTATGTTCAACTGTGGGTGCTTAAGAAAGGCACTAGCTGAAGAGCTTAGCTCCAACACGTTAGCTCCATGTCAGCAGCACATGCTGATTGACAGTACATTCTGCCTACTCTGCAAACAGTTCCTGTATGTGCACTAATGCCTTCACCAAAATGACTTTTGGTGATGTTTGCTCTTTGATGCTGTGTAGCATAGTGGACACACATTCCATAACATCCATGTTGTAGAACACCTAGATACCATTACACCATCAGAAGCATTTGCCATGATTCAGATCATCTGTCTTCAGAAAGTTGGTGAACACTTGCTATTGGCAAAAATAGGCACTGGGGCAAGTGCCAACATATTGCCTCTGAGAATTCCACAAGCAATATACCCACAGAAATGGAAGGCCTTGACAAAACCCACTACTGTGAATCTTGCAGCAAGTTGGATGTATAAGATCCATTATGCTAGAATGTAAATACAACCAGTTACCCTAGATGCCACATATATCCTATGCAGTAGAAATCAAAGGCTCAGAGATTGCAGGTCTAGCAACATGTTGAGATCTCACATCAGTAACCATCCATGGCATCAGCCAGATGCCTCAAGGCAGATCGGTATCAGAGCATACACCCATCACTGCAGTTAGTGATCTGACATCACAATATCCCGAATATTTTGATAGAATCAATACTTTTCAATGAAATGCAATGTTACACTTGAAAGAGGATGCCATACCATTGATCCATCAGGCAAGTGCAGCAAAGGTGTTTTGCCCATTGACATGACAAAATTTGCACAACAGAGGTGACAGCAACTATAGGAGGAGATAGCCTATTGGCCAGGTATGAACAATGATATTCTAGTCACAGTTAGGAAATATGAGGCATGTCAGGAAAATATGTCAAATCAGCACAAGTAACCACTTTTAAAGTTCCGACTGATTCTTGAGCTGTCACTGCTTATTTTTCCAAGTATCCTGTTACATAAGAACATAAGAAATGGGAGCAAAACTAGGCCATTCAGCCCTTCAAGCCTGCCCCACCATTCAATAAAATCATGAATGATCTGCCCCAGGCCTCAACTCCTCTTTCATGCCAGCTCCTCATAGCCCTCAACTCCCCGATATTTCAAAAATCTATCTGCCTTCTCTTTAAATACTTTCAGTGATCTAGCCTCCACAACTATCTGAGGTAGAGAATTGTAGACATTCACTACCCTCTGAGAGAAGAAATTCCTTTGCATCTCAGTTTTAAATGAGTGTGACATTATCTGTCGGATTGCATGATATGTCAAGCACAACTATAGCATACGTGCTATTTTCAGTTTGTTTGGGGCACCCAGAGAGATAATCTCAGATTGTGGTTATCAATTTATTGGTAAGCCTTTCAGGGACATGTGTGATGTGAGGAATAGATCCCAGTACTTTTTGGCTGCACTACAACAAATTTAATGGCATGGCTGAAAGAAAAATTTGTACAGTGAAATTATTAACTCTAAAGTGCAGACAGACCACACATTACAATAGCACACCTTAGGGGAACATCTCTAGGTGCACCCATTCCGTCTCTGGCAGAACTCATGTTCGGCAGGCCAATGCACATGACTTTACCTAGTTTTCATCAATCACCCTTTCAGAAGCCAGAGAAGAACTTTTGAAACAAAACAGGGGAGGATGAAAGATGTGCATGACAAGAATACAGGCAGTGAGTTGCCAAGTTTAAAGTTAGGATAACCGATCCAAATTCAGCATCTAACGGAAGGCATGTGGCAAACAGCCCAAAGTGACAAGAATTGTCCAGTGCCGAGGTCATTGCACCCAATGGTGAGACAGAACAGAGGACAAATCAGTGAAGTGCCAAATCCTCATTCACGTAACTCCAGGGGTGCATGATAAGCTTTCAGTAGTCATAAAGTAGCTGAATATTAAAGGAGTGGAATCCCTTCTGGTTCATGAAGATCCCTGGCTGACCTGAGGGTGTCTTGATTGTCACATGTGTACAACCACCTCCTGGATGCTTAATCCAGCCAATTTTGAGAAGCCAACAGCTTTATTGTTTTGACGGGCCACATCTATGACAAAGTTCACATAATTGGCTGCTTTGGCAAGGCATTGGTGACCTGAGAAATGCACTTATGGTCTGCAGATTGTGAGATCTTGGAGATGTCACCAGCAGATCCCTGGAAGGGGCCAGAGACCAAGAAATTCAGGGCTGCAGTGACCATCACGGCTGGTGGCAATGTGTGCCCACCTGGTCCTCTTGAAGGGAGGTCTTGTAGCAGGAGACTACAGGAGGCATTGTGTTTCTGTCATGTTGAGGAGGTTCTCCTTCTGTCTGTATGCCCTGTGCTGGGAGTATTGTTTTCTTTGAGCTGGAGCTCTCTGTCTATCCTCTGTTCTGTAGAGCAGCATGTAGATAAGGGCAAAACAGTTGCTGCAGCTACTCCTGCTGCTGCTCCTCAGAGGTTCAGGCTGCTGCTGCATAAATTACTTGCAAGGCACAGTGAAGGCTGACAGCAAGATGGCTGAGATGGAGATGAATATATTCCAAGGCACTTGAAAGTAACTTCAAAAAGTTGAAGCTGACTCTCAAAGTAGTGATTTCAGGCCATCAGAATAAGCCTTTCACTTTGGCTGGCCACAAACTTAG
This sequence comes from Carcharodon carcharias, assembly GCF_017639515.1. Taxonomy (NCBI): domain Eukaryota; kingdom Metazoa; phylum Chordata; class Chondrichthyes; order Lamniformes; family Lamnidae; genus Carcharodon; species Carcharodon carcharias. Next base: position 70,326,730 of record NC_054470.1, read on the forward strand.
TCATTTCAGTCTTTAATATCTTCCCAGCATGTCAATTCCCTGTTAGACACTCACCTCAGTGACCCTGAGGAGATGCAAAGAGTCTGGAGAATGCATATGCTGGTTTTTTTGAACCAGAATGCAGGGTTGAAGTCAAAGTTAAATATATGTTTGAATATTGTAATTATTCACCTGACACTTGCTCAGGGGTTCCCCATTTGTCTGCAAACCCACCTGGGCCATACCCAGGAATGGATGGGATCCTGCCAGGTTCCTAATCCAATGCCACATTTCAGGAATTTAATCCCACATTCGCTGTTGTGCCCACCTCCCCTTGGCAGTTGAAATTCTGTCCATTGTGTTCAATTCTGGACATCACACTTGGGAAGGATGTAAAGCCTTGGAAAAGATGCAGAGAAGTTTTAATGGTATAGTACCAGGTATGAGTCACATTTATGTGGAAAGTACAGATTATATCCCAAAATGGAATGGCTACACTTCAAATTCACTTTATTGGTTGAGAAGCACTTTAAGACTTTAAGGTATAGAAGGATTTGGGTGAATCAGGAAAAGTTAGTATGCAGGTACAGCAAGTGATTCGGAAGGCAAATGGAATGTTATTGTTATTGCAAAGGGAATGGAATATAAAAGTAGGGATGTTTTGCGACAGTTGTATATGGTGGTAGCTCCGACCCCACGCCTCGCCCTGTTACTGTGAGTACATCATATTTTTTTTTAAAAGACTACTCACCAGTCATGCCACTCTTTGGCAGAATCGATCCATATGATCTGACTATGGAAGACTGGAGCCAGTATGTAGAGCAACTCAGATTTTATTTTGTAGCGAATGAAATTACCGCAGAGGGAAAGCAGAAAGACATCCCTTTGAGTGTATGTGGCAGTAAGACGTACAATCTCATTTGCAACCTGGAGGCCCCAAACGTGTCCAGTTCTAAGCCCTATAATGAACTAGGACCTTGCGAGAAAACACTTCCAGCCGAAGCCATCCGTAATAATGCAACAGTTTAAACTTAATTCCAGAGTTAAGGCCCCTGGAAAATCAATCACAACCTATGTAATGAACCTTAAGCAGTTAGCAGCACACTGTGACGTCGGGATCACATTAAATGAAATGCTGCGGGTCCAATTAGTTTGTGGAGTTAGGGACTACACCATACAGTTTACTTGCAGAGGTTCACATTGACTATAAATGTGCCCTAGAAATCTCCCTCATCATGGAGAGCGCTGCGAGAGACTCACAGGCTTTGCAACACATACAACATGGTGCCATGTTCTTCATGTGGGACAGGAGCCTACCACTGGCCATGGCATGAAAACCAGACCCATTGAAGAAAGATGTAATGTCCAATGTGAGAAACATGAAAAAGCCGAGTAGAAACGCTTCAGCAGCAACTTCAAGATGAAGTTGTTATAGATGCGGAGGTGACCACGGAGCGGACACCAGTAAATTCAAGGAGGCAGAATGTCATTACAGCCATAAGAAAGGTCACATGGTGAGGCAATGCTGGGTAAAGATGAAGCAGCCTGCAAAACAGCAAATCAATGTGATCAAAATTCAGAGACTTTATCTTAAAAGGATGGACAAGCTTGCCTGCATCTGAAGATTCCATGTCAGACAGATGGAATTGAGCTACCAAGGCTGGGTTTTTTGTGAAGGTTGAGAGTGGTGGTCCCACCACAAGGCAGACAGCAGCTCTTGACGGAACTCCGTAGTGCCCATCCAGGCATATCAAAATGAAAATATTTGCACAAAGCTATTTATGGTCAGGCATTGATGGAGATACTGAAAATTTGGTCAAGTACTGTCTCCATTGTCAGCAACAACAGAAGTTGCCTGTTCCAGCTCCCCTGCATCCGTGGGAGTGGCCTGGTCGACCCTGGGTTCGATTACATATCGATTACGTCAGACCATTCTTGGGTACCATGTTCTTGTTAATTGTGGATGCACATTCCAAATGGATGGATGTATATGAAGTCAAGTCACCAATATCAAATGCAACTATTGAGAAGCTACGTCACAGTGTCAGCATACATAGCCAATCTGAAATTGTTGTTTCAGATAATGTCACCACTTTTACCAGCACAGAGTTACAGAAATTTATGGATCTGAATGGAATCAGACATATTATAACAGCCCCTTACCATCCCTGATTGAATGGCCTAGCCAAGAAGGCAGACAAATTTTTAAGTCAGGTATGAAAAAGCTGTTGGAAAGCACTCTGGAATCTTGACTTTTCCACTTCCTTTTCAGTTATTGTACAACACCACATTCGACTACGGGATCAACACCATCTGAATTTTTGATGAAACACCACCTACATACACAGTTATAGGTGTTTCCAAACTTAGAGGGTAAGTTAGAGCATAATCAGAGTAATCAAAAAATGGGCCATGATATACACAGCAAAGCTCGCAAAATCATTGAAGGTGACACAGTATTCATGCAAAATTTCAGCAGTAAACCTTGTTGGGCTCCTGGAACCATTGTCTCAGGGGCTGGTCCATTATCTTTCCAAGTACAAGTGGGAGATAAAATCATCCATAAGCACATAGATCATATTTGTGCCAGAAAGACATTCTGACAACCAATTATTCTGCCTGTGATTAATGTCGAACCATCAACTCCAGAGGTGACTGATTGTCCTAGAATAGACATGCTCGATATCTTGGTAGAGTTGCCAAACTCTGAAGTGCCACGTTCCGATGATGTGTCTCATGCTGCAGTTCCAGATCCTGTCGATCCTGTTGAGGAACCTCAAGTGTTAAAGCTATGTCACTCTAGCTGTATAAGGAGAACACCTTAGAGATTTGACCTTTAATCACCTGAAATTGTATATATGTATATTTGGTTGGATGTTCAAATGTTTCCCTGTTAATAGAAACTTTAAAAAACTAAAAGAGGGGTAAATGTGGTAACTGAGGGTATAGCCCCTCTTGCTGTCTATCAGGGGTCACGTGATGTTCTGTTAAGGCTCTGGCCAGTGAGCCCTAAGCGCGGACAAACCGAGGGGGGGGGTGGTGGAGGGGGCTTGCTATCGAGAGTCCTGATTGAACGTGTTGCACCTGAAAAACTTTCTTTAATGAAGTTTAGCTCTTGTTGAAACCTGTCTGCTCCATTGAGTCTTTATAGGCTGAATGCTCTTGCTCATAATTCATATGTTGATCAGAAATAACCTGAGATAATGAAAGGCTTCACATAACTGCAAGTTTTTTTTTTCTAACTAACTAAATATGGATCTTTGGAAAACATAGTAAAAGTATGTTTGACATAAAAACAGAATATGCTGGAAATACTCAGTCACAGAAAAAAAACAGAGTTAACATTTCAGGTTGATGACCTTTCATCAGAACTGAGCTGACAATCTGAGGAAAATTGCAGGACAAATCCAACCCACTCCAGGAGTCCACTTTCAATCATCTGCAAAGTGATGGAAGTGGTCATCGACAGTGCTATCAGTGCTTGCTCAGCAATAACCTGCTCACCGACACTCAGTTTGGTTTTACCAGTGCCACTCAGCTCCTGACCTCATTACAACCTTGGTCCAAACATGGACAAAAAAGCTGAACTCAAGGGATGAGAAGAGAGTGACTGCCCTTGACATCAAGGCAGCATTTGACCAAGTGTGGCATCAAGGAGCCTTAGCAAAACTGGACTCAATGGGAATCAAAGGGAAGACTCTCCACTGGTTGGAGACATATCTAGAACAAATGAAGATGATTGTGATTGTTGGAGGTCTATCATCTTAGTCCTGGGACATTGCTGCAGGAGTTCCTCAGGATAGTGTCCAAGGGCCAACCACCTTCAGTTGCTTCATCAATGACCTTTCTTCCATCATAAGGTCAGGAGTGGGGATGTTCACTGATGATTGCACAGTGTTCAGCACTATTTGTGATTCCTCAGATTCTGAGCAGTCCTTGTCCATATGCAGCAAGAGTCTGACAACATTCTGGCTTGGGCTGATAAGTGCAAGTAACATTCACCTCCAGGCATGTGCCAGGCAATGACCATCTATAACAAGAGAGAATCTAACCATCTCCCTTTGACATTCAATGGCATTAGCATCACTGAATTCTCCATTATCAACATCCTGGGGGGTTATCATTGACCAGAAACTCTACTGGTCCAGCCATATAAATACATTGGCTACAAGAGCAAGTCAGAGGCTGGAAATCCTGTGGCAAGTATCTCACCTCCTGACTCCCCTAACCCTGTCCACCACAAAAAGGCATGTTAGGCATATGATGGGATACTGTACCCTCTACTTGCCTGGATGAGTGCGGCTCCAACAACACTCAAGCTCAACACCATCCAGAACAAAGCAGCTCGCTTCAATGGCACCTCATCCACTACCTTAAACATTCAATTCCTGCACCACGCACAGTAGCAGCAGTGTGCCTCACCTACAAGATGCACTGCAGCAGCTCATCAAAGCTCCTTCAATAGCACATTCCAAACCCACAACCTCATAACCTAGAAGGACAAGGGGAGCAGATGCATGGAAACACCACCACCTGCAAGTTCCCTTCCAAGCCACACACAATCCTGACTTGGAAATATATCACCATTCCGTTACTATCGCTGGGTCAAAATCCAGGAACTCCCTTCCCAGCAGCATCACTCGTGTACCTATACCAAATGGACTGCAGCGGTTCAAGAAGATGGCTTACAATCACCTTCTCAAGGACAATTAGAGATGGGCAACAAATGCTGGCCATACCAGTGATGCTCACATCCCATGGGCTAATAAATAAAAACCAGGTAATTGACCTGAAATGTTGGGAATCTTGTGCCCTCCCATGTGGCGTGTTTGGTGGTGGTGGGGGGGGGCCCTTTTAAGCAGGTGGGAGGGTGGCAGGAGGGAGTCCCACCACCTTCCCATTTCCATCCCGATTAAGCCCGGGTGGGAAGGCCCATAGATGGCCTTTCCGCCTGCTGCCAATTGTGGCCCTTAAGTGGACAATGAATGTTTATTTAAGGACTTCATCCTGCTGCCGCTGGTATTAACCCAGGTGCAGATGGGAGATCACCATGTGGGGAACACAACAAGCAAATGCTGGTGTGTTCACTGGCAGGCTCCCAGGATGTCCCTCGTTCAAAGGCACTCAATACCTGATTGAGGGACCGGGCTTCGGAAAGGTGGGGGACTGGTGGGGGAGTCGGGGGGGGGGGGGTTATTTAAAGCCGTTGTTTGCCCTTGCTACTGAACTTCCTCTTCTACAACCTGCATCCTGTGACTCTTTTCCTGCCATCTATCACTTGTGCTTGGGTCCCTCCTTGAGCCTCGGCCTCAGGTGCAGCGCAGCTGAGTTCAGAAGAGCCAATCAGAGGCTGTCAGCTCTTAGGCAGCACTTCCAACCTTGGGCCCTTGATCCTGGGGGCAAGGCTCCTGACTAGCCTGTTAAGTGCCTGAGTGGCACAAGATGCAGCGGGCCATCCCAAAAAGCGGTGCATGTTGGTCTCGACGCTTCTCCAGCCAACGGCCAAGGCCCCCATCACCCACATAAGATTTTGCCTGTTAACTCTGTTTCTCTCCACAGACCTGCTAAGTATTCCAGAATTTTCGGTTTTTATTTCAGATTTCCCACATCTGCAGTATTTTACTTTTGTAAAGTCACATTTGATTCATTCCCAAAAGTGATATATTCAGAAACTGCCCATAAATTATATAACAAAAACACATCACAAAGCAAAGCCCAAAATAAAATACAAAATAATTCCATCTGCACAAAAATACAAATAATAGAACAAGGACTGCAGTGTCTTCGGCAACTAACACACAAAGCAACAGGTGAAATAAAAAGATAAATGACTAATTAGGTCAGTCTTTCTAGAGTGCAACATTTTATATTGTCCTTTGGATTAGCTTATTTGGTATGATGTGAGCACAAGGGAGTACTTAAAAGAAATAATGAAAGGACTGAAGGGGTGCTACACTATCAAGGCTGCCATACTTCAGTTGAGGACTGAATCCGAGGCTCCATGTGCCCTCTCAGCAGTACATAAAATAACCTATGACACCGGTCAAAGGAGAGCAGAAAAGCTCTTCTCAGTGACCTGGCCAATATTTATCTCTCAACTAACATCAGTTAGAGAAAAGAATCTGATCATTACCTCATTGCTGTTTGAAGACCTTAATGTGCCCAAATTAGCTTCTGTACTTCCAACGTCAGAACAGTAACTACATTTCAAAAATAATTCTTTGGCTGTAAAGTGCTTTGAGATGGCCTGATGTCCTGAAAGGTACTATAAAACCAAGTTCTTTCTTAAAGGATGCTGATTGTATTCAATTATTTTCAACTGTGACAAGAGATTTCTTACTTGAAGGCTCATGGCTTCTAATCCCTGTGTGGGTTGTATCCGGGAGGTACACCAGAAGATGTGCTGGGGGACACCCCCGCCCCATGCCTGCCCTGCCAGAAGTCCACACACAAGGAATGCGTAGCAATTGCCTGGGAGTTCAAACTTCCGGTGGGCAATTAGCCTGCCCTGGGAACCATCCAAACCGTTGACTTAAATTGGAGATTTCGATGGTTCCAACTTTCTTAGCAGAATAGTTACCCAGGAAAGGTTAGAAGATTTAAAACCACTTCTGACTCCTGGGTAACTATAGTCCTGATCATACCCACTGAATTGCACCCCCCCCAACCCCCACCCCAGCCCCCCCAACTATGCCTCCACCCCACCAACTTCACTCCTGAACCTTGACTACACCTCACCCTCGACTACCCCCGTCCTGACAACCCTCTCAAGCTCCAAAAACACTCACCTCTTCACTATCCTCCTGAACCCCTGACTACCCCCAACCCCTTACTGACCACCTGCTCCTCCCACCCCCACCACTGACCACCTGACAGCCTCCACTGACCACCCGACTCCCCCGACCACCCAACCGCCCGAACGTATCATACCCCCCCCCACTGACCGCATGACACCCCTCCACTGCCCACCCAGCCCCCCTATGACCACTGAACACCCATAACCTATCCTACTCACCATCCCATCCCACTGACCACCCGACCCATCCTACCCACTTACCTTACACACTTTCCTTCTCCCTGGTACCTCAAAGTGGCTGGGACCTTTAAGCTTACCCACTTTTACTTCCTCTTTTGCTGTAAAAAGGGGATGTATCTTCCTTTCATCCAATGCTGCTGCACAAGACTGAACATCTTGGGAACCCACTGCACTGCACCGTTCTCACCTGGCCCAAATAGAAAGGTTGGGTGAGGAAGGTACAGCTCCCAACAAAGATAGGAAGAAAGGAGCAGAATGATGATCAGACTGTAATTGCCACTTCTTGGAAGTTCTAGCCTAGACAATTAAGCTTGAACAAAATTACAATACATTCCTTTTGGCCTGTATGAAAGAACATAAGGGAATTGCACTGAGTGTGGATTGCTTTCCACAGGGAATAGGTGAAGCAGAGTCATTGCACCTTTTAAGAGAAAATTTGATTAATATTTGAAGAAAATGCAGGACTTTGGGGAGAGTGCAATGCAGTGTGAGTAGTTTTGGATTCTGCCAGTAAAGACCAGGCATGGATATGATGGGTGAAAAAACTTCAAGTATGTAAGCTTTTATGTTTCTATGAAAACATGCAGCACGCAGTGCTACTCAAACTGAGTTACATTTGCTAACCTGATGTTAAGAAAAACAATAACAAAACACATTGGGTGGAATCGTCCCAGATTTGCACGAAGTGTGGTAGCGGGTGGGTAAAACAACATTTTACCCGCCGTGCACTATGGCGGGTTTTCACAATGTATCATCCCAAACCCATTGCATTATTTATGCATTCCTGGGAAACACAGTTTCCATGGCGGGTTGGCTCTCATTTACGCGCCACGCCTTGTCCTCACCGCTTCATCACATCGGGTACCATATTTAAAATCCAGCTGCACGCACACATCTCAGTGCTTCCAGCCCAAGAGCACTGCAGGGAAGATGTACATTAAAGGCAAAACGACTGCAGCCCCCAGGGTTTACACATCATTGGAATGCCGTTTAGACATCATGGAGACCTGCCATGATGTCCTCTACTCCTGCTCTGGCCACAGGATGGGCAGCGGCTTCACACATCCAGCATGGCTGGCAGTGGTGATCAGTGCCAATGCTGCACAGGAGAGGTTGGCCATCCAATGCAGATAGAGGATGAATGATCTCATCCGTGCAGCCTGTAAATGGCAACCATCTCATCACTCTAAACTCACACACTCAAACCCATGACACATTCACTGGCATCTCACTCACTGCCAGCTCAAGAGACTTCACCACCCATTCTCACAAACATACCCTCACATGTCCAACTGACCTCATCTCCTCTGGAGGCTGCCTCCTCAGCCCTCACCATCTTGACGCCACTTGCACAGATCAACATGTGCCCCCGCTCACAATATGGGATACACCCCTTCCTCTGTACAGGTCTCGCCCTGCAGCCTCTTCCCATGCTGAAGGCCACTTCTCCCCCTTCCCCAAGTGAGCTTTTGCCCTGCAGCCATTGAAAAGCCACCCACGTATGGCTGATCTGGTAGGTAGAGACTTACCCATCAGCACCCCCTAAAAGTGATGTGGTGCTGTCTGTGAAGTTTGGCGCTGATGACTGTGAGTGCTGACCGAAGCAAGGTAGGCAAACAAACCTTGAAGTCCCGAATGAATTGCAGCCTGTCAAATGAACATCGCTTATGTGCTGTTTTGAAATACATCGGCGTGTTTTCCTGCCGATGTGGGCGGATGATACAGCGACGGGGGATGAGTCCAGTGGGCTGTTCTTATAATGATATGCTGATGTATTACAATGAAGTTCCCGATGTCCAGTGGGAAATGTGGCCCGCCATCGACAGGCTGAGTGGACAATCGCAAACTGGTTTCACGCTGTCATGTAAATGATCACGCCGTATTGTACACTCATGCCACCGAACATGCCCGACGCTGAACACGGAACATGGACACGGAAAATCCCGGTCATTATACTTAATTCATCTCTATCTATATGAGAATACAATTTGTAATGTTTCTATTATTCACTATAATGCCTAATCTATCAGAATGGACCAGATGGATTGAAGGAATCAAAGAAATTGAAAGCCATATATTCACATTAGGTGGCACAATAAACAGTATAGTTCAGAGCAGAGAGTTGGAAAATGACATTGCCAATGGACAAACCAAAATAAGAATGCAAAACAGTGAATCTACCAGGTCTGTGTCCTTAGCACAATCCCCTACAGAAGTGAGGCATGGACAACATATGCTAGGCAGGAGTAAAGGCTGGACAGCTTCCACCTTCACTGTCTCAGACATCCTCAGCATCTCTTTGCAGAACAAAGTCACCAACTCTGAGATGCGGGAGCATGCTTAGGAGCAGCATACACTCATTGCTAAGCCAACAATGCCTGTCTTGACTCAACCACATTCATTAGATGGATGATGACCATATACCCGAAAACCTTCTGTATGGTGAACTAGCCACTGGATCACAACCTCCTGGGCGTCCTCCGCTACAAGGACATCTGCATGCAAGACATGAAGATGGCGGATATTGACTCTGACAGCAGGGAGACAGTCATTGACGGCCTTTACCTATGGAGGCTGACCATTTGGAAGGGCATTGGAAGAGGTGAGCAGAAACTAAAAGCTCAGCTGATCGAGAAGAGGGCCCAGTGAAAATTGGTAGATCATGCACCTTCTCAGACTACTGCCTCCCTCTGCAGTAAATGCGACAGAGACTGTGCCAGATCAGTATAGGGCTCCTGAGCCACACCAGGCAATGCTTAACACAGAGTTGACTACAAGGGCACTAACCAACATTTTATGAGACAGAAGGCTGCCAACATGAACAAAATGGTCGGTGGCGGAGTTCAATGTGGAGGAGTGGACCTAAGAAAGATCAGAGAGTATTTTCTAAATATTGAGAAGCTAGGAATTAGGATATGTAGAGAAATCCAGATGTCCATTTACAGAAATCCCTAAAAACAAGTGGATAATGCAACGGAGCTAAGACCTCCCAGTACTTTTATCTATCCTCATGGCTAATTTATAACATTTTAACAACTGGACAAAGATTTAGATGACTGAAACTATGTCTGGCTGTGACTTTCAAACAAAAGGAACTTTCTGGCAGTATCAGAGAAGCTGACACCTCTTAATCTCTGAAGAGACACTAAAGATCCTGTGAGCTACAGAAACCAAATTCAAAGGGAATTATACGAAGGCCCTCTACATCTCATAAGCCAGATCTCACCAAGGGAGACTACTAGTCTGCTAGGACAAACAACCCTGCAACTTCCTTTCAAATTCTTAAAGGCTAAAACATTAACAATCTCAAGAACCCAAACAAAAGAATAAACATCATTTGTCAAAGCCAAACTGGAGAAGTGGGAGTTATGTGACATGACCCCCTAGCTGGAGGAATCTGTCATATTGACTTGTGGAGCTGCAAAGCAATCTGCCATTTTCCATCCAGCAAGCAGCAGCTCAGAACAACGGCTCAGTACAGGTGAATGCCTGCCCCCATCTACACTGTTTCTACTGGGACTTCTGAAATACTATACCATCGTCTACAAGCCGAATTCATTTCTATGTGCCTATCCCATCGTGGAAGTCATCTCTACTGGAAAAGTGAATTATCCAGCATCAGCCTCCAGCCTGATGACCTCTGTGAAGGAGCAGATCATTGGACTTTGTCTCTGGACTCTGGACTCAAGGTGAAACAATGATTCTTTATTCTGTGTCCTTTGTCATGTGACTCTTTCTTTCTCTATCCTGCCCTCTTTTATTGTGTGAGTGACAAGGGAGACTACGTTGCAACCCTCCTCTCGTGTTTGAGTGCGCGCTAATAAACTATCCGTCTGAGTTTACCATATCTCAAGTTTGCTGTGGGGTGATTAATAGAAATTGAATCACACCAGAATTGGGAAACACGCCACCCCTTAGAAAGGAGGAAATCAAAAATCAAAACACCTTTCTGTTTACAGACAGGTGGTGAAAGGAGAAATTGTTTAAGTTAAACCCCCTTTTGTCCATAACAATAGGCACAAAAATAATTTGAAATGCTAATGGAATCTAGGCCTTTATTTCAAGAGGGCTGGAATACAAAAGGGTGAAAGTTGTACAGTTGCAGTTATAAGACATCTGGTTGTAAGAGTTCTGTTATCCTTATTCCCCACACCCCCCCCCCACCACCCCCCACCCCCACACACATCGCCCTGACACTTGGCAAGGGTAAATCTATCCTTTTGAATTTATTGCTAGTTTGAAATCTCAACTAAAGAAATTCTAAATCATCAGAAGAGCTTAATCAGCAACGCTAGCTATTGAGATGGTCCTATGGTAAAATGTCCGTTTTTCACACAATAGATCATACATTGTAACAGATTTGTTATTCTCTAAGGATAACAGCTCTCATAAAATATATCGAATCCCACAATTAAGAATTCCAGAAGAGTTAGGGTCCATGAGCTTTACAGACTGAGATTACAATCTTTTTAATGGTGATCATATAATACTTTATTATAAGCTTCAACCTTGAATCATAGGAATGTTTTGAATGGTACAGTATGTAAATGCTAGATAAACTAATTCATCTAAATATAGTAACTGCAAACCTGAAATCCACTTAGAGAATGGAAGTAAGATATCCAAATAAGTAACAAACTAGTTTTATACCTACAGTCAGAAGTATGAAGGATAGTTTTTGCTGTCTTGTTTCAGCTATGAAGGAACCTTTCTTAAGGTCTAAACACAATGCTGACATCTGGTTGACTTGTTTACTTTGTAATACAAAGAAAATATGTTACATCTGAGCAACATGACTATTGTCTGTTTTACTATCAGACCTCTTTGTCCTGAGCAATTCAGAACAATTCAGAAGGAAAATTCAGTTTGGACCAGTATTCTTATTTCCCAGTTTTTGCTGATGTTCCATTTTAAGATGAACAAGATCAGTTTGGACCAGTATTCTTATTTACCTGTTTTTACTGTTTCTTTTTCCCTTCTGGGAACATGGAGCAGGTGCAATCTTATCAGCTTAAACAAGGCTTCCAGTCTGGTAAAGCTGTGCTTTCAAGGCTTCTGTCTCTCTGTGCCTGTGAAAATAATGCATATATATTTCTCACAGAGGAGAATTTTTAAGCTGCATTTATTTGAGTTATATTTTTAACCTTTTCATAGACTGAGACAAATCCTTAACCTGGTTATACCCCACTTAGAGCACTGCATTCAGTTCTAGACACAGCACCTGAGGAAGGATGAATTAACCTTGTAGATATTGCCACACAAATTTACCAGAGTAATAAGAGGCCTAAAAGGGTTCACAGAATCACAGAATTGTTACGGTGTAGAAGGAGGCCATTTGGCCCATCATGTCTGCACTGGCTGTCTGAGCATTTTCACTTAGTGCCGATCTCCTGCCTTTTCCTGTAACCCTGCACATTGCTTCTATTTAAATAATCATCCAATGCCTTCTTGAATGCCTCAATTGAACCTGCCTCCACCACACTTACAGGCAGTGCATTCCAAGCCCTAACTACTCACTATGTGAAAAAGTTTTCTCTCACCTCGCGTTTGCTTCATTTGCAAAACATTTTAAAACTGTGCCCCCTGATTCTCAATCTGTTTAATGAGCGGGAACAGTTTCTCCCTATCTACTCTGTCCAGACCCCTCATGATTTTGAAAGCTTCCATCAAGTCTCCTCTTAGCCGTCTCCTCTCCAAGGAAAACAGTACCAACTTCTCCAATCACTCCTCATAACTGAAGTGTCTCATCCCTGGAGCTATTCTCGTAAACCCCTTCTGCACTCTTTCCAATGCGTTCATATCCTTCCTATAGTGTGGCACCCAAAACTGTACATAATACTCCAGCTGAGATCTAACCAGTGCCCTATATAAGTTCGTCATAGCCTGCCTGCTCTTGTACATTATGCCCTATTAATGAAGCCTAGAGTACTGTATATTTTAGAAACAGCTCTGGTCTACTTGCCCTGCCACCTTTAATGACTTATGTACATATACACCCACATCTCTCTGCTCCTGCACACCCTTTAGAATAGTTTCCTTTATTTTATACCGTCTCTCCATGTTCTTTGTACCAAAGTGCATAACTTCACACTTCTCTACATTGAACTTCATTTGCCACCTATCTGCCCACTCCACCAATGTTTCAATGTCCTTTTGAAGTTCTACACTGTCCTTCTTACAGTTTACAATTCTCTCAATTTTCTTGTCATCCACAAACTTTGAAATTGTCCCCTGCACACCAAGATCTAGATCATTTATATGAATCAGGCAAAGCAAGGGACCCCTGGGGAACACCACTACAAACACTTTTCCAGCCTGAAAAATTCCTATTAACCATTACTCTCTGTTTCCTATCCCTGAGCCAATTTTATACCCAAGTTGCTACTATTCCATGACCTATAACTTTCCTCACAAATCTGTTGTGTGGCACTGTATCGAACACCTTTTGGAAGTCCATATACACCACATCAACAGCCTTGCCCTCATCAAATAACATACCAGAAATCTTGGGGAACACAGGTTTTAGTGAGAGGGAGGAACTGAAATAAATCAGTATTAGTAGCGAAATGGTGTTGGGGGAATTGATGGGATTGAAGATTGATAATCCCCAGGGCCTTAAGTACATCCCAGAGTACTTAAGGAAGTGGCTCTAGAAATAGTGGATGCATTGGTGGTCATCTTCTGAGATCCTATAGACTCTGGAATAGTTCCTACAGATTGAAGAGTAGCTAATGTAATCCTACTATTTAAAAAGGGAGGTAGAGAGAAAACAGGAAATTATAGACCAGTCAGCCTGACGTCAGTAGTGGGGAAAATTTTAGCGTCCATTATAAAAGATTTAATAGCTGAGCACATGGAAAACATTGGCAGAATCAGACAGAGTCAGCATGGATTTATGAAAGGGAAATTATGCTTGACAAATCTACTGGAATTTTTTGAGGATGTAACTAGTAGAGTTGATGAGGAGGAGCCAGTGGATGTGGTTTATTTGGACTTTCAGAGGGCTTTCGACAAAGTCCCACAGAAGAGATTGGCGTGTAAAATTAAAGTGCATGAGATTGGGGGTAGTGTATTGAGATGGGTAGAAAACTGGTTGGCAGACAGAAAACAAAGAGTAGGAATAAACGAGTCTTTTTCCAAATAGCAAGCATGACTAGTGGGGTATCCCGGGATTGGTGATGGGACCCCAGTTATTCACAATATATATGAATGATTTAGATCAGGGAACTAAGCGTAATATCTCCAAATTTGCAGATGACACAAAGCTGGGTGGGAGGGTGAGCTGTGAGGAGGATGCAGAGATGCTTCAGTGTAATTTGGACAAGCTAAGTGAGTGGGCAAATGCATGGCAGATGCAGTATAATGTGGTAGCAAAAACAGGAAGGCAGGTTATTATCTGAATGGCTATAAATTGAGAGAGGGGAATGTGCAATGAGACCTGGGTGTCCTTATACACCAGTCGCTGAAGGTAAGCATGCAGGTGCAGCAGGTGTTAAAGAAGGCAAACAGTATGTTGGCCTTCATAGCCAGAAGATTCGAGTACAGGAACAGGATGTCTTGCTGCAATTGTACAGGGCCTTGGTGAGACCACACCTGGAATATTGTGTGTGCAGTTTTGGTCTCCTTATCTGAGGAAGGATGTACTTGCTATAGAGGGAGTGCAGCGAAGGTTTACCAGACTGATTCCTGGGATGGCAGGACTGACATATGAGGAGAGATTGAGTCGGTTAGGATTATATTCGCTGGAGTTCAGAAGAATGAGGGGGGATCTCATAGAAACCTATAAAATTCTAACAGGGCTAGACAGCGTAGATGCAGGAAGGATGTTCCCGATGGTGGGGGACTCCAGAACCAGGAGTCACAATCTGAGGATACATGGTAGAATATTTAGGACAGAGATGAGGAGAAATTTCTTCACCCAGAAAGTGGTGAGCCTGTGGAATTCGTTACCACAGGAAGTAGTTGAGGCCAAAACATTGTATGTTTTCAAGAAGGAGTTAGGTATAGCACTTGGGGCGAAAGTGGTCAAAGGATATGGGGAGAAAGTGGGAGCAGGCTATTGAGTTGGATGATCAGCCATGATCATAATGAATGTTGTAGCAGACTCGGAGGGCTGAAAGCCAGTCAGGAAAAAGCGACTTGCCATACCCTCCCCTGCCGAATTCGCAGCTCCTCTTCCTTGATGTCCTATGGGCGATGCTTACAAGTGCTGCACAAGGTTGTGTGTGCTCACCTCCGAGTTCCCCCTGAAGTTCAGTTTGCCAGTGCTTTTAAAGGCAGTTGTGAATAATGCTGCTGTGAAGTCACGCTGACGTGGGTGGTATATTTGACATGGTGGGATGATTCCCGCGTGAGGGCACATGACTTTGGACAGTGGGAAATGCAGCACTTCTTTGGTGGACAATCGCAAAGTGTTTCACGATGGTGTGAAACTGAATTTTGGCTTTCTCACCACTTTGTCCACTCACGCCTGCCCTGATGCCTGCTGCCAGTGGGAGTGGACGATTCCGCCCACAGGCTCTGATATAGCATTTGCACATGTGCAGAAAGTGCTCCCCCTGGTGTTGTGGCTCAAATAAACACAGCCTTTAACAAAATGTTTATTTAATTATTGGTGAGCTTCCAGTTCCTGGAAAAATCTACACCTGAAATGTAAACCTGCCTTTCCCTCCACAGACGCTGTGAGACCTATTGCTTAGTTGCTCTATTTAGTTTTCATTTGCTTTCCTAAGCTTTTATTCTCTTTCTCCTCCCCACTTAATTTGGTTGTTTTCTAATTTTTCCTCAGCCATTGGATAGGACAATAGGCTGTTCCAAAATCTTTAACAGATCAAATTTTAATCATGTCCTTCCTCTCATCATTATCCAATTGGCAGCATTAATATTATGTTTACTCAGCGTACAACATTTCCAGAGCATTTAAATATCCTCATTAATCAGGCCAACAAGGTTTTCTTTTCATTCAGGATGTAAGTGTAGGTGGAGCAAGTATTTATAATAATGTAAATAAGATAAAAGCAAAATACTGCGGATGCTGGAAATCTGAAACAAAAACAAATATAGCTGGAAAAACCCAGCTTGCAGCTAGAAACCTTAGGACATGGTCAGAAAGGAAAATGAATTAGCACCATCTTCCTAACAAGCATTTGTACAATGTGCCAGATGGCAATCCAGTGTGGAAATCTGTACTTATAAGTTTGAGGCCATCAAGTGTGTCCATAGTGCTCAATTTGGCACTCTGCCTTCAGTATTGCTTTCAGTTCCAATCAACAAATCATCCTGGAAGTGATACAAGGAAGGTCTTGTGGCTGAGGTTCAATTTCAGAACATTGGGTTACAACGAAAAGTTAGTAAAGTTTGGTCAGTTCAACATTGAAATAACGTGCTTGAGAAAATTTTTATGGTATAAAAGATATTAAATGAAACAGGAAGGGTTAATCCTGAACACCTGGGTCATGAATATAAACTGAGAAAAAGCTGACTTGGAGCTGATATTAGGAAGTAATTCAAACAATGATTAATTCTTGGAAAGGGATTTTGGTAAAGTAATGGAGGCAAATCCTCTGGGATCATCCAAGAGAGTGTTCAATACTTTAATAGGGAAATAATGAATTTCAGTCACAGGCTGAATCTGTTAAGCTAAATGGCCTCCATCATCTATACTTTAATCAGCTGGTGCCAACAAACTTCTCTCCATCATACTCAGTGAAGCAGCTGTGTGTTTCTACATTCATTCCCAGAAAGTGCCAGAAAGGCTAGCACTTATAACCCACCCTTAATTGCTTTGCACTGAGTGGCTAGCTAGGCTAGGTCAGAGTGTAGTCCCAGACAGACCAGGCCAGGTGACAATAACAGGTTTCATTCCCTAAAGGGCATTAGTGAACCGTTTTATGTTTTTATGACAATCCGACAGCTTCATGGTCACTTTTACTGATACCAGCTTTCTAGTTCCAGATTTTCTCAATTGAATTCAAACTCGTGAACTGCCATGGTGAGATTTTAATGCTTGTTCTCTAGATTACTAGCGCAGTAACCATGGCCAGAATCCTGTGAAACTCCCGACATTGGGAAACATGATGGCTGAGGTCACTTAATTGTGCAGGAGGCCAAAAGTCAGCTTCCTGATGGTGGGATGAAACTACGGTGTTAATTTGGAGGCCAATTGACAGCAGATCAAATTTCCCAACAGCAAATGTCAGGAAACTATTTTTAGTGCATTTGCATGTTATACTCACTGATCAAAAGGCAATCTATAGCCAGAATTAAGGGCTGAGTCTTACACCAGTGGGGTTTTATGTTCCTACCAAAGTCAGTGGAGGCTAGAATGGCTCGCTGCATTTTATGGCCTGTCCCCACCATGACGGGGCTGTACAATTCCGGCCTAAGTGTATCTTTCCAATTGAGCAATTCGTGAATGGGAAACAATGCTTTCAGATTCACCATGGGTTAAATGTAGCGAATAGCAGGCGAGTTAGTGTTCCTGGTGGATTTGGGGTGAGTAGGAGCTGCTTTTCTTGTATTGTGAGCTTTGTTCAATTTGGAGAGAAGGCATTGGTAATTGAGATCAGATGGTGGCAGTCAAAGGGGGATGCAGCATGGCTGACCGAGCAAGAGATGGAGGGAGTTGACAGCCCGACAATGTCTTGTGGGGGGAAAATGGAGGAAGCTGGACTGTAGGGGAAAGATCAGGGAAGGTCAATGGTGAAGTCTTAAGAGTCAAGGGTTACAGAGGTCAAGGATGATAGAGGAAGGGTCAAAGATGATGGATGGCAGGATGAGGGTAATGTGGGTCAGTTCCAGTGTGCCGGGGTAAAGCTCAAGTATCAATCGTAGCTGGTCAAGAATGACGAGGATTGGGTAGAAGGACATGGAAAGCAGGGCAAGGTGATGGAGTGAGGGTCAAGGGTGACGGAAAGAAAGTCAAAGGTGATTGAACGAGAGTGCAGGGTGATGACTTTCAGTTCCAGGGTCACTGTGCGAGTGTCCGCCAACATGACTGCACCTACAAGAGGACTTCTCTGCAATGAACCTTGAGGATGGAGTTATCCACAGTGCAGTTGATGAAGACCAGGGTGTGGCTGATGCAAAGTACAGAGCTCCCCATTGGGTAGAAGTGCTCAGGACAAGAAGGGCACCTTAAGGATTGTGCTGACCAGGTCTTTGCCTGCCTTTTCTTCATAGTTCACCTCAGAAAGACATGATGGGGCAAGTACACCAGTGTTTCTGCTAGTCTGGTGCAGCTGCAGAGGAACTTGCAAAGGGTGGCCCAGGGACATGCACAGCAATGGCCAAAATACCATCAAGGGGCATCAGCAGAATGTCAGGCAGCTCAGAATTCTGGAAACCAGGAGCCAGTGAGATTCCAAGCATTGGCACATAATAGAATATACCTCAGGCAGTGTAACTACTTGTAAGTGTCAGAGAGTCAATGCTGGAGGTGGCTGAGGATGTCATGGGTTTCCATCACTCACCTATTTCGACTCCTTGAGCAAGACCTATGTCCTTTTGGATTGGGTGGCAATCCAATGCCAGTAGCTTTAAAAGTCACCGGGGCATTGAATTCTATGATAGCAGGTCATTCCAGGGCTCTATGGGGGGCATGTGTGACATCTCGCAGTCAGCTACTCACAAATACATTAGGAAGGTCACCAATATCCTGTTCACAGGAACCAATGAATTTGTACTATTCACCACAGACCCTGAGAATCAGGCCGCCAGAGCTGACAGAGGATTTAGCACCATCGCTGGATTTCCACAGGTACAGGGTGGAGCTGATTGCACTTGTGTGGCGCTGAGAGGTCCCTGGGAACAGACAGCAGCATTCATAAACTGAAAGGGCTTTCACTCTCTCAATATGTGGCTGGTCTGAGATCATTGCAAACGAGTCCTGGAGCTGTGTGCTTGCTTCCCAGGGCGCTCTCATGATTCCTATATGCTCACTCACTCTTAGATGCCACAATTATTGCTCCTCAAAAACACTTAGTGCCTTCTCGAGGAACTCAGTATCGGGAAATGCAGAGCCTGCTGAGAGCCAGCCCCCTGTCCTTGCTGCCGACACCCTCCACGACCCTACAACCTCTTCCTGCCATCACTCTTGTGTCCCTCCTCGATTTGAGGCCTTGGGTGGTTGTAGCACTAGCAGCAGCCACCACCTCCACAGTGGCACTGCTGTTTACAGAAGAGCTGCCACCTCTGATTGGCCGGCAACTCTCAGCGGGTGGGACACCCACCCCCTGAGGTCCTTGATCTCAGGGAAGGCCCCCTGCTGGCCTGTCAAGTGCCTGAATGGCACTAAGATGCAGTGGGCCTTCTCAAAAGGAGGCAAAGCAGGGGTTTCGCTGGCTCTCCAGTTGGCAGCGAAGACCCCCTTTGACTCCATAAGATCCACCCTTAGTTTATTCAATTATCTTGTAGTGTTCCCTGTTACAGGGAATAGGGTTATACAAAGGTATTATTAGATATGGTTGCCTTGTGTAGTTCATATATGCCTCATGCAGAGAAGAAATCAACAAAGCCAAAAATAAAAATATTGACCAGCAGAGCTAAAACAATCTGAAACATTTGTGAGTGGTAAGCAAGTTCCACATGATCAAATGTCTTGTGATTAAGCATCATGAATGTTGCTCTCTTCTTCCCCCTCCCCCACCCAAGCTATGGCATCAGTGATGGAATTCAGCCCACGCAGTAGTGCAGGACTGTGCTATGGAGAAGATGGCATCCATGACCTCATGGATGCATTTGTGGGTGGCGGATTGCAAAATCCCACAGACGTCACCTGTGGAGCCCTGAAAGGAGCCACTGGCATAGAAATTGAGCACCGCAGTCACTTTCACAGCCACTGGCAGTGGATGCCCTCCATGTTCCCTTGGCGCCAAGTCCTGCAGTAAGTGGCAGATGTGAGCCACCAGGTCCCTAGACATGAGCAGTCATCGGCGACACTGGTTCTCAGTCATCCACAGGAATGGCAGGCGGTGTCTATAGACCCTGGGTGTCACTAGGTGCTGACCAGCCAAGGCTCGCTGTCGCTCCTGGGCAGTGTGTGCGGGAGCCCATGCTGCCCCTTCTTCATGAGGTTGCTGCTCCTGCCTTTGTGCAGCCAAGAGTCTCAGTCGCTCTCTCCTCCATCTTTTACAGTCTCTGTAGGCCATCAGGCACACAGCTAGGTCACCAGGATCCATGATCCTGACATGGTCCTCCTGCAGCATGAAAGAGACAGAGACGTGGTTATCATGGTTGTACTTAGCACCTTTCCTGGCTCTGTATGACCGCCCCTTAATGCATCCTGGAGAGTGCTGGTCACCCCTCGGATGGCCAGAGATGAGTGCGCTGCATAGCTGCCCTGTCAACCTGTGACATGGGGGAGATAGCTCCTAACTGGGATGCTGAGATTGCAAGGGACTGGGAGCATCTCCAGCAGTGACTGCTACATGGCCAGCATTGTCAAGGAGATTGTACAACGTGTGCAGCCCAACTGCTCCACAGTCCAATAAAGCGGTGGCGGACTCGAAATCTGTGCCTGGGGGGGTGGGAGCACCGGGGAGTAAGGTGTGGAGTGCTCGGTGGCCCTTTGGTGCCTCTGCATTGCTTGCATGGGTGGGCAGGCTGACTCCAATCATATCACAGTTGCTGCGCCTGATCTGTCTCAGTTGCAGAGGCATGGTCTGTTTATACAGATGTCCCTAATGTGTGGCCACTTCCCTTGCTGATCCTGATCCCCACCACGATTGCCTGGGATGCAGTGCCAGGGCAGCACTTGACCACCCCCCCTCTCCCCACCTATAATGGTTGCCCCCGAAGCTTGCCAGCACTTGCCCCCGGACATCTCCCTCGCAAGCAATCGCCTTAGGGGCCAGGCATCAGTTTCCCCCGCACCGCCGTACTTCTGAGGCCTGTAAACAACGGGCGAGTTGTGGATAACGCTGCTGCTCACTCATCTCAGTTCCCCCAAAGTGAAGGCTGCCAAGTGCACGTCACCTGCGTGATGTTGTGAAACACATGCTTTCCTGCCGATGTGAATGGATGATTTGGCAGGATGGCCTTTTAATTATATGCCGATGTATTACAATTAGCTCCCCGCTGACTGATGGCGTGAAATATGGCCCACCGTCGATGGACTGAATAGATGTTCATGACCTGCCTTCATGCCGTCGTGAAGCAGGTCATGCCATGTTTTCCACGCACACCACCTGTCACACCCTCTGCCAGTGGGCTCGGAAAATTCCACCCTCTAGTATGATCTGATGAAGTTCTCTGAGGGCTGCTGTGCTCCGCATTCCTCAACCAGTTGGGCTCGGAAGACCCTGGTAGAAATGTGGAGCAGCTTAGGATCGAGGAAATTTCCGGACACAGTGACTGATCATGATAGTTGCTCCTCAGAAGATCCACGTCATTGATCTTTTTTTCCCGCAACCATTTTCAGTACTGTTGCCTGTAAATGATCCATATATTCTGCGTTGTTCTACCAACTTGCATGACGCTACATTCATTAAGTTACATGGTATTTGCTATTGCGTAGCCCATTTTTCATCTGACTCTGTTTACATCAGGTTGCATTTTTCTACTGCCTTAAAACTGGCACAGACTTTAGTTAACATCTGCAAAGTTACTGACCATACTCGCCACTGTCCAGGTCATTAGTGAAGACAGTGAATGGTAACAGGCCTGAGATTGATGCCCGGAGGATACAATTTGTAATGTCCGTTTAGGCTGAATCTCATCCAATAACTATAACCTTTTGGCTACTAGACTGGAGCCAATTTCTAAACCAGCATTTATAATTCTTATTGAAAACATAAGATTCTATCTTGCAAAGTGACCGAGTGTGAAGGGCCTTGTCAAAATCTTTCTGCAAGTCCAGGTGGATTTAATTTACAGAATGTGTGTCGCTGGCTAGGCCAGCATTTATTGCCCATCCCTAATTGCCCTTGAGAAGATGGTGGTGAGCTGCCTTTTTGAACTGCTGCAGTCCATGCAGTGTAGATACACTCATAGTGTTGCCAGGGAGAAAATTCCAGGATCTTGACCCAGTAACAGTGAAGGAACGGCGATATATTTCCAAGTCAGGATGGTGAGTGGCTTGGCAGGGAACTTCCAGGTGGTGGTGTTCCCATCTATCTGCTGCCCTTGTCCTTCTAAATGTTAGTGGTTGTGGGTTTGGAGGGTGCTGCCCAAGGAGCCTTGGTGAGTTCCTGCAGTGTACCTATTAGAGGGTACCTGCTATCGTACCTCGGTGATAGAGGGGGTGAATGTTTGTGGATGTGGTGCCAATCAGTTGGGCTGCTTTGTCCTGGATGGTGTCAAGCTTCTTGAGTGTTGTTGGAGCTGTACTCATCCAGGCAAATGGAAGATATCCCATCACACTCCTGACTTGTGCCTTGTAGATGATAGGCAGGTTTTGGGAAGTTAGGTGATGAGTTACTTGTTGCATTGCTAATGGCCCTATCTCTTTCCTGTGATCACAAAGAGTTTCTCTTAGGATCACTGAAACACAGTCCCAATAATGGATGTCAGGCCTGCAGTTCCCTGGCTCTGATTTTTTTCCCTGATTTTTAAATATTGGAGCTACCTGGACTAGCTTCCCGTCTAAGGGAACTACCCCTGACACTTTAAACTACTCAAGATATGGGAAGGGGGCTCACTCAACACCTGTCCCATCAATTTCATTATCCTTGGATAGGCAATATCCAGACCTGGATTTTACAGCCCTCTGGTGGATGTGCTTCTGGGGGTGGGTGGGTGGTGACACATTAAATATGACAGATGCCCAGCCCACCTCTTTCCCACCTACAACCTGTTTCCCATAAAATGGTGGGGGGGAGGGGTGTGGGGGTGGTGAGTGGTGGGTAAATCATCCAATAGGCCCCTGCCCTTAGGCCTATTGAGGCCCTTAACTCCCCAATTAAGTGGCAATTAAGGCATTAAGGCTCTTAATCTGCCTCCACAGCTATAAAACAATGGGCAGTGGCCGGCCAGAGTCCAAAGGCTGCTTTTGAAAGGACACCTTTTGAAAAGGCAGGAAGGAAGGGGTCACATCAATTGGGCTGGGGGGTAGTGCCCTGTGTGCATCCAAACCTCCTCCCAAGATATCACCACCCCACTTTGTTCCTCCCCAATTGCCCTCCAAAACCCAATCTCCCAACCACCTCTCCCCACTACCTAGGCTCTCTGATCCCTCCGCGCCCTAAAAACTTGGGATTTATCTCTCTCTGGCGGTCATGATCTCCTTCCCGGGACCTCGTTGCAGTCCCTGCAGCACCCACGACTGAGCTCTGGTGCTGCTGGGACTGGAAGAGCTGCAGGCCAATCAGATTGCTGTCAGCTCTCGAGGGTGGGATTTTCTGTCCACTGAGGGCAGAAGTCCCACTCTCTGCTTGTTTCGCCTTCTGGCAGTGAGTTATTGCTGGGGAAGGTTTTTTAAGAGTTGGCCCATGAGGGACCGACTTTCCTTCTGGGGTGGGCAAGCAGTTTCCTTTGTGAAATGCAGCCCCGGATCTCTATCAATTTTGAGGTTGCTTATTCTATCCAAAATGATATAACCATATCTATTTAACTATTAATGATATTATTCAACACAGGGTATATCACAACTGGAAAATAAACATCACCTAATGCAGTATAAGCTGATACAAAATAGCCGCTTAGCAGCACTGCCATAACATGCGAATCAGTTTCAATCTATCTTACAGTATTCACCAGTAACCTTCTCTGATCTTTAATGGTCTTCTGATTCACGATAAAGCTGCTAAAGCTTTTGCTATCCTGCCGTAATTGTGCACCATCTTCTTTTGCCTTGGTCACTTGCATATCCTTAAGGCTGCTTTTGTCTAATTTGATTGCATGTGATACTTGTTTCTTGATGTCTACGCGTTAAATTCGTTAAGTGCATTCAATGTCTCCTGCTCCAATCTGGTTTGTCTTTGCACATCACTTGTCAATGATAATGGTTTTGCAATATGAACATTTGTTAACTATTGGGACAAACATAACTTCAGTGTGTTTGAAATAGATTTTTAAAGAGAACACATTTGTCCTCAGTGTTTTATTGATTATCTAGCAGGTTTGCCCAGAATACTTTAACTCTTTTGAGTTAACCGGATAAACTAAATTAACAAAATCAGGGACAAAATAAATGCAGCCCCTTAAATCAGGGCAATTGAAAAAACCAGAGACAAAATTTAAAGGAAATTTACAAACATCAAATCAAAATGTGATTAAAGGGTCAATATAGCATCCCAGTTCCCGCGGTGCCCACCGGGCACTGAAGGCCTCGACGGTGCCGGCAGACATCGTGTGCTCCCTCTTCAGGGACACCTGGCTGTGACATAGCCGCCGAAGAGGGGCAGACATTCAGGTCGGACAACCCCCTCGGTTGCCCGCTGCTTGGACCTGTTAATGGCTAAGTTGGCCAGGCCCATGAGCAGGTTCATGAGGAGGTCCTCCTTCCTCCTGGCCCCCCTCCGCACCAGGTGCCCGTAGATCAGGATTGTGGGACTGAAGTGCAAACAAAACATCAATAAAAGGTTTTCAAATAACTGAAAAGGGAGCGCAGACTACAACAACCTACATAAACATGGTCCACGGACTCCACAAGACCGCAAGAAGCACAGGTCTCTTGGGAGTCCGTGAACTGACACAATGTACGGTTGTATGGGGCTGCTGCGTGCAATACCCTCCACCCCAGGTCCCGATGGAAAGCAGGAGGACACCTCCGTAGAGGGCCCCCCAAATGGGAACCTCCGCCACCGGATGGCATAAGACACGGGCGTGTCCAGGCGGCAGGCGAGGGCAAGGAAGTGAAGGGTGTGCAGCAGCAGCCCATACAGGAAACCCCTCTGTACAGGACAGAGAAGACATTTCTGCAAGGTGGCACAGGTTGCAGGGCACCAGCTCCCAAGGGAGGGTTCAGGGCTTGGGGCCAATGTGGAATTCCGTCCAAACAGAGGAACGTTCAGACGGAAGACCACTGCGCACCTGTGCCACCTCGAGGCCCAGTATGAAGTCGGGTCCGAGCACGACCATCCTGAGGTCTTGAATGGGCTTTGGCCACGAGCCGGACGTCCACGGATGTGCAACTCACCAATTCCTGTGGAATCATCCAGTCCACTCCTCTGCCACCCAGCACATTCCCAATCCTGGTCACCCCGGCAGCCACAGCCCTCCACTCCGCCAGCCACTGAAAAGGATGGAGGTGCAGATTCCTGAGCAGAGGCTCTCTGATGATAGCCACTACTCCTGACGGGGGAGAGCTGCGTCGCGAGGTGACTATGTTCCAGACTTTGATCAGGCCCTGATAAAAGATGGGCAACACCTGCAAGGAGCCATGAAGGCCTCTCAGGTCTATGAACAGGGGCTGCACGTTATAATTCAATCTGAGCACTTGGCGGAAGAAATACGTCACAAGGGCACACCATCCTGGAGGGTGCTTGACATAAAGGTGTCGCTGCAGGGCCTGAAGGTGGAAAGTCACCACCTGGGTGCGTAGGCACAGCAGCGCCTGACTGCCCTCCCTAAGTGGCAGACTCAGAACCTCAGCAGTGACCCAGTGCAGCCTTTTATCCCAGAAGAAGTTGATGAGCATTCTCTGAATTTTTGAGACAAAGTCCAAGGGAGGGGTCAAAGTGACCAGCCGGTACCACAACATGGCGGCAATCAGCTGGTTTATGACCTCCTGGCACTCGTTCATCCTCCGCAGGTCAGCCGGGTCACCAAACATGAGGAGTACATCATCGTGGTAAGCCGAAAGGACCACCCTGATATCCGACCCAGCAAAACCAATCCCGACAACCTCCTCCGCAAGAGGCACAGGGAAGGCTCCATGCAGATGGAATACAATTGGCCACCCAGTCTACTATAGCTGGATCTTCAGCCAGTCTTGTAAATTAGACCTCTTAACATCTGTGGTTCAGCTTCTCATTAGCCAAAAAGAATCAATGTATTTATATTAGGATCAGAGTTGGCCAGACATGTAGGTTTAATACATCACTAGGGAAAACCATATCAGCCTGAATTTTGCAGTAGCAATGGCAGCAAATCCTGACAGCTCCCATTACTCCTCTAAAACTGACAGCAACTTCTGGAATCCTCACGTGTGCAATTAAACATGGAGATCCAAAATTTACAGTCAGTGATTCCATGTTTTTCTATAGGGTGTGCTGTTAGAGTATTCCCAGACTGTGATAAATGAGAAATCACTGAACTGATGAATGATGATGCCCTCCCACAATATTCCGTTCTAGAGGCTAAGTTTGGTGATGGGCTGGAAGTGAAAGTGATTTCCACTGTGGGGGGTGAGGGGGTTGTGAGGGTGGGGGAGGTGGGGTGCTGCAGGAGGGAGCAGGTGGTGATGTGGGATAGCTGGCTAGGCATGACCTTGCGCTGTTCATCTCATTACATATGCATCAGCAAGGAACTCGTCAAAACTCGTGGTGGGGGCAGGCAGGATGTCACTGTCCCTGCCATTACCTCATGGTTCTATATTCAAAGAGCATCCAGACACCCATTCACTTGCTGCAGGCCAGGAGCTCCGGACTCTTGACATCACAGGCAGTATGTCACAGACCAGACAACGAGTGGCCCCATGGTTCAGTGAAGCCACCCTGCAGATTCTCCTTTGAGCCACCCAGGAGAGGCGGGAGGTGCTGTTTCCCTGGATGGCAGCAGGAGTCCCTCCTGTTTGATTATGGGCGGCCTGCATTGAGATCACAGCGGAGGTTAGCAGCCACAGGGTCCACAGGAGACCTGCCCAGTAGTGCAGAAAAGGATGAATGATCTGCTGCATTCTACCAGGATAAGGGTGTCAGATAGGAGCTTGGGCTGCAGGGCTCTGCAGCAGATGGGACACATGCACCGTCTGCTCACTGCAAAGTGACCCTCATAAGGTCATCAGGCAATGTAAGTGTGTGAGTGCGCAGGGCTGTTAGACAGGAGTTTGGGTTGCAGGACTCAGCGGCAGATGGGACATGTGGACTGAATGTTTGCCAGCGACTTCATGTTCTCAATGTTGCAGTTGCAAAACATCCTGCTTGTTAATCACGTGCAGCAATAGGCATGCATGGTCCTAAACTGCTCATGCACCCATTGTCTGTCTTCTGTCTGTCTGCAGAACAAGATCTCGCACAACAGGAGAGACTGGGCCAATACCGGAGGTGACCTGCCCGACATCACAGTCCTCACCCCTTTCAAAGAGGAGGCCACAGAATTAGCCAGGGAGAAGCAGGGCCATGCCTGTGCTGAAGTTGAGATAGGACTCCCCCAGCAAGCCAGTCTGCAGTCTTCAGATGCGCCCATAGCGTGAGCCATTGATTTGTTCAGGGAGCCTGCTTAGGCGTTCACTAAATCTTTCTGTTCTCCATTCCAGTACCAGCAAGAAAATGGGGAGGCCCACAAGAGAGACCAGCTACAGAACTAGCTTCACCTCTCAGGATGATGCCTCAGAAGTCTCAGAGGATCCACCGTCCCTGTGTTCACCTGCACCCTCCACCCGTACAGATAAATTCACGTTCTAAAATAGGCTCAGGGTCACAATCTGGCAAGCACACCACAGACACAGGTCTACAGTTGGTGAAAGAAGTGATACAAAAGGTCTCTGACACTCAGAGGACTGCTGGAGACTAGGCCTCTGCTCAGCCCCAAGCAGATGATGAGCCTCTGGACTCAGCCAAAAGAGACCTGGTAGAGATGATGAGACAAGTAGAGGAACATCAGGCAGAGGTGCCAGAGGCCATGCTCAGACTGGGCCAAAGGCTAGAGGAGTCCATCCACATTCTGTCTGCTGTCGCTTCCTCCACCAACTGTCTGCTGTCGTGATTCCAGCATATGAGCATTTGACTGCCTCGGTGGAAAGGGTGGCAGTAGCCTTGGAGACCCAAGTCCAGCAGAACACACAGTAGCTGCCGGATATGCGCTTGGGCCTGCACGCTGTCACTGTAGCCGTGGGTGCAGTGCAGCAGTGGCTAGATGAGAGATGGACAAGGCACCTCGACCCCTCTTCAGGTGCCCCTTCTCCTCAAGGAGTCAGGGAGGTGCTGTTGGGCACACATATGGAGGATGAGCACCAACAAAGCACCCTGGGGTCTTCAGCCCAGGATACTCCAAAGGTGCCCTGCTGCCCCATCTCCACCCTCCCAGTGACCCCATTGCCTCCAGCAGGCCAGGCCGAGGAGGGTGTGCCTGCAGCTGTGCAGGAGACTCTTAGTAGGCCGGGGCCCTCTACGGGATCTGGTCACCCGCCAAAGTCTTCACAATCATCAGAATGTAGCAGTCAGCAGGCTGCCTCCACCTCTGCTGCGGATGATGGGGCTGCAGCTGGATGTAGTAATGGAAAAAGAAAGATAAAGAAGTTTTGAAGGTACACAGGTGGCACGGGTGTACAACCATTGTCTGGACTTTTGGCACTTGTAAATATATGTTTTACTGCAGGTTCAGGTTTGCTATATTGTCATTATGCTGCTAGTCGCTACAATGGTTGCAGTGAATTAAGGCCATTGCACTTTGTTCCCAATCAAATTTCAATGACGTGATTCTGAAGATGCACCATTTATTGTCTCCCATCATAAATAGTGTCAATACTGAGTATTCTGACATGAGTTTCCTTCAGGCCTGGCCATCATACGTGAACCTGCAGCCTAGGCGACCCAGCATGATGACCCAGCTCATCCAGTTTTGAGCCCTCTTAGAATGCTGTTTAATCCAGGCAAAATCATCACCCCCAACACCATGAGCTCTTATCTTATGTAGTAACCTTTAATATGGCACCTTATTGAATGCTTTTTGGAGATCCAAATACACTACATCTACCGGTTCCCCTCTATACATCGTGTTACATCCTCAAAGAACTCTAATAAATTTGTCAAACACAATTTCCCTTTCGCAAACCCAAGTTGGCTCTGCTTGATTGTACAATGACTTTCCTACTGTCCTACTACTCAATTTCTCTTCCAATACCATGCCCTGAAAGGGCGTTGACAACCCTGAGCTTCTGTGTTGGTCCATGGTTATACTTAGCAAAGTGTTGCAATGGTTGCCATTGCCTTAATGGCTGACCAGGAAATTCTCCACTCTTACTGCCTGCCATAAGCTTATCTGAAAGATTAGCAGGTTGATACTCAGCCTGTTCAGCCACGTTATGAACACACCTTCCATAGCCATCAAGTCCTGAGGTGGTACTCAAACCTGGAGCTCCTGGTTCAGAAGTAGGGACATAACCACTGCACCACCATACATCCTGTCCAGCTACTACTTCCTTGATTATGGGTTCCAGCATTTTCCCAATGATGGATGTAAGGCTAATTAAGAGGGCTCAAAACTGTATGAGCTGAGTCATCATGCTGGGTTGCCTGATGCATGCCTAGGCTGCACGTGTGGTGGCCAGGGCTGAAGGAAACTCAAGTCAGAATACTCAGTGATGACACTTTTTATGATGGGAGACAATAAATGGTGTATCTTTAGAATCACATCATTGGAATTTGATTGGGAACAAAGTGCAATGCCCTTAATTCAATTGCCTATAGTTTCATGCTTTCAGTCTCCCTATTTTTTTGAATAAATACATTTGCAATTTTCCAATTTTTCCAGTATCTGGGGAATTTTGGAAGATTATAGCCAATGCATCCAATATCTCTGCCATCTAACCCCTTCCTCTCCTTGGACTCATTCCCCTCTCCGAACTCCTTCCCTCCTCCGAACTCCTTCCCTTACATCTACCTCCCCCCTTACACTTACTTCCCCACTTGCTACATTCTCCCCATTATACTCTCCTACTCAGTATTCCCTCCTCCCCCTCCCAACCTCACCCACCCGTGACACCTTTGTTCCCCCCTCCTAAGCCCACCACCCCCCCACCCCAGTACATCTTCCTCTCTCATTCACAGCTAGACCTTCCTCTCTGCACCTCGCCGATCATCGGTAGCAGCCCATGGCCAAGACCGTAATGTTCCAAAGCAGACCTGAAACACCAACGGAGGCCTCCCACCTTCCGAGACCTCCTTCGCGGTGGAGCCATGTCCATGATAATCCACCCAGCATGCAATGCAGATGTTCCTCCAGGATCCGGTAGTTGTAGGGCTCCAGCATCTTCTCCTCGAATATGCACAATCTGAGCAAAACCCTAATGAAAAGTTCCAGTTTCTGCTCGTCACACTTGCCCATTCATGTTTTCCTGCTAGCATAACGGTGAACCTGGCGAGGGAGGAGATTCTGGTCAGGTCGCCTTCTGGTCAAGTTGGTCGGCGATGGTGAGGAGGTGGAAGGTGATGCCAGGGGGGGTCAACAGTGATGGGGGAAAGGACATGAGTGACTGAGGGAGGGGAAAGAATGGGGGAACTGATCAGAAATGTGACGACTACCATTTTTCTCAAATTGAAAGTGAGCAGAGCCCCATGTTGGTCGGGCACAAGTGTTGCATGGGAGTGTGGTCAGTGGGTGGGCAGAGATGCAGGTCAGCTCAGATGGACAACTGAGAGAGAACCCCAGCAGGCAGCATTGAAAATGCTCAGGACATTGAGAGGAGTGTGATGGAGGAAGGCTTCACATGCATGGGAGAGTGCTTGCATGAGGCTCCGAAAGGCCCTGCCACACATACACCTTGCCGTCCGGAATCACTCGTGGTTTGCTGCATGCAGCTGAGCTGTTGGTGGGTGGGGATTGTGGTGGTGGGGGGATGTCAGGGGAGGATGCATGAAGCCTGTCAATGAAGCTGAAAGACACCATTACACATTATTCAGTGGAAGTGAATATATTTTCAGATTATAGTGACAAAATATGTTCGCGTTGCAACCTTTTGTGATCAGAAATTCTTAACCTTTCTAGGCAGGAAAGGTGGAGACAGCCCGTGCAATGGTTGACCCTGTTGCCTCTGATGACTTTGGTGTGTGTCCTTTGGACAGCAGAGGCCTTGAGGGCCCTGGCTTACTTTAACTGTCCTCCTGTGGGCCAGTTGCTCCCTCTGTGGTGACAGAGGACAAGGTTGAGGTGGTCACAGGAGGGAGGACATTCCTGAGTGGATGAACCAGGGGTGTCTAGCTCTTCCCCCCTTTGGTATCCGAGGGCCCCAGCCTGAGTCCTTGAGTGAAGGAGCACCAGGAGGGATGCTGAGATGCCCCATTTCCCTCTTGTGTTGCCACTATAGGAAGCTTTTACTGCCTTTTTAATATTTCTTGCTAGTTTTCTCTCATACTCTAATTTTTCTCTATTATTTTTTAGCCATCCTGCTTTCTAAATATTTCCCAATCTTCTGGCATGCCACTAATCTTCATAGCATTATAAGCCATTTCTGTCAATCTGATACCATTCTTAACTTACTTAGTTAGCTAGGGGTGGTGCATCCTTCTCATTGAGTCTTTCTTTCTCAATGGGATGTATCTTTGTTGAGAATTATGAATTACCTCCTTAAATGTCTGCCACTGCTTCTCTACCATCTTACCTTTTATTTTCCCAGTCCACTTTAGCCAAATTTGTCTTCATACCCTTGTAATTGCCTATGTTTAAGACATTAGTTTCAGGCCCATATTTGTCACCCCCAAACTGAAGAAGTTATACCTTATTGAATGATTGTAATTGGACTTTTAACAGCATATTAGGTTCATAATTACCTGAAAAACTATTTTTTGCATTTGTGGAATGTTAATTTGCTTCAGTAGGAGAAACAAATCACATATTTTGAATTTTCTTTTAAATTATGATATTTCAGTTTCTACCTTAATCCTATGTGTGTGGTCCAATCATTTATTTTGCCTGCAAAATTAGTTTTTTAAACATCCTGATTTGCTGTTTGTGAGAATGCTTTAATGTGATTGGCTGCTTACCCTGTTTGATGGCATCACTGCTGTTGAGATGCCCTTGATTTGGCAGCAGATGCAAACTGGTATAACGGAAGGGGAAGTGCATGCCACAGAGGTAGTCTGGCACTAGGCACAGAGACACTTCAGCCTTTTTGTTAATAAATTATTTGAATGTAAAACTGAGAAGATTGCAGAGCTCCATTCCAGAGGCTGGGATCTAAAAGAGAAGGGGTGTCCACTAGATGTTGGTGATCCTCAGCTACTGAAAGAGATGGGAAACATGATATTTGGAGGAGGAAGGTGAGCGTATTATGCTTATGAAAAAGTGTTGTGAGTCACGGCAAGCTGAATGTGCAAACTCCCAAAGACTTTGTAATACTTCTTTATTAACTTCTTCAAACTCTTGATCTCATCTCACAGTTGCTTCTTGAAAGATTCCTGATGATTCCCTTCAGATGGGTACCTTTTTTTAATGGCCAAGTTGTGGAAAATACAGCAAGCTATGATGCTGCATGACACTCTGGCTTCATCATATTCTATGCACTACCTGACCCATTCAGACACTATATGTATGTCACAATAAAGAAAAGAAAGTTGTGACAGAAATTTGTTAAAGCAATGGGTACAGGGTGGGGTGGGAGGGAAACTCATGGGCTACATCCAAGGATTCTTAAGGAAATGGTAGAAGCAACAACAGAGGGTCCAATAGTTATATTTCAAGATTCTGTTGAGGGTGGATATATGCCACAGGTTGGAGGATCTTGAGAAGACACCATTGATGGTACTTGTCCAGTGCTTTGAGATGCCTGTATAGGAGTATGGCGATCACTGCTGCTCAGGAAACTATGATTTTAATCTCAGGTTTGAGATCCTGTCCTCAAATAGTCTTTTCCTCTGTTGGCTGAAGGCTGAGCTGGTACATTGGAGACGATGATGAATTTCATTGTCTATATCTACCTTCACCAAGAGGAGGCCCTCAAGAAACTGAAAATGGTCCATATTTTCTAGCATTGCTCTGTTGATCTTTAATCAACAGGGGTGGTGCTGCACTGTGGGTGGTGGTTCGAACCCAACTCCAGTGGCAAAAAAGACCATCCAACAGCAGCGTCCTCTCTCAAAACAACTTGCCCAATATTGAGGCACTAATCACTCAAAACCAGCTCTGCTGAGTAGGACATGTTATTTGTATGCCTGATACCAGGCTTCCGAAGCAACTGTTGTACTCTGAGCTCGATCCCGGCAGGAGACCCGGTAGGACAGTGGAAACACTTTAGGGATATCCTCAAAACTTCCCTGAAGAGAGCAAATATCCCTGCTGACTCATGGGAGAACCTGGCTTGTGACTGGCCAAGTTCTTTTTCCTTTATTCTTTCATGGGATGTGGGTGTCACTGGCAAGGCTGGGTAGCTATCAGAGCCAGAGGTGCGAATTAATGGTGAAGGCGCCACACTAATAGCAACCATGGCAATGCCTGTTATTATGGGGTGCTTTCCCTCTGCTGACTGGTGGTCCTAACATTTTGGACCATTCTTATATCATGCATTTGTGGCTGGGGTGACTGAGAATGTAGGCGCCCCCATGTTTCCCTACTTACTTCAGCAGCACTCACCGCTGTAAATTTTTTAATGCTGGTGGGGGTTTCTATTGGCTCTCCCAGTTTTGGGAGCCCACCCACCATGATCCCATCCAAAACTTTCCTCAGGGTCCTAACTAAGCATTTCCATACTCCCGACCGCATTTCATCCCGATGTTTGGATCCAGTTCTGGGAGTGAAATTTTGTCCAAGTTGTATTCAGAACTCTTAGTGCTAAACAGATCCTTTAGTTTTCATTCAAAGAGTGCTGCTTCCTGGATTAGTTTGGTTCACTTTCGTAAAATGAATCTGTGGTCTGGCAGAAGCAGAGACTTATTCTGTCAACATTTCAAGACTTGGAGCAGGATTTTTATTTCAGCAGGTGCAACGTGACTGGCAGGCCTGGGAGCGGCCATGGAACAGACTGCCGACTGCGATGAGCCCCCAACCGCGATTTCACGCTGGCTAACCAGTTAACGGCCAGCCAACATGAAGGGTGCGCTGAAATGCTCAGCGCTGCCGGGGTTGGGGTGGGAGGAGGGCAGGCACTGACCTAAGCATGGGCACGGGGGAGAGCGGAATGAAAGCTTCCTGAAGGCAGACAGCTGCCTTAGGGAGCTGAAGATTTTGAAAGTAATGAATAAAGATTTTAAAATCCAGAAAAAAAAATGTCCACACATCAGAGTCAGTCACCTGAACATAATAGGCGATGGACATTCTGTCCAAATGTTGTTTAAGATTTACTAGTGGAAACTTCATCCTGCCCTTGGATGAGGTTTCGTCAAAAATGCAAAGGCCGCCTGGCTGATTCGCCTGTCTGCCAACTGTAAGGTGGGACGGACCACAAAAAATCAGAGTCAATTTGAACTTTAACGGGCTTAATTGCCCTCTTAATTGTTGGTGGGTGCGCTCGCCGACTGAAATATTGCGTGAGCGCAGGATGACGTTGGGGCGCTCACCTGACATCATCACACGCTATTTTACGCTCAAGGGGAATGGGCGCGCGCCTGCACACTGAGCTAAAAATTCTGCCCCATGGAGATGTGTCTCTTACCTCTATTTCACAAAAAGAAATAGGGAAAGAGCTGTTTTTGACCTGAGTCTTCCATTCAGGATCAGAACCCCTATTTTTGACCCTCATCAGACAAAAAAATACACACTTATTTCCTTTGATTTTGCAGGGCAGTCTTCCAATGGAGGATCCTGTAGACTTCAGTCAGTGCAGGAACCCTTGGAGCGAGCAGTGGAGGGAATCTGTGCAGAAACCACACCCACTTTTTTAAGGCAACAGTTACTACATTTGGTAGGCAAAGAATTTAAAAGTCCCAAAGATTCTCCGAAAAACTACAGTGTAAAGGTAAGTGGGGAAGGTGGTAAGGTTACAAGAGGCTAGGGTGGCATGGTGTCAGCTTGGTAGGGCGGCAATGTGACAGGTGAGCTAGTTGGCAGGCCAGCAGGTGGGTGTGTAGGTAGATGGGTCAGGGTGTAGCTGGGTCGAGAGGGACTTGGGCGGTGGGGGATAGTCAGGTCTGGTTGGGGGACAGGCAGGTCAGGTCGGGGATGTTAGGAGCTCAAGGGGGAGTCAGGTGGTCGGGGGGGTAGTAGTTAGGTGGTTGGGGCAAGTCAGGTCGGGTCAAGGGGTAGTCATGTTGGGTCAGGGAAGGGAGTTGGGGTTTGACTGGAGAATTGGGGGGTGGGGTGGTAGTGAGGGTCAGTATGAATGATTGGGGGCGTCAGTTTATAGTTACTCAGGAGTTAGACTAGGTTTTTTTCTGTCTAAAATTCCCTGGATAACTATCCAGGTAAGTCAGGACCATCCGGACTCTCTGACTCTAACTCAGAGTTGAAGATTTTCTCGGAGGGTTCTGGGGAGCAGGGGAATTGCCCATCGGAGGTTGAAACTTCCTGGGCAATTCCCATGGAGGCTTTGCACTGGGGCTTCCGAGGGGTCGCGTAGTGCATCTTCTGGAGTAGGCCTAGTCTCCCACCATCCAGAGATAGGGTAGGGCCTATCCTATCTGGTTGCACTTAATCTAGCCTAGTTATTGATTCTTTGCAATTAATTACACAGCAGGATTCTACACATGTCTTATACTGCCAAACATTGAGGCACTTTCTACCCCATTATGATATCTTGTGGGGAGTTTATTTCTTATCTGTTTATGGTGACATCAGGAACCATACTTTATAATGGTGCTGCTACACATGGCTGTTTCAGTGCCCTCATACACCATCTGTTCACATGCTGTGCTGTTGTCACAAAGGTGGTCTGCACTTCTGTTGTGTGTATCTGTTTGTATTTGTTCTGTTTGCTCCATGTTCATTTGCTTTCTTTTGACAGTGAAGACAGAGGCAGTTCCACAGTCATTAGCTGACAAATACAAACTAGCCCATCTGTGCTCTTGAGCCACTCAAACTTACCTCCAACCAGATTGTTGAAGGATATTCATTGCTGCGCAGCCACCTGAAGTGTAAATGATTGACCTGTGTACAGATACGTTCACTGATTTTGTTGCATGCTGTTGTATTTAATTGGAGCATGTTGTGTAGTTTTTGGCACCCCATGAGAGGAAGAACATAAAAACAATAGAAAGCATAATTACAGATTCATTAGACTGTTACTAGGCTTGAGGGATTATCTTTATAAAGAAATACTTGAGACCAGAGTTGAGGAGGCTTGGGAATGACTTGGCATAAGTCTTCAACTTTATGAGGGGTATAGTCAGATAAATTATAATGGAGGTATTGTTTAACCTCATTGGTTAGATAGAAAAGAGAAGGCACAAATAATTACAAGGAATTAAAGAGGTGATATGCATGGGGTGGTTAGAATATGAAAATCTCTACCACAAACCATTGCTGAAGCACAGCCCATTGGAGAAGACATGAATATTAACAGATATGGAGAGCAAACAGATAAATTGGATTAGATTCTGTGCCTCATGTAGAGAGAAGCGCTGATGCAAATTTGATAGGCTATTATGCTATAAAGGTTTTAAGCATTTGGGATCTGTTCAAGAGATTGACAAATGAAAAACTAGATTTAAATGAGGATTTAATAATGCAGAACAATTTTATTGTAAAATCAACAGTTTAATCTTTGCCTAGGGGCTTCAGAAATATTTGTACATTAGTTGCATGATAAAAAGCCAATGTTATTGATTACCCTTCCCTCCCTGTGAATGAGGCTGAAATCCATATATTTTAAAACTGTGCATTCTCAGTTAATAGTCTTTCAAGGAAAACGTCAGCTCTAACACTTATCCTTTGTTCAACTAAAATATATCCTTGTTACAACACTGTAAGTTCAAATGGCACGATTTAAAGAAGACAAAACTACAAACAGCATAACTGTTAATTCGAACAGTAGTGGGAAAATGCTCTTATTTTATCTTCTGTAGAGAAGCAAGAAATCCCTTTGAGGTCATTCTGTGAAACGCCTGAGGCAATTTATTCAATATTTGATTCCATTTTCCACCACCAAAAACCAGTAACAAAAGAAAGCAAAGCTTACATTTATGTCAGCCTTTTCACAACCTCAGGGTGTTTTATATCCATTAAAGTACTGTGGAAGTTTTTTTATTCATTCATGGGATGTGGGTGTTGCTGGATGGGCCAGCATTTATTGCCCATACCTAACTGCCCTTGAGAACGTGATGGTGAGCTGCCTTCTTGAGCCCCTGCAATCCATGTGGTGTAGGTACACCCATAGTGCTGTTAGGGAGAGCATTCCAGGATTTTGACCCAGCGACAGTGAAGGGACGGCAATATATTTCCAAGTCAGGATGGTGTGTGGCTTGGAAGAGGAATTTCAGGCAGTGGTGTTCCCATGTGTCTGCTGTGTAGTGTAATGGAATCTGTAGTTTCAAAGCTTGTGTTTTTTGAAACAGACTGTAATTGAAAAGGGAAACTGAGGAAGGAAACTAACCCCACCACTAGCACTTCCACCACCATTTTCTAAAGAAATGAAGACTGAAAATGAGGTTGGAAACCAAAACTTCTGGGAAGACTGAAACCGCTTGAAACTTTATAAAAGGACAGAGCCATCAGAGCTCAGGTGATGGAGATCCCAATGGTGCAGTACAAGCAGGCTGACAAAGACAAAGGCTAGATTCAGAAGCTGGGAATAAGCAAATAAAGCAGTTACCACTGCTTCACTGGTGTACGAATGCCATCCAGACCATCATTAGCAGGGTTGAGGTATGCCATTTTTGGTGAAGACTGTGTCTGTGGATTGGTTGTGCACTGTTGTCAAAAGAGGAATCAGGGTAAATCCTAGAAAAGCTAAAATTCCTGGAGAGGAATACAGAGTTTTAATGACTTTGTGACTGAGATTAATGACATGCATGCTGAGTGGACTGTCGGACCAATTCGTAAGATCTGTCTAAGTTGTATCTGGCATTTAATGTGTAATTTATAGTTTATAATGATCTACAATTTGACTATTAATTCTTGCTTAACTTATGTTGATTCTAGGTTTTAAAGTACAGGTGGTTATCTAATAAATAAAGTTTGCTTTGTTTGACTCATGTATAGTAAACATTCTTTTGTTTTTGTGGCTTCATTCTTTCAGTAAATAACTGGGGTTTTGGAATTCTTCTTTTTATAAAAGTTACTGGTCTCAACTGAGATCATAACAGTGGTCAACATTGTTACATGGAAAGCTCAGCAGCCAAGTTGTGCTCAGCAAGGTCCCACAAACAGCAATGAGATAATGACCGTGTAAGCTTTTTAGATGTTGGTTGAGGGATAAATGTTCGTCAGGATACTGGGAAGAATTTCCCTGATCTTCTTCATGAGGATTTTCATATTCCCCTGAGGAGGATGATGGAGGACAGGATTTTGGGGTTTGAGTCAAAACCCCAATATCAGGATCAAATGGGTGTCACATCATAACCCTGCACTGTGGCTGTCATAAACAGCCACCCAGCAGTAACTTTTGCACAAATTGACCAATCAGTGACCAGTTTGTCATCCAATTTAGGACAGCAGCCAGGCTGTAAAAGCTGGAGACCCATAGGAGGCCCCACAGCTCAAATGGAGCAGCAGACCGCCTAAGAGAGAAAGGGAAGGAGAGAAGGCACTTCCATCTTGAGGTGCCCTCTCTCCAACTGTTTAAACTTTTAAATTAGAAAATGTCTTTGGTATCCAGGCCACCACTGGGGAGGCGGAAACCCCTCCAAAGAGGCAGGAGGGTAAGGCCTATGGCCAGGCAGGACGGTAAGGCCTCAAAGCCTTGCTGGAGCATTAGCACAAACAGTGTGCTGCTGGGAGGCATCCTCCAGGGGGCACTCATAGTTCCCAATGCCTTAGATGCTGGCTAACTTGAAAATTCCTCTCTGCCTCTGACAATAAGCCTAAGTGGCCATTTACTCCCCTTAATTGGCTACCTGCCACTTGTGGGCTTGTAGCCTTATTGACCCCATAATCCCACCACCAAGAAAATAGCCTGGGATGGGATGGTGCGACCAAACTGTCCTGCCAGCCAGCAATGCAAATCTTTGCATCCACCTGCCTCCATACTCAGCCGCATCTCAGTAAATATCCTGCCTGAGACCTCAGTTTAACATCTCATCTGGAAGGTGTTACCTCTGACTGTAATGCACTATGCAATGCATTGAAAATTGCATTGTGTGTTTTGTCCACTTAAGGTTACCATACAGCAAGCGCGCCGCATTGCGATATGTAGGTCGGCGGGCGCGCTATGCAGCGGGATACGCGTCTGCCGCTAATTAAAGGCTTCGTTAAGGCCCTTAAGTCGGCAATTGCAACAATTTTGAGGATCCCATGCGAACTTTGGCTCGGTGCACGGGCCCAATGGGCCGACGGGTAGGTAATTTTTTATCAAAACTCATGCACTGGCGGGATATGTGGGCTCAGAGGGGTTGTTCATATTTTTTCTGAAGTATTTAATGCAGAAAGTATTTTAAACTTGCCTGTGTGATTGTTACCAGTTCAGATCGATTTCCAAGAGCTTTTTCTGTACTTTGAAGCTTCAGCTCAACAGTCTGCAGACAATTATCTTTATCGGGTCTGCAGCTTTCCGGAGGCCTCCATTAGCCTGGGTATGGGCTCTGACTTCCCCACTGGGGGCAGCTCCTCTGAGGAGGAAGGGAGGGATAGAATAAGGAGGAGGCCAGGACTGGACAATCAGCCTCCAGGGGAACCACCTTTGGGAGGCCAAGCACAGGCACAAGGGGCACAGGGCCAAGAGGTTGTCCAAGGTGGAAGAGGCCAAAGAAGATGCCACTATCCTGCAGCCAGGGTATACAGGCGGCGAAGCAGCTACCTCAATATGACTAAGGTGCAGTGCTGAAAGAGGCTCTGTCTCTCCAGGGAAACAGTCAACTATATCTGTCAGACGATTAACCTTGAGATCTTCCCTAAATATGTGGGTGGACACCCCATGCCAACAGCTCTCAAGGTCACAATCGCCCTCCACTGCTATGCCTCTGGCTCCTTCCAGGGCTTGGTGGGTGATCTTTGCAGTGTCCCCCAATCACCTGTCCACACTTGTGTCAAGCAGGTTACTGACGCTCTGTTCAGACGGGCATTGACTTTCGTCCATTTCCGCTGTGACTAGGCAAGCCAGACACAGCAAGCCAGAGGCTTCGCGGCCATTGCTGGCTTCCCCTTCATCCAGGGTGCAATAGAATGTACACATGTGGCCATCAAGGTGCCAACAGGTGAGCCCGGTGCCTTCGTCAACAGGAAGGGCTTCCACTCCATGAACGTGCAGATAGTGTGTGATCACAGGATGCTGATTCTACAAGACTGTGCAAGGTATCCAGGCAGCTCCCAAGATGCCTACATCCTCAGACACTCGCAGGTGCTGGGGCTCTTCAGTGCTCCAGCTTAGATGCATGAAAGGCTGCTGGGTGACAAGGGCTATTTCCTGTGAAGGGCTCATGTCACCACTCCACTGTCCAAGAACAGAAACTGAGGAGCGCCAGGGGCTGTGGTGGAGAGAGCCATCAGTCTTCTCAAGATACACTTCTGTTGCCTGGACTGCTCAGGGGGCGCACATCAGTACCCCGCAGATCACGTCTCTCTGATATTGGTAGCGTGCTGCGCTCTGCACAATTTTGCGCTGGAAAGGGGGGTGCAGTTGATGATGAAGAACTTGATGCAGTGAATGAGGCTGCACATGATGTATCCAGCAGTGGCTCAGAGGATGAGGAAGCACAGGGCAATGATGAGGGGCAGCACGCCGACCCGCTACTACACCAAGGAGGCGGGGACACAGGGACAATTTAATTCAGTGAACCTTCAGCTAGCTGCACACATATGGATCAGCAGGACCAGCATTGCCTGGCGCTTCCACAAGTGGCACTTAGGTGCTACATCTTCCACTCATTAGCTGCAACTAAGGGCTTGAGTACAGTAACATCAATGTCCACTCAAACACTCATGAGATGTCTGTGAAACATACAAATGCAGCACAAAGGAAACACCCTCAGCCATGGTCAGAAAAGTGGACTTTATTCAGTCCAACATCAAACACAAATGTCGTTCTGACATACAGAACTATTTTTTTCCTAATCTAAGGCCAACACAAAATCACCAGTGACAAACCCGTGGGGTGCCTAACGTGCCTTATGCTTACATTTGTGGGTGCTACGCCTAGGTGCGGCCCCATCTCTCGGAGTGGCTTGTGAGACAGCCTGCTGACTCTGCTGTCCTGTTGGCCTCGATGACCTTGGCAGGCGTCCTCTGGTCCATGGAGCCTTGTGCTGGCCCCGCCTGGGACGGAGCGGCCAGTTCCAGAACTGGCACCTCCCCAGTTGTCGCAGCCTCAACGGAAGCAATGGTCACTGGCAGAGGGGTGGAGGAGCTGCTGCCCTCATCCAGAGCACCCTGAGAGGAGCTCGCAGAGACGACAGGCAACTGCTGCGCCGACGTGAGGTCACATTGGGCCTCCCTGCTCACCACAGATGGATGGTCACCGAGAGCCGACACTTGGTGCCCAGAACATCTCCCACATTGCGAATGACCACCTGTGGCCAATACCGTTGTGAGGGGTTACAGGTCAGAGCGTAACCCAATCAGAAGATTCTCAATCCGATTGAAGCCCCTCTCCATGAGAGTTGCTAATCTCTCAGTAGAGGAAGCCTGAAGCTCTGTCCTGAGGTTCATGCCTTCACTTACACTCTGCCTGGACTCCTCCACCACAGAGACCAACTGAAGCACACCCTCATGCAACCCTGCCAGATGCTCCCACGAATGCTGCCGCTTGTCCTGCAGCGGCTGCATTGGTGACATCTCCAGAGGCACATCATCAGTGCCAGACTCAGCATGTGCCTGGTCCCTTGCAGCCCTCTGGCTGCTGGTGTCATCGGCACTCTCTGTCCTTGCCATCTCCTCCAGCGATTGTGAAGTGCCCTCTCCACTGTGCCCTGGGACACTAGCCGACATTACATTCCCCACCGAAGTGTTTGTTGCTGCGCTGGTGCCTGGCTGGCTGAAATGATGTGCCGCAAGTTGCAAGTGTTGGCCCTCAGGTGGGGGGGTGGGGGGGGTGCTCTGGCTTTGTTGGATGTGGCCATGGGGTAGTAATACTGAAATTAACAACAAGGACAGTGCATCAGTTAGCGTTCAGTCAGTAACATCTTTCACCCCTTTCCCCCCAGCCTCATAAGTCGCTGACCCTTCAAGAACCTAAGGAGACAAACATTGGTGGGGTGGAAAATAGCCAAGAGGAGGCCCAAACATTAGACGTGCATACAGACAGGCTGGTCAGATGGCCTAAGGAATGCCACATGGAATGTTATGTGGCATTAGAGTGGGGAGAGTGCAGAGGTACCTGACCAGGATGCATGCTGGCCTGGAGAGTTGCAGTGATGAGGAAACATTGTAAACACTTGTGACATTTACCATGGAGCACAGGAGATTGACAGGTCATATTATTGACCTTCGTACCATTAGGAGGGGCATAGACCGGGTGGGCAGAAGACAACATTTCCCCTTGGCGCAGGGATGAGTAACGTGGTGGCATTTATTTAAGTTGAGTGCCATGAGGTTGACAGGTGAGGTGCTGAGGACCTTTTGGACAGAGTAATGTGGGTCACACTGGCTGAAAGGGCGGTGGAGGTACACACCCTCCTAAGATGCAATAAGTCTTTGGATGTGCAGCAGCAATGCCATGGCATGTTAGGCGATGGGGATAGTGGTTACAAATGGGACTTTGGAAGATGCTGGAGACGCTCATCCTCAAGGGGCTGAGTGACCTTTGTGTATGACCCACATGTCAGAGGGTCTCAGTCTGTGAATGAGCAGTGTTGCTGCATTAATGAATGCAGCAACCATCAGTGCTTTGGATGACAGACTGGATGGGACTGTGGGCCTCAAATACCTGGCCACTGCACCCCAGCCTCGCCGACACCTGCCGCCCTGGCTGCCTGCCTCCTCCCCAGCTCCATAGCCTGCTCCTCGTAGGTGGTGAGGTGCTGCAGCACAGCGTGCCCACCTCCAGTCTGCTGGTGCTCCCTGAGATTGTGTTCAGTTTTTGCCTGCAGAACAGAGAAGAGGATTTATTGGGGCTGATCGCTCATGTACTCTGCACGTGCATGCCGCACCCCAATCACAGTGGCCCATCTGAGGCCTCCAGTGGCTCCTGTCCGCACTACTGGTGATCAGTCACCAGAAGATAGTACGGCTGCTCTCAACCCCCTCCCCTTACCGCCACCTTGGCCACAATCGGTGTCCATCACTTTGAATAACACACGGGTCTTAGCGCCCATGGCAAGGAGGCGCAACTAGGTGCGGCGCTGAAGCCAGCAGATGGCTCTTGGCCACGACACATTGAGGCACCCCTTCCACCACCTCATCACCATCAATAAGACATGTGTTGGAGTTCTGAGTATGTGTCTAGCGGCCTGCCCTGCAGGTAGCCCCCAGTCTACTCAAATGCCACAAACACCAACATATGCTGTGGGGAGAATCCATCTTCTCCTCAACCACCAAGGCTGATGTAAGCATGGTCACTATCTGTTTACCCACCCAGCGTGTGCCAAATTCCCAATACAGTAATGACAGCAAGACATCGGGAGGGGGCCTCAAAGGCTATGGCTACCTGCTGGGTAAAATGGCCAAGGCTGACATGGTACTCACCCTTCCAGAGCGTAACAAAACATTGAATTGCTTGCGGCACAGTGTTCCTGTGCGCCGCACATCATCATGGGCACTTACTGCCTCCGCCACTGCCTGCCACGCCTGCCTGGTGACGTAGGGGGCCCTCCTCCTCCCATCCTCTGGATTCAAAATATCCCGATGGTTGGACAACTCCTCAATGAGGACAGCAAGGCAGGCATTGGAGAACCGAGGGGCACAGTGAGAGCTGGCCTCTCCTGCAGCCTGCCCCCCTCCTCCTCCTGTGCCCTGAAACCAGCATGTCACTCTCGGTCAGTGGCCATGGTGCTCTGCCTCAATGAGGCTGCCTGGCCACTCTTTACACAGACTGCTGGTTCCCCATTGGAGCCGGCGGTCTGAACACGCCCACATCCGATTCGATTTTCCCGTTCTACAAGCGAGTCGCAAACCCGCTGGGCGGGCCTTAATTGACCCGCCCGCGCAAAATGGTGGCGCGCCCGTTTCAGCGGTGGCAATCGGCTGCCCGCCCGCCCGCCAAGGGAAAAATTCAGCCCCAAGTGTCGGGTGGGTAAAATCAAAGTCTGATCTTAGCAATATAATACAAGCAAAATACCTCAAGGAAATGTCCCAAAAGATCAATTATATTTTTCTGCATATTTATGGTCTGAAAAGAGTGTGCATCTTATACATGGGACCAAAGTTCATGGATTGATGGTGAATCAGGAAAAATACCAGAGCTGGCATTTAAATCAAATAGCAATGGTTGACATTTAAAACACTGCATGAATGTTGGTTGCATGTATTACATAGCAATTGCCTTCTATTTTGAAATCTGTAGTTTTTGTTAAGTTACAGTAAAACTCATTGGCTTCTTTACACCTTGTTGCACGTATTGAAGTAATTGCCTTGAAAGCTAATTTAGGCCCAAATCTTCTGGTATCCATTTTGTTGAAACCTGGACTTAAGTTGGGAGCTGAGTAACAGGACCCCACAGAGGTCCTGAGGCACACACATGCTGAAATTGCTCAGGAATTTTTAGCTTCTGATGGGCTGATTTCCACTGCCTGGGACCCTCCATGAATGTCTCTGACACTGAGCTCCGTGTCAGAGACTTGGGCTAGATTGGCAGGGTCTATCTGGATCCAGAAAATGTTACATTGGTTGATATATGGTCTAACTGTCTAGCCACCATATCTGAACTGAGCACAACAACCAATTCCCCCCGCCCAATAAAACCCCCAACCCGACCCGACTACCCCTGGCTCGACCCAACTACACCTCCACCCAATGGACTGGGGTCCACAAGTGAAACTAGGTGCAATGCCGGAAAAGGATCAATGATGCAAGGATAAAGTGGCATGTTGCAGTTTATCCAAAATAT
Source organism: Carcharodon carcharias (assembly GCF_017639515.1). Lineage (NCBI taxonomy): Eukaryota > Metazoa > Chordata > Chondrichthyes > Lamniformes > Lamnidae > Carcharodon > Carcharodon carcharias. The sequence continues at coordinate 70,371,564 of NC_054470.1, forward strand.
CTCACATAATGTAAATATGTAAGTGGAGAGGTATGCCAGACAGGAATATGCATTTAAGGCCTCAGCACCAGATGGAACATGAGGATTGATTATGTGGGAGCTAGTTCCCGCCGAGAAAGTTGTACCAAAGGAAGGAGTGTGCGTGTGTGGAACACTTACAAGGGAGGTGAAATTAGCTAGCGTAGGTCTGTAGGCTCTTAAACGGTTTTGCTGTCCATTGAGATGATACTCAATGCTTCTGTCTGCCTGCAAGACAAAAGAATGCAAAGCACCAAGGAAGTCCTCGAATACCGGTGGTGTCCCAGACCCGTGCAGAGGAGGAGACAGCCACATTAGCCAGGGAGTTACAGTGTCAAGATAAGAGTGAGGATGTCTTCAACCTGGTGTTGGGAATTGGGCATAGCACAGACACACGTGATACCATGTTGGGAAGCGGGATTGACATTTGCCCTAAACTAATTATTTATGTTCTCCATTTGCATTCAGGAAGGACATCAAATGCAGACGGCAACAACAAAGCATTCCAACTCAGAGGATGGGGAGAAGGAACACTCAGAGGATGCATCATTCCCCTGCATCCCCTGCAGCAGAGAGACAGTCACCTCAGTGGGAATGCATTTACGAGTAGGCTCGGGGACAGAATCTGGGCAGCAGCTAATGGTGGATGTGTCAGCTATTGCCCCTGACACTCAGAGGGCTGTTGGAGGCCAGGCCCATGCTGAGCCCCATAGTAATAACAGGCTTGCGTGAATGGCTGCAAGAAACCTGCTGAAGATGCAGGGACAGGTCGTGGAACATCTGGCACAAATGGCTGTGCGCAGCCTTGATCAAACAGTGAAGGAGTCTATCCAAGCCATAGGTTCTGCCATGTCTCTGGCATGTGAGGGAAATGGCTTCCTCCAGGGAAAGGTTGGCGACTGCTGTGGAGAACCAGGTCCAGTCGGGCACTCAGTGGCTGCCAGATATGCGCTCGGACCTGCATTTCGTCGGTCTGGCCATGGGCTCTATACAGCAGGGGTTAGGCAAGAAGGGGCTGAGGCAGCTCAGTCTCCCTCCAGATGACCCTTCTCCTCCAGGAATCTGGGAGGTGCCATTGTGTACCGAAAGGAAGGAGGAGCAGCAGCAAGCCAACCCAGGGACGTCATCTCAGGGCTTTGTCAGTGACCCCAGTGCCTCTAATAGGTGAGGACAAGGGGGGTGCTCCAGCATAGTCATAGTCATAGTCATAGAGGCCTACAGTACAGCAAAAGGCCCTTTGGTTCATTGAGTCTGCATTGGTCAAACAAGCACCTATTCTAATCCCATTTTCCAGCACAAGGCCCATAGCCTTGTATGCAAGTGCACATCCAAATACTTCTTAAATGTTATGAGGGTATCTGCCTCTACCATCCTTTTAGGCAGTGAGTGCCAGTTTCCCACCAGCCTCTGAAAAAAATTCTTCCTCATATCCCCTCTAAACCTCCTGCCCCTTACCTTAAACCTATGCCCCCGTGGTTATTGATCCCTCCACCAAGGAGAAAAGTTCCTTCCTGTCTACTCTATCTATGCCCCTCATAATTTTATACAACTCAATCATGTGCCCCCTCCATCTCCTCTGCACCAGGAAAAATAACCCCCGTCTATCCAATCTCTCCTCATGAATAAAACTCTTGGTAAATCTCCTCTGCACACTCTCTAGTGCAATCACATCCTTCCTATAATGAGGATTCCAGAACTGCACGCAATGCTCTAGCTGTGGCCTAACCAACGGTATATACAGTTCTAGTTATACCTCCCTGCTCTTAAGTTCTATGCCTTGGCTAATAAAGACAAGTATCTCATATGCTTTCTTAACCACCTTATCTACCAGTCCCGCTACCTTAAGGGACCGGTGGATATGCACACCAAGGTCCCGCTGATCCTCGGTTCTTCCCAGGGTCCTACCATTCATTGTGAATTCCTGTGCCTTGTTTGTCCCGCCTAAGTGCATCGCTTCTCACTTATCCGGATTAAATTCCATTTGCCACTGATCAGCCCATCTGACCAGCCCATCTATATTCTTCTGTAATCTGAGGCTATCCTCCTCACTATTTACCACCCCAACAATTTTCACAAACAGCAAGGGACCCAACACTGATCCCTGTGGAACCCCACTGGACACAGGCATCCAGTCACAAAAACACCCCTCGAGCATCACCCTCTGCTTCCTGCCACTCGGCCAATTCTGGGTACAATTTGCCAAATTGCTTTGGATCCCATGAGCTCTTACCTTCATTATCAATCCCCCATGCAGGACCTTATCAAAAGCCTTGCTGAAGTCCAAGTAGACTACGTCAAATGCATTGCCCTCATCTACACACTTGGTCACCTCTTCGAAAAATTCAATCTAATTGGTCAGATGTGACCTCCCTTGAGCAAAACTATGTTGACTGTCCTTGATTAATCCCTGCCTCTCCAAGTGTAGATTAATTCTGCCCCTTATTTGCTTCCAAAAGTTTCCCCACTGAGGTTAGACTGACTGGCCTGTAGTTCCCTGGTTTATCCCTTCTTCCCTTCTTGAATAACTTTACCACATTGGCTGTCCTCCAGTCCTCAGGCACCTCTCCAGTGGCCAAAGAGGTATTGAAAATTATTGCCAGCCCCCCTGCTATTCCCTCCCTTGCCTTGCTCAACAGACTGGGATACATTTCATCCAAACCTGGAGATTTATCTACTTTTAAGCCTGCCAGACCACTTAGAACCTCCTCCCTTTCTATGCTAATTTCTTTAATTATATCACAGTCCTTCTGCCTGATTTCCACACCTACGTCATCCCTCTTACTTGTGAACATCGACACAAAGTATTCATTCAGAACACTACCTATGTCATCCGGCTCCACATACAAATTACCACTATGGTCCTTAATGGGCCCTACTCTTTCCTTGTTATCCTCTTACTTTTAATGTACTTGTAAAATAACTTTGGATTTTCCTTTATTTTACTTGCCAATGTTTTTTCATGCCCCCATTTTGCTCTCCTAATTTCCTTTTTAAGTTCCCCTCTGCACATTCTGTATTCCTCTAGGGCTTCCACTGTTTTGAGCCCTCCATATCTGCCATAACCTTCCCTTTTTCTCTTTACCCAATCATCTGTGCAGGAGACCCTCAGGAGGCCAGAGCCCTATTGTCCCGAGACCAACAGAGGAGGCTTCCAAGATCAGGCTATGGAGCATAGCGCTCAGCAGACTGCCTCCACCTCAGCTGCAGATGTTAGGGTCACACAGTGGTAGGAAATGTAAGTGAAAAACCTTCTAATGGCACAAAGGTGGCATAGGTGTTCAAATCAATCAATTTCATTGGACTGTAATGTGTAAATATATAGTTTTGATCACTTTATTTACGTGTAGAATAGCCATGGTGCTGGGATGTTTCCAGACAGATGGTGACGGTGAGGTGTAAGGGTTTACCGGTTCATTGACAATCAATGATGGCTGAGCTGGGGGGGTTATGGATGGACCATTTTTCTTGGTGTGTCAAATTGGCAGAATGTCTGCGTTTATTGAGAGATGGAGATTTTTCTGTTTGTAAAACCTTTATTAGGTCTGTGAATGGAAACTTGATGGCAAGCCAGCATATGGTGCTCGCCCCCTTGTCACCACTCCGAAGGTGTTGTCTGAACAGTGTGTGTACCTGATCTATTCCATCATATGCAAGTGTCTGCGTGGAGTTCTTAGCAAGGACTTGTCAGGATTGGAGCTTGAGTGACTGAGTCATTTGCAAGCTCCTTCCAGGCGGGTGTGCCTTTGATGGGGCCATGTTTACAGGCTTTCTCAAGCGAAGGGCCTGCAGCTGTTTCCCTTCTGGGTGTCAGAGGCTGTGGGTCTGTAAATTGGTCTAGAGGGAGTCTGCTCGATCTGGTGGGACTTCAAATACAGTGTTTTTTGACCTGGAGATCAAGCGATCTTGCAGGGTCCTCACTCTGGCTGAAATCAGGATACAATGAAGGCATCACGATTTCTCTTGCTCATTGCTCCATTGTCCTTGTGTCTGCAGCTGGAGCCAAGCCATGCAGCACCTCAGGGTCTTCTGATTCTTCCCCTTCAGGATCAAGGAGAGCCTGAGCACGAATAGGGTCAGGAGGAGAGACCAGACAATTGGAGCAACTTGCCAGACTTAGGGTATATCAAAGAATACTCTATTTACAAATGAGTGAGAGACAATGCTGCACACATCCATGCTTGTCCCGAGCTCTAGTACATCACATCTGCCACATTCTTTGTGAAGACCTGATGCCCCATGGAGTTGGAGGGTATCCCCTGCCAGTGGCTTTAAATGTGATCGCCTCATTCAATTTCTTTGCTTGTGGGTCATTCCAGGGATCCATAGGGCACCGCTGTGGCATCTCGCAGTCCACAACACTGATGCGTAAAGGAGGTCACAGATGCCCTTTAGAGCAAGGCACATCACTATGTGAGGTTTGCTCTGGATGAAAAGAGCCAGGTTGCGAGATTCACCTGCTTCACAGCTATCTCAGGCTTCCCAAGGGTGCAGGGTGCAATTGAGATGTCATGTTGCTGTAAATGGCAGCGGCCCCTAATGTTTATAAACCACAATGGCTATCATTCCATCAATGTATAACTGGTGTGAGATCACCGGGAGCACATACTGCATGTTTGTGCACAGTACCCTGAGAGTTGCTGTGACTCCTACATCCTGAGTTACTCCCAGGTGCCTCAGATTTTAGAAGATGCCTGAACATCTGCAGGGATGGCTGCTTGGGGATAAGGAGTACCCAATGAAATGCTGGCTGATGGTACCCATGCGTTGCCTCAGAGTCGTTTTGAGGAGGGGTACAATGCTGCTCACAGCTCTACATGGTCCCTTATAGAGTAGACCATAGGGCTTCTGAAGATGCACTTCAGATGTTTGGACCACTCAGGTGGTGCATGACAGTGTAGTCCCAATAGGGTTTCGCACATCATCGCTGTGTGTGGCACCCTTCACAATCTGACACTGCAAAGAGGTGATCCTTTACCAGAGGGTGAAATGGAGAGAGATGAGAGGTCTTCAGAGGATGAAGATCAGAAGGCCCAGGAACCTCAAGAGGGTGATGAGGATCAGTTTGAAGGTGACAATGCTATAGAGGAAGCAAGGCATGGGAGGAGTGCCCGTGACACTTTAATGACTGACAGATTTCAGGAAGAGTAAGGTGAAGACAAGGGGAGATGGCCACAGTTCTCCTGGTCCTCAGTGCCATTCCATTTCATCTCAAGTGAAGTCCAACCAGTCACATCGACAACTAGTCCAGCATTCACACTTGCACCTCCTAGCCTCACGATTCACTAGGTCATGATCTCTAAGAAGGTCCGTGGTGCCCTCTCTATGCATTCACTCTGGGAAGTCCACTCAACCATGAGAGCAATGCAAAAACTTACTAGAAGCAGCCGTCACCACGTAAATAAGAAACTAGAGTGGACGGTGAGATGGGGACATGGGTTCCCTCCTCCCGTCCATGGCACTACCACTGGGGAGACATAACAGCCACTAATAACCCCAGGCTGCAGAGCTGCCCTTACACAATGGTGTGTCATGAGGAAGAAGGGTTACAAGCGCATAAATCACACATTACCAATAAAGATTTTAACACATCTCCCTGACATCACACAAGGAGGGTACGGGTGACTGTTCTTCCTCAGCTTCCTTTTCTGATGTGGTCTGGGGGCTCGGACTTATGATGGGCACCCTTGTGTGCCTCAATCTCTTGGTGCCCATAAGATAGAGAATAGATTTTAGTTGATGAGCAAGAGGATTATAAGTCACTCACTATGATTGTCAGGATGTGATGAACTGACGGAGGTGTGATCCATTCTATGTTGCTGAGATGATCCAATCTGCCCTTCCCAACAGGAATGTTTCCTGTCCTCCCTTGTGATCTCAGCTGCTGCCTCCCTGAATTCACTGAGGGCAATTATGTTGGCTGTGCCTCCGCCAGTCTACGCTCTTTCCTTTGTATTGTGGAAAAGCTTGCCCTGTATGAAGACAGAAGAAAGGCATGTGATGAAAAGGAATGGAGCAGAGGTTAGGAAAGATGCATGCCCCCTGTGTGTGGTGAGCCCTCCCCAGCAGATCTGCAGATAGAGAATGCACAGAATGATGGATGGGATGGTGGTGATGTGAAAGTTCCCGTTGGACATTCCGTGATGATATGTATCCCTGGCTAATAGTTATGTGATATCCATGAGGAGTGTAGCCCTTTGATTACATGATGCCAAGATGAGAGTCTGATATTGGAGGGAGTTGAAGGATGACTTTTCCTGTTGGAGTGGATGAGATCATTCATCCTCTTGCTGCACTGGATGACATTGTGGGCATGGTTGCCAGCCACGCTGACGTTCCCTGCAATAATCTCCTAGGCCAGAGAGGTTAGGCTGGTATGTTTTCTGGAACAATCCCTGGGATATAGGGCTCCTCTGATCAAGGCCTCAAGGGCCTGGTGGCTGAATAGCTTGCTGTCTTCTTCTAGAGGCTTGTAGCTTTCATCTTTTGGCTCAACAAACTCTCTGTGGGGGACAGGTGCGCTGGAGAGAGTGAGATGTGTGTGGTCCAGAGGCATTTAAATATGTGCATGGACCTTCAGCTCTGCCAGGTGTCAGGTGATTTGGAGAAACACTCACCTATGCTTAATGAATGAGCTTCCAAGCGTGGAATTGGGTGTGAGTTCCTGCCATTCTGAGCAACGGGATACATGCCGTGAATCCCGCCTGCCACCTCACTTAGTTTCAAAATCAGAAAATTCCGTCCCAGTTGTTATTTTTTTTGAATATTCAACAGTTATCTTTGAAGTGGACTCGAACCTTTCATTTACTTTTAAGTAACTTTGTACTTTGTATTTATAAATGGGAGGGTTAGTTTATCTTGCATTTACATTCTGTAATGTTCAAAACATTATTAGAATGTGATCCAAGATTTAAGCTGATTATAAAGTATTATTAAGTAACCGTTATAAAAGGTTTTAGACTCACTCTGTAAACCTCACAGACCCTAGCTCTTCTAGGATTCTGTAATATTGAATTATAACTTTTGAGAGACTTAAACTTTTTAAGAGAGGCATTTTTGTATAATATACCTGTGAAGTATATGTTTTGATCTGTGATATCTTTGTTTAGCCTAAATACTCCTAAGAGAGAGAGAGAGCACTTTATCTTAAGACCAAGTCTTTCGATGATTTAAAATCTCTTTTAGTTGAGAATTTAAACTGACAGTAAGTCTGGTTGAATAAGTTTATCTTGTCGAGGGGTAAAGTAACAGAATGCTAACAAAGACAGAGTAGGCATCAGTGAACTGGGAAATCAGGTTAAAAGGTAAGATGATAACTGAGCAATGGCAGATATTTAAGAAGTGATATACTCCAAGAGACGGAGGCTTGATCCATACCTCATTAAAAAATTTAATGCTGTGAAGATTAGTGGTAGCCCAGAAGATTTGGAACATTTTAGAAACCAGCAAAGAATGACAACAAAAATATAGAGAAAGAAATTCGAATATGAGTGTAAACTGGCAAGAAATATAAAACACACATAGGGCAGGATTATCCGGTCCCACCAGCAGCAGGATCGGAAATTCCTGCCCAAAGTCAATGGACTTTTGTCTGAACTCCAAACTTGCCAGTCCCACCCATGGCGATTCCCGCTACGTGTGGGACCGGAAAATCCCAGCCATAGTAAAAGATTCTACAAGTATATAAATAAAGAAGAAAGTAGCTAAACTAAATGTTGGTTCCTTAGAGAAAGAGACTATGAGGTCGAGAATTAATAACAGAAAACAAGAAAATGGCAGAGATTTTAAACAAGTATTTTGTATCTTTCATAGTAGAAGCCCCAAAAAACATCCCAAGAATAGTAGAAAATGAAGGGGAAAAGGTAGGGAGGAACTTAAAACAAAAACTATCACTCAAGAAAAAGTACTAGGTGAGTTTGGTGCATGGGGGCATTTGATCAGATAGGAGGTCGGCAGGTGGGGACCCTGCCATCTTTCCACCTTCACCACAGTTGAGTTTGTGGTGGGAAGGCCCATGGACAGCCTTCCCTCCTCGCCACAAATTGAGGTCCTTAATGCCCTAATGTCCACTTAATACCACCACTGGTATTAGCTCAGAGGAAGGCAGGGGGCTCACCATGCGGGGAACTCGAGAAACAAGCCCCTGCTTGGTTGCTTGTGGCCTCCCATGGAGATGAGATGGGCATTGGGGAAGGGGTGGTGCATTTGTCCCTTGTTCAAAGGCACTCAGTGCCTGATTGAGGGACACAGCATTGGAAGCGGCGGAGGGGGGGGGACCTCTGAAAGCCACCTGCTATCCTTGATGCTGACCACTCTCCCCCAGTGATTGCCATCCCATGTCCTCCTTCCCACCATCACTCAACTCTGGCCCGGAACCCAGCGATGATTCTAAGCTTCGGCTGGGTTTCATACCTCTCTGGTGATGCTGCCGTTTAACAGAGCTGCTGGTCTCTGATTGGCTAGCAGCTCTTGGTGGGTGAGACCATTGCCCCTGGGGGTCTTTGATCCCAGGAAAGGTCTGCTGCTGTCTCGTTAAGTGCCTTCCCTAAATGAGTCAATGAGGTGCTCCCACCGCCTCTCCAGCCAGCAGGCAAGGCACCTATCAGCTCCATTAAATCCAGCCCAGTATGCCATAAGTTACTAAACATGCTTCTGTCCAGATAAAATGCACATGCTAACAAATAATTTTACAATAACAGCTTTGGTTTGTTGATTACATAATTGTTGGTATTTACTAAGAGACAAAGGGGACAGGTTTTCTGAAGGCCCATGTTGCAATGAAGAGCATCTACATTGACTTGTGAGCTCTGACAGAAAATCCCATCAACATCATGGACTTCTACCCACCACAATCATGGATTATATTTGATAATATGCAGGACATCAGACCCATCAATGCCAAATATGCTGGAGGTTGTCACAAGGCATTTAATCTTTGAAATTGGGCCCCCTCGCCTTTCCATAAAAGTAAATCATTTCAACAATGGCTTCTGGGTGACAAAGCCTAGGGCTACTCCATTGACTACTGGCTTTACTAAGTGGCTGAACAGCAGCAGCCTTGCACTGCTATGAAGACCCTTTCTCAAGAGATTGCTCATCCAGAGGACAGCCATTGCCATTGCTGGGAAGGGCTCTGCAGTATGCTCCAGATCATGTTATTCATAGTCATGAATGCTGTGCCTTGCACAACATTACATTCCAAAAATATGTGGATTTAACATTGCTGATGAGATGGCCCTATCTTCACATGGAGGGAAGCATAACAATAACCTTCACAGAGAACTCCTTAGTAACTGCTGCAAGGGGTTTTAAGCATATCCCATCACTGAAGCATTTTCTGTGTAGCTCCAGAACTTGTCCTCCTTCTTCCTCTCTTTGAATTAAGGGGCATTCCCTCAGTCCCCTACCAAACTTATAGTTGTGGGTGAGTCCAGAACTAGGGGGCACTGTTTTAAAATTAGGGTTTGCCTTTTTAGAACCGAGATGAGGAGAAATATTTTCTCTCAGAGGTTATGCGGCTTTGGAATCCTGTGCCTCTGAAGGCAGTGGAGGTGAATATTTTTAAGGCAGAGGTAGATAGATTCTTGTTAGGCAAGGGAATCAAAGGTTATCAGGGGTAGGTAGGAATGTGGAATTCAAAGCACAAACCATGATCAGCCATGATCTTAATGAATGACGGAGCAATCTTGAGTGGCCATATGGCCTACTTCTGCTCCAATTTTGTATGTTTGTATGTTCATATGACAATACAACGGCCCTCTTTGGCCCATCTGACCATTCAATAATCACCAACTGAATGAAGTCAGCAACAAATAAGGGTAGCATTTCCCGTATGACTTTATGATTCATAGTTGAAGACATCAAAATAAGTTGAAAAGAAACAAATCTTCACTTGGAGCCATAGGTTAGTTATTTCTCTTTTACATATTGTAGTGCTTCTCTTATGTGCTACCTGTAGGCCACAAGAGGTGATCATGTAACTGAGGTAGCCCTCATCTCATGGCAGCTTGTTCCTGGCAGGGAAATGGCTGCTATATGAATCCGTAGAGTTTGTTTCTGGACACCCTCTTGTTGCACTGGCATTGCGCTTTTATGTATTTATTCACAATATGTGGACATCGATGCAAGGCCCACATTTATTGTGCACAAATTATTGCCCTTGGTGGTGAGCCACCTTCTGGAAATGCTGCAGTCTGTTAGGGAAGAGAGATCCAAGGTTTTGACCCAGTGAAGGTTATACTTCCAAGCCAGGAATCAGGCATCTATGTCATTATTAATAATCCTAATTGTCTCTGTACATGTAATTTGTCGTAATAATTCCTACCATTGTATACCTATTTCCCATGAAAAGCAATAGTTGCCTTTGAACACTATTTTCTTGTGAAATAACACATAAATAATCCAATCGCTAATGGAATGGACAACAAATCTATGGAAACACTGAAATACAAAGCCAGCTCTAGCTAAAAAGAGAGTGAGTATCAGGGGATTTCACACTTTTATTGAACTCCTTTCATTTTCTTTTGATGCCTTCTTGCTGCGTTGTGGGAAGATTGTTGTCATCATCCACCACCTTTCATCTTCCATTTAAAAAAAACCTGTTTGCAATTAAATGAACTCATTAACTGCCCCAGTTTCTCAGAGTTAATATTTTTGTCTCTATTTTGCTTTTACTCCTTCCCCTTATTTAATTTTAACATGGATAGTATCGCTAAGCAAGAAACAAATTTATTTTTAGTAACTAAGAAGGTATTGCTACAGGTTCGAATGATCATTTATAAATCCTGATACCAGCTGGAACCAGAGGCGAGAGATAATAAAGCTGAGGGACCTGGTTTCAATGCTGAGATTGTATTAGAAATGGTCTGATGTTGACAGGTATCAGAAATCTTTGACAGTAAATGAAAGAACTTCATATCTAATCTGAAGTGTGTGCTCCTTCAAAAATCCCTCAAGATTGATGTAATCTTACCTTCTTCAATTTCAAAGTAAAGTTTTGATGTGAGACAACTCAGTCAAGGTGTGAAGAGTTGGAAGTTCCTCCTCTTCGTAGGTTTGCATTAGGGCTGGATTTCTGCCTGTCCTGCGATTCTGTCTCTAACCTACTCATCTTTCCTTGGATGTCTCTTGTTTAACTATGTGGAGGGAGACAATTGGGTCTGACTACAAAACTGCAGCTGATTAGAGGGCTCCATGTTGTGCAATGAGTGAATCAGTTAAAAAGCTTTAATGCTAGAGGAAAGAGCTGTATCGGAGAAGTGGTGAGCCTCAGGAATGTCTCCTAGGTATTCTGATTCATCCGTTAATGTTTCTCAGAGCAATAAGGGCCAAAAAGGCAAGGGGATGGAGAACCAGAAATGATATAAGAGGGTGTAGAAAGGAGATTACTTGGCAACCCTGAAAACTGCTGCACAATTTAGGAAAAGATGTAAAAATAAAAACAAAAAAACTGCGGATGCTGGAAATTCAAAACAAAAACAGAATAACCTGGAAAAACTCAGCTGGTCTGGCAGCATCGGATGAGAAGAAAAGAGTTGACGTTTTGAGTCCTCATGACCCTTCAACAGAACTTGAGTTCGAGTCCAAGAAAGAGTTGAAATGTAAGCTGGTTTAAGGTGTGTGGGGGGTAGGGGGGGGGAGAGAGAGAGAGAGGTGGAGGGGGTTGGTGTGGTTGTAGGGACAAACAAGCAGTGATAGAAGCAGATCATCAAAAGATGTCACAAACAACAGAACAAAAGAACACATAGGTGTTAAATTGGTGATATTATCTAAACGAATGTGCTAATTAAGAATGGATGGTTGGGCACTCAAGGTATAGCTCTAGTTGGGGTGGGGATGCCGATAGGGGGGGTGAAGGGAAGATGTGTTTGGTGGTGGCATCATGCTGGAGTTGGCGGAAATGGCGGAGGATGATCCTTTGAATGCGGAAGCTGGTGGGGTGATAAGTGAGGACAAGGGGGACCCTATCATGTTTCTGGGAGGGAGGAGAAGGCATGAGGGCGGATGCGCAGGAGATGGGCCGGACACGGTTGAGGGCCCTGTCAACGACCATGGGTGGAAAACCTCGGTTAAGGAAGAAGGAGGACATGTCAGAGGAACTGTTTTTGAAGGTAGCATCATCGGAACAGATGCGACGGAGGCGAAGGAACTGAGAGAATGGGATGGAGTCCTTACAGGAAGCGGGGTGTGAGGAGCTGTAGTCGAGGTAGTTGTGGGAGTCAGTGGGTTTGTAATGGATATTGGTGGACAGTCTATCACCAGAGATTGAGGCAGAGAGGTCAAGGAATGGAAGGGAAGTGTCAGAGATGGAACACGTGAAAATGATGGAGGGGTGGAGATTGGAAGCAAAATTAATACATTTTTCCAAGTCCTGACGAGAGCATGAAGCAGCACCGAAGTAATCATCGATGTACCGGAGAAAGAATTGTGGAAGGGGGCCAGCGTAGGACTGGAACAAGGAATGTTCCACATGCCCCATAAAGAGACAGGCATAGCTGGGGCCCATGCGGGTACCCATTGCCACACCTTTTATTTGGAGGAAGTGAGAGGAGTTGAAGGAGAAATTGTTCAGTGTGAGAACAAGTTCAGCCAGACGGAGGAGAGTAGTGGTGGATGGGGATTGTTCGGGCCTCTGTTCAAGGAAGAAGCTAAGGGCCCTCAGACCATCCTGGTGGGGGATGGAGGTGTAGAGGGATTGGACGTCCATGCTGAAGAGGAAGCGGTTGGGGCCAGGGAACTGGAAATTGTTGATGTGACGTAAGGTGTCAGAGGAATCATGGATGTAGGTGGGAAGGGACTGGACAAGGGGAGAGAGAAGGGAGTCAAGATACTGAGAAATGAGTTCTGTGGGGCAGGAGCAAGCTGAGATGATCGGTCTACCGGGGCAGTTCTGTTTGTGGATTTTGGGTAGGAGATAGAAGCGGGCCATCCGAGGTTGGGGGCTATCAGGTTGGAAGCTGTGGGAGGAAGATCCCCAAAGGAGATGAGGTCAGTGACAGTCCTGGAAACAATGGCTTGATGTTCAGTGGTGGGGTCATGGTCCAGGGAGAGGTAGGAGGAAGTGTCTGAGAGTTGGCGCTCAGCCTCTGCGAGGTAGAGGTCAGTGTGCCAGACAACAACAGCACCACCCTTGTCAGCGGGTTTGATGACAATGTCAGGGTTGGTCCTGAGAGAATGGAGTGCAGTAAGTTCAGAGAGAGAGAGATTAGAATGGGTGAGAGGAGCAGAGAAATTGAGACGACTAATGTCGCACCGACAGTTCTCAATGAAAAGATCAAGAGAGGGTAAGAATCCAGAGGGAGGGGTTCAGGTGGAGGGAGAATATTGGAGGTGGGTGAAAGGATCTGTTGAATGGGGAGAGGACTCCTGCCCAAAGAAGTGAGCCCGGAGACGAAGACGGCGGAAGAAGAGTTCAGCATCATGCCGAGCCTGAAATTCATTGAGGTGAGGGCGTAAGGATATGAAACTAAGTCCTTTGCTGAGCACTGAACGTTCAGCATCGGAGAGGGGAAGGTCAGGGGGTATAGTGAATACACGGCTGGGGCTGGGATTGGAAGATGGGGTGGGGACGGAGGGACAGGCAGGGGTGGAGGGTCCTAGATGGGTGTTGGTGTCGATGAGTTGTTGGAGCTTGCATTCCTTAGCACTTGAGAGAAAGAGAAAAAGTTTCTTGTTGAGGCGTCGGATGAGCCGAAGAATAAAATGAAACTGGGGGCACGCGCAGCTTTGAAAAAGGGTACAGCGGTGCTGCTGGAGGGAGAGGTCGAGTGTGTTCATATGGCAGCGCATGGCACTGAGTGTGGATTTCAGAATGTGACGGGAACAGCAGTCCAAGAAACGTTTTATGTCCCGGAGATACCTGTAATCCTGGGTGGGTTCGAAATATGAGGGGCGGAATTACAGTTGAAATCCACGTGGGGTAAGTCGAAGATGGAGACAGTCACTGAGAAAGGAGATATGGCTCTGAAAGCGGGTTTTAGTAAACACCTCGTCAAACACCAGGAGGGAAATGGAAAGCAATGAAGGTGAGCAAGGCAAAAGAGAGATACGGAAATCTTATCGCAGAGAAGAACAGAACTTCTTCAAGGAGGTAGGCATTTCTTGAAGAGCAGTGGCAGTCAATTAAACACAGAGATAAAAACAAAAAAACTGCGGATGCTGGAAGTTCAAAACAAAAACAGAATTACCTGGAAAAACTCAGCAGGTCTGGCAGCATCGGCTGAGAAGAAAAGAGTTGACGTTTCGAGTCCTCATGACCCTTCGACAGAACTTGAGTTCGAGTCCAAGAAAGAGTTGAAATATAAGCTGGTTTAAGGTGTGTGGGGGGGTGGGTTGGGGGAGAGAGAGAGAGAAGTGGAGGGGGTTGGTGTCGTTGTAGGGACAAGCAAGCAGTGATAGAAGCAGATCATCAAAAGATATCACAAACAACAGAACAAAAGAACACATAGGTGTTAAATTGGTGATATTATCTAAACGAATGTGCTAATTAAGAATGGATGGTTGGGCACTCAAGGTATAGCTCTAGTGGCGGTGGGGAGAGCATAAAAGATTTAAAAATATTTAAAAATAATGGAAATAGGTGGGAAAAGAAAAATCTATATAATTTATTGGAAAAAACAAAAGGAAGAGGGAAACAGAAATGGGGTGGGGATGGAGGAGGGAGCTCAAGACCTAAAGTTGTTGAATTTAATATTCAGTCCGGAAGGCTGTAAAGTGCCTAGTCGGAAGATGAGGTGTTGTTCCTCCAGCTTGCATTGGGCTTCACTGGAACAATGCAGCAAGCCAAGGACAGACATGTGGGCAAGAGAGCAGGGTGGAGTGTTAAAATGGCAAGCGACAGGGAGGTTTGGGTCATTCTTGCGGACAGACCGCAGGTGTTCTGCAAAGTGGTTGCCCAGTTTACATTTGGTCTCTCCAATGTAGAGGAGACCACATTGGGAGCAACGAATGCAGTAGACAAAGTTGGGGGAAATGCAAGTGAAATGCTGCTTCACTTGAAAAGAGTGTTTACCCCCCCTATCAGCATTCCATAGGGATCGCTCCCTCCGGGACACCCTGGTCCACTCCTCCCCTACTCCTCAATCCCCTCCTATGGCACCACCCCATGCCCACGCAAAAGATGCAACACCTGCCCCTTCACTTCCTCTCTCCTCACCGTCCAAGGGCCCAAACATTCCTTTCAAGTGAAGCAGCATTTCACTTGCATTTCCCCCAACTTAGTCTACTGCATTCGTTGCTCCCAATGTGGTCTCCTCTACATTGGAGAGACCAAACGTAAACTGGGCGACCACTTTGCAGAACACCTGCGGTCTGTCCGCAAGAATGACCCAAACCTCCCTGTCGCTTGCCATTTTAACACTCCACCCTGCTCTCTTGCCCACATGTCTGTCCTTGGCTTGCTGCATTGTTCCAGTGAAGCCCAACGCAAACTGGAGGAACAACACCTCATCTTCCGACTAGGCACTTTACAGCCTTCCGGACTGAATATTGAATTCAACAACTTTAGGTCTTGAGCTCCCTCCTCCATCCCCACCCCATTTCTGTTTCTCTCTTCGTTTTGTTTTTTCCAATAAATTATATAGATTTTTCTTTTCCCATCTATTTCCATTATTTTTAAATATTTTTAAATCTTTTATGCTCTCTCCACCCCCACTAGAGCTATACCTTGAGTGCCCAACCATCCATTCTTAATTAGCACATTCGTTTAGATAATATCACCAGCTTTAACACCTATGTGTTCTTTTGTTCTGTTGTTTGTGACATCTTTTGATGATCTGCTTCTATCACTGCTTGTTTGTCCCTACAACCACACCAACCCCCTCTACTTCTCTCTCTCTCTCCCCCCTCCAACCCCCCACACACCTTAAACCAACTTATATTTCAACTCTTTCTTGGACTCGAACTCAAGTTCTGTCGAAGGGTCATGAGGACTCAAAACGTCAACTCTTTTCTTCTCAGCCGATGCTGCCAGACCTGCTGAGTTTTTCCAGGTAATTCTGTTTTTGTTAGGAAAAGATGTATTGACTACACAATTACATGCAGGCACTGATTCCCAGCATTGCCTGTAAAAATTATATGGGCATGGCCCTCCCCTGACCTGACATCTCTTATGCCATTACCTGGGAAATCTGCATTATCCACTTTGCTGCTCTTGTCCTTTTCAGTGGATGAACTGGCATCAGATGGCATTGAAAAGAAAGAACTTGACATGGTCGGGCTCTCCAGGAAGACCTAAGGACTTAACCATGGATCACAGGACAGCTGAAGGTGCTCAAATTACATTTATATTGTGCCTTTCACTACCTCAGTACATACCAGACTGCTTTACAGCTTTTTGTAGTTATAGTAACTGTTGTAATGTAGGAAAGTACAGCACCTAATTTGCACATTGCAATGTCTCACATGCAGTTATGAGGTAAATTACCAGATCATCTTTTTTATTCATCCTTCGCTATTGTCCAACCTGAGTTGCCCTTGAGAAGTTGGTGGTGAGCCGTCCTCTTGAACTGTCACATATGGTAAAGCTGCTTCCACTGTGCTGTTAGGTAGGGAATTGAAGAATTTGCGCCACGAAGGAGGAACAGTCATATATGTCCAAATCATGATGATGTGCAACTTGGAGAAGAACTTGGAAGCGATGGGGCCGGATTTTCTCCACCACTGTTTATAAATGTAAATGCTAATTAGGCAGACTGAGCAACTCCAAGAGGCCACAGCTGCCTGCCTGCTGCAAACAGCAAAGACAGGTGGCAGCTATGTTGAGGCCTGCCACTGTCTTGCCAAGGAGAGCACTCAGCTCATCAGATGGCCAGGAGGATAAATCTTCAGAAAAAGGATGACTAGACCAAAGGTAATGCATACATTCTGGTGCCTATTACCCAAGGGCCCAATGACTTTTATTGATGGAACTAGAAATTTACTTTGGTTTCGCGGTGATCCCATCAGCTGTGCACTAACATGCATCAGACCATTTGGGCTCTCTGAATCAAGCTTTGAAAGTCACATGTGTGAATGCTCCGGCCCCTTAACAAGTTCCTAAAGGAGCTTAATGGGACATTAATTGGGGGCAAGTGGGTTCCCTGTTTCTTACACCCCACCAGCACTTGAAAACCTCAATTTTCAAATTAGACAATCTCCAGGGCCACAATTTTTAAATCCTGCCCATACCAGGTCTTGGCACTCCTGGCATTTGAAAATCCAGCCCATGGGGCCCTATGCACTTGCTGCCTTTTTTTATCTAGGTGCTGGAGGTGGTGAATTTGGGAGGTGCTGCGTTGAAGAAGCCTGGGTGAATTGCTGCAATGCATTATGTAGATATTTATTCACAATGGCTTTTTAATAGTGTTTGTTGAAGGACAGATTGTAGCTAAAGTGATCCATGGGCATCCTCCCCTTTCCCAAAATAAAAGTTTGTCAGATATTTTTGCATGAAGAGAAGTGCTTCTTTAAGAGCAGATCTCCTTAGATTCTGGAAACAATACATTAAACATGGATCATTGACAAAATGGGCACAAATTAGCCTTGTTCAGCCACATTGGATTACTTAATCTATATATAATATATAGTGGAAGAACATGAATGAATTCTTTATCATTCTCTTTGAATGATGCTGAAATGCAATATTGAGACTGGGTTAAAAGAGTCACTTGTTTCCAAATCCTACCAGTGAAAGATTTATGAAATAATTTTCTGGAACAGTAACAGTTTGTCACAACTTTCAATGTTTTTATATTAATGGCCAGAGCTGATGTACACAGAGAAGTGAGTCAAGCAATGGGCCTCCAGAGAATACACTTTGTTTCCTGAGGAAGTCGACGAAATGAAACTTTATTTGGAAGGGAGTCACAACTCTGCATTGCCTTTGCATTGTCTGAGAGGTGAACACCTGCCCTGTTATGTCCAATATTAATCAGTGATCCATGGTGAGCATGTTAATTCTCATCGGCCTGTGAATCATGTTGATGAACTAACTATATAATAATTGATTTCTCACAATATAATACAAAATAGGATAAATGCATTTATGCTCTATCTACTCTCTTTGCAAATGAAGCAAAGCCAGGCACAGCAGTGGGACATCATTCACACAAACAAAAGATTTACAGTAATTATCGACGTAACAATTTCCCCTTAGGAGGTGGAAAGGGGCTAAATGGTTTTTCCTGTGCTAGCAGTCATTATATAGTTGAAGCTGAAACAAGGCCCCTATTAGTGTTTCAGACTATTTCATTCCTGTATTACCATAGGGTCTCAGCCCTTCCCTCATCTCTTGTAATGTCAGATAGATTCCCAACATAGGGAAAGGTAACTTTGCATACAAGGGTAGAATATCCACTTTGCGTACAATCAGGTAATTGAGTGCAAAATGCTCTTCAAATTGGGTTGATTAGGCTACAGTTCAATTTTCCACGAAGTTTCATTTCATAAAATCTTCCTGAACCAGCAGGCTTGCAAAAGTCAAAACAGTGTCCAACATTAGATGCTATTCCGCAATTGGACAACATTTGCTAAATAATCCTCAGTGTAGTGCGCTGGGAATTACACTGACAACCAATTTAAAGATTGTCAGTCAGGCACGCAGTGTGGCATATTTGCATGTATTGGAAGCTACATATATTAAAATGCAGAGTTCTATTTTTTGCAGCTAGAAAGCACTTTGTTTCAGCTAAACAGGTGATAGCCATTCGCTGACTCGTTCCTTGGGCAACGCTTTGGCCGGTCGGGGTCAAGCTATCTGGTTTAAATTTCAGACAGTACTTGGCAGTTGACTGTCAGTCACAGTCACTGGTGTGTTCTCCATGGCGACGCCTCTGCCAGTGGGAGCCCATTTGCTGGCCGGTCAGCGCTCTCTTCACATGCAATATAAATTGTTGTTCCCTTTACATTTGGTATTTTTGCAGACTGTCCCGATGGGTGCAATAGAAAAGGCTTCAACAAAAAATCTTTTTGTGGCAATGCTCAAATTCTGTACCACCAAACGACTATTTGACTTGTGATTATTAAGCAGCCAGCTTCCTTGAAAAATCACAAAGTAACTTACACAACGGGAGTTATCAGAGAACTCAGTCCTTGATGTAATTTAATTACAAACCCTGGGTGGTCACTTTTATAAACGCCTCACATCCTTCCTTTCTTTGAGCAGGCTATGATTTGGATGCAGATACTGGTCGTAGGTTTTGCACAATGGGCAGTGGCTTTTTACATTTTTAGGCTGGGGTTTTTCTTATTCGTTCCTCCTTAACACTGACAATGAATAGTAGAAGAAGTGGTTTTTCAATTATTAAGCCAATTCCTGCAGGAGTGTAGGCCCGAAGCTTAATTTTATCCTCTGGATGAGCTGTCACTGCAATCCAGCCTGAAGAAAGGTATCAAAAGATTGCACATTTGTTAGTTCTGCAATTTTCATACCTGAAGTTACTGAAGTCACTAGAGCTAATTAGAATTCTCCATGTTGCAGTACAGTTAGTTTTAATAAAGATTAGCTATTCCATCTATGTTTAAAAGCATTTGAACCTGTTATACATTACATAGCAATAACATCTGACCAGTTATTTCAGTTTGCCCACAACACAAAAAGTGAAGCAAGAGGATAGAATCTTCAATTTCTCAACTTTCTAAGTTCTCCAATCCAATGTTTCTCTCAGCTCAGAGGGGTCAAACTCAAGAAAGTTAAATCGATCCACAAAACATATCACCAAGATAGATTTTTCTTCTCTCAGAGGGTAGTCAATCTGTGGCACTCTCTACAACAAAGGGCTGTAGAGGCTGGGTCGTTAAGTATATCCAAGGTGGAGATAGACAGATTTTTAATCAGTAAGGGAATCAAGGGTTATGGGGAAAAGGCAGGAAAGTGGAGTTGAGGATTCTCAGATCAGCCATGATCTCAGTGAATGGCGGAGCAGACTCACTGGGCTGAATGGTCTACTTCTGCTCCTAAGCCTTATGGTCTATTTATGGACCAAGCATCAGAATAGAATGAAATTGTTTTATTTTCATTGCATCAAAACATATTCATTGATGTAGGTAAGAATGGTAACTGGTACAGTTTTATCAATCCAGCTGGTACGAGTTTATCACAGAGAATAAGTATTTAAATTAGAGTCACACTCACTACCTGTGTGGAACCTGATTTTAAACCACTGAAAACGATTTAAGGAAAAGTTGCACTAAATTATTTATTAATCTCAATGGTGTAGTAAATTAAATACTTTTTGAGAAGTAAAAAATGTAAGAACATACCTACTAGTGTTTTGTGCTGAAGAAAACAAGTTCAGCTTGAAGAGCTACAGCTGCAAACAGCCAAACTCATTATCACAATGTGGGTGGGACTGACTTTGGATAAAAGGATTTTTAAAACAGCATTAACCATCACAGAAAAGCCATTAAAGCTAGCATAACCTACGCCTGAGTTTCAACGATCTCTTACACTGGGTCTGTGGATTTCATGCAGATTGTGCTGATTAAAGTAAACTAGCCACAGCTCTAGACTTTACTTTCAAAATCCTTAATTAAAATAAGGGAAATTTAAAAAGTACCTCAGAGTTGCAATTGAAACCAGCTTTGGAAAAAGATCCAGAGATTACTTGTTTTTGAATTGAATGGTTTTACATTCTTAGAGCTAATTAATCTGTCCCGCCAGATTAATGTTGTAATAATGTTGTAATAATGTTGTAATATTATTACCTATCAGCAGTAGTTGAGCATAATAAATCAGGCAAGCAGGTACAACATTGCAATTGTAGATGTAACCTGCACTAGAGAATTAGCTAATTCTGGAGGGTGGGGGTGGAGTGTGTGAATATAATTTTATCCCTATCTGCACCGTGAGCCAAAACAATGAAGTAAAAATACATTTGTGCCCAAGAATTGGTGTGATGTGGGTACAGAGTACAATCTTTGCACTTCCATGGATAGGCCTGAGACACACCTAATGAATCCCCATCACCAAGAGTGGTAGCACCACTACGGGCTGAGCTGGTCGAGTGCAAAAGAACATAGCTGCTAGACTGGTTCTGCAGCAGATGATAACGGAACAAACAAGAGGGAAAATTCAGCTTGGGGCAGCTACCGCAAAGGCACAATGGGGAAAGGTCACAGTCTAAGAACTTTCTGCCATAGTGCACCGAGGGGCTGAGAACTGTTTAGAGCCCCTCGAGCTGTACAGCTCACAATGAATGTATGCACAAGCTTACTGACTCCCACAGCTACCTTGACTACAGCTCCTCACACCCTGCTTCCTGTAAGGACTCCATTCCATTCTCTTAGTTCCTTCACATCCGTCACATCTGTTCTGATGCTGCCACTTTCCAAATCAGTTCCTCTGACATTTCTTCCTTTTTCCTTAACCGAAGTTTTCCACCCACGGTGGTTGACAGGGCCCATAATCATGTCCGGCCCATGTCCCGCACATCCGCCCTCACACCTTCCTTTCCCTCCCAGAAACATGATAGGGTCCCCCTTTTCCTCACTTATCACCCCACTAGCCTTTGCGTTCAAAGGATCATCCTCCACCATTTCTGCCAACTCCAGCATGATGCCACCACCAAACTCATCTTCCCTTTGCCCCCCCCACCCCCCACCCCCCGACCCCGGGTGGCTTTCCACAGGGATCGTTCCCTCCGGGACACCCTGGTCCACTCCTCCATCACCCCCTACACCTCAACCCCCTCCCACGGCACCTTCCCATGCAACTGCAGAAGGTGCAACACCTACCCCTTTACTTCCCCTCTCCTCATCTTCCAAGGGCCCAAACACTCCTTTCAAGTGAAGCAGCGCTTCACTTGCACTTCCCTCAATTTGGTCCACTGCATTCGTTGCTCCCAATGCGGTCTCCTCTAAGTTGGATAGACCAAACGCAGACTGGGTGACTGCTTTGTGGAACACCTTTAGTCTGTCTGCAAGCATGACCCAGACCTTCCTGTTGCTTGCCATTTCAACACATCACCTTACTCTCATGCCCACATGTCCATCCTTGGCCTGCTGCAATGTTCCAGTGAAGCTCAACGCAAATTGGAGGAACAGCACCTCATCTTCCAACTGGGCACTTTACAGCCTTCAGGACTGAATATTGAGTTCAACAGTTTCAGACCATGAACTCTCTCTTCCATCCCCACCCCCTTTCCGATCCCCCTTTTTCCAATAAGTTATAATTTTTTTACAAATATATTTTTCTTTTCCCACCTATTTTTAAATTTATTTCGATCTATTATTTTACCTTCACCTTTTAGCCCATTTTGATCCCTTCCCCCTCACCCCACCCCCACTAGAGCCATCTGCCACTAGCTTCTCCTGCTTGCTACCCTTAATGTCCCCATTAGCACGTTCCTTAGATAATATCACCACCGTCAACACACCTTTGTCCTTATGTCTATGATATCTTTGGCAATCTCTTCCTTGCCTTCACCTATCACTGGTCTCCTATTAAGCTCTACCTGTCCCACCCCCCTCTACCAGCTTATATTTCACTCCATTTCTCTATTTCCTTAGTTCTGAGGAAGGGCATACGGACTCGAAACGTCAACTGACAGATGCTGTCAGACCTGCTGAGTTTTTCCAGGTATTTTTGTTTTTGTATTGAATACTAGTCGTGTTATAATTATATTGAAGCACCTCAGAGTGCAACATGATGTATGTTGATAACTCCAATACCATTGTCTGATTGTCTGTAATGACCATATTGAAATGATTGTAATATTCATTGATTGTATTGAAGCATCTCATGATCCATGTGTAAAAGTTGAATCTGATTGTACTTTTCATGATGGCCATTTTGAAATGTTTTGTAATGTTCTTCCAGATTTTCATGAATAAAGTACATTTTTCAAAAAAAGACAAACAAACAAGAGGGAAAAACCTACCTGACCTCGTCCTCACCAATCTACCTGTAACAGATGCATTTGTCCGTGGCAGTATTGGTAGGAATGATGACCGCAAAGCCCTTGTGGAGACAAAGTCACATTTTAACATTGAGGATACCCTTCATTGTGCTGTGTGGCACTACCACCATACTAAATGGGCTGGATTTTGAAAAGACCTAGCAATTCCAAACTGGACACCCATAAAGTCCTGTGGGCCATCAGCATAGAACCATAGAACCATAGAAAAGGTACAGTGCAGAAATGGGCCATTCAGCCCATCGTGTCTGTGCCAGCCAGAAAAAGATGAAAAAGAAATTAGCCACTCATTTTAATCCCACTTTCCGGCACCTGGTCCATAACCTTGCAGGTTACAGCACTTCAGGTGCAGGTCCAGGTACCTTTTCTAAATGAGTTGAGCATGTCAGCCTCAACCACTGATTTAGGCAGTGAACTCCAGACACCCACCGCACTTTGGGTGAAAAAGTTTTCTGTCATGTCCCCTCTTATCCTGCTACCAATCACCTTAAATCTATGCCCCCTGGTAATTGACCCCTCAGCTAGGGGAAACAAGTCTTTACTGTCTACTCTATCTAGGCTCCTCATAATTTTGTGCACCTCCATTAGGCCACCTCTCAGCATCTTCTGTTCTAAGACAAACAACCCTAGCCTTTCCAATCTCTCCACATGGCTGCAATTTTTGAGCCCTGACAAAATTCTTGTAAATCTCCTCTGTACTCTCTCCAGAGCAATTATCTCTTTCCTGTGATGTGGTGACAGAACTGTACACAAAATTCCAGCTGTGGCCTAACCAGCATTTTATATAGTTCCAACATTACATCCCTTTTGTATTCAATACCTCGTCCAATAAAGGAAAGCATTCCATATGCTTTCTCTACCACCTTATCCACATGTCCTGCCACCTCCAGGGACCTGTGCAAATACACTCCAAGGTCTCTCACTTCCTCAACCCCTCTCAATAACTTCCCTTTTAATGAGTATTCCATTGCTTTGTTTGTCGTGCCCAAATGCATTACCTCACACTTCTCTGGATTGAATTCCATTTGCCACTTTTCCACCCAGTCAACCAAACCACTAATATCTTTCTGGAGCCAACAACAACCCTCTCCACTATCACTATCTTCACTAATTTTTGTGTCATCTGAAAATTTCCCAATCATATCTCCCACATTTAAGTTCAAATCATTAGTATATACAACAAACAGCAAAGTCCCCAACACTGAGCCCTGTGGAACACCACTGAAAACTGTTTCCCATTTGCAAAAACATCCATTGACCATTGCCTTTGTTTCCTCACAGAGCCAATTTTGGATCCAACTCGCCACCTTCCCCTGTATTCCATGGGATCTCACTTTTCTGTCCAGTCTGCCATGTGGGACCTTGTCAAATGCCTTACTAAAATCCATGTAGACAACATCCACCCTCATCAATCCTCCTTGTTACTTCCACAAAATATTCTATTAAGTTAGTAAGACACGACACCCCCCCCCCCAACAAAACTATGCTGATTATCCCTAAAATAAATTCAAAAAATAATAGCAATAAAAATAACTGGAAAAACATATTGACTGGGTGACTGCTTTGTAGAACACCTTCGGTCTGTCCACAAGCATGACCCAGACCTCCCTGTCGCTTGCCATTACAACAGTCCACCCTGCTCTCATGCCCACATGTCCATCCTTGGCCTGCTGTATTGTTCCAGTGAAGCTCAACGCATACTGGAGGAACAGCACCTCAGCTTCCGACTAGGCACTTTACAGCCTTCCGGACTGAATATTGAGTTCAACAATGTTAGATCATGAACTCTCTCCTCCATCCTCACCCCTTTTTTTATCCCCTTTTTCAATATTCATTTTTATTTTTAATTTTTTTACCACTTATTTCTAGTAGTATTATTTTTTGAATTTATTTTCATTTTTATTCATTGTTTTATCCTGACCTTTTAGCCTATTTTCCATCTTTTTTCCCACTACCGTCTCCTCCCCCAACCCCATCCCCACCATGGCCATCTGTCACTTGTTCATGTTGTTCTTTCCAGAGTGCTTACCTTTGTCCTTAAGAATCCCTCCCTGAAGGGGCGCTGGGGGCCAAAACAGCTATGGCATTTGCGAATGCCGCAGAATGTGCGGCTGTTCCTCAGGAACCATGCATACAGCTGAAGGACCTGCTATCCTACCCCTTCACCATTTACCTCACCCACCATATCTCCTTACCCATTTATCTCACTCACCCTACCCCCTTCTCAACTTACATATTCACCCATTTGTCCATTCACTCATGCACTCATATGCTACCACACTGAAAATATGTTTAAATATGTGTTAGTGAACACTTACTAGAATACAGCAGCTAGTGCCGTAAAAAGGGGATGCAGGATGTCTCACCCTGATGAGCCAGCACAATGAAGAAGCAGTTCCATTTCAGGTGCACTCTGCATTTCTGGAAGAAGCTGGGATCGGAAGTCTCAGCCAGAATTCCGGAGCTCCAGCGAGGTGCAGAAAAGCAGCAGCGAAGTGTCAATCCAATCGTGATTTCCACTCCTTGGAAGGTTTGGGCCATTATCCCTTTGTAATGTTATACACAGCTTACAGTATCACCAATCATTATGCCATGTGGCTCTCTATCTCATCACTTGTTAATAAATACAGTTGTTGTGGTAAAAAGCTGAGACCATTCAAGTCTGTGAGTTTCCAGTAAGCAAAGGTTTTATTCAAGCATAAACTGCGAGGATTCCACAGTGTGTCTCTTTGATACAAAGGCTGAGTAGCATATTTATTTATATCTTTTAGTTATCACATTTCTATATGCTGCCTAGTACAACCTCTAGTCACATGCATAATGAGCAGAATTATTCAGGCTGCAGATCTCTCTGTTATCTCGATGAGAGATTGAGAAATGTTCTAACGCCTCCCAGCCTGTGCTCTTAATGCCCTAACATTTGTTTACCCACCTTGTGAAGGTCATTAGTTTTATGACTTGTGATTGTTAGCTGGGTTCTCACAGTGCCATGCCCATCAAGCCTATGTGTTGGCTATATTTCACATCATGCTTAGAAAGAGCCCTCATGGTTGCATTTGTCTATTCTAAAGCTGTTAATGCTCATAGCTATATTTGTCTATTTTTAAAGCTGTTAATGCACATTTTAATCAGTTTTAATGCGGAATTATTTCATTACCCCACTTCACAGTGAAACCCTGACACAGATTCCTGCCAATTAGAGCACCTGCCTTTTATCCTTATACACCTTCTTGCCACCCAGCCAAATTCCTAACCAGGTCAATGATTTGCCTTCAATTCCATGAGCTTCAACTTTATCTAAGAGTCCCTTATGAAGGATTTTATTAAATGCCTTCTTGAAGTCCAGATAAATAACATCCATAGACATTCCCTGTCCACTACTTCAGTCACCTCTTCAAAATACCAACAGGTTCATTGGGCATGCTGGCTATCTCCAATCAGCTGAAAATTTCCAAGGTCTTCAGTCACTCTGGCCGGAATTTTCCAGCCCCTCACTCCGGCAGGATCTTCTGGTCCCACCGTTGTGAATGGAGGTTTCAATGGCTCCCTGTCCCTGCTGAAAATTCCAGCCTCTACCCTAAATATAGACTTGAGAAATACCCTGAAAACAGATGTTAGACTAATTGGTCTATAATTTTGTGGCTTTCCTCTTCAACCTTAAATAGCAGAGTGGCAGAGTGACATGCGCAGCTTTCCAATTTAAAGGAACAGTTCCTGAATTGAGAGAACTTTGGAAAATTATAGTTAGGACATCTGTAATGTTCTCATCTACTTCCTTTAAAATCTTGGGGCAGGGTTAACTATCTAGCCCAGATGATTTGTCACTCTTTAGTGCTGCTTTTTTTTCATTACTGTTATTTTACTTACATTCATTTTGTTGAGTCCCTGTTCCTATTCATGATTCAACATTAGCTTTCCTGAGAAGCATAACACCCTCTTCCTGTAAATAATGATACAATTCAACATTTCAGCTATTTCCTTACTTTCATTTGCAATATCTCCACCAGTCACAGATAGCCAGCCTGAGAATGACCTTTAATTCCTACTCTGTTTTCTGTCCATTAACCGATTCTCAGTCCATGCCAGTACATTGCCCCCAGTCCCTTGTGCTCTAATTTTTCTTAATAACCTCCTGTGTGGGACTTAATCAAAAGCCTTCAGAAAATCCAAATGCACCACATTCACTGGCTACCCTTTAACTATTCTGCTAGTTGCATCCTCAAAAAACTCTAGCAGGTTTGTTAAACATGATTTCCCTTTCATAAACCTATGTTGACTCTGCCCAGTCCTACTATTATTTTCTAAGTATCCAGTTATCACCTCCTTTATGATAGAATGTAGCATTTTTCATATTCCTGATGTCAGGCTAACAAGCCTGCAGTTCCCCTATTTTCTCTCTCCCTCCTTTTTTAAATAGTGGAGTTACATTTGCAACCTTCCAATCTGCAGGAACCGTTCCAGAATTTATAGAATTTTGGGAGATGACCACCAATGCATCTTTTATCTCTACAGCCAACTCTTTCAACACTCTGGGATGTAGATAATCAGGTCAAAATCTATTTCTGTTCCTCCATTCAACCCATAAAGTTTCACTGCCTGCTTATCTCTTGTTATATCCTCTCTTTTCATTGTAGTAATATCCTTAAGCGCTAAAGCTACTTCTCACCCTCTTGCAGTTTCTTTATCCTACCTGTAGACCTTTTTGTTGGCATCCTTCCATCTATGAGAGATGATGGACACACAACAAACAATCCATTTAGGTGGAGGCAGGTCTTAATTTAGTACCATTGCTGATGGTTGTGACAGCCAATCCTTGAGAGACAGTTTCTGCCACAAGTGACTTGTGGGTTGTCATTTTGGACCTTGTTGCCAAGCCACTGGACATCATGTCAACCCATGGGAGGTGTTGGCATTTCTCTCTTTCACTGACTAGTGACACCCGGGTATGATAGTCGATGATTAGGGCCTTCATGTCAGACTTGCAAGCATCCTTGAAGCAGAGCCATGGGCGCCCACTTGTAGTCTAGCTCCAGCTACCATGCAGAAGGTCATTGGATATGTGACCATCTTCTAAACTGTGGACCTACCCAATCCACCGAAGCCATCTCTGTTTGATTAGTGCCAATACATATTAGATCTCAGCCTTAGAGAGGACTGTCACATTCATGATCTTGTCCTGTCAGGATATACCCATAATGAGCCTTATAAGCTAGTATATTTACTTTCCAGGCCTGGACATCTCAGTAATGGCTACCATGTTGACCACCACCCCACCTTGCACTACCCCACCCACCCACCCCCCACCCCCCCAAACTGAATTTGTACTTGCAATTCATACAATTTGCTCCTTGGTCCCGGCATTTGTATAAAGAACACATATTTGGGCCACAGAACCTAGCCTGTTTTTCAGCTCTAATGTCATTTATCTCACACATTTCTTACTTCTCTTTCCTGAGTTAATCGCTTAACATCTTTTTGTTTTCCCTTTATCTATGGTGTTTAAAGCACAACTTTGCTGTGGTATTCACCACCCCGCTTTTGTTTTTTCATTCACTTATGGGATGTGGGCAGCACTGGCAAGGCCTGCATTTATTGTCCTTCCCTAATTTGACCTAGAAAAAGTGGTGGTGAGCCACTTTCTTGAATACAGTTGTATAAGGTGCTAGTCCATTTCAAAGAGTAGTTAAAAGTCGACCATATTGCTGTGAGTCTGGTGTCATGTACAGATCAGCCTTGGTAGGATAACAGATTTCCTCCCCATTGGGGGAGGAAATTAGTCAACTAGATGGGTTTTGATAAGTATCTGATAGTTTCATGGTCACTATTATGGATACTGGCTTTTTACTCCAGATTTGGGGAGATATGTGGAGGTGATGGTAAAGTGATATCATCATTGGACTAGTTAATTCAGAGACCCAGGGCAATGCTCTGGGAACCCTGGTTTGCATCCTACCATGGCAGATGGTGAAATTTGAATTCAATAGAAATCTGGAATTATATCAGACTGATGATGACTGTGAAACCATTGTCGATTTTTGTATAAACCCATCTGGTTCACTAGTGCCCTTTAGGGAAGGAAATCTGCTGCCTTTACCTGGTCTGGCCTACATGCCACTCCTGACCCACAGCAATGTGGTTGACTCTTAAATGCCCTCTGAACAAGGGCATTTAAGGATGGGCAATAAATGCTGGTGTAGCCAGTGACACCCACATCCCATGAAGAAAAAAAAACCCATTGAAGACATGGCTACTCATGCCTGTGAAGAACCTTTGCACTGCAGCAGAGGAGAGGTACAGTGCATGACACATATCCACCCAAGTGACTGCCGACCATGCCTTTGGACAGCTGAAGATGAGATTCAGGTATCTAGGTTGATCTAGTGGAGCCCTCCAGTATGCATCTGTGAGGCTGTCATGCATTATGGTTGTCTGCTGTGCTCTGCACAACCTTGCAATGCAGAGTGGGCGAGATCTTGAATAACGAGGACATCAACCATCGCCATCAACATCCAACGAGGAGGATGTTCAGAAGACTGTTAAGCAGCCAGTACAGAATGAGGAACCTTTGGACCAGAGATAAGGGGAAACAAGAGACACATAGGGGGAGGCTTATGAAGCAGCATGTGATAGACAGAGCTAAACTATAGGATCAGATCTAAGCCCTGCAGTTTTGCCGCATCCACTCTTGAATGGTGGTGGACAACTCACTGGAGGAGGAAGCATCACAAATATCCCCAGTCCTCGATGATGGGGGAGCATAGCACATCAGTGCAAAGGGTAAGGTTGAAGAATTTGCAATAATCTTCAGCCAGAAATGCCGAGTGGATGAACCATCTCAGCATCACCCTGAGGTCCTCAGCATCACAGATGCCAGTCTTCAGCCAACTTGATTCACTCCATGCGATATCAAGAAACAGTGATGCCATTGGATTCAGCTGTCTATGGGCCCTGGCAACATTCCAGCAATTAACCTAAAGACTTGTGCTCTAGAACTTGTTGTGCCCCTAGCCAAGCTGTTTCAGTACAGCTACAACACTGGCATCTACCTGACAATATGGAAAATTGCACAGGCATGTTCTGTACACAAACAGCAGGGCAAATCCAATCCAGCCAATTACCACCCATCAGTTTACTCTCGATCATCTTTAAAGTGATGGAAGGTGTCATCAAGTAGCACTAACTCAGCAGTAACCTGCTCACTGATGCTCAGCTTGTGGTCTGCCAGGGCCACTCAGCTCCTAACCTCATTACAACCTTTGTTCAAATATGGACAAAAGAGCTGAACTCAAGATGTGAGGTGAGAGTGACAGCCCTTGACATTCAGGCAGCATTTGACTGAGTGTGGCATCAAGGAGCCCTAGCAGTCATAGATTCATTACACCATTATTCCTGGGTCACCTCTTGAATGAGTTATCTAATTAGTTCCACTCACCTGCTCTTTCCCTGCAAATTTTTCCTTTTCTGCTTTCTGTTTATTGAATGTGCTTCCACCAGCATTACCTGAAAGGTGTCAAAATCATTTGCTATGTAAATAAGCTGGCTCTCATCTGCCCTCTGGTTCTTTTGCCAATTATATTGGCTAGTCTTACTTCTGATTCTCTGGAACATTTCACCTGAATATAACTGAGTATAAGACAAGGTCATGCGGTGTAATTGCTACAATCTTGGTTGCTTTCATTAGGAGGAGCTCTAGTATTTCATTACTAATATGCATATTCAATAAATATCACTTTTCCCCCATTTCCAAGAATGAGCCTGATTAACAGGGAAAACATTAAGTAAAATAACTCAGCAAATACATCATGCAATATATTGGTTTTAGAATGCCATATGTTCTCCAAGTAATAAAAATTGTTTGTGTTAAGACTAGAACCATAGGGAAGACCACTACAGCCCAATAGCCAAGCTGCAATATTATATATTTTTTATTCATTCACGGGATGTGGGATTCGCTAGCTGGGCCAACCTTTATTGCCCATCCCTAATTGCCCTTGAGAAGATGGTGATGAGCTGCCTTCTTGAACCGCTGCAGTCCATGTGGTGTATGTACACCCACAGTGCCGTTAGGGAGGGAGTCCCAGGATTTGGACCCAGCAACAATGAAGGAACGGCAAAATATTTCCAAGTCAGGATGGTGAGTGACTTGGAGGGGAACTTCCATGTCATGGTATTCCCATCTATCTGCTGCCCTTGTCCTTCTGGGTGGTAGTGGTTGTGGGTTTGGAAGGTGCTGTCTAAGGAGCCTTAGTGAATTCCTGCATCTTGTAGATGGTAAACACTGCTGCTAATGTGCGTCGGTGGTGGAGGGAGTGAATGTTTGTGGATATGGTGCCAATCAAATGGACTGCTTTGTCCTGGATAGTGTCCAGCTTCTTGAGTGTTGTAGGAGCTGAACTCATCAAAGCAAGTGGGGAGTATCCCATCACACTCCTGACTTGTGGCTTGTAGATGGTGGACAGACTTTGCGGAGTCAGGAGGCGAGTTACTTGTTGCATGATTCCTAGCCTCTGACCTGCTCTTGTAGCCACGGTATTTATATGGCTAGTCCAGTTAAGTTTCTGGTCAGTCGTAACCCTAGGATGTTGATAGTGGGGTATTCAGTGATGGTAATGCCATTGAACATCAAGGGTCGATGGTTGGATTCTCTCTTGTTGGAGATGGTCATTGTATGGCACGAATGTTATTTGCCACTTATCAGCCCAAGCTTGGATATTGTCCAGGTCTTGCCGCATTTGGACATGGACTGCTTCAGAATCTGTGGAGTTGCAAATGGTGCTGAACATTGTGCAATCATCAGCGAACATCCCCACTTCTGACCTTATGATAGAAGGAAGGTCATTGATGAAGCAGCTGAAGATGGTTGGGCTGAGGACACTACCCTGAGGGACTCCTGCAGTGATGTCCTGGAGCTTAGATGACTGACCTCCAAAAACCACAACCATCTTCCTTTGTGTTGGTATGACTCCAACCAGCAGAGCTTTCCCCCTGATTCCCATTGACTCCAGTTTTGTTTGGCTCCTTATGCCACATTCAGTTAAATGCTGCCTTGATGTCAAGGGCATTCACTCTCATCTCACCTTGGGAGTTCAGCTCTTTTGTCCGTGTTTAGACCAAGGCTGTAACGAAGTCAGCAGCTGAGTGGCCCTGGTGGAATCCAAACTGGGCATCAGTGAGCAGGTTATCGCTAAGCAAGTGCTGCTTGATAGTACTGTTGTTGACCCCTTCCATTACTTTACCGATGATGAAGAGTGGAATGATGGAGCTGTAATTGGTCGGGTTGGATATGTCCTGCTTTTTGTGTACATGACATGCCTGGGCAATTTTCCACATAGCCGGGTAGATGCCAGTGTTGTAGCTGCACTGGAACAGCTTGGCTAGGGGCACGGCAAGTTCTGGAACACAGGTTTTCAGTACTATTGCTAGAATGTTGTCAGGGCCCATAGCCTTTGCAGTATACAGTGCCTTCAGCCTTTTCTTGATATCATGTGGGTGAGCCGAATTGGCTGAAGACTGGTACCTGCGATACTGGAGACCTCCGGAGGAGGCCGAGATGTATCATCTACTCGGTGCTTCTGGCTGAAGATTGTTGCAAATTCTTCAGCCTTATCCTTTGCACTGCTGTGCAGGGTTCCTCCATTTTGAGGATGGGGATATTTGTGGAGCCACCTTCTCCAGTGAATTGTTTAATTGTCCACCACCATTCATGACTGGGTGTGGCAGGACTGCAGATGTTAGATCTGATCTGTTGGTTGTGGGATCATTTGGCTCTGTCTATCACTTGCTGTTTATGATGTTTGGCATGCAAGTAGTTATAGTTTCACCAGGCAGACACCTCATTTTTAGGTATGCCTGGTGCTGCTCTTGACATGCCCTCTTGCATCCTTCATTGAACCAGGGTTGATCCCTTGGCTTGGTGGTAATGGTAGAGTGGGGGATATGCTGGGCCATGAGGTTACAGATTGTGTTCGAGTATAATTCTGCTTCTGTTGGCCTACAGTGCCTCATGGATGCCCAGTCTTGGGTTGCTAGATCTGTTTGAAATCTATCCCAATTAGCATGCTGGTAGTGCTATAGCTCCTTTAACACAAGAAGAAGTTCCAAGGTGCTTCACAGGACCATAATCAGATAAAAACTGACACTGAGCCAAAAAATAAGACAAGTGACCAAATGCTCGATCAAAAATATAGGTTTTAAGCAGCATCTTAAAGGAGCAGTGTAATGGAGAGGTTTTGGGGAGAGTTCCAGAGCTTAGGGTCTATGCAGCTGAAGGCATTACAGCCATTACATCTGCAAGTCCAAATGATTGAGTTTTTCTTGACTTTTGAGGATATCAATGGGTAGGTTTAACAACGGGCTGAATAAAACAGAGTGGAGGGGGGGTGGTGGTGGTGGTGCAGGCAGTTTGTGCCTCCGGAAGAAACGTCGGTGTGAGATATTATGTGATAACTCAAGAAATATTGCTAATTTCAGCACAGTGCTAGGATCTTGTAACACCTACTTTGAGAGTTTTGTGCATACGCACAAAACCCTCTCAATTTCTCCACTTGACTGTGGATGTCCGAGTCAAGCATTCTTATTCAAAAACATGCCTTATTATACCGGTAGGAGGTGGCCTTAACGTTTAGGTAGTGATTTAAACTAGGAATCATAGAATAAGGACCAAGCATGCATGGAGATGCTACCTCATTGTGGGGGACCTGGAAAGCCTGCAGCTATCTGTTGTATCCCTAATCTGGAATGGTTTACTGCACCAATATGCATTTGAATATCATATACATTCACTTAAGGTTTCTAGGAAGAACACAAGCATTTAGGATGTTCAAAATGGCAATTTGAAGGGGATGAAATTGGCTCCTTGGAGAGATAGGCTACACAGTGGAGCTGTGGCTGATTGACATCATTACATGTTTGTATTTATATTAGATTCAGTCTTTGAGTAGGTAAACTCACCATGTTGCAATACCACCACATAAAACATTCACTGCAAATCAATAATCTTTTATATATTCTAGTGGGGTTTTAACTACGTTCAAAGGGTACATAAATGTTAGTAAGAGCAGCACTATTAAATCTCACTGTCAACATCAAGCAGCCCCATGGCTGATTAACATCTTTGCATGGCAGTATGCACTTCATATGAAATTGAGTCTTTGATACATAGAAACCAGAGGAACCCTTGACCCAAAGTGTACATGTTTATTACAGTCATTAAAAATCTACAATACAAGAAGTAAAAATGTTAAAATAGAAAGATTTAGCTTCAACCATTGTATATAAGATGTTGAGATATGATTCGTTAACATCTATAAGGATTCAAGGTGATCGATCACAAACAGTCTTAATACATGACCAGTCCACACTCACTCTAAGAGCATGCTAATAAAATTAGAAAGAATATAAAAAACAGCAAAGAATGACAAAAAGGTTAATAAGGAGGGAAAAATTAGAGTAAGAGAGAAAGCTAGCTAGTCATGTAAAGACGGATAGCAAGGGTTTCTATAGATTTTTAAATAAGAAGAGTTAACAAAGTGAGCTTTGGTCCCATAGAAAGTGTGCCTGGGGAATTGATAATGGAAAGTAGGGAGATAATGGATGAATTTAAAAGACATTTTGCTTTGGTCTTCACTATTGAGGACATAAGTAACATCCCGGAAATAGCTGTAAATCAGGAAATGGAAGGGAGGGAGGAACTCAGGAAAATTACAATCACAAGGGTAGTGGTATTGAGCAAACTGTTGGGGCTGCGGGCTGACAAATCCCCAGTCCAGATGGACTTTGCCCTAAGATTTGAAACAAGTGGCTAGTGAAATAGTTGATGCATTGGTTGCAATTTTTCAAAATTCCCCAGGCTCAGGGAAGGTTCCATTAGATTGGAAAATAGCAAATATAATTCCTTTATTCATAAAGGGAAGGAGATGAAAGCAGGAGACTACAGGCCAGTTGGCCCAACATCTGTCATAGGGAAAACCTTAGAAGCTATTATTAAAAATGTCATAGCAGGGCACTTAGAAAAATTCAAGACAGTCAGGCAGAGGAAGCATGGTTTTGTGAAAGGGAAAACATGTTTAACCAATTTATTGTAGTTCTTTGAAGGAGTCACATGTGCTGTGGATGGAGGGAAACCGTTAGATGTACTTAGATTTCCAGAAGGCATTTGATAAAGTGCCATATTAGATATTA
Source organism: Carcharodon carcharias (assembly GCF_017639515.1). NCBI lineage: Eukaryota > Metazoa > Chordata > Chondrichthyes > Lamniformes > Lamnidae > Carcharodon > Carcharodon carcharias. The sequence continues at coordinate 70,406,651 of NC_054470.1, forward strand.
TTGCAGAAAATAAAAGCTCATGGTGTAGGGGGGTAACATATTGGCATGGATAGAAGATTGGCTAGCTAACAGGAAGCAGAGAGTTGGCATAAATGAGTCTTTTTCTGGTTGGCAGGATGTGATGTGTGATGTGCCACAGGGATCAGTGCTGGGGCCCCAACTTTTAACAATTTATATAAATGACTTGGATGAAGGGACCGAAGGAATGGTCGCTAAATTTCTGATGACACAAAGATAGGTAGGAAAATAAATTATGAAGGGGAGATAAGGAGTCTACAAAGGGAGATAGATAGCTTAAGTGAGTGGGCAAAGATCTGACAAATGGAATATAATGTGGGAAAAGGTGAAATTGTCCACTTTGGCAGGAAGAATTGAAAAGAAGCTTATTATCTAAATAGTGAGAGTTCTGAGTTTCAGAGGGATCTGGGTGTCCTACTGCATGAATCACAAAAGGCTAATATGCAGGTACGGCAAGTGATTAGGAAAACTAATAGAATGTTATCCTTCATTGTGAGGGGAGTTAATTACAAAAGTATGCAGGCAATGCTTCAGTTTACATGGTACTGCTGAGACCACAGCTGGAGTATTGTGTACAGTATTGGATTCCTTATTTAAGGAAAAATTTAGGCCAGAGTTTTCCCATTGGTTTGCAGGGGTAAAATGACGTGCAGTAATGTTGGGCGAGTGTTCCGACGTCACTGCGCGCCATCAAAATATTTAAGTGGGCGGGCGCGCAATGTTCTCCGATGCTCGCCCGCCATTAATTAATCAGGTACTTAAGGCCCTTGAGGCAGCAATTGTCTGCAATTTTTCGGGGCCCGTGCGATCTTCAGGATGTCGCACAGGTGCGATGGGCAGGCGGGTAGGAGACATTTGTATAAACCTCATCCAGGGGTGAGATAAGAGCGGTGAGTGGGGCTGTGAGTGGTATCTGTTAGATATTTAACTGTGAAAGTTACTCCTACTTGCCTGTGTGAGCAGGAATACTTCAAAACTCAGACCAGCTGCTTGGACAGGAGTAACAGCTTCAGGTCAGGACTCTGAGTAAACATCATTTTTGGAGCCTGCAGCTTTCAGGAAGCCTTCCCTTAGCTTGGAAATGGGAGTTGTGCTGCCCACTGGAGGCACCTCCTCTGAGGAGGAAGGGTGGGCCAGAAGGGGAGGGAGGCCAGCAGTCCACATTCAGCCTCCAGGTACAGCCTTTTGGAGGACAGGCGCAAGCACAATGGACGCAGGTCCAAGGTGGAAGGGGCCGCAGAAGACTATCCTGCTGCCAGAGTATACAGGTAGCAAAGCAGCTTCCTCAATATGTCTGAGGTGCAGTGCCGAAGGAGGCCCCGTCTCGCAAGGAGACAGTCACCTCCATTTGTCAGATGATAGGCCCCAAGAACTGTGTCAACTGTGTGGGTGGACACCCCATGCCAGGGGCGCTAAAGGTTACAGCTGCCCTCAACTTCTATGCTTCCGGCTCTTTCCAGAGGTCAGTGGGTGATCTTTGCGGAGTCTCCCAATCAGCTGTCCACACTTGTGTCAAGCAGGTGACAGATGCTCTGTTCAGCCGTGCATTGATTTTCATCCACTACCACTGGGACAAGGCCAGCCAGGCAGAGCGAACCAGAGGCTTTGCAGCGATTGCTGGCTTCTCCCGTGTCCAGGGTACAATGGACTGCACACATGTGGCCATCAAGGCACCAGCGGGTAAGCCTTCGACAACAGGAAGGGCTTTCACTCCATGAACGTGCAGTTAGTGTGTGATCACAGGATGCTGATTCTACAAGTCTGTGCAAGGTACCCAGGCAGCTCCCACAACACTTATTTACTCAGATACTCCCAGGTGTCGAGGCTCTTCAGTGCTCCAGCCTGGCTGGATGGATGGCTGCTGGCTGAAAGGGCTATCCCCTCAAAAGGTGGCTCATGATGCCTCTCCGCCATCCAAGAACAGAGGCCAAGCAGCAGTACATCAAGAGCCATGCCTCCACAAGGGCTGTGGCAGAGAGAACCATATGTCTTCTCAAGATGTGCTTCCAATACCTGGACCGTTCAGGGGCCGCACTCCAGTACCCCCCAGATCGTGTGTCGGTGACAAAGTGGTTGCATGCTGCCCTCTCCACAATCTGGCACTGGAAAGGGGCAATGCAGAGGACAAGGAAGACGTGGACACAGTTGCTCCGGATGCACACAGTGAGTCCAGCAGTGAGTCCGAGGATGAGTACACACAAGAGAATGCTGAGGGGGTATACACTGACCTGGGCATACTCCAGGGAAGCAGGAACGCCCGGGTGGCTTTAATCCGAAGAACCTTCAGCTAGCACACCACAGATGGATCTTCAACACACACCAAGCCTGCAGGCTCCACACTTGATAACTGAGTGCTAAATCTGTCTGGATAGGAACATTAACTAAGGCCCTTGTCAATCAAGCTCAACGTCAAACAACTCACTCATAACATCATTGGTTCCCATCCACCTATAGAAGTAAGGAATCACCATGAGACATGGCAACTTATCAAAATTTATAACAAAAGTAACTTCAGAAACCAAAAAAAAGGTGTTGCACATCACACCAAGTCTTAAATGAACTAATAGTGGGGCAACATAAAAGTGCCAGTGAGAAACCCATGGTGTGCCTAAGGTGCTTAAAATGTTTGCTTACGGGTGCTACGTCTAGGTGCTGTCCCCTCGCTGGCACTGGCATCTAAGACAGCCTACTCATTGTGCTGTCCTGTTTGCCTCGATGACCTTGGCGGATGTCTTCTGGCCACTGGAGCCTGTGCTGGCCCCACCAGGGAGGAGTGGCCAGTTCCACAGCTGGTATCTCCCCAGTCGCAGCAGCCCCATCGGGTGCCACAGTCACTGGCAGAGGCGGGGAGGAGCTGCCGCCCTCACCTGGAGTGCCCTGAGAGGATCCCGCAGAGACAACAGGCAGCTGCTGCGCTGACATGAGGTTGCTTCAGACCTCCCTGCTCACCGTAGATGGATGGGCATCAAGCTGGGATACTTGGTGCCCAAACCATCTCCCACACGAGCAACGACCAACTGAGGTCAATGCCACAATGAGGGCTTGCAGGTCCGAGCCCAACCCCAGGAGGCCCTGATTGTTCTTTTGGATGAGCCTCTCCACAAGAGTGGCTACTCTCTCCTTGGAGAAAGCATGGCACTTGGCCATGAGGCTCATTGCATCGGTGAAGCTCCTTGTGGACTTCTCTAGCAAGGGCACAATGCCACGCATAGCCTCATGTATCTCCACTAGATCCTCCCACATACCCTGCTGCACTTCCAGCGTCTGCTGCCTCACGGACGACTCCAGAGACACATCATCAGTCACTGATCGAGCATGTAGCTGGTTCCCAGCAGTCCTCCGATTGCCAGCGCCCTGGACAGTCTCTGTATCTGTCTCTGCCCGCACCTCAAGCGAATGTGACATGACCCCACCGCCATGCCCCAAGATACTAACCGAAGATCTGATTCCCACTGAGGTGCTAGTATCTGTGCTGGTGCCTGCCTGACAGAGATGGTGTGACGCTGGTGAGTCGATTTCCTCTGTGCCCTCAGGTGTGAGAGATGGCCCCTCTGCCGCCTCATCCCAGGCCTGCTCCAGTGATGCTGAAAGGAAGAACAGGGACATTTGATTAGTTAAAGTGGAGATAAGGTCAATTTACATGCCTGTCCCCCGGATCCTTATGCGCTCATCCTTCCATAATCAATGGTCAACCCATGTTGCAAACTTCAATCACTGAGTATTCAGCAGTGCCATGGCCTTTGGGACACACATGGTGAACTCAGCGCTCACCAAACATGCCTCCCTGTGGCACCCCAGCCTCAATGCCACAGGTGAACCTGGGCGCATGGCGCCTCTCCAGATCCATGGCCTGCTGCTCAAACGGAGTGAAGATGGCCAACTGGGCTTGGCCTCCACCAGTCCACATCCGCTCAGTGGAATTATGTACAGCCTTCTCCTGAAAAGGAGAGAGGAGCATTGATTAGTCCAGCCTGTACCTAGATTCCTATCACATCCCTGCCACCCCAGCCAGAGTGGGACATTGCAGGACTCCAGTGCTTCATTGCCCTGCAGCTGCCTCACACTCACAGAGAAGCCAGGGCTGACCGCCCCCCACCACCCCCCAAGGGGGTGGTGTTTGGGGGAAAGGGTGATGGCTGCATTAGGTGACCTCAGCCAACATGGTACTCACTCTTCCCGAGTGCAGGAGTTCGATGAATCTTTTATGGCACAGGACTCATGTGTGCCAAACCACATCATGGGAGCTCACACTCTCGGCTACCTACCTTCTGGCCTGGCCTGCCCCGTTGGCCTACCCTCGGACTTGTGTGCTGCATCGTAGCCCTCTGCTGAGCTTTTCTGCTGGCCGTTGTGAGCAGCCTTGCAAAGGCCGCCTCCCGCCCACTCCTGCTATCCTCGGGAGTTGAGAAATATGCTGGGCATATTAATTGGCTTGCCCGTGTAAAATGGCGGCCCGTCCGTGCCCGCTCCTGCTCAGCCCGCCCAACGTGGGGAAAATTCCCCCTGTAAATGCGTTAGAAGCAGTTCAGAGAAGGTTTACTAGATTAATACCAGGATTGAGCAGGTTGTCTTATGAGGAAAGGTTGGACAGGTTAAGCTTGTATCTGCTGGAAGAGTAAGAGGTAACTTGTTTGAAATCTTTAAGATCTTGAGGGGTCTTGACAGGGTGGATGTGGAGAGGATGTTTCCTCTTGTTGGAGAATCTAGAACTATGGGTCACTGTTTAAAAATAAGGGGTCACTCATTTAAGACAGAGATGAGGAGATTTTTGTTCTCTCAGAGGGTCATGAATCTTTGGAACTCTCTACCTCAAAAGGTGGTGGAAGCAGAGCCTTTAAATAATTTTAAGGCAGAGCTAGATAGATTCTTGATTAACAAGGGAGTGAAAGGTTATTATGGGTAGGCAGGAATGTGGAGTTGAAGTTACAATCAAATCAACCATGATCTTATTGAATGGCGGAGTAGGCTCAAGGGGCCGAGTGGCCTGCTCCTGCTCCTAATTCGTATGTTCATAAATCTGCTTTATATACATTAATGACTTGCTACACAATGAAGTCTTGAGCTTGCTTTAGTGTCAATGGATTTCAATGTTTCCCAAGCCAAGCAGCCATCTAACAACTCCTGGGTATTCTAAAATAGGCATACGCAATCAACCATTGGTTCCCATACTATGATCTCACAAACATGAGGGGAGGATAAATTCGATGAGGTCTGTTTTTGGGCAGGGGAGGCCATGATGCATGATGTACCCAGTCCCTCTGAGGCAGCCAGAAGACAGATTTTGTGTTGCTTTGTCATTTTGATTACAGCACGCAGCCTGGGAGGAACACACTGCTGACTGGCTGCATGCTTGAAAGTGACCCTGGCAGCATATGTGGCTACCATGTTCTTCAGCTAACTTGCAAATCTTAAAGGCAGCTCATCCCCTCTTAAAGAGGAGCTGCATTCATTGTACATAGTTGCTTCTGACTGCCTGTGAAGGAATTAGATACTCAGTGAAGCACACTATAATAAACTTGGATCACCAGGCAGGTTTCTAGTTAGAAACAGTAAGCCTTATTTACAGAGCTCCTGACGAACCTACATGCTTGTACCAAGACCAAGGCTAGAAAATTCCACCTCTAAGATTACCCACGCTTAGGGCTGATTCGTCTGTACAGTCACATGATACCCATAACAGAATGAAAGGTTTTACTTATAATTACTACATTCTGCCCCCTTTCATTTTGTTTTACCTCTCTTGTTTACAAAAATATCTTAACCCATAGCATATACAAATATATACAGGACATAGCTTTAGACTTTGAGGTGTTTTCTGAATCGGATAGAGTGACGTAACATTATATCTTGAGATTCTTCCACTGGATCAACTTGAGCAGGAACTGCAGCCTCAAGGACCCTTAGACAATAGCAGTTTAGAACTATTTACTTCAACAGAGACATCAGGTACGTCTACTCTGTGTTGGTCTGGCACCTAAGAAATCAAAGGTTCGACTTCAATTTTAAGTGGAGTAATTAGTTGTTGAAGTGTCTCTCTACTTCTGGGATAATCCATGTGTTTCCTAACAAACCTGTTTTCCAATTCTACCTGATATGACAAAGATTCTTTTTCAGAGTCAATTATGCCAGGAATCCACTTTAGTCCAGTTGCAAAATTTCGCACAAAAACTGTCTCTCTCAGTAAATTTCTGATCTTTACTGTGAACACTCATGATTCACTTTCTGACTTCTCTGTTTTTTCTCCACCTTCCCCTCTAAGTTAGGGAATACCAGACTCAATCTTGTATGATGGCGGCATTTCATTAGCAATTCACATGGTGTTGAACATTAGCAGTCGTGCGATAGTTGAAAACGAATCTTGAAATTCATGTTTCTAACATTCCCTCGGACAATTTCTTCATGTTGGTTTTCAAGGTGTCTATTGCTCTTTCTGCTAACCCATTGGATGAGGGATGAAACGGCGCTGTTTTGACATATTGAATCCTATTGAGGTTCATGAATCTCTGGAATTCCAGCCAGTGAAAGCAGTACCATTATCCGAAACAATGACTTCTGCTGGACCATGTATACTAAAACATTGGCGCAGCTTTTCAATAGTTGCACGCGATGTAGGTGATCGTACTTCATACACATCCATCCACTTAGAATGTACATAGATGATCATTAAAAACATGGTACCTAAAAATGGACCTACATAGTCTATGGGTGGAATCGTAGCAAATTTGCAGTAAATGCAGTAGCGGGTGTGTAAAACGGTCATGATGGTGGGTTTTCACGCTGTATCGTCCCAAACCCGTCACATTACTTAAGCATTCCAGGAAAACACACCACTTCGATAGTGGGCAAGCTCTCATTCTCCCATCTGCCATCACCTCGCTGCTGCATCATGCCAGGTGCCATATTTAAAAGCAAGCCACATGCAGACCTCCCAGTGCTTCCATTCAAGGAAGATGCCCATGAAAGGCAAGAAGACTGCAGCCGCCAGGTTTAGTGATGTGTCACTGGAATGCCTTTTGGATGCCATGGAGTACCCCCACGATGTTCCCTACACCTGCTCTGCTGCAGGATGGGCAGCGGCATTACCAACCAGACTTGGCCGATGAGGATCTGGATCAGTCTTGTGCTGACAGTGAGGTCAGCGGAGCTCTACCAAGTGAGGGTTCAGCGGTGCAACATCCAACAGACAATCATTCTGTGAGTGATCTGCCACTAATTATCTTTCCTTGCTGCTGCAAGCACATCTGGGAAACAGCCAACGGAGTCCACGACCCAGGGCCTCCAATCAAACCCCAAAGAAACCTCTGAAGAGGAATCTGGAGGCACCCTCCTTGAAGTCCTGTCACAGTGCTCACCCACACCCTTCACCAGCACAGAGACACACACCTCAGTGGGACCTAGCTTTAGAGTGGCTTTGGGATCACAATCTGGTGAGCACATCGCACTTTCTGATCCACAGCAGGCAGCGGCAGGGACTTCACAGGTGTCCGGCACTTGGAGGATTGCTGGAGACCAGAACTTTGCTGAGTCCAAATCAGATGATGAGCCTCTGGACTCGGTCATGTCACAGTTGCTGCAACTACAAAGGCAAGCTCGGGAACATAAGGAAGGGATGTCCGCTGCGTTCCTCAGATTGCGAGGCACGATGGAGGAGTTTGTCCACCACCAGGCTGTGGTGATAGCACCAACATGCCAGTGCACTGAGGTTAACACTGGTAGAATGGCAGCCACTATGGAAACCTCGGTCCAGGACGTCACTGCTGCACTGCTGTGTGGGCTGAACTCCATCGCTGATGCCATAGTTGGCCTCCAACAGTGTGTACGTGAGGGAGGTGCAGGGCACCTCGATTTCACTCCAGCTACCCCTTGTCCCCAAGGAGTCAGCCAAGGGCTCTTGGGCACCCATAGGGAAGAGGGTCAGCAGGTGCTCCCTCCCGCTGGGGCCATCCACCCAGGTGACTCCGGGAGTGTCTGGCCCATCCGAATCCCCTCTTCCCGTGACCACAGCAGCTCCAGCTCCACAGGCTGAGGAGGGCGGCACTGCCACACAGTAGGACCCTGAACACAGGCCGTGGCTCAGCCCTCCAGAGGATGCCAGCCAATGTCATCACAATCAGCAGGCTACCTCTACCTCCACTGTGGATGTCCGGGGAGTACCAAGACATAGCGACAAGGTTAGAAAACTTAAGAAACTGTAGTTGCACAGCCTGGGCACTGGTGTTAATCATTTGTAAATACTGTTCACTATTGTCAATAAACTCCAAGAATGCCTCCCTGCCTATGGCTCCTTGTTCTGATGAGCAGCATTTGTGTCACTCACCCTTCTTCCGGAGGATGCTGCTCCTCCCTCTGTGCAGCCAGGCACCTCAGTTGCTCTCTCCTCTGTCGTCTTCACTCTTCGTATGTCACGAGGCATGCAGCTAGTTCACCAGGCTCCATGATCCTGACGTACTCCTCCTGCAGGATGAAAGAGAGAGACACCATGGGTTAGCATGTTTGTACTAAGAACCTGTCCTGGTTAAGTGTGAGTCCTTTGGGCTGGCCTAATAATAATATGCTGATGTATTACAATGAGGTTCCCGACATCCGATGGAGGGAAATGCACCCCGCCATTGGCGGTCTGAGCGGACAATCACAAACTGGTTTCATGTCACTGTGAAACTGATCTTGCCATATTGCCTGCTCATGCCACCAAACATGCCCAATGCCAGCGGGCATGTAAAATCCCGGCCTATATGTGGTCTAATCCAGGGTCAACCAGGCCACTCCCACAGATGCAGTGGAGCTGAAATGGGCAAATTCTGTTGTTGCTGACACTGGAGACAGCGTTACCATTTTTTAATATCACTGTCTATACCTGGCCACCAGGTATAACTTTGTGCAAGCATCTTCATTTTCAAAATGCCTGGATGCACATTGTGAGGCTCTGTCAATAGTGGTTCTTTTCCTTGTGAAGGGATGACAACTCTTGCTCCCCACAACAAGATACCGTCTTGACAACTTAGTTCAAACTTACGAACATAGAATGGTTTTAATTCTTCAGGGACTTGGGCATTTGACCAACCATGCAATACCTGTCCTCGAACTCTTGGTAAAATTGAATCCCAGTTTGTCTAATCCTTTACCTGCTTCACACACAACAGTGAGGAGTCCAGGAAATTCAACACAAGTACAACTCTTTGAGGTGCTGGAACATGGGAATGCTATCTGACAAAGGAAGATGACTGAGGATGTTTGCATGTGCCATATGCACACCAGGAAGGTGCATAAAAGTGTACTCATATACCAACAAAATTAAAGCCCATCCTGGCATTCTAGCAGAGGCTATCGATGGGATCAGTTTATCTTTGTTAAATAAACCTAACAGTGGCTTGTGACCTGACACTACGGTGAAGTTTCGACCATGTAAATATTGATGGAACTTCTTTACTCCAAATATTAAGGATAAACCTGCTTTTTAAATTTTTGCATTCATGACTGCAGAAAGGGTTCTGCAGACATATCCTATTGGCCTTTCAGATCCATCCTCCATCTTGTGTGATACTGCCACTCCCACTCCTTGGGAGATGCATCACAAGTGAGTATTAATTCCTTTGATGGGTCACAGTGCACTAGCAGACATTATGAGTGTTAAAACTTCTTGACTTTTATGAAGGCTTCCTCTTGCTGTGCCTTCCAGGACCATCTGTAATTCTTCCTCAATAATAAGTGCAAAGGGCTAATACTGTAGAGAAATTAGGCAAGAAGCGACTGTAGTAATTTATCATGCCCAAAAAAAGACTTGATTTCAATGAATTTGCTAGGAAAGGGTGCTTCCTTGATTGCCCTGACTAGCTTCTCTACTGGATGCAACCCTTGGGCATCCACTCGATGATCCAAATGCATCACTTCAGTCACTTGAAAAACGCATTTCTCTTTTTTCAAACGTACGCCAGCCTCCAAAAATCTCTTCAGAACCTCTTCTAATTTGGCCAAATGTTCTGCTTCCATTGGTCCTGTGATCAGGACATCATCCAGGTACACTATAACTCAGGGAAACCCTTGTAATAGGTTTCTGTGGTTCTTTGAAAAATTGTACAGGCAGATGTTCACCAAAGGGTAGGCGTGTATATTGGTACAGACCTCTGTGCATATTTATGGTGACATACTCTCTAGATGTTTTGGTGACAGCGCAACTCTAATATTCAAATACAGTTTTGGTCTCCTTATTTAAGGAAGGATGTAAGTGCATTGGACGTGGTTCAAAGGAGGTTTACTAGATTGATATCTGGAATGAATGGGTTGTCTCATGAGGAAAGGTTGGCAGACCAGGCTTGTTTCCACTAAAGTTTAGAAGAGTGAGGGGTGATTTGATCGAAGTATACAAGATCCTGAACAGCTTTGACAAGGTGAATATTGAAAGGATGTTTCCTCTTGTGGGTGATCCCAGAACTAGGAGGGCACTGATTTAAAATTAGGGGTCACCATTTTAGGACAGAGATGAGGAGAAATTTTTTCTCTCAGAGGGTTGTATGACTTTGGAATTCTTTGCCTCAGAAGGTGGTGGAGGCGGAGTCATTGAATATTTTTATGGCAGAGGTAGATGATTCTTGTTAGGCAAGGGAGTCAAAGGCTATCGGTGGTAGATGGGAATGTGAAGATCACTGGCAGCTAGGCTGTCTGTTGCCTGTAGGATACAGGTACAGAGGCGATGCCTTTTACCTATATTGCATCTCCAGTGTATGTTTTTAGCTGAGCCGTGGTTTGCTCCAAACTCAATTAGTTGGGTACCTTCTCTAAGGTATTTAAAGATGTGTTCTCCCACCACTGTGGTTGATATTCCTGTGACTAGAGGCTTCCCATTTACTTGAAGGGTGACAGTGATTGGTTCAGTTTTCCTGGCCTTGAGATTGTACAGGGAGTAGATATCAGTATCAGCAGCTTCTGGTTCATTTATATTGTGCACTTCATTTAACTTGACCAGCTCCTTGAATGACTGTCTTGATTTTGCCCTGCATTGTTTTGTAACATGCCCTTTTTTGTGACAGTAGTGGCTTTCTGCCTCTTTAAATCTGCAGGTTTCAGGTACATGATTACCCCTACATCGGTAACAATTTAATTTCTGAATTACTGGTGAGCTGCTTCCAGTATTTCTTTTTGTTTTTTGAATGGCAGGGACTTCGTGCTAGCCTCCCTGGTATTCGCGCCACGCCTGGCAGCAGGTTCCCACCCTAGCTGCAGAACAGCACCATGTTGTACACTCTACAAAGACTGTGAGTCCCGCTCAGCACTCTCCATTGCTAACGCTATCTCCATGGCGCGCTTCAGCTCAATGTTAAGTTTGGAATTAAGCGGCACTGAATGGCGTCGTCATGTACGCTGCAAACCAAACAATCTCACAACATGTTGTTGAGAGTATCACTGCAGTCACAGTGCTCTGTTAACTGTTTTAACTTTATGATGTACATTGCTGTTGACTCACCGGGGCCCCTTACTCTAGAGTTGAACTTGAATCTTTGCATGATCACCAATGGTTTAGACTGAAAATGTACCTTCACGAGGTGTAAGAGCTCATTGAAGGATCTGGAATTTGGCACATTTGGGGCACTATGGATTAGGTTATGTGTCTTGCTCCCACAGATACTTAGGACAGCTGCCTTCTGTTTCTCCTCTGCCATTATTTCGTTTGCCACAAAGTAGAAACCTAGGCGCTCTATATACTGATTCGAATCTGTAATGGATGAGGCTTATGGGTCAATTCTGCCGAACAGTGGCATGACTGGTGAGTATACTTTCCTTTCTTTCCTTAAAAATCGAAATATTCACTTTCACAAGGCATGGTGCAGTGTTGCTGCTATATATCCTTGTCGCTAATTGTAATAAACTTGGAGTACCGGACAGATTTCTTGTTAGAAACAGTAAACTTTATTTACAGAGCTCCTGATGAAGCTACATGCTTATACCAAGACCAAGGCTAGAAAACTCCGCCCTTAAGATTACCCCTGCTTAGGGCTGATTCATTTGTACAGTCACATGATCTGCAAAACAGTATGCAAGGTTTTACTTACAATTACTACATACACCAAATGGAGTTAAGGCAAGAGAGAGAGGTCCCCGTGTTCTAATTCCATACTGAAGGTATTAGTACAGGAGGTGAAAAGGAGGATGGAAACTGTTCCTCTGAGGGGCCAAAAGGCCCTCAAGTCATACCCTGAGAAAGGAATGAGAGTAAGTGGCCAGGAAAGTTAATTCCCAGAATTTGGCCCCCATGAATCTGGCAACGGTGTCACAAGAAGTCCAATGCCCTCACATGGGTGATCAGGTCAGTGAATGCATCTTTACATGACATCTCCCACCCACCAGAACATCAGCCTCTCGCCTTTCTCAATGCACCACCTTCCCCCTTCCCTAACCCATCCAGCAGTAATCAGTAGTCACGCCCATCATTCAAATACTCCACCTCACCCCATGCACTTCCCAATGCTGCCAGACTTACACCCACCTCTCACTGCTTTCTCACATCTCCAACTATTCAGCCATTGCAGACACATCATGCAAACACATTGTGACACAATCACTGACAGACTTTCCTCTCTGTTGCTGGACAAAGAAGTCCATAACTGGAGGGAGCAGAGCAGAACCAGAGGGGGACAGGCACCCCTGCCTTACCTAACCCTACAGAGGAAATGATGTTCCACATTATGGGAATGGCGGCAACAGTCCATTGCATCTGGCATCACCAAAAACATTCAGGATGATGATTTGTTGCTACCGTACGCACCTTCTCAAATCCATCTCACCCTCAAACTGCCAACTGGCATAGAATGCAAACTTCAGATGATATGACCATGAACCTCTTGCTTTTCAGACCATCCACTCTTCTGTCACGCTGTCCCTTCCCTTCTTATTTCTGCTTTCAGATGGACTGATAACTGCTGCCTACCCAGTCACTACAATCAGATGTGCAAGGGTGAGAGCTATGTCAGACATCTCATGAAGAAACACCACTGCTTGATCTGACACTCCCAGACACAAGCTCAGATAATGGCACTGCACATATCTTAGAGGGTAGTATAAAGTTGGGATCTGCATGTGGTGAGACACTGGATAAGAGTGAGCTGCAGCCAGGCTAGGGGGAAAGGATAGCATATGTAATAGCTCACCAGAGGGTGAGGTTGCAGACAAGTGGTATTGCTGTGGACTCAGATGAAAACTTCAATGGAGCAGAATAAAGGAAAACATTGATGAGGATGCACACCGAGATACTTGGTACATTGGCAGGGTGCCAGACAGCTTCCAGTCACTAATTAGGAGTATGGAGAAGTCTTGCTCCAATTTGGCACAGGCTTTACTACAGAGCTTGGAGCCCATCCAATTCCATTACAGCATTTGCAAACCTAACTGGGATGCAGCTTCTGGTGTCCAATATCTACACTTCTATTGCAGCAGAGGTGGGAGCCAGCCAACACAGCCAACATCTTTATGCTGCAGTGGAAGCTCAGACTGAAGCCATGAGATCCATCTTTGCTGCTGTGCAAGTTCAGACTGCAGCTGCCATGGTTGTGGACCTCAGCGTTCAAAGGGGCATGCAGTCTCTCACAACAATCCAACAAAGCTGCCCTCCAATATATTACTAGAATTGCTGAGTGCTGTTCCGAGGGAGTGATCATGGTTTCCTGGAACACAAATCTGCTGTTCTCTCTCAGGATGACAGTATTCATGCCCCCACAACTGCCACTCTGCCAGTGCCCTTGCTTTTCACCCAGCCAGCCCAGACTGCCGCTATTTATGCTGAAGTATTGCAGTCTGAAGTTGGCCCTGAACAGAAGGGGCTTTTTGCAGAAACCCCTGCTCCTCCTCCTATCTGTGCACAGCTTCCCCTTACTGCAGCCTATGCTGTTGTGTTGCAGACAAAGGAATTGCAGCTATAGCCCCCCAGCAGGCTTTCTGTTGTCAGGGCAGAAAACTCCTCTGCCCTTCATGTCAGGAGGGAACAACACTCCCTTCAAGATCTAGTAAGCCATCAAAACTCCTCCAGGAACACACTATAGTACTTCCGCAAACTTTGCAACAAGCCCAATGCACTTCACCTGCAAGTTGGATGGCTGGCCCTTAAATGAGGCTAGTGGAGGACCACTCGTGTGCTGATGAATGCATGTTCAGCAGAGATTGATTATGAGAGGGCATTAACTTGGCCTGTGTGATCAAATGGCAGAATGTGTGTCGAATCAGCTGTGGAGACTGTTTAACTTCATGCTCTTCCCACTCTGCATGTTTTTGATACATGCACAATATGTTTGTGCTAGTGTCCTTACAAGCATGATGTGCCATGCGGTCCATGCCAGAAGTGGCCAGAAGCAATGCACCCACCATTTTCAGCTGCTCCAGCCTCCATAGCACTAGCTCCAGCAGGGCTACAGTGCTGACTTTTGCAGCCAAAGTAACCACAGTAGGCACAATGTCTTCTGATGCAGGTGCATAAAGACAGTTACATACACTACAGACAATACGAACTCCAATCAATTTGACTGAGAAGGCTGCACAATATTCTTTTCTCACAGTCAGAGCAAATACAAAGAGGCAAATGAATCAACATTTAGGATGTTAAAGCAACAATTCTGCTGCATAGATTGCTTCCCAGAATGAAAAACGCAGTAAAAATTGGGAATTAAGAATGGTGGTCCAAATTGGTTTTGTGTCCCTTAAAATGGAACACCAGTAAAAATGGGAAATAATAGTATTGTTTAGACTGTTTTTTCCTTCTGGGTTGGGGGAATGATGGGAGAATTGTAACTGCTCTGCATGTTGCACAATGTTGCTGTAGTAATTATGGTTTTGTTAAGTGTTGGACTGCACCTTTAAGAATAGTCCTGTGATGTAAGATCACATGATCTGTGTAAATCAATGTGTTAGCAGTGCGGTCTACCTCCACAGTCAGTGTACAGATGGAGAGGGAGTTGAATACACACGTGTAGTTGCTGCTGGCTGTATTGTAAATAAACTTAATGTTTCCACTTAGGAAGTTGTCTGCAGATCAACTCTATTACAAATAGGTGACAAGGCCACACTATAACAAACATGCGATAAGGATAAATCATGACAAATAAAGATAAATTGGAATCGGTACTGTACCTCGACCAGCAACTGTGAGTATCAACGTCCGTTTAAAATAACAGAAGATACACTCATCCAAAATGCCACAATTTGGTAGAATCAATCCCTTTGAGCCAGCCACAGACGATTGGTCTCTGTACATAGAATGCCTCACATTCTTCTTTCAAGCTAACGAAATTACGGCGGAAGAGAAGAGGCCGTGATCCTCTAGAGTACTTGTGGGAGTAAAACCTACAGTTTGACTTGAAGTTTGATGGCACCCAGTGCACAAGATTTGAAGAATTTTGGAGAATTAGTGGACCTCGTGAAGGGTCATTTTCAACCCAAGTCCTCAGTCACGATGCAGAGGTTCAGGTTCAGTTCATGAAATAGAGCCCTGAGTGAGACAATTGCTAACTATGCAGTGAACTTGAAACAATTAATGGAACATTGCGAGTTCAGAGAGTCTCTGAATGACATGTTCAGAGATCGTTTATTGTGTGGTGTGAAAGAAGACACTCTTCAGAGAAGATCGCTGACTGAAGTGAATCTGGGCTTTAAGAAGGTGTTAGAAATAGTGCCGGCCATGGAAAGCGCTGTAAGAGATTCACAAGCAATAGAAGGGGTGTAAAATTGTGCTGCACTACAAATCAGGTGGGAAGAATCAGCTGAAAGTGGCGTGAAAAAGCCAGACTCTGCCACAAGGCTAACCGAAAAATAAGATGAAATAATTTAGCTGCAAAATCGAAGTAAACAACTTTAATCGATGTGGGAGCAATCAGCCTTTTAGAAACTGGCAGCTTAAAAAAGTAGAATGTTACTTTTGTCACTGAAGTGCACTTAACATGAGACAGTGTAAGGAGAAATTTAAGCAGGCTTGCAACAACAGAAGAAGCCCAATGAAATCTACAGTGTAGAAGAGCCTGGAACAACAAATTCTGACATTTATTCATTGTTTAACATGAAAGTTGGGAAGACAGAACCAATATATGTTACAGTATAAGTGAATGGCAAACCATTAAAAATGGAAGTAGACACAGGAGCCTCCACTACTGTAATTGGAGAACACACTTTCAGATATTTAAATAATGGGGAACATCGATTAAATTTGGAACAAATGTCTGCCAAGTTGAAAATGTACACAGGCGAAGATATGTAAAAGATATCAGCAAAGTAACTTTCCATTATAGAAACCAATCGGCACAGCTACCCGTGACGGTGGTAGTTGGTGAAGGGTTAAGCCTTCTAGGGCAAAACTGGTTGGCTACTGAGATTTCAAAAGGAAGCTGGAAGAATTCATGTCTTGAAAAAGGAACACTTGGCTAACATAGAGGAAGTCCTAAAATGCTTTTTACAAGCAGGAGCATGACTGAAAAAGAAAAAATGCACTTTTCAAGCAAAGGAAGTAATTTATTTGGGCCACAGGGTGGATTCTCAGGGGTTACACCCAGTTGAAGAGAAGGTTAAAGCCATAAGAGAAGCACCTGCACCCAAGAACACCTCTGAACTTAAATCATTTTTAAGAATGATAAATTATTATGGGCGATTTTTACCTAATTTATCTACAGTTCTGGCCCCTCTGCATTCACTGTTAAGAAAGAACCAATATTGGACTTGAGAAGCACCCAAAAAGAGTCTTTCATGAAAATGAAACAGCTGTTACACTCATCCAATCTGTAAGTGTGATATAACCAGACAAAAGACTTGGTGCTAATATGTGATGCGTCTCCCTAAGGAGTGGGAGCTGTACTATTTCATAGAATGGGCGATGGCACAGAGCGGCCAATGGACTTTTATCCAGGATGCCTACCACAGCTGAAAAAGGATATTCCCAGATTGAAAAGGAAGGTCTGTTGATTATCTTTGGTGTAAATAATTTCACCAATAGGTACATGGGCAGCCCTTCATGATTATATCAGACCACGAACCACTATTGGGTTTGTTTAGTGAGGAAAAGGCTATGCCTCCCATAGCCCCAGCAAGAATACAACAATGGGCCCTAATGTTGTCGGCTTATGAATGCACCTTTGTACATAGGTCTGGCATTCACATCGCAAATGCCGATACCCTGAGTCTCCTGTCCTTACAAGAGAATGATGAACACGTCCCAGTTCCACAGGAATTCGTTTCACTGTTAAATTTTCTAGATTCCTCATTTGTATGTGCGAGACAGATCCAAAACTGGATAAGTCAGGATCCACTCCTATTTCAAGTGCGAGACCAAGTGTTACATGGTTGATCCCAGGAGCGAGTCTCCGATGGAATGAAATGCTCTTCAACCGAAACAGGAGATGAGCAGTTAAGATGGCATTCTATTGTGGGGTGCACAGGTAATAGTTCCTCCAAAGGGAAGGGAGACACTTTTAGCCAAACTACACAGTGCCCATCCAGGGATCTACCAAATGAAGACCATAACATGCAGTTACCTTTGGTGGCCGGGGATGGATAGCAATATTGAAAATGTGGTAAAGCACTGTGTGCAACGTCAAGCATTGCCATTGGCAGCCCCATTGCACCCAAGGGGGTGGCCTGGTAGACCCTGGGTGTGGTTACATATCAACTATGTTGGACGCTTCCTTGGAACCATGTTTCTACTGATTATAGATGCCCATTCCAAGTGGTTAGATGCTTATGAAGTGAAGTCATCAATGTCGGGTGTGACAATAGAGAAACTACATGAGAGCTTCACCATCCATGGACTACTAGAGGTAGTCATATCCAATAATGGCACTGCATTCACGAGTGCTGAATTCCAGCAATTTATCAGCCTCAACGGTATCACCGATGTGAAGACTGCACCATACCATCCGTCATCAAATGGGCTGGTTGAAGGGGCAGTTCAAACTTTTAAGGCAGACATGAAGAAGTTAACAGGTGATTCATTGGAGACCAAGCTTGTACGCTTTCTTTTTCACGACAGGACGATCCTCCCACACAATGACAGGAACAACACCTGCAGAATTGTTGTTGAGACACCATCTTAGGACAAGACTGAGCCTAATATTTCCAAATTTGGAGGGGGAGGTGGAAAAGAGTCAAGGAAACCAAAAAGCTATGCATGACTTGCATAGTCATGGGGGACAATTTACTGTTGAAGAAGCAGTATTTGTAAAGAATTTCGATGGAGGACTGAAGTGGTTATCTGGTAAAGTGAGTTCAGTGACTGGACCATTAATATACCATGTGGATAAAAGCAAAAAACTGCGGATGCTGGAAATCCAAAATAAAAATAAAAATACCTGGGAAAACTCAGCAGGTCTGACAGCATCTCTCTCCACAGATGTTGTCAGACCTGCTGAGTTTCTCCAGGTATTTTTATTTTTGTTTTTTAACATACCATGTGGAAGTGGAAGGCCGGATCACCTGTAAGCATGTGGACCATTTAAGAAAAAGAGAGATACCACAACAAAATATGATACCACCTGTAACCATTACTGAACCAGTGTTCCCTGTTGAAGATTCTCAGCCAAGGCTTGACATGTCTCATGTTTCTATCAGAGCGGAAGACACTGAACTGCAAGCGCCCACCGAGGTCCTGATATTCATTCAGTTCCAAAGAATGTGGTTCCTGAAAACAATCTGAAATCGTGGAGTTGCAACATTCCACACTAACCAGGAAACCACCTGAAAGACTGAACTTGTAAATTTCATGACCTGTGTAATTATTATAATGTCATGAGATAAATATAATTGTAAATACAATATGTAGAGTAAAGTTAAAGGGGGAGGAATGTAGTAATTATGGTTTTGTTAAATGTTGGACTGTACCTTTAAGACTAGTTTTGTGGTGTAAGATCACATAATCTATGTAAACCTATGTGTTAGCGGTGTGGACTACCTCCACAGTCAGTGTAGAGATAGAGATGGAGTTGAATACACATGTGTAATGGCTGCTGGTTGTATTGTAAATAAACATAATGTTCCCACTTAGAAAGTTGTCTGCAAACCAACTCTATTACAAAGAGGTGACAAGTCCACATTACAATAGTTGTCATGGAAACAAAGGTCACAGTGGAATTGAATGCAAACTGTACAACAATGAAGACCACGAAGCTTAAAATCTGAGTAGCTCAGACAGTTAGTCAGAAGGAACAAAAACAGAAAATGCTGGAAAAACTCAGCAATCTAACAGCATCTGTGGAGAGAGAAGCAGAGTTGACATTTCTGTATGACCCTCCTTGAGCTGAAACTGAATGTTCATTACTCAACAAAAAATGAAATTTAAAAAATATGGGCTCGAAACACCAACTCTGCTCAAGACACGCTCAAACAGGAAGATGTCAGCAAGGCATCGGCCACCCATAAGTTTCAGCAGCAAATTTGTCAGTGGCTTTTTAACTCATTTGCATCTGACATGTTTCCCAGCCAGTTAGAGTGGGCAGGCATTGTGACAAGCTGCATCGACCTGTTTCAGTTCCATTATTTAAGGGAACACTGCGGGGGTCAGGCTGTCAAAGTATCACAACAGAGCCAGCAGCTTGAGAGATGGACTGTCAATGTTCAAAGGCTGCATCACAGTCCTCAGATACATCCTTGGGCATGATGCTACAGGCAGTAAGGGTGATGCGTTTTCCCACAATGGGAGGGAGAAGCCTGCTGCAGGGGCGGCTGGAAGTTGCTGAAGATGTCAGCAACAGGAGGTATATGTGAAAAAATCAGTGAAGGTGGCAGATCAAGTTGAGAAAGTGATTAAAAAGGCAAGCAGGATCCTGGGCTTTAGAAATAGAATAAATAAAAAAGCAATGAAGTTATGATAAATCACAGGTTTGGCTTCAACTGGAATACTGTGTGCAATTCTGGGCACTGCAATTTAAGAAGGATGTGAAGACTTTAAAGAGAATGCAGAAAGGATTTACGAGCAACTCCTGGGATGAGGGACTTCAGTTATGTGGATAGATTGGAGAACCTGTGGTTGTTCTCCTTAGAGAAGGGTGAGAGGAAATTTGATCAAGGTGCTCGAAATCATGAATGGTCTAGATAGAGTAGGTAGAGAGAAATTGTTCCCATTGGCAGAAGGGCCGAGAACCAAAGGACACTGATTTAAGGTGATTGACAAAAGGATCAACAGCGACATGAGGAAAATATTTTTACGCAGTGCATGGTTATGCTCTGGAATGCACTTTCCAAGAGTATGGTAGAGGCAGATTGAATAATAGCTTTCAAAAGGAAATTGGATAAGCACCAGAAGAGAAAAAAAAGAAGTCCAAAGTTAGAGGGAAAGGGCAGGATAGTAGGACTAGCTGAGTTACTCTTGCAGAGAGCTGACAAGGACATGACAGGCCAAATGGCTCCTTCTGTAACCATTCTATGATTCTAGGAATGTAGTGCCTCACTCCTGAATGCTGTATTGTAAGAGGTTTAATGACCTGGTCAGGGCAGGAAAGGCGATGCGCATGGCACATCCAAGTACAACCTCCCTCACTCTGCCTTACCCAGCCTCAATTCTCCAGCAGAACAATCCTCAGCAAAGCTTGCAGGTACATTCATCCCTTTCTCTTAAAGAGCCTCTTCGCATTGCCATTTGATCATCCACCACTGACACTCCCCTCATCTAATTACAATGTCACACCCATCTCTCAGTGACCCTCCACAAATGCTGACCTCCCATCCTCTTAACAATGTTATACCTTTTAAACTCTTCTCACTTCTTTCCTTGAAGGAGAAGAAGGCACACAATAGCAGGGGGAGGCAGAGTCCCAGAGGTGGCCCTCCAGTCATTGGCACATGGACAACTATGGTGGAAGAGGCCCTGGAAGTAGGATGGGCCTGGGAATGCCTAGTTGTTGGCAATGGCTCTCCCCCAGCTGTTGGATGACAGAATTAAATATCACACAGCCGCTTGGCAGTTAACACTCACCAATGCATCTTGAGATCAGCAGCCTCAGAAATATAGTGATCTGCACAATGAAGACTTAGAACCCTGTACTTTGTCAGTTCTAATTCATGTCTTTCATCTCCCATAGGTCCTGAATGCGTCCCTCAGGAACCAGTGTTGGGTGATGAGGAAAACTCCTTAGAGCAGATCATGCATTCTGAGGAAGCACCATCATATGGTTCATGGCCGTTCTCCACCAGCTCAGAAACACATGCCTCAGTAGACCTGACAAGATAGATAGCTGGGTTATCACTTGGTGAAGCACATGTCACAACTGAATACGAGCATGTGGTGGAAACAAGAACTGCTGTGGAGTCTCCCCATTAGAGTGAGTAGGAGCCTCCAAGCTCTGCTCAGCTGAAGCCTGAAAATGTGTGTGGTTCTGTCAGCCATTCCTGCCACACTAAGCATTCTTGGAGAGAGATTAGAGGAGTCCATCTTTAGCATGAGTTCCATGAAGACTCAGTCATTCATGCTGATGTCTACCTTCATGGAAAGAATAGCCACCTGCTTGGAGCAACAGAAGTGGCAGGCAGCGATGTCCATGTTGACCCTCACTAAGGACTTGCACATTCATTCTGTCAGTTTAGATAGGATGGGGGAAAACCTCACTTTAGCTGTTCATCACCTCTCTTTCTTTTTATTCATTCACATTCTGCTCAAAGCATTCCCACTCTTGATCCCTTACAGAAAGCAACCACCACCCACCATCCCTCCCTCGCAACTCTACCAACCCCACCACCTCCCCACATCCCTGTCAGAGCTCCACATGCTGACTCCTGTCCCAATGACCAAGTCAGGCTTTGCACAGATGCTGATGGGACTGTCTTTTCAGGGTCTGTATGGGCTCTAAAACCAAACAGCATTGGCCAAGTGCATCTGACCTGTCAGAGCAGGGAAACAGGCAATGTGCCTCCAACTCTGCTGAAGCCACAGCGGTTGCATTATGTAGGAGTAATAGGAAAAGGAAGAGAAAGGAATTGTAATCACCACAAGGGTATTCAGTTGGGTGTTTAAATCAATGTGTGTTATTGTCATTTTTCTGCTCATTTTTTATAGGTTTAAACTTAATTCCAAAGTTCCTTTGTCCCATCATCCCCATTCTTTGTCTGCATCCCCTCATGGTCGTCGTAGGTGTCACAGCCACATTCTTAGATGATAGTCTTTGTGTCCATAGTGCTGTCTGCTAACTCTGCTTTGAGTTGTGAATATCTGTGGGAGATTTGGCTGATGCTGAATGAGTGCATCATGGCACCCCGCTGGGTATCTTGCACTGGCATGCATGTTGGTTGGTGGTTGCAGATGAGCTGAACATTGATGTAATTTAATCCCTTTTGGTTGGTGAAGACTCCTGGCTGACCTGATGGCACCTTGATTGTCACATGCATGCAATCTATGACACCCTGAACCTGTAGGAATCCAGCCAGTGCAGCAAATACCTTATAATTCTGACTGGCCTCATCAGTATTGAGGTTCACATAAGTTTTGGTTATGGCAAACATGATATGTCACCTCAGGGATGTACTTGTGGGCAGCAGGTTGTGAGATTAGACAAATAACATCAGCAGATCCGTGCAAGGTATCATGTTATTATAATAAGCTTATTTATAATGAGCCACCAATCACTCATAAGGGATTGGGTAAACATATTGTGGGTCTATTCATTAAGATTAGACACATGAGAACATATTATATTGTTGTAAAGCTTGGAGCACTAGGAGCTGTGTGTGTGTGTGCTCTGCTCAAAGCAAAAGTGAAACTAAGACTGGATCATATGACACAATTCCCTTCTAGTGATGTCAAGCTGATACTCCTTAAAGGCATATTACAATATTCCCCGTTCTTCATAAAGATACTTTCCCCTGCCAAAGAAGTATAACTATTTACAATACATATTTATGTTTAGTTAACACTACATAATTGCATAAAACTGAATAATCTACCAGTCTCTAAAGCGTGGAGTTAATCTGCTGGCATGCCCAGATTTTGTAATGGTAACCTTGTCTAGAGGTTTCATTAATTGCCCACAGTGATCTGTGGGATTGTCATTATTGGGTGTTTTGTCTTAGATGCAATAGGAGTGAACGCTGGTTGAGATGCTGGAATGGATCTGATTTGCCCTTGGTTACATCTCACCATTGTGCCTTTGTGTAAAGTGTCCCAGCCAGAAGACAGGAAGAAAATATAGCTGTATATTTTATACCTTTGTCAACTTGACTACTTTATAAAATTATTATTTTTACTTTTAAAATGAACCAAGGCTTTATCCTGATCAGCCATAACTCATACCAGAAGAATTTCTAACATTCAGAAACCAGCAGGGACCTTGTTACCTTTAAAGAGGTGCTAATGCCCCGTGACTTCAGAAAATCAAATTCCAAAGAAATGCACCAACCCCCTTTACATTTCTAAGGAAGAGCTGACCAACAGAGATGGTATGTCTGCAAGGACAAAAGAGACCATGGCTCCTCTATTAAACTCCTCAAGATTCCAGACCTGGGAAAATACATCCTTTGTCCAACACTCAGAAGAAGAATTGGGAGGTATGTCGCATGACCTCCTGCAAGCTACTAAAACCTGTAATATCGCCATGTGGAATTGAATCATTTTACCATCTAATAGGTAGCAGCAGAAAGAGCTCTATCTAGGTAAATTGCCTGGCCCTCATCTACATTGTGTGCTACTGGAAAATCAGATCTGTAACTGTGCCTACAAGACTCTTTCATGTCTATGCACGTTCTTCAACCATGGATATCCTTGCTTCTGGAAAGACAGATCACCCTGCAACAGTTTCAGCCTGATTACCTCTGAAGGAAACGCCACTGGACTTTTGATTCTGGACTCACGTGAAACCATAATTTTTATTTTTATTGTGGTCTTGCCCTGTACCCCTTCCTTTCCCTTATCCCTCTTTCATTGTATGAGTACAAACAGGAGTGGACGTTGCAAAACCCCTTCCCGCGTTTTGTGTTTGTGCAAAATAAACCAACCCTCTTATTTTACTTTATCTTGAGTTTGCTGTCGTGTTATTGATAGAGAATTGGATTACTCCAAACTGAAGGGTTGAGGAAAACATGACACGACTTTTAAAGAGGGAAATCAGAAATCAAAAATATCTTTCTGTTTACGGATAGGTGGTGAGAGAAGAAATCAGGGCTGTTTACATTAATCCCACCTCCCCACCCCCACCACCCCCCTGTCCATAACAAAAGACTTCAGGGGGTCCTTGGTTCTGAACAAATCTTTGTCACCTTGGCTGGTTGCCATGTACCTGCTGTGTGATCCTGAATGCAAACTCTTCATCCCAACTATAAAGTTGGCCATTCTGTACCTGCATTTTTATCATGCATGTTGGTCATCTCTTGCAGTTTCAAAAGTTGCTCACTAGTTTCTGAAAGAGCAGAAAGGGTAAGAGTAGTTAAATTGGTATGAATTGGTCTGCCAAACATGAGGTCTGACAGTGATGGAATAATTGTACTTAAAGGTGTCATTCTCAGATGTAACATTGCAATGTATAGATATTGCTTAGTTCATCTACATTTGAGAATTAGAGATTTCACTGCGCAAGTCATTTGTTCAGCTAAGCCATTAGATCTAGGGTAATGAGGAGAAGAAGTAGTAAGATCGATATTCTGCTTCTCATACAGATCCTGAAATAGCTTACCAACGAATTGCGGACCGTTCTCCATGACAAACTCTTTAGGCACCGCAAGTAAACTGAAAATAGCACTTGGAATGCGCACAACAGTTGCACTTGATGTACTGTGGAATTGTTGAATAATGGGATTCTTGATAAAGTACTCGATGATGATGATGAAGTCAGTGCCATGGACATGAAAGAGGTCAGGTGCAATTTTGGACCGAGGGTAGAAACTTCATGTAGAATCCATGGTGTTTTGTGCTGATTTGGCAAATGCTCTTGACATGCCTCACACTTCTTGATGATGACTTCAATGTCATTGTTCATACTAAACTAATAGATTATCTCTCTTGTGAGTCTTCTCATCTGATCTATGCCCATATGTGAGTGATGAAGTTGTTGAAGAATATCAGGTTACAAATGTTCGGTTATGATGACCTGCCTGTCTTTAAGAATGACTTTCTGGTAGAAGCCTAGCTCATCCCAATAAAGCTAAAATTGTCTCATGTGTTTGTGGACATGTTGAATTGAAACAGGCCATCTTTCAATTATGGTTTTCCACAGCTTCTGTAGTGTAGAATCTTTTGCTGTTTCTTCTTGTAGCTGTTTGCATCTGTGTTGCACAAAATGTACCAGATCAGTTTGGAGAATATCTGCAAGTTTGATGTCAATGACATCAACTTGTAGATCTAAGCGTATACCTTCTGTTTTTGCTGTGTTAGGCAATCTACTAAGTTTATTCTATGTAATCATCAAGCTAACTGACTTATACCTAATCTCACAGTCGTAACCATGAATCTTTATCAAGAAACGTTGCAATCTTGACAGTGCACTGCTCAATGGATTTCGCCAGATCACCCCTAGTGGCTTGTGGTCAGTCTCTGCCACAAATCCTTTGCCAAGGAGATAGTTAGGTAAATGCATGATTCCAAACACTAAAGCTAATGATTCCCTCTCAATGTTGGAGTAGTTGGATTGTGTTATGGACAGAAATTCTGAAATGAATGAAATCGGTTTGCCTTTCTATTTTGTATACTTCCAGACCTTTCTATGAGGCATCTATCTCCAAGGGAGTTGTCTCCCTAGGATCGTAAAATTGCAGTGTTGATGCTTCTGATGATGACTGTTTCAGTGCTTCGAAGAGGTATTGGTGGTCTTCGTGCCACAGGAAAGGCACATCCTTTCTCAACATTTCGCTTAGTGATGAAGGTTTTTAAGCGAAATTGCGAATGTATGGAGACAAGAAATTAAAGAGACCTAGACATCTTTGAAGATTGTCCTTATCTTGAGGCATTGGCATAGCTTTCTTATCCTTTATAATACTTGGATCAGGGCAAGTGTCAGCACTGGAATAAATAGAACCGAAAAAATTGATCTGCTGCCCGTTGATTTTGCATTTCAAGCTGTGGAATGCCAATCCTTCATTTCGTGCCACTTGCATCAATAATTGAAGATTATGGTCATGTCCTTGCTTTGTCTTTCCCACAATAGCTAGGTCACCTGTGATACAAATGCATCCTGGCATAGTGCATGTAATCCAGTTTATGTCAGCTTGAAAGTGATCCTGGTTAACCTAGATAGCCTGAAAGGAAGTCGTTGAAAATAATATCATCTGATGGGGTACAAAATGTAGAAAGCCCTTGAGATTTCTCTGTGAGATGCCCTGAACAGTAACCATGCTTGTCTCCAAACTTTAAGAAGAATTTTGCACCTGCAAATCTTGGATTTAACTCTTCCGATGTGGGTATTTTTTAAGGACAGTATTTCTAAGCTGTGTTTAAACATCATGGATTGAGGCATAGTCTCAATGCTCTACCCTTTTTTATGACACCTGATTGAGTTGCACCAATCTGTGCTCTTATACTCTCCTAATAATTCTGTCTTTCACCATGTTGTCTAGTTCGACCTTCAGTTTGTCTTGTAAGTGGAGGCTGCACTTACATGGTGGATCAGTTGACGAACTTGCATTCTCCTGCAAGTATAATGCTGCAGCTCCCTTGAAACTGCCAATTTTGTTGAAACACTCTGGATATTTTGATATTTGGTCATGAACTGAGGTGATAGGAGTATTTTCTTAGATTAGTCTGCTGTGTAATGTCTGATTCCTTGGATTGTTACAAGTGTGAGGTCACAACTTGCTGATTGACCTGAAATGGTGAATAATAGTAGAATTAAAGAAATGCTAGGAAAGCATATGAGGGAGAAGGGAGTAGGTGGTTACAGTGATGGATTTAGATGAGGAAAAATGGGAGGAGGCTTGAGTGGAGCATAAACACTGCCTGTTTCTGTGTAAATGCCTTCCTCCTTTCAGTCTTTCCACAATGTAGAACAACAGTGACACCCAGGAGGATGGATTGTATTTGTACTCCAGGACTAAATTTCACAGTAGTAAGTTTCACCATGGCCTACCATAGATGGTAGAGACAAAGGGAAATAAGGGATTATGGCACTAGCTGCCATAAACCAGCTAAGTTCAAAGGTCAAGCCACTTTGACAAGCTAGGGAGAGGGTAAGTGTATAAGGTAAGTAGGTAGGATTTAGTGGGGGGGAATTGGATCGGGTGGGGTCTGGGACTGGGGTGTCAGGTTGTGCCAGGGGGTGGGGAGTTTGGGTAGGTCTGAGGGTGGAAGCTGGATCAGGTCAAGACTGGGATGACAGGAGGGGTTTGGCACGTGGTGATGCGGGGCGGGGGGAGGATGTGGAGAGTCAGGTCAGGCCTGTGGGGTGGGGTCAGCAGAGAATCGATTCGGGCCTGTGAGGGGGTGGGGATAGTCAGGTCGAACATGGGGTTGCTTGAGAGAGTCAGGTCAGACCTGGATAGGGTAGGGAGAGTCAGGTTGGGCCTGGGACGATATGGGGAGAATCAGGTCAGTCCTGGGGGGGAAGTGTGGGTTGCGTCAGTCCTGGGGGGCTGAGGGACAGGTCGGGCCTCAGGGGTATTGGGGGAGAGTTGAGTCGAGCATGGAGGGGGAGATGAGCTGTGTCAGGTGGGTCTGTGGGGAGGGTCTGTGGGGAGGTTACAGTCAAAGATCAGGTCAGTGTACGGGGGAGGTAGTCGGGGGGTGGATGGCTGTAATCCCATGAGGGGGGTAGCCGGGGGTAATGGGGGGAGTGGCGGTAATCCTATGGGGTGTATATTCAAGGGAGAGTCAAGGGAGGGGGGGTTGGATTTATTCAGGGGGGAGGGGGTGCAGTTCCGTGGGTGGTTGGAGGAGGAGGGTGAGGTGAGTCCCATGGGAGGAGTCAGTATGGATCAGTGCAATAGTTACCCAGAAGCCATAAGTGGTTTTAATTCTCCTCACCTTTTCTGGGTAACTATTGCTGCAACACAGTCAGAGCTATCCAAAGTGTGCGTTTTGAATTGCATGTTCGGATGGTTCCCTGTGCAGATCAATTTCTCAAAGGAAGTTTGAAATTTCCAGGCAATTGCCATGTAATCCTTACTTGGGAACTTCCGGGGGGTTCCCCAGTGCATCATTGGGGTACTCCCAAGATACATTGCCTGGGAGCTCAGAAGTTACAGGTCAGTATTTTTAAAGAAGCCAGCACATCAAGAAAATGGCACTTAAATGCCCACTCATGAATTGGAAGGCATCACATAGAGTGCATGAGTTCAATTTATTTCACCAAAGGTGGAATTGTGTTTCCTGGGTCAAGGAATGAATGAACCAAAGAAACTGGCGATAAAAATCATTGGGAAATGAGAGACTGCACTGGATCCACCAGTCAGGGTTGATGGCTGACAGTCAGAAGGACCCTAGCAAGATATGGACACTACTTCCGAATTCATAGGTTAGAGCTGATGATATATCAGAAACACATTGGGCTGGATTTTGCTGTCGGCGAGCAGGGGGCGGGGCCCACTCGCCAATGTGTAAAATGACACAGGATGACCTCAGGGGGATTCCCCGAGGTCACCCCAGCCCATTTAAATTTTCAGGAAGGCCGGGGTGCAGCAAAATCAGTTGCGGGCCCGCCGACCTGTCAATGGCCAATTGAGGCCATTGACAGGATCATTGAAACAATTAAAGGACCTGCCTGTCCAATCTTAACGTTGGTGGGCAGGCCAGGAGCCCCAGCAGCAAATAGATAAAACATGAAACCTCATCTACCAGCGGAATGAGGTTTCATGTAGGGTTTAAAAAGTGTAAGAAAGTTTTAGTGAAATTTATTAACATGTCCCATCTCGTGTGACATTGTCACATGAGGGGGACATGTAAAGGATTTTTTTTCTCTATTTTTAATGTTTTCATAGCTGTCAGTGATCTCCCTGAGGCAGCACTTAGCCTCAGGGAGCTGTGCACTCTTTCGTGCGCATGCGCAAAAGAGCGCACTCTCGCTTTTGGGGAATTCCCCCGCCTGCACAGGGAGCGCATAGCGCTTCCCGCCGGGCATCACACTGGGTGGAACTTAATTGGCCCGCCCACTTAAAATGGCGGCGGGGCCTGCTTCTCCGGCGGGGATCGGCTCTCCGCCCGCCAGAGATTGGGTCGGGCCCGCCCACCCGACAGGCAGAAAATTCTGACCATTATTGTAAAGTGCCAAAATGAAGTCCAGGGATGTGACTTTTTAGATATTGAACAGTCATCAATTCTCCTTTATCAGTTTTGTGAGTGACATCCACAAAAAACTCCAACAAGTTTGTCAAACATGATTTCCCATTCGCAAATCCATGTTGATTATGCCCAATCAGATCATGGTTATCCAAGTATCCGTTTATCACATCCTTTATAATACATTCTAGCATTTTCCCTACTACTGAGGGAGGGTTAACAGGTCTGTGGTTCCCTGTTTTCTCTCTCCCTCTCTTCTTAAATAATAGGGTGGCATTTGCTGCCTTCCAATCTTCAGGAACCATTCCAGAGTCTACAGAATTTTGCAATGCATATGCAAATACAATGCATCCACTATCTCTATAGCAAAGTGTCTTTCAACACTTTGGGATGCAGAATATGAGTTCCCGGGATCCTATCAACTTTCAGTCCCATTAATTTCTCCAATACAACATCCTTATTTATATTAATTTCCTTCAACTCCTCAATCTCCCTCGTCCCTTGGATTTCTAAATCTGGGAGATTTCCTGTATCTTCCTCAGTGAAAACAGACACAAAGTAATCATTTAGCTGCTCTGCCATTTCTCTATTCCGCATTATGAATTCTCCTGACTCTGCCTGTAATAGACCCACAATTGTCTTAACCAAACGCTTCTTTTTTACATATCTAATAAGCTTTTACAGTCCGTTTTTATGTTTATTTCACTAGATGGCATTCATATTCTATTCTCCCTTTCTTTATCAGTTTCTTGGTCTTCCTTTGCTGTATTCTAAAACCTCTCAATCCTCAGGTTTGCTACTACTTCTGGCAATTTTATAAGCCTTTTTTTAAAATCTTATACGATCCTTCACTTCATTTGTCCGCCATGGATGACTGACATTTTTGGATTTTTGCACCTTGAAGGAATGTATAGGTGCTGTAAGCTAAGAAATAGTTCTTTGAAGACTATCTATTGCCTATGTACAACATACCTTTTAAATGTATTTTCCCAATCCATCTCAGCCAATTTGACCCTCATGCCTTCATAATTTCCTTCATTCGACTTTAACACCCTTGCTTCAGAGTGAACTACTCACTTTCAAAAATTATGGCCAGAATTTTTGGGTCAGGGAGAGGGGGCGGGACCCACTTGCTGACATGTAAAATGACACACAGTGATGTCAGGTGTGCGTCCCGACGTCAGTGCGGATCATTCAGACCTTCAGTTCAGCGGGTGCGCACCAGAGTTGGCTGCGGGCCTGCCAAACTGTCAAAGGCCTATTAAGGCCATTTAAATATCAATTAAAGGAATTAACAGAGCTGCCCGTCCAACATTAAGGTTGGACGGGCAGGCAGAGAGCCGAGGCGACTTTTGCATTTTTCATGAAACTTCATGCAAGGGCGGGATGAGGTTTCATGAAGTGTTTATAAGTTGAATGAAAGCTTTTATTAAATTCCATTGACACACTCCAGCACATGTGATACTGTCACATGAGGGGACATGTCTTAAACATTTTTTTTTTCCTTATTAAAATTTTTGAAAATCAAACTAATCTCTCTGAGGCAGCTCTGTGCCTCAGGGAGATTTCTGCGCTTTTTTGCGCGTATGTGTGAAAGAGCACAGGCCTGGCTCTCCCTCCTCCCCCCTGCCCGCACAGGGAGCGCTCAGTGCTTCTGGGTGCACATCACACTGGGCAGGCCTTAATTGGCCTGCCCACATAAAATGGCAGCACGCAACCGATCGGTGCCCATTCCCGTCCAACTTCCCCAACGGAGAAAATTCTCCCCAATGTAAAATTTGATCATATTGTGGTCACTTATCCCTAAAGATGACAACAAGATTATTAATTAGCCCTTTTTCATTACATAATACTAGATCTAAAATAGCCTGTCCTCTAGTCAGCTCCTCAATGTACTGCTCTAGAAAACCATCCCTAACACACTCCAGAAACTCATCTTCCACAGCATTAGTGCTCAGTTGGTTTACCCAGTATATATGCAGATTGAAGTCACCCATGATTACTGTATTGCCCATGCTACATGCATCTCTCATCTCCTGTTTAATACCATGCCCCACATTACCACTACTGTTTGGTGGCCTATGAACAACTTCAACCAATGTCTGCTGCCCTTTGCTGTTTCTTAGCTCTACCCAAATGGATTCCACACATTGTTCTTCCGATCTGAGATCCTCTCTTACCAATCCCATCCCTTATTATCAGTGCAACTCCACCTCCTTCCCCTTCTTGTCTGTCCTTCCTAAATGTCGAATATCCTTCAATATTCAGTTCCCAGTCTTGGTCACCTTGAAGCCATGTTTCCGTAATGACAATTATATCATACCCATTTACCTCTATTTGTGCCTTTAGATCATCTACCTTAATGCAAATGCTGCACACATTCAGGTAGAGTGCCCTTAACTTTGTCTTTTTGACATCATTCTGCATTCGAAGCATACTCGATGCTCTGCTTTGTTTTTCCTGCCTTCTAGTCTCACTACTACTTCCTGTTACCAACTTTACTTTCTACCATTTTGGGCCACCTCTCAGGTTCCCACCACCCCCCCCCATCCCCACCACCAACAAGCTAGTTTAAATCCACCCCAACAGCACCAGCAAATCTCCCTGTGAGTATATCAGTCCCAGTCCTGTTCAGATGTAAACTGTCCAGCTTGTACAGGTCCCACCTGCCCCAGAACCAGTCCCAATGCCTCAGAAATCTGATGCCCTCCCTCCTACACCAGTTCTTCAGCCACATCAATCAATTTTCCTATTCCTATTCCTATTCTCACTAGCACGTGGCACTGGGAGTAATACTGAGATTACTGCTTTTGAGGTCCTGCTTTTTAATTTCCTTCCTAAATCCCTGAAATCTGCTTTCAGGACCTCACCTCTCTTCCCACTTATGTCATTGATGCCAATGTGGACCACAACTTCTGGCTGATCCCCATCCCCTCGACTGGTGTCCTGCATTCACTCCATAACATCCTTGAGTCATGTTTACTGCCACAGAAATGCCAGTCTGATTTCCTGACTATGGAATCCCCTATCACTATTGCCCTTCCGTTCTTCTTCCTCCTCCCTTGTACAGCTGAGGTGCCTGTGGTGCCACAGGCTTGGATCTGGCAGTTCTTCCCTGAGGAGCCATCGCCCTCATCAGCATCCAAAATGGAAAACCGATTAGCAAACAGGATAGATTCAGGGGACTCCTGCACTACCTGCCTGGTTCTCATAGAGTGCCTGGCCGTCACCCATTCCCTTCAGGCTATAAACTTCTGACCTGCGGTGTGACCGCCTCTCTAAATATGCTATCCATGTAGTCCTCTGCCTTGCAGATGCACAGCAGTGACTCCAGCTGCCACTCAAGCTCTGAAACCCGGAGCTCAAGCTTGTGCAGCTGGTGACACTTCCTACAGACGTGTTTGTCAGGGACACATGGTGAGCCACGACTTCACACACACCGCAGGATGTACACTCCACTTGGCCGAGCTGACCTGTCATCTCGTAACTCAAAAAACCATTTATTACACTTAAAGTAGAACGAGTAGGTAAATTATTAGTAACTTAACTCTACGAAACTTACACTAACTTTATCCTACTTTGGTTTAATTTATTACTTAATTTCGCATTGACTTGATTTAATTTTACTTCCCTATTGCTAGTGTTCCTTACTGAAATCCAAGTAGCTACCTCTTTATGAATGATATGTTTTTCTTGTTTTAATCTATTTAACCACACTCCCGATCGGCAGTTTCTCACCAACCAATCAACTTCCAGTTTTTCTGTGATGTAACTCCTCAATTTTTTTCAAACTCAGCCCGCTGCCCGAGTAGAGGTGTCCCTCGTGGGTCCGGCTGTCTCTGCTCCCAGTAGGTGAACGAAGGCCCCGAGCCTCACCCTCTATTTATCCACTGCCCGAGTCCAGCTGTCCCTTGCAGGTCTGGTTGTCTCCGCTCCCAGAAGATGAGTAGGTGTACAAGAATACAAGATGTTTAGGAGAGACAGGAATGGAAGAAAAGGGTGGGGGGTGGTTGAGTGGCAATATTGATTAAAAATGGCATTACAGTACTAGAGAGAGAGGATGTCCCAGAGAGATCAAGGATAGAATCCATCTGACTAGAGATAAGAAATGAAAAAGGTACACTAACATTGATTGGTGTAGTATATAGACCATCAACTAGTGGAAGGGATGTGGAGAAACACATTTACAAAGAAATTACTGAGAAATGGAAGAAGTGTAGAGTAATCAAAATGGGGGACTTCAATGATCCAAATATCGACTGGGATAGGAATTGTACATAGGGACAAGAGAGGTGAGAGTTCCTGGAATGTGCTCAGGATAATTTTCTACAGCAGTATGCTTCCAGTTCAGCGAGAGGACATGCACTTTTGGACCTGGTTCTGGGGAATGAGTTGGCCCAAGTGGATCAACTATCAATGGGAGATCCTCCAGGGGACAGTGACCATTGTGTAATAAGGTTTAGGTTAATCATGGAAAAGAACAGGGAACAATCCAGAGCAGGGATAATTAACTGGGGGAAAGCAACTTCAATGGGATGAGAAAGCATCTAAGTTGAGTGAGTTGGAATCAAATGTTGGCAGGAAAGACAGTGGCTGAACAATGGGCCACCTTCAAAGGTAAAGTATTGCAGGCAATGTCAAGGTATATTCCCTTGAAGGGGAAAGGTAGAACAAATAAATACAAAGCTCCCTGGATGATGAGAGAGATAGAGGTAAAGATGAAAAGGAAGAAGTGCACATACGACATAAGTCAGGTATAAAATACAATGGAGAATCAGGCTGAATATAGAAGAACCAAAGGGGAAGTGAAGAAAATAATAAGAAAAGCAAGGAATCCCAAGGTCTTCTATAAGCTTGTAAATAATAAAAGGGTGGTAAACGAAAGAGTAGAGCTGGTTAGGGACAAAAAAGGAGACTTGCATTTGCAGGGTGGAGAGATGGCAGATGTGTTGAATGAACTTTGCATCTGTCTTTACAAAGGATGAAGATGCTACCAAGGCCAATATGATAAAGGAGGTAACTGGTATGCTAGAAGAATTTATATTCGAGAGGAAGGAAGTGTTGGAATGGCTATCTTTACTTAAAATAGATAAGGTACTGGGATCGAATGAGATGTATCGAAGGGTACTGAGCGAAGTGACAGTGGAAATTGCAGAGGCACAAATGATAATTGTCCCATCTTCCTTAGACACAGGGGAGGTGCCAGAGGACTGGAGAATTGTGAATATTACACCCTTGTTCAAAAAGGTGTGCAAGGATAAAGCCGGCAACCAGAGATCAGTCAGTTTGACCTCAGTGATAGGGAAACTTCTGAAAACTATTGTATGGGATAAAATCAATAGTCACTTAAACAAGTGCAGGATAATTAAGGAAAACCAGTATGGATTCATTAAGGGAAAATCATGTTTAACTAACTTGATGGAGTTTTTTGAAGAGGTAGCAGAGAAGGTTGATAAGGGAAATGCTATTGATGTGGTGTATATGGTTTTTCAAAAGGCATTTGATACAGTGCCACACAATAGACTTGTGAGAAAAATTCTAGGTCATGGAATAAAGGGGAAAGTAGGCACTCAGGTAAGATAGGAAACAAACAATAGTGATAAATGGTTATTTTTCAGATTGGAGGAAGGTTTGTAGTGGAGTTCCCCAGGGGCCAGTGTTGGGACCCTTGCTCTTCCTGATACACATTAATGACCTGGACTATGGTGTGCTGGGCATGATTTCAACATTTACAGATGATACAGAAATTGGAAATGTTGTCAACTGTGTTGGGGGATAATCTTGAACTTCAAAAGGACATAGCCATGTTGGTGGATTGGGCAGACAAGTGGCAGATGAAGTTCAATGCAGGGAAGTGTGAGGTGATTTATTTTGACAAGAAGAATATGGTGAGACAGTATAAAATAAAGGGACCACCTCTAAAGGAGGTCCAGGAACAGAGGAGCCTTGGTGTATACGTACATAGGTCACTGAAGATGGTAGGGCATGTTGAAAGAGAAGTGAAAAAAGCATATAGTATCTTAGGCTTTATTAATAGGGGCATTGAGTACAAGAGTAAGGAGGTCATGTTGAACTTGTATAAGACACCATTTAGGCCTCATCTGGAGTACTGCATCCAGTTCGGAGGGCTATACTTGAAGAAGGATGTGAAGGCATTGGAGAGAGTACAGAGGAGATTCACAGGAATGATTCTAGGGATAAACAACTGTAACTATGAGGATAGTTTGGAGAGGCTGGGACTCTCCCCTGGAGAAGAGAAGGCTGGGAGGAGACTTGATAGAGGTATTCAAGATCCTGAGGGATATGGACAGGGTAAATAGTGAGAAACTGTTCCCACTCAAGAGAATATCAAGAACTAGAGGGCACAGATTCAAAATAATTGACAAAAGGAATAAATGTGATGTGAGGAAAACATTTTTCACTCAGAGGGTGGTTGGAGTCTGGAACAATCTTTCTGTAAGGGTGGTGGAGGCAGGTTCGATCAGGGTATTGAAAAGGGAATTGGATTGCTCCTGAAAAGAAAGAATATGCAAGGTTACAGGGATAAGGCAGGGGACTGGGCCTAGGTAGAATGCTCTTTCAGAGAGCCAATGAAGACTCGATAGGCTGATCCTTCTGCACCGTAAGGATACTGTGATACCACGTTTGCTGTTTGAACTGTGCATCAGCCAAGATGTATTCCAACAATGCATGGACAGAAGAACGTAAAATGTCCTGCTTTATCTGTGTAGCCAGCGATTTTGCGGTGATGGGGTAGATCAAGATGGAGAACAACTGAAACTTGCATTTTCTGAAGCTGGATGCTCATCATGAGACCCATTAAAAATAGAGGATGCCAAAGCCATGCCAATCCATCAGGTTTGGGAGGACTCACAATGGTGCCTAGGGCAGGTTAACTTTTTGACCCTGCATATTCCTGATTTCACTGAGTAAACAGCACTGCTTATTGAACCGCTAGGCAAAGAAACATCCTACTTATGGCAGGAAGACTACCAGCAAGTATTTGAGTCTTTAAAAGCAGCATTATGGAACCTGGATAGCATGCTGAAATGCTGCAACCTTACCAAAGAGACCATTTTGGAAGTTGACATGTCCCAGAAGGGATTGGACACATGCATCTGCGAGAAGGGAAGCCAATAGACTTTATATCAAAGAGTTTGTCACAAACTCAGGCTAACTATTCTAACATCGATGATGAGACCTTAGCCCTGGCCTTTGGCATATCCAGGTTTCACATCTACCTTTTCAAAAAGCACTTCACCATGGAGACTGATCACAAGCCATTGGAAAGCATATGGCACAAACTGGTTAGAAGGGCTCTTCCACAGTTGCAGAGGCTTTTGGTAAAGGTTCAGCAGACTGGTTTCATCAAGAAACAGTTAAACTTTATAACGGGGACATTTTCAGTGTTTGCACACTCGACCAGATCTCTCATTGGAAAAGCCCCAACCGGCGGTTTGCCCGTGCTAAGAGCTCACTGTCGGAGCCCCCACATCATATCACATGACCCGTTATTGGCAAGAGGGGATGACTATATACTCAGTTACCACATTTGGAATTGAACATACCAGACATGTTGCCAGAGATGTCTGGGAATCAGCAGTGATGTTGGGAAAGTCATGGAATCCTGTGAGGTATTCCAAAGTTAACAACCAAATCAACAGAAGGAACCCTTGATATCTACATGAAACCCCTTCATATGAATGAGTGAAGATTAGCACAGACATTTATCATGTTCAATAATAATTTTTTCCTTATTGCAGACTACTTCACGACTTTTCCGATTATCATGCAGCTACACAATGTGTGTGTGGCAGTTGAGAGCACAGTGCTCTTTTCAGCTTATTTGGTGTACCAGAAGAAATTATCTGCAATTAAGGGCTGCAAATATGCTGGCAGATCATTTCAACACGTGTGCCAGGATGGGATTCCGCCACATGACATTGTCACGACATTACTCCAAAGTCTAATGATTTGATGGTTTAATGCATGGTTTGTACCATCAAATCATTCATTTTAAAGGATAGGCAGAAAGGACAAAATATTAAGGTTGCAATGTGATGTCCCCTTCAAACATGTGTATACAGAGTTGATGTTTGGGAGGCAGGTAAAAACTGCCCTGCCCAGTCATCATCTTTCTATCTTTTCAACAGTAAGAGACGTACTTCTTTCCAAATAAGGGAAGATGAAGTTGTCGTACAACAGGCAATCAGGACCAGACTGGCTTGGTTATGAGTAGGACAGAAGGTCAGAGTTCTCAGTCGTTCAAAGGGAACTTGGCACCCTACAGAAGTTGCTAGAGTTGGGGCCCAGTTCAAATCATATGAGGTCAAAGCCTCAGATGGTGCAGTTCTCGGAAGGTACTGAAGTCAACTCAGAGAGTTATATGATGTATTTGACACCACTGCTGCACCGCAGATAAGGTCAAAGATAACGGTGCCATGTGTACAGATGAAGAACAGGTTGATAAAAGTTCTGGATTGTCAGTGAATCAGAAGAATGGTGAAGATGGTCACTGTTCTGAGCAGAGGTTTACGATCACGAGATCTGGTTGAATAACTAGATCTGCTCTATGTTTTCAAGATTTTTAGTTTTGTTTAGTTGTAGACTATGTTTTATCTTATTTCTGTATAATTAATCTGAACCACAACCTCATTGTATATTATACATATGTTTTATGACTAATGGGATATGTTTTTATCTTTGGTAAACAAGGGAGATGTTGTGGGATCCCTATAAGATAACATAAGTGAAGAGTCACTGAAGGAAGGGATGTCACATCACACATGACCCGAGAGTTGTGAGTGCAGACTAACAGAGTAAGAGGTGTATAAATGTGCTCCTGCACTCCCAAGTTACAATAAATAATCTATGGCCTGAATTCTACCCTCAGGGTGCACCCAAAGTTGGCACAGCCGGAAGCGGATGTAAAACCTAGTCCCGGCTGAGTTTACGCTGTGATTGCGATCTCACACTGGGTGGCCAACTAAGACCCACCCAGCGTGAAACGCAACTGCCAGATGTGTTTTCTGTGTGCGGCGGTGGGAACATGTTGGGCGCCAGATCCAATGGGGTCCTGGCAGGGCGTTCAAAAAATGGAAGAAGCAACTACCTGAAGGCTGCCAGGAGTTGTGGGAGGCTGAGGGAGCTATCTGGAAGCAATCCATCAAATGTCCTGGTGTGCAGTCATGGCCTCAGCACTTGATGATCATGGAAGTCAGGAGGGCAAGTTGGGTGGGCTCTCTGCTCCTCGTTTCTCAGATGAGTGCCTGGGAGTTCTGGTGGAGGAGGTCAGTGCCAGGTGGCATATCCTAAAGCCCAGGGACGGCAAGAGAAGGCCACCCCATCTGACCAAGAAGGCCAGGACAGAGGTGACCACCCAGGTCAGTGGGCATGACGTGGTACACCACACATGGCTTTTGTGCTACAAAAGGTTCAATAATTTGCTGCGGTCAGCAAGGGTAAGTGCAGAAATGGCATGGACCTGTCCGGAGACTTTATTCGGGTAACCGTTGCTTGCAACATTCAGGGGTCAAAGAGTGTGTATGCCAACTGGCACTTAAGCCTGCCCTGCCAAGGCTGGGATGTCAGCACGACTGGTCTCAGTGTATTGCAGGGTGAGATGTGTCACAGTGACAAGGCCCACCTAATGCCCAGATGGGAGGGCGGGTAGGAACCAGGAAAAGAGCTTCAGGCAGATGGAGCTATAACGAAGCTCCTTTCCCTGTCAGGAGAAGAGCAGTCATAATGCCATGAGTGCCGCAGAACGGGTGGAGGAGTGCCAAATCTGTGCATCCTCACTAAGCATGAAAGCTAGAATGCCACCTGCCAGCCCGCTCCTCCAGTCATGGTGAGGCGGGGGTTTCAGATGAAGGTAAGAGTGCAGGTGACAGATGCGTGCGCGGTGGTTACTGGAAACATAATGGGCTCCTCTCATCAAAAACTGAACTGTCATAGCCAGAGAGCCCACTGAAGCTCCAATGCAGATGATCTCCTCGGCCCGTCTAACATGCATAGCGACTTTGATGACTGAATCTTTTGTCTTCCTCCTGCAGATGCGCCATCCACAGGAGCCACCAGTGACCACAAAGACTCCCCATTGAACTCAGAGGAAGACATCACACCTGCACTAGTGTCACACCATCTCTGTCAACCAGGCACCAGCGCAGAAACTCACACGTCGTGGGCATTAGTTATTCAGCTCTGCAGGTAATGCACAATGGTGAGGGCACATCACACTCGTGTGAGGAGCTGGCAGAGACAGAGAGATCCCAGGGAGCTGACAGTGGGAGCACAGCTGGAGACCAGAACCATGCTGCGTCCGAGGCAGATGACGAATCTCTGGAGTTCTCCATGGATGTGTGGGAGGATCTGACGGAGATCCATGAGAGACCGAGCGCCATGGTCTCTGTCATGAAGGAGTCCATGCGGAGCATGAGTTCTGCATTGACCCTCAACACCAAGCGCACAGCCCCCTCTAATGACAGAGTGGTGACTGTAATGGAGAGGCAGCTTCAGGAGCAGACTCAGGGGTTCCTGGAATTGCATGCAGATTTGCAAACCCTCAGGGGGTCACTGCCAGTGTGAAAGATGGATGAAGCACCTAGTCTCCCTGCTAGGTCCCCATCCATAGAAGCGGGGTGCAAAAACCCCTCACACTGGCAGACAAGCCTCCTGTTATCACTATTGACTTCTGTCAGGGTGCTCTGGATGAGGGGACCAGCTCCTCCGCCTCTCTGGCAGTGTCCGCCGCAGCTGATGGTGCCGTGATAACTGAGGAGTGTCCAGCTATGGGGCTGAATGCACCCTCCCAGGTGGAGCCTGCTCAGGCTCCAGTGGCCAGACAATGATTGCCAAGGTCATCAGGGCCCCCAGGGCAGCAGAGTCAGCAGACTGCCTCAAACGCCACTGTCAGCGAGAGGGGGTGGGGTGCTGCCACCAAGACAAAGCACCCGCAGACGTTAGTTGAAGGCACCTTGAGCACAACAGGGGCGTGTCACAGGTGACATTTTTGCATTAATTATTTTGACTTGTGTTAGGGATGGACACTTTGATCTTTGTTCATGTGAAGTAACATCAATATTTATTTGACTTAAATGGGCTGAGTTGTCTGCATGGTTTGAATAGGTGCCATATGCAGCACAGGCTTGTAAAGGTATGGTGTTATGCGGTGCTGGTGTACTGGGTTGGTTCTTATTTATTGTTTGTTAGCAAAGGAGACAGCGCCATTGGCTTGAAGAGGCATTGATGCCTTGGATGCCTAGCAGAAGGTTCACTGGATCAAAGCATCCTGGTGTTCCTGCCTCCATGAGGGTTCCTGTCCTCTGCCTCAAGGTCCTCACCTGCACTTCCCCAGGCTCTTCCTCTGAGCCATCACATGAATCATCCTCCGTGGCCTGTGGAGCTGCCTCACTTTCCTCAGCCTCCAGTGAGACCCCCCTTGCTAGAGCCAGGTTGTGCAGGGTGCAGCATGCGATGACTATGAGAGAGACACACTCTCGAGGACACTGCAATGCGCCCCCTGACCGGTCCAGGCATCTGAAACGCATCTTCAGCAGCCCAATGGTCCTCTCCACCACCGCCCTTGTGAAGGCATGACTGCCGTTGTAACTCTCCTCAGCCCCAGTTCTTGGGTGACGGAGCGGGGTCATCAGTCACCTCTTCAAGATATAGCCCTTGTCACCGAGGAGCCATCCATCCACTCAAGCAGGAGCCATGAACAGCTTTGGTACCTGTGAGAGCTGCAAGATATAAGGCTCGTGTGAGCTCCCAGGGTAACAGGCACAAACTTGGAGAATCAGTGTCCTGTGGTCACAGACGATCTGAACATTCATTGAATGGAACCGCTTTCTGTTGACAAAGGCTCCAGGCTCACCTGCTGGCACCTGGCATGTGAGTGCAATCTTTTCCACCTTGGACGCAGGGGAACCCAGCCATTGCAGCAAAGCCTCGTGCTCTCTCCACCTGGCTCGCCTCATCTGTCTGGAAGTGGATGAACGTGCGGACGTGCCTAAAGATAGCATCAGTCATGAGCTTCACGCAACTGTGTGCAGCTGATTGAGAAATGCCGCACAGATCCCCCACTGAGCCCTGAAAAGAACAGGAGGCAGAGAGGTTGAGGGCCACTGTGACCTTCAAAGCCACCGGTGTGGAGTGTCCACCCATGCAGTTGGAGGCGATTCTGGACCTATCATGTGACTGATTGCTGTCACTGTGTCCCTGAAGAGGCGGAGCCTCCTGCAGCACTGGACCTCGGACATCTGGAGGTAGTTGGATCGCTGCCTGAACACTCTAGACGCTGGGTAGTGGCGTCTTCGGTGTGCCCTCCCACCCTGGCATCCCTGCTGGCGCTGGACCAACTGGGCCTGTGCCTATCCTCTTAAAGGTCTGTCCCTAGGACGCTGCCTGTGCTCACCTGGCCTCCTCTCCCTCTCTTCCTCTTCAGAGGAGGTTCCACCAATGGAATACACTACCTCTATTAGATGAGATGCAGAGGAGCAGAGGAGCAGTACTGTGAAAATGAAGGAGCACAGTGCTGTAATACTCAGGAGAACTTTCCAGGGAAGAAGAGGACCTGAGATGCTGAAAGGCAGGCTTGAAATTCAATCGCAGTGCCAAGAAACTCTGAGACAACTCTGTACTCACACAGCAACGGACTGGCAATGACAGAGAAAGTGCTGCTACTCCGGGGGCCTATTATCCCACCTGTGGATGAGGAAATGATAAAAGCGTGAATTCCGCCCACCTGTTTTGCCCGTGTGATGAGCTAAAAATTGCACGGGCAACGTAAAATCATGGCCAATAGGCTTTTTAATGACCTTAGTTGGTGCTTTAATTGTCGGCAGGCACTGCTTCAACTCCCATGCGCGCCTGCCGACCTCAATATTTACGCATGCCTGATGTCTTTTTGCGCAATTTCACATGCACTCAGGCCAGGTACATGCCCAAACTCGGAAAGCATGATTCAGGCCGATGAGTTGTGGTATATTATTTGTATTCCTCTGACTCCTACATCAGTCACATACCAAAGGGACAAATACAGCTCTATAACTGAGCCTTCATTTCAGCTGCCAATATAAGGAAGAAATATTTTGCTTTTTAAAGACTGTTTAGATCCTCTGGAGCAGTCAGGAGAAAATTCTGCTCATTTGTGTGGGAGAAAAATAAATAGGAATTGATTCCTGGATTCAAGTTCAGAATGCTAACGCTCAGTGAAATGACAGACATTATTTATACCAGCACCAAGTTTATAAAGGTCAATCCACAAAAGGCTCAGCAAATTCACTGTGGAAAATTATTTGTAACGAGCTCATTTCAGGATGGGTGGTATCGTCCCTAAGTCCATATTGGAAATAATATAGGATAAATGCTACTTGAGATGAACAAATATAGTTCACCTTAAGTAGATCTACAAGAAAGGGCTTGCATCTATAGAATGCCTCTCATGACCTCAGCCCTTTGCAGAATCCAAAGCAATTTTTGGAAGTACAGTCACTGTTGGTGATGTGGGGAAATGCAACAGCTCATTGAACACAACAAAGCCTGATGAGTGAGATAATAACTAGATAATCTGCTTTCATTGATGTTTGTTGAGGGATAAATATTAGCAAGGCACTGAGAGAGCTTCCCTACTTTTCACAACGTTCCATGGGATCTTTACATCTGCCTGAAAAGTCAAATGATGCATTGGTTTAACATATCTCTTCCAAAAGATGGCTCTTTGACAGTGCAGCACTCCCTCAGCCTAGATAATGTGCTCAATGTTTGTTGGGACTTAAACCCTGAACTTTCTGACTTGGAGGTAAGAGAACTGCCAGTGGTTGATTGAGGCAGCAGATGTGTTATAGCTTCCTCCATTGGAAAGCAGGTCCATTAAAGCAACATGACATAGGAAGGGTAGTAGACAGCAATCCTAATCTGCTCTGCAGCAAATGACCTTGTGTTAACCTGCTGCCTCTGTTCATCCTGAATTTTCAGCGTCCTGTGTTTCACTGTGTACATCCCATCCAAAATGTTATGAAAGGAAGATCTTTCAAGATCTGCCCCCAACTGCAATGGATCACCTGGAATCAGTGGGCTATTGGAAATCAGGCAGATTCCTTTACAGGGAGGGAGATGGCAGAGCAGAAATGTTGAAAGAGGAAGTTCCAGCAGAAAGGTGCACGCTGAATGAGTAGAAACAAACTTATGCCAGAGGACCAGGGGGTACAGGCAGGAGCATAACTCTGCACAAAGGAGGCCTGGCAAGCTGCTGCAGTGCATCTTGTAGATGGTGTACACTGTTGCCACTGTACATCAGTGGTAGAGGGAGTTAATATCTAAGGTGGTGGATGGAGTGCCAGTTAAGCAGGTTGCTTTTTCCAAGGTGGTGTCAAGCTTCTTGAGTGTTGTTGAAGCTGAACTCATCCAGTCAAAAGGAGAGTATTCCATCACCTTCCTGACTTGTGCCTTGTAGATGTGGACAGGTTTTGTGAAGAGTTAGGAGGTGAGTTACTCTCTGCAGAACTCCCAGCCTCTGACCTGCTCTTGTAGCCACAGTATTTATATGGCTGGTCCAGTTTCGTTTCTGGTTAATGGTGACCCCA
The DNA here is from genome assembly GCF_017639515.1 of Carcharodon carcharias. NCBI lineage: Eukaryota > Metazoa > Chordata > Chondrichthyes > Lamniformes > Lamnidae > Carcharodon > Carcharodon carcharias. The sequence continues at coordinate 70,450,391 of NC_054470.1, forward strand.
GGATGTTGATAGTAGAGGATTCAATTATGATAATGCCATTGAACGTCAAGGGAGATGGTGAGATTCTCTCCTGTTGGAGATGGTCATTTTCTGACACTTGCGTGATATGAATGTCACTTCTTCCTTATCAACCCAAGCCTGAGTGTCGTCCAGGCATTGATAAATGCGGACATAGGCTGCTTCAGTATCTGAGGAGTCAAGAATGATACCGAACATCGCAATCATCGATGAACACCCCCATTTCTGACCTTATGATGGAAAGAAGTTCGTTGATGAAAGAGGTAAAGTTGATATGACTTAGGACACTACCCTGAGGAATGCCTGCAGTGATAAGCTGGAACTGAGATGATTGGCCTCCAACAACTCCAACCATCTTCCTTTGTGCTAGGTATGACTCCAACCAGTGAAGAATTTTTCTCCAAGTCCCATTGACTTCAGTTTTGCTAAGGCTCCTTGATGCCACACTGGGTTAAATGCTACCTTGACATCAAGGGCCGTCACTCTCACCTCACCCTGGAGATGGTGGCAACAGCTAGGTTGAACCGTGAACAGTTGGTGTGTAGACATGTTGAATCATGAGTAATGGAAATCACAGATTATATTGTTAATGTTTTACATACCAGTTGATTCGTACACACACTGAAGCTCACCAGGCATGCACCCAAAATTCTTCTGCGCTATTGATTTTATAACATCCTGGTTCTCATGAAGTTGATTGTTTCTTCCAGAAGGATCGACCACCTGTTTCACCTTGTGTGTTCCTCTTATGTGCAAATTTTGTCTTTAAACAACAGGTGGCGCAATCTCCATGGGCTCCAAAGCCCTGAGGACATTGGCTAAGATCATCTCAGCAGTCAGAGCATGTGGGTATCTGAGAAAATGTTGTTTTGATAAATAAGTTTGTGTTCTTCATTTAGTTTATTAGATGTTATTCTTTCCCATCACTTTCCCCTCTTGTCCCATTCTTGGGTGCTCGGTGGTAAGTGGCCTTCTACCTTTTTTGATGGTGAACTTAAGACATGAATTGATGTGCACTAAGGTTGAAATTGTTCAAGGCGTGATTGCAGGACAGCTTTGTGTCTGTGACTGAGTGTGTGTGTGTGTGTGTGTGTGTGTGTGTGTGAGCAGAGGGTGAGGATCTGTGGAGAGAACACAAGTGGTTGCTGCATCTACTGGTCTAATCTAAATGAACCTTGCATTTGTAAGGGCATCCCTGACATCAGGCAGCAATGTGAGGAGCTCTGAGGAGAATTGCCCTTGTTATCCTCTTACTCTGAATTGTCTAATGAGGCTCTGATCTCTGCATCTTCTTTCTCCTGCAGGTCCAAGCCTTGCTGCTGTGCAATGTTGTGCAGAGTGCAACACACCATTACCATTCTGGAGAACCTGTCTGGTGCTGACTGACGAATGACTCCAGACCTCTTGCGACACTTGAAGCATATTTTCAACATGTCAATAGTTTGTTCAATCACACACCTGGTGGTGATATGGCATTCATTGCAGTGCTGTTGAGCCTCTGTGTTCTGGATTTTGAAGGGTGCAATGTGCCAAAACCAAGTTTGCAGTAGCACCTCTTGTTGCCTAGCAGCCCTTCCTTAAATCTGCCTCCAGGTCCGAACAGCTTGTATTGCTGTAGGGTGATTGAATCGTGGAAGATATTGCGATCATGGGAATCTGGCACACACCTGCATAAATATCTTATTGTGGTTGCATGGCAGCTGCATATTGATTGAATCAGTCGATGAATACTTCAGTTTTCCTTTTTTTGGGTTTTTTCTGCATGTTTTGCAGAATTTCCCACCTTCTTTGTAACTATCTGCAGTACCATTCTATACTAGAGAACTGTTAAAGATTACAAGATCTTACTGAGCAGGCCATGAAGCAGATAAACTGTATCAAATTGTTTTAATTATAGTTCTCCAGCTGCAGTACTGGTTGGTACATTTCAGTCATCAACACAACCATAAGCCTTTGTTATCCAGCTCGATCTATTCTCCCAAAGCATGCTTGATAAATGTACTGAATTTTTTCTCTCACAATGAATGTCACTTTTACATTTAAGTAACTTGGCAGCTGTTTTGACAAGTGTGATTCAGAGTCTTGAAAATCGCAGAAGGGCCATTTAACTTATTTTTAGCGAATGAGGAAAATATGCTTGCTTGATGCAGATGTCACTAATAATTAAATCACGTTATTAATAGAACTCATGCATTACTATTTGAACAAAATCATACCACCTGATATCTCAGGTTCCTCTTCAGCTCTCTACCACTGTTCATTGGGGTTTCTCTACATTCACATGTTCCACTGTAGCTGTCTGAGTGTGGCATGCTTTCAGGGTTAATTTTATTTGCATTGGCATTGTTTAGTACAGTTTTAAGTATTTTTTAAATGGAAAATTCAGACTTTGGATGTAGGTGTTACTAATTAGGCCAAAGTTTATTACACATTTCTTGTTTGCTTTTGAGAAGATAGTGGAGTGGGAGCACTAAATGCGACAAGGCATGAATATTAATATGGGAATTTGTGCAGAGGGGGAAGGAGATCCTTTTTTGAATATCTTTCTTTTCAGCACCCAGAAGTTTGTGACTGTCCAAGTCTTTAATTAGGTGAGCAGGTACATGAGTGGTTAGCAGTTTTTAAGATTTTTATCCCTCTAAATGCAAGCAGTAATTTAAACCGGTTCTGGAATGATATAAGTATTGCATTAAATTTATAGTTTAACTAGTTAAATTACTTGGCATAACCACAGACAATAGTTGAGTGATAGTTCTAAATTTGAAGCCTAAATAAAACACAATAAAGATGGTACGGTAGGTGATGTGTTGCAGCTGTAGAATGTGGATTCTGGATACCACTGTGATCCACAGCAACCATATCTACAGTAAGTGGCTGCAGCTCAAGGAACTTCAGCTTTGACCTGACGAGCTGGAATCTGAGTTTCAGAGACTGTGATGCATCAGGGAGGGGGCCAGTTACCTGATCACTTTGTTCCAGGAGGTGGTCATACCCCTTAGCCAAAGTTCTTCAGATTTGGTCTGTGCTCAGGAGGCTATGACTACGCGTAAGGCAGATATGAGGATCCTGAATGTAGCAATGGAAGTTCTTGCAACCTGTATGGATGAGAGCAGAGACCACAGGGTGGATGAGCAAGTTAGCCATGGCACCTGGTGCAGGGGGCCATTAAAGTTGGGGAAATGTAACTGTATTGGGGGTAGTATAGTTTGGGAGATAGATAGTGTTCTCTGCAGGCAAGAGTATGAATCCTGAAGGCTGTGTTGTCTGCCTGATGTCGGTGTTAAAGAAATCTCCTCAGGACTGGAGAGGAACTTAGAGTTGGAGGGAATCCAGTTGTCAAGATTCACATGGGAACAGTGACAGAACAGAGCCAAGCACTGTATATTTTTGTTAAAATTTCCCCATTGCTATTTCTTAAGGTTTAACTGGACCTTTTGACTGAACAAAGACCATTAAGATGGCCAACCCTCGGCCTGTGAGTTATTGGCTGTGAATCACTAGAAAAGAAGAAAGCCACTTTGCAGTTTCAGAAATGTCAAACCTCGTTATTTCTGAGGAGTTACTAACAGGCCACCCGGGGACTGTGCAGCCCAACTTCAGAGGGAGCTACACGAAGGCCATTTGATAAAGCTGGCCTGTCAGCGGAGTCAGAGGCCAAAAATTGCCCCTGTCGGGGGTGTTGTGCGGGGATGGGCGGGGGTGGGTGGAAACCCGATCGGTGTCCTCAATCGGGGACACACCACCATTTCATGTGGGCAGGCCAATTAAGACGCATGCGCGCAAAAGAACGCCCAGAGGTGCCTCAGGGAGATTTGTTTCAGTGCTAAAGTTTTAAATAAAGGTTTTTAACACTTTTAAGACATGTCCCCTCATGAGACATTATCACATGAGCTGGGACATGTCAAAGAATAAAAGTATAAATTTTTATTAGATTTTAAAACTCTTCACGAAACCTCATCCCGCTCGTGGATGAGGCTTCATGAAAAATGCAAAGGGTCTTTGCCTACCCAACAACCTTAAGCTTGGTCAGGCAGCTCATTGCATTGAATTAATTAGTTTTTAAATGACTTTATTAGGCCTTTGACAGTTCAGCGGGCACCGAACTGAAAATCTAAGGGAAGAATTTTCCCGTTGGCCAGCGAGGGTGGGGCCCGCTCACCGACACATATAATGATGCGTGGTGACGTTGGGCGTGTGTCCCGACATCACTTCGCGTCATTTAGATTTTCAGTTCAGTGGGCACGCAGCCAACTTTGTTGCGCGCCCGCGGAACTGTCAAAGGCCTATTAAGGCCATTTAAAACCTAATTAATTCAATTCAATGAGCTGCCTGACCAAGCTTAAGGTTGCTGGGTAGGCAAAGAGCCTTCGCATTTTTCATGAAGCCTCATCCACGAGTGGGATGAGGTTTCATGAAGTGTTTTAAAATCTAAGTAAAATTTATACTTTTATTCTTTGGCATGTCCCAGCTCATGTTATAGTGTCACATGAGAGGACATGTTGTAAAAGTGTTAAAAACCTTTATTTAAAATTTTAGCACCTCCATGCCTCGGGGAAATATCTGTGCTCTCAGAGAATTCCACCCTGCCCGCACAGGGAGTGTTTAGTGCTTCCAAGCAAGCGTCACACTGGGTGGGCCTTAAGTGGCCCACCCACGTAAAATGGCAGCACGCCCCTGATTGGGGGTACTGATTGGAGGATCGGCCGCTCCCACACTTCCCCCCCAGATGGGGGGAATGTTTTTCCCTAATTGACGCGCGGTGATGTCAGGACGCATGCCCGACGCCACCACGTGTCATTTTGTGCATTGGAGAGCAGGCCCCGCCCCCGCTTGCCAACGGGAAAATTCTTCCCAGAGAGTTTGCAGAGACAATGGGCGGAACTTTTCCATCCTGCCTACAGCAGGTTTCGCGGTGGGTGGGAGCGGAGAATCCAGCAGCAGGCAAAAAAGTCAGAAATCCGCAATGTAAAAACAGCTTGCAATTCTCCCAATGGTGGGTTTATGGCGGGTCAGTTATCCATTCGACTAGTGGCTCAAATACCATTTGCACTCCTTAAGATCTTATGAATGCTCATTAAAACAGCCACTCACCGGAATCTTGTCAGGCCTTCCAATCTTGTGTCACACCAGCGGGAAATTACATCAACTTCAAACCCATTTGAATAGGGGGGGCGTGCACAAGTCAGATCTCAGTTCACTGGTAACTTCGAGGTGAGGGCAACATACATAGCCTACCTGCCATGGCACTGCACTGGTCCTGTTGCGATGAACACCACACTGCTGGGACCATAGGGTAGGTCTGCTCCTGCTCTTTGCCTACATTGCCCCGAAGAACACCACTGTGCTGTGGTACTCATGCAGGCCTCCACTTTCAGAAACTAGCACTTCAACCAGCGGTGGATTATGAGGCGAGGGTGGGTTGATAAACATAAGGTGGGCAAAGGGGAGGGAAGGCTGCGGTATGGCAGTGAAGGTGAAGGGTGAAGATGAGGGGGGCTTTCTGGGGTCATCTTCTAACCCCTTGTTTCCGCAGGGGTGAACAGGAGTCTGCTTAGAAAGAAAGGAGGAAGACCTCCTTGTGATGAAAGCCACTGAAAGCCAATGGCTTCATTAGCACTGTTAAAGGGCTACTCGGGACTCAGTGAATTCACATCACAGTCACTGCATCTCCAGAGTAACACATAGGAATTTCGAATTTGGGATTGAAGGAGGCACAGCTCTATCATATATGGAATTCCATCAATGAAAACCTGTCACATGTTCACCAAATTTGACAGTCCGAACAACGTGATGGGCACATAGCAGGAGGCCATATCCAGCCAATGTGAAAGTTGGATAGCTAGGCAGTGAAGAATAAAACACTGGAGCATAGCCTTTCTACACATAAAAACTTTTACGCACAGAGAAACAGATAGCTTATCAAATACCCCCAATAAACAGACACATTTTCACCCTGCTCCTAATGAATCACCAATTAATGCCCACTCCCTTTATACAATTAACCCTCATTGATATACAATTAACACCAAGGAGCTTCAAGGACCATTTCTGTTATCTCATGCTCCACAGGGAAGAAGGTGTTCAACGTCGCTGCTTCACTAAGTAGGTGCAATGTGGTGTAAGTGTATGAGGGATAGTAAGGGTTAACATGGGACTGGAGAACACTACAGCCTACATTATGATGTAAATAGTCACATGATAGTGGATTAGGTATGGAGATAGTCTTGTACAAGTTAGCATGAAGTTAGATCCTACTCTGGGCTATACTTTGTACATATGTGTATAAGCAATTAGGGGAGAATTTTCTCCCCGATGAGCGGGCTGGTCGGGAGTGTGCACGGGCGGGCGCGGAGCCGATCACCACCTGCGATCGGCTGCACGCCGCCATCTTGCGTGAGCAGGCTAATTAAGCCCACCCAGCATGAGGCACACCTGGAAGTGCTCAGCGTTACCTGTGCAGGCGGGTAGGGGGGGGAGGAGGGAGAGTCGGACATATGTTCTTTTGTGCATGTGCGCGAAACAGCGCAGAAATCTCCCTGAGGCATGGAGCTGCCTCAGGGAGATTAACTTAAGCTTTTCCCATTAAAAAAATGAAAAGAGAAAATTATTCAAACATATCCCCTCATGTGAAAGTGTCTCATGAGCTGGGACACGTTTATGAATTTTTATTAAAATTTATATTTAGTTAATAAAGCCTTCATGAAACCTTATCCTGCCTGTGGATGAGGTTTCATGAAAAATGCAAAGACCGCCAGGGCTCTTCTCCTGCCCACCAACCTTAATGTTGAATGGGCAGCTTTCTCAGTAGGCTTAATTAGTTCATTAATAGCCTTGACAGGTCTTTGACAGCCAACTCCGCTGTGCACCTGCTGAACGGAAGATCAGAATGACGCATGGTGACATCAGAACGAACGCCCGATGTCACCACGCCTCATTTTATTCGTCAGTGTGCGGGGGCGAACAGACGATTCTGCCCTTAATGTTGAACCTTACAAGCTTCTGAGCCTCTTCGTGAGACCTGATAACAACCCTTACAACATGGTTGCAGCTGATGAAGGACCCAGGAGTCCCAAGACATGAAAAAAATAAAGAAAATGTAGCCTGACCTGAGTAAAGAGCACCTAATCTGAAGGCACCGATGGAGATCACCAAAGAAAAGCTCCATTGTAGGTGTGGAGGCTGAAGGGCAGCAGAAAGACCTGCTGTGCAGCTGGGAAGGACTCCACCAGAACATGTGGAGGTCCATTGCGAGACCCAATTGAACGCAGAGTCAAATGACCTAGCCAAATCACAAGGGCAAGCAAGATTCAGTAAAACAGCAGAACTAACCATTTAACAATAATCAGGACACTAATCAGGCAAAGCAAATAACAGAACGCTGCAGCCAGGGTTCAGAGTCGGTGCCATACCACGTGGCAGCTATGCTCGAGTGAAAAAGAAAAGTTGCAACAACAACACCAGAGCTGAAAATTCACCTTCATTACAATCTCTGTGCTTGAAAAGGTCACTAAATGGCCTAAATTGCTTACTTTGATGATTTCCTGCAGAATTGATATGTTTTAAAAAACAACTGCCCATCTTGAAAAAGTAGCTGTAATCCTCTGTGCTGCAAAACACCCATGGATCTTAACTCAATCCTAACAGCTCAATTTGGGCTGAAGCAAGGGTCAGACCACACACAGAATTGGGCACTTTGGAAAATGACTAACAAAATAAATGAAAGTTTCAGGGTTGAATAAGAACATGTGAACACACTACTATACTCAGTAGATCTTATGGCTGACAACAGAATTGCAAAGCAAGGAATTAGTAAATCTTCAGATAATTTTGAAGAAGTCATGAAGTCCTTTGATACCTATTTTAATGCGAGAAGTAATAAAATTTTGGAGGGAGCAAAATTCAACAAGCAAGTCCAAAAGCCTGGAGAACTCATTGACTCTTTCACAAATGGGTTATACAATTAGCTGAAGGCCGTGTCTATGGCAAACTTAACTCGGAGCTCATAAGAGACCAAACAGTTGTCAGAGTGGCCGATGATACCCTTTGAGGTACTACAGGCAAAGGAAGATCTGGCTATGGAGAAAGTCATTTAAACAGTCAGGCAGTCTGAAATCTACCAACAACACCAGTCCATTTTATGTGGTGAGGTTAAAGTGTGGTACAGAGGAACCCCAACAGTCCAGTTCATGAAGCAGCAAAAGGGCAAGGAACATCCAAGGTAAGGAAGACAATACCCTAGCAATCCATAAGATAGGGGTAGACCATGTCAGTGCTGTGGAGTCAAAAGACCTCACAGTCAAGAACAATGTCCATCAATCTCTGTGCAGTTCTTCCACTGCAACTGGCTAGGGCACTTAGGAAAGCTGTGTAAATCTAGGGCCTCAAGATGTGCGAAGGATCCCAAAACAGTCCACAAGATTGGAGAAACACAAGAGGAAGAATTCCATCCATGCTTCTTGAGTGAAATCAAAGATCCCAAATTATTATTTTGGAATGCTGACATTTCTGTAGCAGTCACCTCACCGATTTCAAGTTAGACATGGGAGCCCGTGTGAGAGTCCTCTCGGATAAGGAATCATAGCTAAAAGATCTCTGGCTACTGATGACCACTCGATAGTCCTCAAGGATCCAACTTCCGGTCATAGGCACGATCTTAGAACTGCTCTGCTATGGCAACAAGCAAATATTCAAAATTTTAATGTCACCCGAAACCAATCCTTTTCTCTCATGAGTAAGGATGAGCAACCCTCATAACTGCATTTATTGAAATCTGCCAATCATTGCAAGCAAAACTGCAGCCGCAGAACAGGGCAAGGACAGAATTGCCATTAGCTGTGACGGTGACACTGGCAATCATTTTTTTTTTTGCATTGGGTATCTCCCAGGTTAGAGCAGGTGACATTTTAACATCAAACAGTTTGCCATCCACTGTTGAGTGAGGGGAGTCAGTGAGGCTCCATATCTAAAGAGATCTGAATGCATTACATTCTCTTTTGTCAGAGAGGAGCAGGTAGATCAAGCACATGGATTTTCCAGGATAGCAGACTTCCACAGCGGGTGCCAGTAACGACAGACATGTCACTTTGCGGGCACCGCTTGTAAATTCTGAAATTGCCACAACCAGAAAGAGTTCCACTTCCTCAAAGTCCATAAGAACATAGGAATACAGGAGCATGAATAGGCCATTCAGCCCATCGAGCCTGCTCTACTATTTGATAGGGTCATGATTGTAGCCTCAACTCCACTTTTCTGCCTATCCCTGATAAGCTTTGGCTTCCCTGTCTTTCAAAAATCTATCCAACTTAGCCTTGAATAATTATAATGACATAGCCCTCAGTGCTTTCTGAGATAGAGAATTCCACAGGCTAATGACCCTCAGAGAACAAAAATCTCCTCATCTTTATCTTAAAAGGCAGACCACATATTCTTAAATGGTGTCCCCTAGTTCTAATCTCCCCTAAAAGAGGAAACATCTTCCCAGTATCCACCCTATCAAGTTCCCCCAGGATCTTGGAAAAACTCAGCAGGTCTGGCAGCATCGGCGGAGAAGAAAAGAGTTGACGTTTCGAGTCCTCATGATCCTTCGACAGAACTAAGTTCTGTCGAAGGGTCATGAGGACTCGAAACGTCAACTCTTTTCTTCTCCGCCGATGCTGCCAGACCTGCTGAGTTTTTCCAGGTAATTCTGTTTTTGTTTTGGATTTCCAGCATCCGCAGTTTTTTTGTTTTTTTGTTTTTATCCCCCAGGATCTTATTTGTTTCAATAAGATCGCCTCTCATTCTTCTAAACTCTAATGGGTATAGGCCCAAACTTTTCATAAGATAAGCCCTTCATCCCAGAAATGAGTCAAGTGAACCTTTGCTGAACTGCTTCTAACACAATTATATCTTTTTTTCAAAAAAGGAGACCAACATTGTATGCAATACGCCAGATATGTGGTCTCACCAATACCCTATAAAGCTGCAGTAAAACTTCCCTGCTTTTTTATTCCATTCCCCTTGAAATAAATGCCAACATTCCAGTTACCTTCCTAATTACTTGCTGCACCTACATAATAATTTTTTGTGCTAATAGTTCATCCATTTTGTTATGAATGCTCTGTACATTTAAATACAGAGCCTTTAGTTGTCTTTTTACCAGTTTGCAAACTCTGGTCTTTATCTACTGGTGCACTCTTAGGTTTGTACACTCTGCCCCTTCCTGCTACACTCTGCTTGTGTGCAGGAGCCCACTTAAGTGAGGGGAATGAAAGGGACTGTGGTAGTGAAAGGGGACAGTTTATTTGGGGGTGGGGCAGATAGATTCTGCTCTCTGCAATCCCGAGCAGATGTTCCAATGGTTTTGTTGCTTGCCTGGTGCCAGGATTAAGGACTTCTTGTGGTTGGAGACAAACTTGGATTGAGATAGAGAGGATCCAGTAGTCATGGTCCACATGGGAATCAACAACAAAGGAAGAACTAAGAATGTTGTTTGAGGAATTGTGGTCCAAATTGAAATACTGAACCTCAAAGGTAATCGTCTCTGGATTGCTACCTGAGCCACACACCAATTGGCATAGGGCCAAGCAGGTGAAAAGTTTAAATGCATGTCTCAAAGAGTCTTGTGCAAATAAGGGTTTCCAATTCATGGAGCACTGCCATGAGTACTGGGGAAAGAGGGGGCTCTTCTGTTGGATTGGGCTTCACTTAGACTGGGCGGGGGTCAGTGACCTGGAAAACCATATAACTATGGCTGTGGATAGGGCTTTAAGATAAAGGATCAAGGTTGGGAAATACATATTCCAGGAAATAAATTTGCCACAACAGGCAGAATGGAAATAGAGGAGGAGTAGCCCTGTTAATAAAAGATCACATAAGGACAGTAATAAGAAATGATCTAGGCTCAGAAAATCAGGAAGTAGAATCACTATGTGTGGAGATAAGGAATAACAAGGGTCAGAAAACATTGGTGTGAGTAGTTTGTAGACACCCTAATAGCTATACCATTTGTTATAGAATGGATTTTCCAGGCAACTTTTCTTGGTGGAAACATTGAACTTTATTTACAGGACAGCAGCAGCAACTACAGGTGTACATCTAACTCTATAACTAAAGAAGAATTCTCCTCTGGAGGGTCCCCACATTGCTAACTCATTGGTTAACACAGATCACGTGATCTTACAACACAGGACTATTCTTAAAGCTGCAGTGCTACATTTATCAAACTATAACTATTACATTTCTCCGCCTTTAATTTTTCTGTACATTTTGTATTTATAAGTATATTTATCTCATGACATTACAATATTTGCACAGATCATGAAATTACAAGTTCAGTCTTTTAGGTGGTTTTCTGATCCGTGTGGAACATCATAGCTCCACAACTCCCAATTCTTTTGCAGGAACCACATTCTTTGGAACCGATTTACATCAGGTACCTCATTAGGTACAGGCAGTACAGTGTCATCCACTCCAACAGAGACGTCTGGCATATCTATCCTTGGTTGAGCAACTCCAACAGGGACCACAGGTTCACCCATGGTTACAGGGTATCTCCTTTCTTCTTAAATGATCCACATGTTTATGGGTGATCTGGCCCTCCACTTCCATGTGGTATGACAATGGTCCGGTCACAGAACTCACTTTACCAGGTAACCACCTTAGCCCTCCATCAAAACTCTTTACATATATTGCTTCTCCAACAGTAACTTGTCGCTCATGAGTATACAAATCATGAGTCGCTTTTTGGTTTCCTTGGCTTTTTTCCACTTTCCCCTCCAAATTGGGAAGTCTCAGGCTCAGTTTTGTTCGAAGATGTCACCTCATCAGTAATTCTGCAGGTGGTGCACCTGTCTACTTCCATTTTTAAGCGTTGACCATTCACTTGCAATGTGACAGTAATTGGCTCTGTCTTCCCAACTTTCATGTTGAATAAGGAATAAATGTCAGAATTAGTTGTTTCTGGCTCTTCCACACTATATACTTTATTGGACTTCGTTTGTCACCTGGAAGCCAGTTTTAATCTCACTTTGCGTTGTTTCAATATGTTCCCACTTTTGTGACAAAAATAACACTCCCCCTTTTTAATTTGCCAAATGTTAGGAGTATGATTGTTTCCATGTCAATAAAAATTAGTTTTCGAATTTGCTGCTAAGCTGTTTCCTTTAAATTTTCAGTTAGCGAAGGCTGTTTCCTGCTTCACACAGAGTTCCAGCTTTTTGCGCCACTTTCAGCTGACCGTTCCCTCCCAACTAGGAAAACAGTGTCAGTTTGAATGCCTTGAATCACTTGTGAATCCCTTACAGTGCTTTCCATCGCAAGTGCTATTTCTAATGCTTTCTTAAAATCAAGATCCATTTCAGCCAGCAATCTTCGCTGACTAGTATCCCTCTGCACACCACAGACCAAATGATCCCTGTGCATGTCATTCAGGGTTTCACTGAAATCACAATATTCCGTTAGTCCTTTTAATTTTGCCACATTGGTAGCGATGGTCTTCCCCAGGGCACTTTTCAGTGAATTGAACCTGAACCTCTGCATTTTGCTTGAGGGCTTGGGTTGGAAATGCCCCTAAATGAGGTCAGCTAATTCACTGAAGGTCTTTGAATCAAAAGCACTGAGGGCCATCAATCTTAGAATTAAACCGTAGGTTTTCCTTCCACAAATACTCAGGAAAATTGCTCTGCTTTTTTCCTCCCGTGTGATTTTGTTGGCTTGAAAGTAGAGTGCAAGACATTCTATATATTGAGACCAATCGCCTGTGGCTGGTTCAAATGGATCGATCCTGCCAAACTGTGGCATCTTGCATGAGTATATATTCCTTTCTTTTTAATGGGCATTAGATCTTCGGCTACAATGTCAGTGCACCGTGGTGAGGGCACTGCACACTCGCTTGAGGTGCAGGCTGAGGCAGAGAGTGCCTCAGGCCCCGGCAGTCAGGGGACTGCTGGAGACCAGGACAATGCTCAATCAAAGGCAGGTAATGAGCCCCTGGAGTCGTCCATTAGGCGGCAGATGCTGGATGTCCAGCGAGATGTGCGGGGAGGATCTGGCCGAGATCCATGAGGGAATGCGTGCCATGGTCTCCGTTGTGGAGGAGTCCATGCAGAGCATGAGCACTGCATTGGCCCTCATGGCCGAGCACACTGCCTCCTCCATTGAGAGAGTGGCGACTCTTATGGATAGTCAGCTCCGGGAACAGAATCAGGGCTTCCTGGGATTGCGTTCAGACACAGGCACTGAGCTCAGGCATGAGGCACCCACTATCCCAGCTAGATGCCCGTCCGTTAATGGTGAGCAGGAAGATCCAGAGTGACTTCACTATGGCGCACAGACTGCCTGTCATCTCTGCAGGCTCCTGTCAGAATGCTCCGGATGATGGCAGCAGCTCCTCCGCCCCTCTGCCAGTGACCATGGCATTTGATGAGGGTGTGGCGACTGGGGAGATGCCAGCCGTGCCCCTGGCAGCTCCCTCCCAGGTGGGGCCAGCACAGGCTCCACTGGCCAGAGGACAACCGCCTAGGTCATCAAGGCCAATGGGATAGCAGAGTCAGCAGGTTATTTCCAATGCTGGTGCCAGCGAGGGGGGAGCACCTAGACATAGTACCCGCAAACATAAGTGAAAGTCACATGAGCACAAGAAGTACTGGTTACAGGTGATCTTCTGTTGTGCAATGTTTTGTTTATTTTAACTGGCCGGGGTTGAAGACCAGGGAAGGTTATGTTAATTTGTTTTGGCTGTCAACATGAGATACATGTTCTTTTGTCATAATGGCCTGAGTATGCTTCACCTTTTTTATTTAATGTGGTGCAGAGTTTGCCAGTGTGTAATGCTACTTGTGGATGACTCAAAACCTTATTGCACAGGCACTGAGTGGATTTGGAGTAAAAGAAAAAGGTCATTTCAGACATCTGGGATGGAGGCGGTGGCCCTGGCATGAGGTGGTAGTGCTTATTTGGTAGCCTAGCTGAAGCAGCGTAGATCAAGGCGTCTCTGATGTCCCTGTCATCCTGGAGGTTACAGAGGTCTGCCTCCATACTCTCGGTGTTCTCCTCACCATGCTCCTCTTCTGGCTCACTACTGGATTCATCCTCTGTGGCCTGTGGAGCTGGGTCAAGATCCTCTTCCTCCAGTGGGTCCCCTTTTGCCAGCATCAGATTGTGGAGAGGGCAGCAGTCAACCACTATCAGTGACAGCTGCTCTGGGTGTATTGCAGTTCTCCCCTTGAATGGTCCAGGCATCGTAAGTGAGTCTTCAGAAGACCTATGGTCCTCTCTAACACTGCCTTTGTGGAGGCATGGCTCCTCTTATAAAGTTGCTCTGCCTCTGTTCTTGGGTGACGGAGAGGCATCATAAGCCACCTTTTGAAGGACCTTTATCACCCAGCAGCCATCCATCCAGTCGAGCTCTAAAGAGCTTCGGCACCTGGGAGTGTGTCAGGATCTACGCATCATGGGAGCTGCTAGGGTACCTTGCACAGGCTTGTAGAATATGTATCCAATGGTCGCACGTTATTTGCAAGTTCATGGAGTGGAAGCCCTTCCTGTTGACGAAGGCACCAGGCTCATCTGCTGGTGCCTTGATGGCCACATGTGTACAGTCTATTGCATCCTGGACACGGGGGAAGCCAGCAATGGCCACGAAGCCTCCGGCTCACTCAGCCAGGCTGGCCCCGTCTATACGGTAATGAATGAAAGTCAATGCGCGCCTGAACAGAGTGTCTGTCACCAGCATAACACAACTGTGGACAGCTGGTTGGGAGACTCCACAAAGATCACCCCCTGAGCCTTAGAAAGAGCCAGAGGCATAAAGTTGAGGGCCACGGTGACATTCAGAGCCACTGGCATGGTGTGTCCACCCACTCAGTCAGACCTGATGTCAGGCGCAATCCTCTGACAGGTGGAGGTCACTGTCTCCCTTGAGAGGCGGCGCCTCCTTCAGCATCGCACCGCAGACATGTTGAGGTAACTTGGCAGCAGGTTAGTGGTGTCTTCTGCAGCCCCTTCTGCCTTGTACTGCCAGCTGGCCCTGTGCCCCCTGTGCCTGTGCCTTTCCTTCCTGCCCCTCTCTTCCTCCTCAGAGGAGGTACCTCCACAATCCCCATTACCAGGGTAACAGAAGGCTAGTAGATACTTGGAAGGGTTCACATGGTCTAAATTCTCCAGGGTCCTTGGAGACACCAATGGGTCCTGAAATGAAGCCTGGAAATGCCAACAATGAAGTCCCGAACCAGAGATGAAGCTGCCATATACCAAAAAGTCACCAGCAGCAAACTATCTACTAAACTCCTCACCACTCACACTGGCAATGCTGCTCACTGTTTTATCCCACCATGGATGAGGTTTTTAGAGTTGTCAGCTGGCTGCCTGCCCAGTTTGCCTGTGCAAGGAGTGTGAAATCACATTGGTAATGGAAAATCAGCACTAATTGACTTTTTAATGGCCTTAACTGGCCTCTTAATTAATGGTGGGCACGGCTCCGGTGCCCACCTGCCCGCCAAGCGAAATATCGCGCAAATGCGCGATGACGTCGGGACACTCACTCGACGTCATTGTACATTATTTTACACTGAAGCATGTCGGGCGCGTGCCCGCAAGCTGAGCGAAAAATTCTGCCCTTGATGTACCGGACAGACTTCTTACTTGAAACAGATAACCTTATTACTGAGCTCTTTTAGTTGCTTGAACCAGGTCCATGACTAAAAAGCTTTGCCCCCCGGATTACCCACACTTAGGGCTCATTCGTCAGAACAATTGCGTGACTCCTAATAGACAGCAGGGAAGGTTATGTCTTCAATCACTACAATGATATCTTAGAACCATCTCACCTTATCAGTTCTAATTCATGTCTTTCATCTCCCAAATGTCCTCCAAGTATCTCTCAGAAGGTAGTGAGAGAGGGGGAGAAAGACTTCTCAGAGAAGTTCACTCACGCTGACGATGCATCATCACAGGATTCAGGTATACCATCCACCATGTCAGATGTATATAACTCACTGGGGCCACCAAGACAGGTAGTTGGGTTGTCACATGGTATCTTATACTTCACAAGGGAGCAGGAGCAAATGCTGGAGACAGGTACAGCTGTGGAGAATCCCTGTTGGGGAAGCACAGGACCTATCAGATTCTGCTCAGCCGAATGCAGATGGTGAGCCTTGGGGAGCTGAAGAAGAAGTCTGGAGCAACAGCAGAAAATGTGTAAGGTTCTGTCAGCTTTCCCATTCGCATATAGCACACGACTGGAGAAAGATTGGAGGTGCCTATCTCCAGTATGAATGCCACAAAGTCTTAGGGTGTACACTGTTGTCCACACACATGGTGGCCACTACATGAGGCATCAGATGTGGTTGTTTACTGATCCTCACTCAAAATGCCACCTTAAGCAGGAGTAAGGAAAATCTTGTCCTGGTCATTCAGCACCTCACTGGAGTGCAGCAAAGTGCTCTCCAGCTCATGGCCAGCAGGGAAATGCAGGTGCACCTTAACTGTCCACTTATAAGTCTCAATTGGCTTCTGATCAGGAAAGCACAAATTACACCCAGCGTAAATCAAATTTCCATGATATTTTGCGATAGTTTAAGAAACAGTAGGCCCTACCACAAAACTGGCTTTGGTCCTAAATTGAATTAATTGCCATTGTAGGTTTCAGTTAGTTGTGTCCTTTTGCAGGCCTTAAGGGGGCTTTTAAATTACATTTTCTTTTGAGGTGCAAGGACATTAATCGGCATATTTTGAAAAATTATACTTATTTTAAGAAAATTAAGAAATTAATTACATGTTGATCAAAAACACTAGTAAATGGTTCTATATTTTTTTAAAGTCAATTTCAGTTATTTAACATCAGAGTACTCAAGTGTTAGACTAGGCACTAATTAAAAATGTTTATTTTTTGTGATTAAACCCATTTTCAGCTCTATTAATAAAACTGCAACAGGATTTCATTCTTAAATAAATCATTTTACGGGGGCGGGCCAATTAAGGCCTGCCCAGCATGACGTCCGCCAGGAAGCGCTATGCACTCCCTGTGCGAGCCAAGGGGGATTCCCTGAGCCGAGAGTGTGCTCTTTCGTGCACGCGTGTAAAAGAGCACACTCATCTCCCTGAGGCTAAGTGCTGCCTCAGGGAGATTGGCTACACATTAAAAAATGTTAAAAATAGAAAAAAAGAATTTCCCTGACCCTGACATGTCCCCTCATGTGAACACTGTCACATGAGTTGGGACATGTCCATCACTTCTAGATTCACTTTTAATAAAAATTTAAAAACCTACATGAAACCACATCCCGCCCGTGGATGAGGTTTCATGCTTTTTCTTAAGCCCACCAGGGCTCCCGGCCTGCCCGCCTACCTTAAGGTTGGACGGGCAGGTCCATTAATAACGTTGAGTACTTTGTCAATGGCCTCATTGACAACCTGAAAATTAAATGGGGCGGGGTGACGTCGGGAGTTCCGCTCAACGTCATCCCCCATCATTTACGCTCGCCGACCAGGAAACCCTGGCACAAGGGATGTTTTTATTGCAAATTATATTTTAAAATTATGTTTTAAAACATTGCCTGCTTGTGCTGGTTCATGGAAGATTTCCCGCAACTTCTGAACTCCAGGGCAGTGTACCCTCCACCACGCAAACCCGCAAAAGCACGAGCTAAGGATTGCACAGCAATTGCCCAGGAAGTTCAAACTTCCGATGAGCAATTGCCCTGCAGTGGGAGCTATCCAAAAATGGGATTTAAATCACAAACTTCAGAGAGTTCCCACTGTCTTACAGTAATTGCTACCCAGGAAAAGTTAGATGAATTATAAGCATCACTAACCTCTGGGTAACCAAAGCCCTCCTTTGAGGGCGAAACTGACTGCCCTCCACAATCACCCGACGGGACTCCCCCCACACCCCTGACCCCCACAGGACCCCGACTACACCCCATGCTCCTCGACTAGCCCCCGACTTCCCTCCCCACCCACTAACTGCACTCTCTACCCTCAGACTACACTCCTACCCCTGCAACTGCCTTCCCTACGCCTGACTGCCCCCTTATCCCCGCGACTACACCTCCACCACCCCCACTGACCACACTCTACTCTGGCCACCTGACTGGCCCCCCACTGACCAGCCTCCGCTGACCATCCCCCATACTGACCCTCCCATTGACCATGTGACTCCCACACTGACCATGCCCTGCACTGACTACCCACTGCACTGACCACCCCCACTGATCACAGCCCACCAACTAATCTTCACTAACCACACCCCCACTGACCATCCCCCTCCTACTGACCATCCCTCCATCGAAAACCTCCCCCACTTGACCAGCCATCCCAATGACCAATTTCCCACCAACCACTGCCCCACTGACCATCCCCTCTCTGACAAGCCAAAAACTGATCATCCCCCCCAGTGACTAACTCCCTTCACTGACCAATCCCTTTGCCACTGACCAATTCCCTCACTGTCTACCTGACTGCCCCTCCAGCCCACATCCTACTCACATACTTTACAAACTTACCTTCCCCCTGGCTTCTCAATGTGACTGGACCTTTAAACTTGCCCACTTTCGGGCAGCTCGTGCTGTAAAAAATGGGGCGTGTCTTCCTTACTTCTGACTCAGCTGCCCTCAACACAGATCTTCAGGAACCTGCTGTGCTGCACCTTTCTCACCCGGCCTGAGTCAGAAGGTCAGGCGAGAAAGTTGCAGCTGCATTTTAGTGAATAGGGACGGAGTGGTAATCCAACTGTAGTTGCCAGTCCATGGAAGTTATCGCATTTTATGTTTGGCAATATGCAAATGAGTTTGAGCAGAAACTTGAGCAGAACAAATCTTAAAACTATGTGATTTTGAGTGCAACTCATCAATTGTGCACAAAGTGGACACTCTTTTATATTTTTAACCTGTTTCACTGAGACAAGGATCTTTAGCTCAAAGCCTTGAAAACTGAGTTTAGGTGAAAGGTGACCTGCAAACATGGTGCATTTTTCTCTCGCCGGTACAGATTAAGTTTGTACAATTCAAATATCTTCAATTTCAAAACTCCAAAACACGAGGAGCATCTCTATGGCATAGTGCTCCCAGTTGGAAATTGATCCTTCTGTTGTAAACAGCGACTCTATTGATAGTGTTTGTTCTCTGACCTGTACTCTTTTGCTCCCCACTGAGAATGCAGTACAGTACTGTTAGCCACATGAAGGTAAAAATTATTATTGCCAGTAACAAACAATGCATTATTAATATGCATGTGTCTGCTATTTTTAAGCAGCAGCATTAATTCATTTAAAATAAAGTGCCAAATATGACAGCCTCCAGCCCTACTCACCAGCTCATCTGATTAATTGACAACCTCCAATTCCAGTGTCAAAAGCTATTTTTTTTAGAAGCACTGACAATATGATACACGGGTAGAAAATCTGACTTCAGTTTAACAAGACACCCTGCAATAGTTACCTCTGTGTTAGTGACTAAAATGATAAAATACCTGGCTCATAAAATTTAATATATTGAGGCATACACAGCACCAGGCCTGCAGATGGAAGAAGTAAAAAAAAATCAAGTGTTACAGCCTTTATGCTTGGTACTTCAATTCAAATACACAATTGTAGTACACCATGATTTAAGATTAGCCAATGGGCTAGTTGTAAAGTATAGAGAACATTTAATCCATTTCAAATAGAAATATGTTCAGGAATATGAAACAATATAAAATAAATGTTGAAAAAGGTCTTTTTGAGGCCAAGGTCATTTTTGGATGGGGGGTACTCTGGATTTATGCTCGTCCTGAACGATGGGGAGTACTCTAGGTTTATGTTAATCCTATTGGATGGGGAGTGCACTTGGTTTATGTTAATCCTGTTGGATGGGGAGTGCACTTGGTTTATGTTAATCCTGTTGGATGGGAAGTGCACTTGGTTTATGTTAATCCTGTTGGATGGGGATTACTCTGAATTTATGTTGAGTTCATGTTAATTCCATTGAATGGGCATACTCTGATTTTATGCTAATTCTGTTGGATGTGGAGTACTTTGGGCTTCTGTTAATCCTGTTGGAAGGGGTGTACTCTGGGTTTATGTTAATCCTGTTGAATGTGGAGTACTCTGGGTTTATGTTAATCCTGTTGGATGGGAGTATTCTGGGTTTATGTTGATCCTGTTGGATTGGAGTATTCTGGGTTTATGTTAATCTTGTTCAATAGGGAGTATTCTGGATTTATGTTAATCCTGTTGGATGGACAGTAAGCAGGGTTTATGTTAATCATGTTGGATGTGGGATACTCTACGTTTATGTTAATCCTGTCGGATTGGAAATACTCTGTGTTTATGTTAATCCTGTTGGATGTGGGTTACTCTGGATTTATCTTAATTCTGTTCAATGAGGAGTACTCTTTGTTTTATGTTCATCCTGTTGGATGGGGAATACTCTGTGTTTATGTTAATCCTGTTGTATTGGGAATACTCTGGGTTTATATTAATCCTGTTGGATGTGAGTACTCGGGGTTTATCTTAATTCTGCTGGATGGAACATACTCTGGGTTTATTTACTTCTGTTTATGAAGAGTACCTGGGGTTATCCTGCATGAGACCATCTGATCAGCTGACCCTGCTGTTTTGCTCCCTTCCATCGGTCCACTGGGCTAAACTTCCTCTAAAGTTCCTCGTGCCTTCATCTTGAATTTGCATCTTCTTTGGTCTTTTTCTCCTCATTTCCCTCACACCCTTTCCATGTGACCCATGGTGTCATGACACTATTCTTATTAAACTACTGACCAACCAATTTCATTTTCTGGACCCAATGTTAACTGACATAGTTAATGGTTCTCTTTCTTCAGATGTTGTCCCTCTCTCCTTCAAATCTGCTCTGATCACCCCTCTCTCAATAAATCAACACTTGACCCCACCATCCTTCCAAACTACTGCTCCATCACCAACCTCCCTTTCCTCTCCAAAACTCTTGAACAAGCTTTATCTTTCCAAGAACTGGTCCCTCCACTAAGGTTTCTGCTTTGCCACAGTACCGAAACAGCTCTTATTAAACTCACAATCCGATGTGACAAAGGTAAGCTATCCTCCCTTATCTTTATTGTAGCCTTTGACATGGTTGGCCACACCATCTTCCTCCAATGCCTCTCACCTGTCGCCCAGTTGGGTGGCACTGCTCTCAACTGGTTTCGTTCTTATCTATCTAAAAATAACTGGAAAATCACTTGCAATGGCCTCTCTTCTTGGCCTTGCATCATTACCTCTGGAGTCCCCAAAAGATCTATGCTTGGTCCACTCCTACTTCTCATCTATTTGCTGCGTGACATCACGCGATCTGAAAAGAGTGATAATTTTCTCATGTACGCTGTAGATAATAAATCAATTATAGGTTATAAAGCACCATTTACTTCTGTCTGGTGAAGATCCTTTTTACCTTGTATTCATATGAGACTTTAAGTAATTGGCAATCAGATTCTTGGATAGTAATTCATGAAAGTTTATTAGAAAGTAAAATAAGAAGTACAATTATACTTAATTGAAACCAATCATGATTTTACGGGTCTAGTTGGTACCACGTTCTGTAGAGCACATGTCACAGGACACTTTGGATTTGATATTTAAATATTTTGTGGGGAACTTACTGTTCAATTGAATCTCTACTCTTGAAATCTCATTGTCCGCCATGATTTGCTGCCTCTGGGCTCTGTAATTGTGCCTGTGCAACGAGTCTTTACGAAACCTGGTTTTCATCCTCTTCTGATTGTCACACCACCTTGCAGTCAGAATCAAACTGGCTCTGACCATTACTAGCCTAATTTGATTGATTTTTAATTGCGACATCCAGTTGATTAAGACACCGACGTAACAGATGAACAGAGACCTATTCATACAGTACCATGCCATATTCACTTATTTGATACAGTATTCATTCCCATCAATACATTTTGATAAGATGGTTTTATCAAGAGCTTTCAGTCTTAGGGTGGAATAGTCCCAGATATACACTAAATCCGGTAGCGGGCATGAAAAAGATGTTTTGCCCACAGATCACAATGGATTTTCATGTCGTATCATCTCCTTCCCACCTCATAAATTATGGGGTCATGGGAATTACGCCAGATCGCTGGTGGGCGGCCTCTGATTTTCCCACCTTGCTGTTACCTCGCTGCTTCCTAGCTCCAGGCCATTATTCAATCTGCAGCCACATGCACATTTCTCAATGCTTGCAGCCCAGCACTGCCCCTGTGAAGGCATGGCCCCAAAAGCTAAGAAGAGCAACCCCCTGATTAATGACACATCCCTAGATTGCCTTTTGGACACTGTGGGGGCCTGCCGCAATGTCCCCTACCCCTGCAGGAGGCCTATCAGTCTCACCGCTCCGGCCTGGGAGGTGGTGGCAGAGGTGGTCAGTGCCAATGCTGCACACAGGAGGTCAGCCATCCAGTGCAGAAAAAGGATGAATAATCTCATCCAGGCCACCAGGGTAAGCCAACCATCTCATCACTTTCAACTCACCCACTCACAAGCCCGTCATGCATTCATTGGCATCTCACTCACTGCCAGCTCAAGGGACACCACCACTCACTCTTTCTCACACAACCTCTCATCTCCATTTGGCCTCACCTCCTCATCCTACCCATGGTTCCACTCAACATACATGCCTGCCTGGCATCCTTCTCATTTGGCCTGGCACGCGCCTGCTTACACTCTATCTGTCTTTATGCAGGGCAAGATTGCGCACAATCAATGGGTGGGGTCCCAGACCGGGGGCGGATTGCTGGATTTCAAGGTCCTTATTCCGTTTGAGAGTTGAGCTTTGGAACTGGCTGAAGAGGATATGGACTGTTCCTGCTGTGATGGTGAGGTCAGCTGCAAACACCCACATGAGTATCTTGAACATCATCCCCCTCTTAACACTATTCTGGGTCCACCGTTCTGTGTGTAACACGGCTGCCAAACAGTAATAATCTCCACTTTCTCTTCAAGGCACGTAGCCCTCAGGCAACCTTGGGCCTGACCCCAGCACCAAATGCACCTCAGATGAAGACCCTGAGGCCAGCACCATTGAAGACCCGCTGGGGCACTCACCCACACCCTCCCACCAGCACAATGACACAGACCTCAGTGCAACCTAGATATAGAGGATCATAATCTGGTGAGCACAGCACGCAATCTGTCCCACAGTAGGTAGAGGCAGGGACATCTCTGGTCGCGGGCATTCGGAGGACTGCTGCAGGGAAGGAATCTGCTACGTCTGAGTCAGATGATAAGCCTCTGGACTCGGTCCTCAATCAGTGAGGCTGCAAAGACAATCACAGGAAGGGATGTCACTTCATTTCTCAGATTGCAAGGGAAGATGGAAGAGTCCGTCTGCCTTCAGTCTGACGCAAAAATGCTGACACGCCCACACACTGAGGTCAACACTGGCAGCATGGCAGCTGCCGTGGAGACCTGGGTCCAGGACATCAGCCCTGCACTGCTGTGTGGGCTGAACTCCATCACTGACGCCATAGCTGGCCGTCAACAGTGTCAATGTGTGAGGGGTGTGGGGCAGCTCAATCTCACTCCAGCTTCTCCTTCTCCTCAGCGAGTCAGCCGGGTGCCATCGGGCACCCATAGGGAGGACGACTAGCAGCTTGACACCCCGGGGCCATCCACCCAGGTGACTCTGGGAATCTCCCACCAATCCAAATCCCCTCTTCCTGTAACCCCGGGAGGTCCAGCTCCACAAGCAGAGATGGGTAAACCTAGCCCACAGCAGGATACCCAAAACAGGCCCAGGTCCTCCAGGTTTCGGCCCTCCAGAGGACATCCTCCAAAGTCATCACAGACAACAGGACATAGCAGTCAGCAGGCTGCCTCCACTTCCACTGTGGATGTTGGGGAGCACCAAGATGCCAGGACAAAGTGGCAGGGTTAGGAAGGTTAAGAAGGTGTAACTCTGAGTCAAAACCAATTAAATTAATTAGAAAAATCAGGGACAAAGTAAAAGCAGCTCCTTAATGGGAAACTGCAAAAACAAAAGATAAAATTCGAAGGAAACTTACAAACATCAAACTAAGTTGTGATTAAGAGGGTCGATAAATCACCCCAGTCCCTGTGGTGCCCACTGGGCATGGAAGGCATTGACGGCACCAGCAGACACCGTGTGTTCCCTCTCCAGGGACAGCCGGCCGTGAACATAGAAGAGGGGCAGACAGTCAGGCCGGATGACCCCCTCGATTACCTGCTACCTGGACTTGGCCAGGCTGAGGAACAGGTTCACGAGGAGGTCCTCCGCACTCCCCCTCCTACCTCCGCACCAGCTACCCGTAGATCAGGACCGTGGGACTGAAGTGCAAACAAAACAACAATAAAAAGTTCGTCAAATAATGACAAAAGAGGGTGCAGCCCACAACAACCAATATAGACATGGTCCATGGACTCCACAAGACTGCAAAAGACACAAGCACCTTGGGAATCCGTGAACTGACACATCCTACGATCATATGGGACTGCTACTTGCAACACCCTCCATCCCAGGTCCGCAATGGAAAGTGGGAGGACACCCCTGTATAGGGCCCCCTACTGGGGACCTCTGCCACTGGACGGCAACAAGGCACGCCAGGGCATGACCGGGTGGCGGCCGAGGGCAAGGAAGTGAAGGTTTTGCAGCAGTAGCCTATACAGGAAACCCCTCCATGCCGCACTAAAGGGCACGAGGGCATTCCCACAAGGTGACTCAGGTTGAGAGGCACCGGCTCCCGAGGGAGGGTTCAGGATTTGGGCCAATGTGGAATTCCATCCGAACAGGGGAATGCTCAGATGGAAGAACCCTGCGCACCTGGGCCACCTCAAGACCCAGTATGAAGTCGGGGCCGAGCACGACCATTCTAAAGTCTTGGATGCCAATGGCCGCGAGCCGGACGTACACCGACGCACGTTGCGCTAATTCCTGTGGAATCATCCAGCCCACTCCTCCACCACCCAGCACATCCCAATCTTGGTCACCCAGGCAGCCACAGCCCTCCTCTCCGCCAGCCACTGAAAAGGACAGAGGGGTGGATTCCGGAGCAGCGGCTCTCTGATGATAGTCGCTACTCCAGAAGGGGGGAGAGCTGCATCGTGAGGCGACCACGTTCCAGGCTTTGATCAGATCCTGGTAAAAGATGGGCAACGCCTGCAAGGAGCCACGAAGGCCCCTCAGGTCTATGAACAGGAGCTGCACATCATAATTCAGGCCGTGTACCTGGCGGAAAAAATACATCGCCAGGGCACAGCATCTGGGAGGAGGCTCAATGTGAAGGTATCGCTGCAGGGTCTGAAGGCAGAAAGTCGTCACCTGGGGTGTAGGTACACCAGCGTCTGAGCGAGAGAGTCAGAACCTCAGCAGTGACCCAGTGTAGCCTTTTGTCCCAGAAGAAGTCGATGAGCATTCTCTGGATTTTTGTGACAAACTCTGGGGGAGGGGTCAAAGTGACCAGCCAGTGCCACAACATGGCAGCAATCAGCTGGTTTATGACCAGAACTCGACCCCGGTAAGACAGCACTCGGAGCAGTCCTGTCCAGCGCCGCAGGCGAGTGGTGATTTTGGCCTCCAGCTCCTGCCAGTTCTCCGGCTAGCTTTGCCCAACATCTTTGAGAGAGAGTGAGAGCATGAGAAAGACAAGGTGGAAACAGTGCCACAGGTGAATGGGCAGGGGGAGGGCAATGCAGGAGGCTAGTTGAGGAGGTGTCTTGAATCTTGGTTCTCCTCAGACAGGGGGAGGAGAGCGTCTTCGCCCCAGGGCAACTAGGACTGCCGGCACACAGTCTCTCACTCTCACTCTAACAGCTTCTTCACCGGCCGGCCCCAGCTAACCAGGACTTGAGTAGAAGACCATGGGATGGGATGAATGCACAAAGGTCTTTCCAGGTCACAAATACGCCCACAGGTCAGATGTTCCCCTTCCTCTCACTCCCCCCTGTCAAATCACAAGTCCAATAGAGAGCTTCCCCCTTGTGTACACAAGTCTTGTAGCACCACTTTAAATCTTCTCCCTCCTGGTCCACTCCTTTCCTTCCTCCCTCACAACAAAGTAGGCCTTGCGCTTTAGGCCTTGAGGTGCCAGTTCCTGCCATTTTGCAGATGGGCAATCAGCAACAGCACAATCTCAGGCTTCTAGTAAGGTTACAGGCCCCTGCAGATCCCCAAAAACCAACAGCAACAGGGTGTGGCAGCAGGATGTAATACAGGCTCCTTTTGACCTTTCTCCCTCCTTCTTCTCCTCCCCCTCCTTTTAGGCAGCAAGCTTGTAGCAGTCTTCTTCCTCTGAGTGTAGGCCAGGGAAAAGGACAAACCACAACAGCAAACAGCTGAATATTAGCAGCTCCTCCCCAGCAGCAAGAGCTCCAGCGCACAGCACACAGGTCAGGAAACAATGGGCTGCAACTGAGCCCAATCAGGAAGGTGTAACTCTTTTGCATCAAAGCAAATAAACTAACTAAATCAGGGACAAAGTAAAAGGCAACCCCTTAGAGGGAAACTGCAAAAGCAAAAGACAAGCTTTAAAGGAAACTTGCAAATATTAAACCAAAATGTGATTAGAGGGATCGATAAAGCACCCCAGTCCCCACGGTGCCCATGAGCAAGGAAGGCCTTGACGGTGCTGGCGGACACCGCAGCCGCGGAAAAGGGGAAGACAGTTGGGTCAGATGACCCCCTTGATCACCCCCCTTGATCATCCACTGCCTGGACCTGTTAATGGCCAACTTGGTCAGGCACGGGAGCAGGTTCAGGAAAGTCCAATGGCACAGCCTGGGCATGGGTGTTAATCACTTGTACAAAATGTTCACTATTGTAAATAAACTCCCAAGAATGTCTTCTTGTCTATGGCTCCTTGTTATGATGAGCAGTGTTCTTGTCATTTAGATGTGAAACCTTGCTTCCAGCAAAAGATGAAGGCAAGTGTCTCAGTCCAAGGCCTCTTCCCTGTGGAGTATATGGCCTTCTGTTGTAGGGGGACCGAGTTGTACAATTAGTGATAGAATTGATCTACCGACATTTCTTGAGTGGAAACATTGGGCAGGATTTTCAGATGGTCGGGCAGGCCCGGAAGCAGCTGGAAAATGGTCCACATCCTGCGATCGGGCCCCAACCGCGATTTCATGCTGGCGGGTCAATTAAAGCCCACCCACTGTGAAACACAGCTCTGCACTGGCCTGGAAGGGCCAAGTGGGAGCAGGACCCTGTCAGCCACCGGGTCTAATGGCGACCCGGTAAACGGTTTAAAAATGGCACAGTCAGCCCCTGGAAGGCGGCCATGGCAGGATGTCTCCTGTACGTTCCCAAACCGAAGTTATGGAGTCGAGTGCGGCTGGACACAACAGGCGGGAGGGCAGGTCGGGTGGGCACTCGACCCCTGCTTTTGTGACGAGTGCCTCACTGTCCTCCTGGAGAAGATGGCTGCCAGGAGGGACACCCTTGTCCCCAGAAATGGGAGGAGAAGGCCACCGCACCCCACCAAGAGAGCGTGGGAGGAAGTGGTAGCAATGGTGAGCAGCCATGGTGTGGTGCAGTGCACCTGGGTGCAGTGCTGGAAGAGGTTCAATGACCTGCTGCATTCAGGAAGGGTGAGTATTGTATTGGCATGGGTCTGTGTACAGAAGTGTTAAGCTGTGGCTCTCCCCCCGTGGACCTCAGGGGTGCTAGAGTCTGAGTGCCAACTGTCAATGACACCGGAGCTGGCCAAGGGGGTGAGCCCTGGCTGCTCAGACTGATTACCTTGCGGCTCGAGGTCCACGACTAGGATGTGCGCTGCGAGGTGTTCCTCAGGTGGGGTTGGCCAGGCTGCAGTGGCGTTGCAGGTAGAGAGTGGACTAATCAATGCTTCTCTGTTCTTTCAGGAGAAAATGAGCCACAACCAAGCAGAGAGGTCACACACAGGAGGAGGGCAGCCCAACCTCCTGCTGCTCAGCAGGTTTGAGCAAGACACCCTGTAGCTGGACAGCTGGCACGCCCCATGTGCAAACAGATGTGGAGAGGCAGGGGTGCCAGATGAAGGTAAGAGTGCAGTGCACAGAGGTAAGAGTTTCGGCTTGTGCAACCATTCCAGTGTAATTTCTTCAATGATGGGAGCCTCAAACCTGGAGTCCCAATTGATCGTTGAAAGACGATGGCACCATGATGCACATGTCCATTGTCTCACCAGCGTGCCTGGCATGCACAGTGACAGTGTGATGACTTTAACTAATGACATGTCCTTCTTCTCCCTTTAAGGTTCATTAGCGGGCATTCACTCTGGGGACTTAGAAGGGTCACCCCTGACACTGAGCTTCATTTACACCTGCATCACACCCACTCTCTGAAGCAGACATTAACATAGATACCAGCACCTCAGTAGGCATTAGATCGGTGGCTGGTATCTTGGTGCACATTGGAGAGGGCACTTCACACTCTCTTGAGGTGCAGGCAGAGGCAGAGAGTGCCCAGAGCGCTGGCAGTCAGAGGACTGCTGGAGACCAGGATGATGCTCAGTCAATGGCTGATGATGAGCCCCTGATGTCGTCCAGGAGGCAGCAAATGCTGGATATCCAGCAAGATGTGTGAGAGGATCCGGCAGAGATCTGTGAGGATATGCGTGCCATGGTCTCTGTTAAGGAAGAGGCCATGCAAAGCATGAGCACTGCATTGATCTTCATTGCCAGCACACTGCCTCCTCTATTGAGAGAGTGGTGACTCTCATGGAGAGGCAGCTCCAGGGACAGAATCAGGGGTTCCTGGGGATGTGCATGGACCTGCAAGCCCTCACACAGACACTGACCTCAGGTGGTCAGTGTCAGTGTGGGTGATGGATTGGGCACCCAGAATCCCAGCTAGATGCCCATCCATCAATGGTGAGCAAGGAGGTCCACAGCGACCTCACATTGGCACACGAGCTGCTTGTCATCTCTGTGGGCTCCTCTCAGGGTGCCCCTCGGCCCCTCTGCCAGTGACCGTTGCACCTGATGAGGCTGTGATGACTGGGGAGGTGCCAGCCGTGGCACTGGCCGCTCCCTCCCAGGCAGGGCCATCACAGGCACCACAGGCCAGGGGACACACGCCAAGGTCATCAAGAACAACAGGACAGCAGAGTCAGCAGGCTGTCTCCAATGCCAGTGCTGGCTAGGGGAGGCACCAAGAAGCACTCGCAAATGTAAGTTAAAGGAAGCACGAGCACAAAAGGGATGGTTCACATGTGATTTCATGTTCATTTATGTTCACTTTATCTATACTGCCCTGGGAATGAAGACCAGAGAAAATTATTTAAATTGTTTGGAATTGTCAAAATGCAATAAATTTTGTTTTTGTCATCATGGCCAGAATATGATTCACCTTTTTATTTTATTGGTGCAGGGTATGCCAGTATGTAAAGCTGGATGTAAGTGGCTCTGAATTTAATGCAGAGGCTCTGTGTGTTCTTTGGGTTCAAGTGAGAGGCTCCTTTCAGACATTCAGAATCGATGTAGTTGCTGCTGAGTATATTGTAAATAAACTTAATGGGTAGAATTTTACGTCCCACAGTTGGGCATGTACATCACCCTGGCAAGTGGTTGAAGCTGATCTTTGGTAGCCTAGCTGAAGCATTGGATCAAGGTGTCCCTGGTGTCCCTGCCTCCCTGGAGGTTACCGAGGTCTGCTTCCTTGCCCTTAGTGTTCTCCTCACCCTGTTCCTCTTCTGACTCATTACTGGACTCATCATCTGTGGCCTGTGGAGTTATGTCAAGATCCTCTTCCTCCAGTGGGTCCCCCCTTGCCAGTGCCTTGGAGAGCGTAGCACGCAACCACTATCAGTGACACCCACGCTAGGGGGTATTATAGTGCACCCCCTGAATGGTCCAGCCATCGAAAGCGCAACATGAGAAGACCTATGGTCCACTCTGCCACTGCATTGTCACGCTTGTCTACCTCTGTTCCTGGGTGACGGAGAGGCGTCATGAGCCACCTCTTCAACATATAACCCTTGTCACCCAGCAGCCATCCATCCAGTCGGGCTGGAGCACTGAAGAACCTCGGCACCTGGGAGTGTCTCAGGATGTACTCATGTCATGGGAGCTGTCAGGGTACCCTGCGCAAATTTGCAGAATGTGTATCCTGTGGTCAGAGACTATCTGCACCCACTGGCGCCTTGATGGCCACATGTGTGCAGTCAATGGCACCTTGGACGCAGGGGAACCCAACAATTGCTGCAAAGCCTCTGGCTCACTCAGCCTGGCTGGCCTCATCCGTATTGTAGAACAAAAGTCAGTACCCATCTAAACAGAGCTTCTGTCACCAGCTTGATGCAACCGTAGACTCCACACAGATCCCCCACTGAGCCCTGGAAAGAACTGGGCATAGAAGTTGAGGATCACTGTGACTTCAGAGCCACTGGCATGGGTTGTCCACCCATACAGTCAGAGCTGATCTCAGCCCAATTATCTGACAAATGGAGGTGATGCTCTCCCTTGAGAGATAGACCCCCTTTTGGCATTGCTCCTCGGACATATTGAGGTAGCTGCATCGCTGCCTGTAAACCCTGGCAGCAGGATAATGGCATCTTCTGCAGCCCCTAAGGCCTTGGATTTCCTGCTGGCTCTGCGCCCCTTGTGCTTGCGCCTCTCCTATCACTGGCCACTCTCCTGGAAGCTGCATAGGGACACCTGGCCTCCTTTCCCTTCTGCCCCTCTCTTCCTCTTCAGAGTGGGTGCCAACAGTGGAGACCACAATCCCCATTACCAGGGTAACAGAAGGCTGTCTGATACCTGGAAGGTAGGGTGATCCATATGGTCTAAGTCCTCCAGAGGCCTTGGGAGACACTGAGAAGACCTGAAATGAAGCCTGGAAAAGCTAAGAATAAAGACCCGAACAGAGATGAAGCTACCAGATACCAATAAGTCACCAGCAGCAAATTATCTACTAACCACCTCATTACTCACACTGACAATGCTGCTGACCTGTTTTATCCCACCCCTGGATGAGGTTTTTGAAAATGTGGGCTGGCCGCCTGTCCGTTTTGCCAGTGCGGCGAGCATGAAATCGCACAGGCAATGGAAAATCGCCATCAGTTGGGCTGTTAATGGCCTTAAATGACCTCTTAATTAATGACTGGTGTGGCTCCAGCAACGGCTGAGCGAAATATTGCGTGAGTGTGCGATGACATCAGGACATTCGCCTGACATCATCGCGCGTGATTTTATGCCCGATCAGTTGGTGCACATGCCTGCCGCAGGACATAAAATTCTGCTCATTAAGTTTATTTACAGTATATTTAGCAGCAACCACATGTGTACTTTCAACTCCAACTCTAACTCTAACTCTATACTGACTGCTGAGGTAGCCCGCGTTACTCTCCAATTGGTTACCACTGATCATGTGATCTTGCCTAACACGTTTAATTCTGAAAGGGACATTAGACACTAAATAAAACCATAATTACTACATTCCTCCTTCTTTAACTTGGCCATCCATATTATACTTACAAGTACATATTTTTCAAGTCATCATAATATTTACACTGTAAGGAATTTACAAGTTCAGTCTTTCAGGTGGTTTCCTGGTACATGTGGAACATCGCAGCTCCACAACTTCAGATTCTTTGTCAGGAACCTCCTTTTCCGGAGTTGCCTGAATATCAGGTGCTTCGGTGGGCACTTGCAGTTTTGTATCCTCAACTCTTACAGGAACATCAGACATGTCAATCCTGGGTTGAGTATCCTCAACAGGAAACACAGACCCGGTCATGATCACTGGTGGAACCAAATCTTGGTGATTTGAATCTCTCTCTTCCTTAAGTAGTCCACATGTTTATGGATAATCCGGCCTTCCACCTCCATGTGGTAACATAGAGGTCCAGTCACCGCACTTATTTCACCCGGTAACCACTTTGGTCCTTCCCCGCAGTGCTTCATGTTTACTGTCTCTCCCACGGTAAATTTCCTCTCACGACTATGCCAGTCGTGTCTAGTTTTCTGGCTTCCCTGACTTTTCCACCTTCCCCTCTAAATTCAGTATTATTAAGCTCAAACTTGCCCTGAGATGACATTTCAACTGTAGCTCTGTAGGTGTGGCACCTGTTGCTGAGTGAGGTGTAGTCCTGTAATGAGAAAGAAAGTGTGCTAGCTTGGTTGCCAAGGAATTACCAGTTAGCTTTTTCATTCCTGCCTTGAACTACCCTTTCGGCTAATCCGTTTGAGGAAGGGTCGTACAGTGCAGTTTTCACAAGTGTGATACCGTTGAGGCAGATAAACTGTTCAAACTCATAAATGCTGTGCCGTTATCAGAAATGAGTACTTCTGGTAGCCCGTGAACTCTGACATAGTTTCTCAATTGTCGTGGCCGATGTTGGTGACTTCACCTCATGTATGTCCAACCAACATAGTCAATGGGCTACCTGGCCACTCCCATGGATATAATGGAGCTGTCACTGGCAACTTTTACTGTTGCTGACATTGCACACAGTGCTTTACTAAACTCTCTATTTTGCCATCCATCCCAGGCCACCATAGATAGCTGCGTGTTATGGCCTTCATTCGGGAAATTCCTGGGTGAGCACTGTGTAGTTCAATTAAAAGTGGCTCCCTTCCCTTTAGAGGAACTATCACTTGTTTTCCCCACAATAAGATGCCATCCTGGCTGGTTATTTCATGCCTTCTGTTGAAGTACGGTTTCATTTAGTCAAATACGGGCTCCTGTGACCATGTAGCCCTCGTTCTCATAACCGAGATAGGAATGGGTTCCGACTTGTCCAGCCTCTGATCTGTCAAGCACATACCAGCGAGGAATCTAAGAAATTTAACAGTAAAGAAGTTTCTGTGGAACTGGGAAATGCTCATTGTTTTCTTGTAAAGGCAAACGACTAAGGGCATCGGTGTTTGCGATTTGATTGCCAGGCCAATATACAAAAATGTAGTCATATGCTGCCAGAATTATGGCCCATCGTTGTATTCTTGCTGAGGCTATGGATGGTATAGCCTTGTCCTCATTAAACAATCCTAGCAATGGTTTGTGGTCTGAAATGATTGCAAAATGGTGGCCGTGTATGTAAAGGTGAAATTTCTTGACATCAAAGATGATAGACAAGCCTTCTTTTTCTACCTGCGAGTATCCCTTTTCCACTAAGACGAGCATATCTGATATGTAAACTATTGACCATTCCATACCATCATCCATCCGATGAGAGAGCGCTGCTCCCACTCTGTAGGGAGACGCATCATATGTCAACACCAACTCTTTCATCTGGTCATAATACACTAATAGATTGGATGAGTGCAACAATTGTTATGAAGGCTTCTTTCTGGGGCACCTCCCAAGACCAACGTTGGTTCTTTTTGAGCAGAGAATGCGGGGGGTGGGGGGGGGATGTGCGTGGGGCAGCACACTAAACAAATTGTGTAAGAACCACCCATAATAGTTGATCATTCCAAGGAATGATTTGAGCTCTGAGGCGTGCTTTGGTGCAGGTGCCTCTCTTATGGCTCTCACTTTCTCTTCAACCAGGTGGGGGCCCTGTGAATCTGTCCGATGACCCAAATAGATTACCTCCCTCGCTTGGAACATGCAAGTTTATTTTTTCTAGCGCAGACTTTAATCTCGGCCTTCTTTTTGACTTTACTATTGGCCAGACTTCTCTCAAATGCAAACTCAACTTGTCTGAGCACAGTGGCTGAGTCTCCCAAAATTTCATTATCTGTCTGCTTCTTGGGAAATTCTGTGACTTTTGCTTCCAAAGTCTCTTTGGCTTCGTTTAGCTGATTCTTCAGCTTTTCCATTTCTTTTTTTGTATTTGTTTTCTGTCTCCTGGAAAATTGAATATTGTTGTGTCTTCTCTGCCAACTCATTCTTCAGTTTGTTCAGAGAGGTGCTGAATTCTTTCTGTTTCTCTTCATACTTTTCCAAAGGTACAAACTTTGACCTGAGGGAATCTTGTAGTGAGTGAAGGTCTTTTTCTTTTTCAGGTTTTCTTTTTCCTTTCGAAAGTTGCTCACCTCATCTCGAACTCTGTCATCAAGCAGGGTCTCTTCGATTTCCTTTGTGTCACCTGGAGTTGGATTGTCCAGACTCGACCGCCTTTACGTTTCCAAGATGTTCATGCCCTGCGTTCCGTCGGCTTCTGTGCAGCAAGTGCAGTGCTCAGAGCACTAATCAGAAAAGATTATTGTCCAAAGTGAATCTAGATTTTAAGAAGGCACTAGAGACAGCACTGACCATGGAAAGCATATTAAGTGATTCAAAAGCAATGACGGGTGTGCAAAAAGGTGCCGTCCTCCACGTCAACTGAAAGAGGTGCTAGAAAGCGAGACTCCGCTGAGAAGCAGGAAACAGCCCCCACTGGCAAAGCATAAAGAAAAATGGAGTGTACTTTGGATTTATATTAATCCAGTGGATGGGGTGTTCTCTGGATTTACATTAATCCAGTGGATGGGGGTGTTCTCTGGATTTGCATTAATCTAGTGGATGGGGTGTCCTCTGGATTTACATTAATCCAGTGGATGGGATGTTCTCTGGATGTACATTAATCCAGTGGATGGAGTGTTTTCTGGATTTACATTAATCCTGTTGGATAGATTTTACTCTGAACTTACACTAATCCTGCAAAAGGCCTGTAGTCTGGATTTACATCAGTCCTGTGGAATGGAATGTACTCTGGATTACATTAAACCTGTGAGTGGAGTGCACTCTGGATTTACATTAATTCAGTCAGTGGAGTGTACTCTGGATTTACGGGAATCCTATGGATGGAGCGTACTCTGGAGTTATATTAATCCTGTAAATGGTGAGTGCTTTGGATTTACATTTATCCTGCGGAATAGAGTGTACTCTGGATCCACATTAATCTTGATTGATTGAGTGTACTCTGGGTTTACATTAACCCTGTGAGTGGAATGTACTCTGGATTCATGTTAATCCTGTTGAATGGAGTGTTCTCTGGGTTTATATTGATCCTGTGAATGGAGTGTACTCAGTATATATGTTAACCCAGTTCAATGCATTGTACACTGGATTTACATTAATCAAGTTACTCGAAACGTCAACTCTTTTCTTCTCCGCCGATGCTGCCAGACCTGCTGAGTTTTTCCAGGTAATTCTGTTTGGATTTATGTTAGTCCCATTAATGGAGGGAACTCTGGATTTACATTAATCCTGTGAACGGAGTGTACTCTGGATTTACATTAAACCTGTGAATGGGGTGTATTCTGGATTTACATTAATCATGTGCATTGAGTGTAATGAGGATTTACATTAATCCTGTGGAATAGAGTGTACTCTGGATTTACACTAATGCTGTCAATGAAGTATACGCTGGATTTCCATTAATCAAGTTGGATTTGCTTTAGTCCCATTAATCAGGAGTACTCTGGATTTACATTAATCCTGTGGGCGAAGTGCACTCTGGATTTACATTAATTACGTCCTTGGAGTGTTATCTGGATTTACATTTATCCCGTGGATTGGAGTGAACTCTGGATTTACATTAATCTTGTGAATGGAGTGTACTATGATAAAGAGTAATATGGACTAAAACGTTAACTCTGTTTCTCTCTCCACAGATGCTGGCGGACCTGCTGAGTTTTTCCAGCATTTTCTGTGATATGATTGGGGTCGGGCTCCTAGCCTGCCCACCCACACAAGCAATGCAGAGGGAGCAATGTGCCACTAAGCCCTCCAGACCTTACTGCAGGACATGGCGCCAAGGGGGCACAGAGGGCATCCCCTGCTAGAGGCTGTGAAAGTGACTGTGGTGCTCAATTTCTATGCCAGTGGCTCCTTTCAGGGCTCCACAGGTGACCTCTGTGGGATCTCACAATCCGCAACCCACAAATGCAACCATGAGGTCACAGGCACCATCTTCTCCATGACACACAACTTTGTGCATTTTGCCCGGAACTGGGACAGCCAGGATGGAGGGGCTATTGGATTCTCCCAGGTGTTTGCATTCCCACAGGTGCAGGGTGCGATTGACTGCACTCATGTGGCACTCAGGTCTCCATCGTTACACACGGTGGACTTCATCAACTGCAAGGGCTTCCAATCACTGAACGTGCAGCTTGTATGCGACCACCAGAAACGCATCCTGCAGGTGTGCGCACAGTTTCCAGGGAGTGTGCATGATGTTTACATCCTGAGTCACTTGCAGATCCCTGCAGACTTCCAGGGTCCACAGAAGCTGTAGGGATGGCTCCTCGAGGACAAGGGCCGTGGCTGATGACACCCGTGTGGCGGCCTCAGACTGCAACAAAGCGACACTCTAACGAGGCTCATGCAGCAGCTCGCAGCTTGGTGGAGCAGACCATCGGGATGCTAAGGATGTGGTTCTGGTGCCTGAACTGGTCTGGTGGAGCCCTGCAATACAGTCAGCAGAGGATGTCACATATCGTCATTGTCTGCTGCGCCTTTTACAACCTGGCGCTGCAATGGGGAGACAAAGCTGGCCGAGGAGGAGATGGAGGAGCTGGAGGTCTCTTTACAGCGGAGATGTGCAGAAAGGTTTCACATCTGAGTGACAAGAACACTGCTCATCAGAACAAGGAGCCATAGGCAGGGAGACATTCTTAGGAGTTAATTGACAATAGTGAATATTATGTACAAGTGATTAACATCCATGCCCTGGCTATGCAACTACTTTTCCTTAACTGCCCTAACCCTGCTGCTACATCTTGGTGCTCCCCGGACAACTACAGCAGAGGTGGAGGCAACTTGCTGACTGTGACGCCCTGTGTGTAATGACTTTGACAGATATCCTCTAGAGAGCTGAGACTTGGAAGGCCCCAGCCTGCTTTCAGGGTCCTGCTGTGTGAGTGGCAGCCTCCTTGGCCTGTGAAGCTGAAGCAGTGGAGGTCACAGGACAGGGGGATTTGGATGGGCTAGACACTACCGGACACCTGGCTGGATGACCCTGGGTTGTTCACCTGCTGCTCCTCCTCCCTATGGGTGCTCGAGGGCCCCTGGCTGACTCCGTGAGTGGAAAGGTAGCTGGAGTGAGATCGAGCTGCCAGGCACCCCTCTCAGGGAACACTGTTGGAGGCCAACAATGGCATCAGCGATAGACTTAAGCCCATGCAGCAGTGTAGGAGTGACGTCCTGGACCACGGTCTCCATGGCGGTCACCATCCTACCAGTGTTGACTTGGTGCATTGCAATGCCAGCGCTATCACCTCAGCCTGAAGACGGACAGACTCCTCCATTGTGCCTTACAATCTGAGGAGTGCAGCGGACATTCCTTCCTGATGTTCCCTAGCTTGCCTTTGCAACTCCAGCAACTGTGACATGATCGAGTCCAGAGGCTCGTCATCTGACTCGGACTCAACAGGTTCCTGGCCTCCAGCAGCTCTCCAAATGCTGGGACCTGGGAAGTCCCTGCCGCCGCTCTGTTGTGGATCAGACTGTGCACCGTTCTCACCAGCATGTGATCCCGTGCCAATTCTAAAGCTAGGTCCCCCTGAGGTGTGTGTATCTGTGCTGATGGAGGATGTGGGTGAGCACTGTGATGGAACTTGTAGGGGGGTGTATCCTGGTTCCCCTTCTGATGCCCCTTCTGAACTGGCTTGGAGGCCCTGGGTCATGGACTCCATCAGCTCTTGGAGTGATGTGCCTGCGAAAGCAAGGGGAGATAAATAGTGTATGACAGTGGTCTGTGAACGAGGACACATCACTCATGACAAGGTTGCCTGATGGATGTTGCACTGCTGGATCCTCACTTGGTAGAGCAGCGCCGACCTCACCATCAGCACAGCACTGGTCCCAGTTATCGCTGGCCGGCTGGATGGCTCTGTTCTCAAATTCGGCAAGGATCTTGAACTCCAGCATTCTTCCACTGACCTGCCATCTTTCCCTCCTGTTTTGAGCCAGTTTGTCCTGCATGGATAGAGATGGGGAAAGCATATCAGGATGACTGCTGGGCCAGATGATACATGTGCCTGGCCTGTACAGGTGGTGAGTGGTCCCATGGACGGGCTGAGGACAACACTATTTTGCCCACCTGCTACTGCACTTAATGCAAATCTGGTAATAGCCCATTGACCCTGTGGACGGAGTGTAATCTGGAATTACGTTAATTTCATTGAATGGGTTGCACTCTGGATTTATGTGAATCCTGTGGATGGAGTCTTATCTGGATTCACATTTATCCTGTGATTGAAGTGTACTCTGTAGTTGCATTAATCCTGTTGAACGGAGTTTACTCTGGTTTTACATTACACCTGTGGATGGAGAGTAATATGGCCTTACAGTAATCCTGTTTGATGGAGTGTACTCTGGAATCACATGAATCCTGTGGGTGGAGTGAACTTTGATTTTACATTAATCACGTGGATGTAGAGTACTCTGGGTTTACATTAATCCAGTGAAAGTAGTGTACTCTGGATTTACAGTAATTATGTTTGATGGAGCGTACTCTGGATTTACATTGATCCTATTGAATGGAATGTACACTGGATTTACATTAATTCTGTGAATGTTGTGCACTCTGGATTTGCATTCATCCTGTGAATGGAGTTTACTCTGGAATTACATTAACCCTGTGAATGCAATGTACTCTGGATCTACATTACTCTTGTGGATGGAGTGTAATCTGCATTTACATCAATCCTGTGGACTCAGGAATTGCTTTAATCCCGTTGAATGAGGTTTACACTGAATTTGCATTACTCATGTGAACAGTGTGCACTCTGGATTTACATGAATCCTGTGAATGGAGTGTACATTGGGGGTGGAATTTTCCCAGAATTGCACTAAGTGCGGTAGTGGGCGGGTAAAATGGACTCTTACCTGCCAACGAAAATGATGGGTTTTCATGTCCTATCTTCCCGAGCCCACCTCATTATATATTCACTCTTGGGAAACACACATTTCCATGGCGGCTGGGCTCTCATTCACCCACTCACCATCATGTCGGATGCCAGCTTTAAAAGGCAGCCACCAGCAAAGCACTCATCACCGCCAGCTCACCACCGTTGTCCGGGAGACATGGCCAGCAAAGGCCAAAAGACTGCAGCCCCTCTGCTTCAACAACAGGTCCCCCGAGCGACTGCTGGATGTCATGGAGGCCCGCCGGGATGTGCTCTACCCCCGCTCTGGCCACAGGATGGGTAGCAATGTCACCAACCTGGCTTGGAAGGTG
This sequence comes from Carcharodon carcharias, assembly GCF_017639515.1. Classification (NCBI taxonomy): domain Eukaryota; kingdom Metazoa; phylum Chordata; class Chondrichthyes; order Lamniformes; family Lamnidae; genus Carcharodon; species Carcharodon carcharias. The sequence goes on from NC_054470.1 coordinate 70,489,448, forward strand.
GTGGCAGCGGTGGTTAGTGCAGCGCCCTGCAGAGGAGGACAGTCACCCAGTGCCGCAAAAGGATGAATGAAATCCTCCTTTCCGCCAGGGTAAGTCACTCTTTTCATCACTCCCAATTCACACACACACAAACCCATCACACAGCCACAGGGCCCTCACTCACTGCCAGTGCAAGGGACATCACCATTCAGCCTTTCACACACACCATCATTGTTCTTATCCCATCCATGGGGCCACTCACCACCCACACAGGACAGGCATACTTATCATCTGGCCTGGCAGGCATCCTGACACACTCTCCCCATCTCTATCCATGCAGGACAAACTGGCTTACAACAGGAGGGAAAGGTCACAGACAGGTGGAGGGATGCCGGAAATCAAAGTCCTGACAGAATTCAAAAACACAGCCATCCAGCTGGCCAGCAATGACTGGGACCAGTCCTGTGCTGACAGTGAGGTCGGCGCTGCTTTACCAAGTGAGGATACAGCAGTGCAACATCCATCAGACAGCCATGCCCTGAGTTATGGGTCCTCTTTCACAGGCAACTGCCATGCACTAATTATCTCTCCTTGTTTTTGCAGGCTCATCTGCCAAACAGCCGACAGGGTCCATGACCCAGGGCCTCCAATCAAGCTCTGAGGAAACCTTTGAAGAGGAATCTGAAGGCACCCTCCCTGAAGTCCCATCACAGTGCTCACCCACACCCTCCAACACCGCAGAGGCACACACCTCGGTGAGACCTAGCTTTAGAATAGCTTCGGGATCACAATCTGGTGAGCACATTGCACTTCCTGATCCACAGCAGGCGGAGGCAGGGACTTCCCAGGTCCCCAGCACTCGAAGGACTGCTGGAGGCCAGAACTTTGCTGAGTTTGAGTCAGGTGACAAGCCTCTGGACTCGGTCAAGTCACAGTTGCTGGAGCAGCAAAGGCAAGCTAGGGAACAATAGGAAGGGATGTCTGCTGCACTCCCCAGATTGCAAGGCATGATGGAGGAGTCCATCCCGTCTTCAGGCTGAGGTGATAGTGCTGGCATTGCAATGCACTGAGGTCAACACTGGCAGGGCGGTGGCCCCCATGGCGACCTTGGTCCAGGACGTCATTCCTGCACTGTTGCGCGGGCTTAACTCCATCGCCGATGCCATAGTTGGCCTCCAACAGCGAGAGGGGCGCTGGGCGGCTCGATCTCACTTCAGCTACCCCGCCGCTCATGGAGTCAGCCAGGGGCCCTTGGGCACCCACAGGGAGCAGGATCAGCAGGTGCACATTCTGGGGCCATCCACCCAGGTGACTCTGGAAGCTACCGGCCCATCTTACTCCCCACTTCCTGTGACCTCCACAGACCCAGCTTCAAAGGCCGAGGAGGGTGCCACTGCCACACAGCAGGACCCCGAAAGCAGACCGGGGCTCACCAATTCTCGGCCAACCAGAGGGTGCCCACCAAACTCATCACAGACAGGGCGTCAGTCAGCAGGCTGCCTCCACCTCTACTGTGGATGCCCAGGAAGCAACAAGATGTAGCGGTAGGGTTAAGAAAGTTAGGTAAAAGTAGCTCTTTTGAGTCAAAACAATTAAACTAGATTAACAAAATCAGGGACAAAGTAAAAGCAGCCCTTTAAAGGCTACTGCAAAAACAAAAGACAAAATGCAAAGGAAAGTTATCAACATGAAATCGAAGTGTGACTAAAGGGCCCAACAAGCAACTCAGTCCTCGTGGTTCCTACTGAGCATGGAAGACCTCGACGGTGCCGGCAGACACCGTGTGCTCCCTCTGCAGCGCCACCTGGCTGTGAACATAGCTGCAGAAGAGGGGCAGGCAGTCAGGTCAGATGACCTCCTTGATCGCCCACTGCCTGGACCTGCAAATGGTTAACTTGCTCACCACCGAAACTCTGTCCTCCTCCAGGTCGTCTCCTCCAATTTCCAACCCTTCCCCCGTATTGAGTACAGGGGCTGGTTTGGAGCTGCCAGTCGGCTCCACTTCCACCTCAATCCCACCCCCAGGATCAAGGGCAGACGGGTCCTCTCTGGTCTCCTCTTGGGGATTGGAGCCAAAGCGCGGCGGTGGCTCAGAGCCCCGTTCCCCCCAGGGCACCGGGTCGCCCAGCAAGGCCGGAAAAAAGTCTGGACCTAGGACAGAGGCATCCAGCATGGAATGTGGGGAGGGAGTGGGGAGGCCCTCCTCGCTACTGCTGCCTAATGACCAAGTTGTTGGGACCATGAAAGGTCTGCCGCAGTCCCCTGGTGGGTCAGATGGCATCTTGAGTCGCGGTGGGGCGCTACTGCAAGGGCGATACCCTCACTGGCCCCCCAAAGGTCCCTGCTCAGGGTACTGCAGCAAGGGAATTGGGATTTGGACTCCTCCCAGAGGACAGAGTGAGGTCTTACAGGGCAGAGATGCCACCACCACTTCACTGGGGGAAGGGATACATCCGACCTCATAAGTTGCCAGTTCCTCCTCTGAGGGCTGGCATCTCTTCCAGGGTAGACTGGGGGCTAAGGAGACCTCCATCTGTGAGGCCCCTGCTGCCTTGTCCAGCCTCTCTGGACAATCCGCCCTCTGGGTTTGGGCAGGTCCATCCTCTTTAATAGGACCACCGGCTCGGACTCGTACGCCCCATCACCGCCAGATCTGGGAACCCACGTGCGGACAACTCTGCGCCCAGCACAGAGCTCTGAGGCACACATGGGCCCGGGAGTATGCGCGTTCACAACGCCAGGGCCGAATGATGTTTTTACCCCTGAGCTGGCATTTTCAGGGGTCTGGGGATCAGGGCGGGTTTGGGGGTTCTGGGAGGCTGCCTCCAGGTGGCAAGTCTTCCTCTGCGCCTTCTTACAGCGCTCCCCCCACCTCTTTCTCTCTCTCTCTCTCAGAAAACAGCAGCAGGAACAGCCCCGTGAAATCCCATAGTAGCAGGAACAGCAACAGGAAATCCCACAGCAGCAGGAACAGCCACAGGAAATCCCACAGCAGCAGAAACAGCCACAGGAAATCCCACAGCACCAGAAACAGCCACAGGAAATCCCATAGCAGCAGGAACAGCAACAGGAAATCCCACAGCAACAGGAACAGCCACAGGAAATCCCACAGCAACAGGAACAGCCACAGGAAATCCCATAGCAGCAGGAACAGCCACAGAAAACCCCACAGCACCAGGAACAGCCATTGGAAATCCCACGCAACAGGAACAGCTATAGGAAATCCCACAGCAGCAGGAACAGCCACAGAAAATCCAACAGAAGCAGGAACATGAACAGGAAATCCCACAGCAGCAAGACCATGAACAGGAAATCCCACAGCAACAGAAATAGCCACAGGAAATCCCACAGCAGCAGGAACAGGAACAGGAAATCCCATGGCAACAGGAACAGCCACAGGAAATCCCATAGCAGCAGGAACAACCACAGGAAATCCCACAGCACCAGAAACAGCCACAGGAAATCCCACAGCAGCAGGAATAGCCACAGGAAATCCCATAGCACCAGAAACAGCCACAGCAAATCCCACAGCAGCAGGAACAGCCACAGGAAATCCCATAGCAGCAGGAACAGCCACAGGAAATCCCACAGCAACAGGAACAGCCACAGGAAATCCCATAGCAGCAGGAACAGCCACAGGAAATCCCACAGCAACAGGAACAGCCACAGGAAATCCCATAGCAGCAGGAACAGCCACAGGAAATCCCACAGCAACAGGAACAGCCACAAGAAACCCCACAGCAGCAGGAACAGGAACAGCCACAGCCAGCACCAAGCACAACCACATCAACAGCCACAGCTCAGGCAGCAATGAGCTGCAGCTGAGAACAATCAGGAAGCACAGTCTGGCCATGGGTGTTGATCACCTGTACATACTGTTCACTATTGTCATTAAACTCCTAAGAATGTCTCCCTGCCTGTGGCTCCTTGTTCTGATGAGCAGTGTTCGTGTCACTCAGATGTGAAACCTTTCTGCACAAGATAAAAGGCAGGTGTCTCCATCCAGGGCCTCTTCCCTGTGCTCTGTGCATTCTTCAGACCACAGTGATGGTCCGGCCTCACGCTCCCTGGAAACATTACTGATGCCTGCACCTCGGCGGTGCTGGTCATTGCTGCCAGAATGTAGTGGGTAGGCACCACAGAGTTCTGTCATACTCTCTGTGTGCTGTCAGCACCTTTAAAGTGGGGCTGGCCCCCATCACACCGGCACCTGTGACCAGTGATGCTGTGCATCAGCCCCTGAAGGGCTGAGGTGCTGGAGGCAGACACAGCACCAGATGTGTCTAAAGTTTCATGGCTGCATCTCTGAGATGGCCCTGATCATGGAGCGCTAGAGAGCTACCCTCGCCCAGACAGGAGTCAGACATTCTCGAGGTATGTGAAGATCTATGGAGTGTCCTCACTGCATGTTGTCATCATCCTCCTGCGATCGAGTGACTATCAGGGCTTCCACTATGTCTCCATGACAGGACGATTCACACAGAGGGTATTGGCTCTATGATAAGCCAGACTAGAGTCAAACGTTCACAACTGTAATGTGAGGATCTATTGGGACACCTCACTGCACATCCTCAGGCAACTATGAGGGCCTCCCGTGTATGCCGGTCTCATCTAGCCAGTGCAAGAGCCTCATCCCCATCATCGTCACCACCAAGGACCCTGTCACCCTCATCCTTGTCGGCGTCCTCCTCATCAGATGAGACATGCAGTTCCTCCATCTCTTCCTCAGCCAGCTCCTCATCCCATTGCAGCGCCAGGTTGTAAAGGGCACAGCAGATGTCAACAATATGTGACACCCTCTGTGGACTATATTGCAGGGCTTCACCTGACCGGTCCAAGCACCAGAACCTCGTTTTCAGCGTCCCGATGATCTGCTCCACCAAGTTGCGAGCTGCTGCATGAGCCTCATTGTAGCGTCGCTCTGCTGCAGTCTGAGGCCGCCGCATGAGTGTCATCAGCCACAGCCTCTGCGGATGGCCCTTATCCCCAAGGAGCCATCCCTGCAGCCTCTGTGGGCCCTGGATTGCAGGGACCTGCGAGCGACTCAGGATGTAAGCATTGTGCACACTGCCTGGAAACCCTGTGCATACCTACAGGATGTGTTTCTGGTGGTCGCACACCAGCTGCACGTTCAGTGACTGGAAGCCCTTGCAATTGATGAAATCCACTGTGTGTAGCGATAGAGACCTGAGCACCACTGAGTGCAGTCAATCACACCCTGACATGTGGGAATCACAATGACTTGTGGGAATCCCAGGATCAGGGCGAATCCAATGGCCCTTCCATCCTGGCTGTGCCAGTCCCGGGTGAAATACACAAAGCTGTGTGCCATGGAGAAGATGGCATCCGTGACCTCATGGATGCATTTGTGGGTGGCGGATTGTGAAATCCCACAGAGGTCACCTGTGGAGCCCTGAAAGGAGCCACTGGCATAGAAATTGAGCATGGCGGTCACTTTCACAGCCACTGGCAGAGGATGCCCTCCATGTCCCCTTGGCGCCAAGCCCTGCAGTAAGTGGTAGATGTAAGCCACCAGGTCCCTAGACATGCGCAGTCATCGGCGACACTGGTTCTCAGTCACTTGGAGGAATGGCAGGCGGTGTCTATAGACCCTGGGTGTCACTAGTTGCCGACCAGCCACGGCTCACTGTTGCTCCTGGGCAGCGTGTGTAGGAGCCCTTGCTGCCCCTTCTTCATGGGGTTGCTGCTCCTGCCTTTGCACAGCCAGGAGCCTCAGTCACTCTTTCCTCGGTCTTTTACAGTTTCTGTAGGCCATCAGGCACACAGCTAGGTCACCAGGATCCATGATCCTGACGTGGTCCTCCTGCAGCATGAAAGAGAGAGAGAAACGTGGCTATCATAGCAGTACTTAGCACCTTTCCTGACTCTGTATGACCGCCCCTTAATGCTTCCCAGAGAGTGCTGGTCATCCCTCAGGTGGCCAGAGATGAGTGCGCTGCATGGCTGCCCTGTCAACCTGTGACATGGGGGACACTGGTCCAAACCAGGATGCTGAGCATCTCCAGCAGTGACAGCTACATGACCTGCGTTGGCGAGGAGATTGTACAACGTGTGCAGTCCAACTGCACCGTGGTCCAATAAAGTGGAGGCCGTCTCGAAGTCTGTGCCAGTGGGTTTGGGGGGAGGCAGCATGGGGGGTAAGGTATGGAGCGCTTGGTGGCCCTTTGGTGCCTCCGCATTGCTGGCATGGACGGACAGACTAGGAGTCTGACCCCAATCATATCACTGTGGCTGGGCCTGATCTGTCTCAGTTACAGAGGCATGGTCAGTTTATACAGGTGTCCCTAATGCATGGACACTTCCCTCGCTTATCCTGCCCCCCACTGCAATTGCATGGGTGCAGTGCCAGGGCAGCAATTGAACCCCTGCCCACTGACAACGGTCGCCTCCGAGGCTGGCCAGCACTTGCCCATGGACATCCCGCCCCAGCCCCTTCACCAGTCACCTCCGGGCCCAGGCATCAGTTTCCCCCTCCCACCCAGCACCTCTAAGGTCTGTAAACAATGGGCGAGCTGTGAAGGATGCTGCTGCTCACTCACCTCAGTTCCCCCAAAGTGAAGGCTGCCAAGTGCACGTCACCTATGTGCTGATGTGAAACACATCGATGTGCTTTCCCGCCGACATGGATGGACAATACAGTGGGGCTCCAAGAGCCTGGTGGGATGGCCTTTTAGTTATATGCTAATGTATTATAATTAGCTCCCCACTGACAGATAGTGGGAAATGCGACCCGCCATTGACGGGTTGAGCGGACGATCGCGTCCTGCCTTCACACTGTCATGAAGCAGGTCACCATATTTTCCACATATGCCACCTATCGGGTCCGTTATCAGTGGGCGCGGAAAATTCCTCACTATCTTCTGCTCATCTCTCAATCCCATGGCCTTGATTTTCCCCACGTTGGGCAGGTGGGCTGGGCGGGCCTGGGAGCTGCTGTGAAACCGGCCGCTCCCCACGATTCGGCCCCGACCGCGATTTCACGCTGGACGGCCAAGTAATGTCCACCCAGAGTGAAACACATCTCTTCTGGAAGGGCCGAGTGTGTGGCGGGTCCCTGTCGTCCTCAAGCAGCGGCCGGTTTAAAAACAGCCCAGGCAGCCACAGAAAGGCTACTAGGGAATGATGCCTGTCTGGCGTGGTAAAGGTGGACTCGGGTGCAGCATCAGACTGCAGGTAGGAGGGCAGTTCGATCCCCTGCTTTTCGATGAGTGCTTCATGGAGGAGGTGGCTGCCAGGAGGGACAAGCTTGTTCCCAGAGATGGGAGGAGGAGGCCACCGCACCTCACCAAGAAGACGTAGGAGGAAGTGGCAGCCCGGGTGAGCAGCCATGATGTGTTGTGGCGCGCCTCGGTGCGGTGCTATAAGGACTTCAATGACCTGCTGCACTCAGGGAGGGTGAGTACCTTATTGGTATGGATCAGTGTTTTATGGACTGGCCATCCCCCACTGGAACTCAGGGGTGTTAGAGTCTGAGTGCCAAGTGTCAAAGATGACGGGACTGACAAAAGGGATGAGCCCTGGCTGCTTGGTCTGAGTGACTTGCGGCTCAAGGTCCATGACTCGGATATGTCCTATGAGGCATTCCTCAGCTGGGGTTGGCCAGGCTACAATGGTGCTGAAGGTAGAGAGTGGACTAATCAATGCATCTCTGTCCTTTCAGGAGAAGACAAACCATAACCAAGCCAAGAGGGCATGTAGAGGAGGAGGCCCGCCCAACCTGCTGCTGCTCTCCCGGTTCAAGCAAGTCAACCCTTGAGCTCAAGAGCTGCCATGGACCCTGTGCAACCGAGCATGGAGAGGCGGGAGTGTCAGACGAAGGCAATAGTGCAGTAAACAGAGGTGAGACTCTCGGATTGTCAACCTTTTCAGTGTTGTCTCTTCATTGATGTGAGCTTCAAACCTGGAGTCCCCATTGATCATTGAAAGACGATGGCACCGTGACACAGATCTCCATTGTCTCACCAGGGTGCCTGGCATACACAGTGACAGTGTGATGACTTTAACTAATGACATGTCGTTCTTCTCCCTTTTAGGTTCACTAGCAGGCATCTAATTTGTAGACCCTGAAGGGTCACCCCTGTTGCCAGAGGACCACCGGGCATAATTTTAATTGCGTCACACCCACTGTCTGAAGCAGGAACCAGCAGAGATACCAGCAACTCCGTGGATATGAAAGCGGCGGCTAGTATCTCGATGCACGTTGTTGAGGGCACTTCACACATGCTTGAGGTGCAGGCGGAGGTAGAGAGTGCCCAGAGCGCCAACAGTAGGAGGACTGCTGGGACAAGAACGATGCTCAGTTGAAGGCTGTTGATAACCCTCTGGAGTCATCCATTAGGCAGCAGATGCTGGATGTGCAGGGAGATGTGCAGGAGGATCTGGCGAAGATCCATGAGGGTCTGCATGTCATGGTCTCTGTGATGGATGTGTCCATGCGGAGCGTGAACACTGCATTGACCATCATGGGCGAACGCACTGCCTCCTCCATTGAGAGGGTGGTGACTTTCATGGAGAGGCAGCTCCAGGGGCAGAATGGGGGGTTCCTGGTGTTGCCCTCAGACCTGCAAGGCCTCACAGAGGCAATGAGCTCAGGTAGTCAGTGTCAGTGTGGGAGATGGATTGGGCACCCAGTATCCCAGCTAGGTGCCTGTCCAACAGTGGTGTGCAGGGAGGTCCACAGCGACCTCGCGTTGGCACACAAGCTGCCTGTCGCCTCTGTGGGCTCCATTCAGGACACTCTGGATGACGATAGCAGCTATTCCGCCCCTCTGCCAGTGACTGTAGCATCTGATGAGGCTGCGGCAATTGAGAAGATGCCAGCCATGGCACTGGCCACTCTCTCCCAGGTGGGTCAGCACAGGCTCCACTGGCCAGAGGATGCCTGCCAAGGTCATCAAGGTCAACTAGCCAGCAGGGTCAGCCTTCGATGCTGGTGCCAGCGAAGGGGTAGATATAGCACCTATAAACATAAGTTAAAAGCACCATGAGCACAAGAGGGACAAGTCAGGAAAAGATGAGAAGGAAAAGAGAGGCTTTAAGCAGGTACAAGGGGAGCAAATCAGCGGAGGCACTAGTGGAGTACAGAAAGTGCAGGTTGGAGCATAAGAAAGCAATTAGGAGAGCAAAGAGGGGATATGACAAAGCTCTGACTGGTAAAAGTAGGGAAATCCCAAGATATTCTATAAGTATATCAATGGGAAGAGGATAACCAAGGAAAGAGAGGGCCCATTAGGGACCAAGGGGGAACCTATGGGTGGAGCCAGATGACATCGGTAGAGTGTTGAACGAATACTTCACATCAGTCTTCACCCAAGAGAATGAGGATGAAGGTATGGAACTCAGGGATAGAGACTGTGAGGTTCTTGAGCAAATTGATACAGGGAGTGACAAGGTATTGGAGATGTTGGCAGGCTTAAAAGTGGACAAATCTCCAAGTCTGGATGATTTGTGTCCCAGACTGCTGAGGGAGCCAAGGGAGGAGATCACAGGGACTCTGACCCAAATTTTTAATTCCTCTCTGGCCACGGGTGGGGGTGTTGGGGGGGGGCGCGTGCCAGAGGACTGAAGAACAGCTAATATGGTTCTGCTATTTAAGAATGGTTGTAGAGATAAGCCAGGGAACTACAGACCAGTGAGTCTCACCTCAGTGGTAGAGAAGCTATTGGAGAAAATTCTGAAGGAGAGAATCTATCTCCACTTGGAGAGGCAATCTTTGATCAGGGATAGTCAGCATGGCTTTGTCAGAGGGAGGTCATGCCTAACAAATTTGATTGAATTTTTTGAAGAGGTGACCAGATGTGTAGATGAGGGTAGTGCAGTTGATGTAGTTTATATGGATTTCAGCAAAGCCTTTGACAAGGTCCCACATGGGAGACTTATAAAGAAGGCAAATTCACATGGGATACAGGGTCATTTGATAAGGTGGATTCAAAATTGGCTTAGTTGTAGGAGACAGAGGGTGATGACAGAAGGCTGCTTTAGTGACTGGAAGCCCGTGTCCAGTGGCGTACCACAGGGATCTGTGCTTGGTCCCCTATTATTCGTCATTTATATAAACGACATAGATGACAATGTGGGGTGTAGGATTAGTAATTGGCGGATGACACAAAGATTGGCCAGGTGATTAACAGTGAGGTTGGGTGTCTTGGGCTACAGGAAGATATAGAGGGGGGTGGTCAAATGGGCAGATAAGTGGCAGATGGAATTTAATTCTGAAAAGTGTGAGGTGATACACTTTGGAAGGAGTAATTTAACAAGGAAGTATTCAATGAACGGCATGACACTAGGAAGTTCTGAGAAACAAAGGGACCTTGGCTTGTGTGTCCATAGATCTCTGAAGGCAGAGGAGCATGTTAGTGGGATGGTGAAAAAGGCATATGGGACACTTGCCTTTATTAATTGAAGCACAGATTACTAAAGTAGGGAGGTCATGTTGGAGTTGTATAGAACCTTAATGAGGCCACAGCTGGAGTACTGTGTGCAGTTCTGGTCGCCACATTATAGGAAGGATGTAATTGGACTGGAAGGGGTGCAGAGGAGATTCACCAGGATGTTGTCTGGGATGAAACATTTAAGTTATGAAGAGAGGTTGGGTATACTTGGGTTGTTTTCGTTGGAGCAGAGAAGACTGAGGGGCGGCCTGATCGAGGTGTACAAGATTATGAGGGGCATGGACAGGGTGGATAGGGATCAGATGTTCCCCTTAATTGAAGGGTCAGTCACGAGGGGACACAAATTCAAGGTGAGGGGCAGGAGGTTTAGGAGGGATGTGAGGAAAAACCTTTTTTACCTGGAGGGTGGTGACAGTCTAGAATGCGCTACCTGGGAGTCTGGAGGAGGTGGGTTGCCTCACATCCTTTAGAAAGAACCAGGATGATCACTTGGCACGTCATAACATTCAAGGCTATGGGCCAAGTGCCGGTAAATGGGATTAGGTATGTAGGTCAGGTGTTTCTCACGTGTCGGTGCAGACTCGATGGGGGGATGGGCCTCTTCTGCACTGTGTTTTTCTGTGATTCTGTGAGATCACGGGTGACTTTATATACATTTATGTTTACTTCATCTATACTGGTCTGGGAATGAAGACCAGAGAGGTTTATGTCAATAGTTTGGAATTGTCAAAATGAGATAAATTTTGTTTTTGTCATCATGGCCTGAGGATGCTTCACCTTTTTATTTTATTGGCACAGAGTACACCAGTATGTAATGCTGAACGTACGTGGCTCTGTACTTTATTGCACAGGCACTGAGTGTTCTTTGTGTTCAAATGAAAGGATCCTTTCAAACATCTGGGATGGAGGCAGCAGCCCTGGCAAGCATTTGAAACTGATCTTTGGTAGCCTAGCTGAAGGAGCATTGGATCAAGGCGTCCCTGGTGTCCCTGCCTCCCTGGAGGTTACCGTGGTCTGCCTCCATTACTTCAGCATTCTCCTCACCGTGCTCATCTTCAGGCTCACTACTGGACTCATCCTCTGTGGCCTGTGCAGCTACGTCAAGATCCTCTTCCTCCAATGGGTCCCCCCTTGCCAGTGCCAGATTGTGGAGAGCACACCATGCAGGGACAATCAGTGACCCCTGCTCTGGGGGGTTTCGCAGTGCTCCCCCTGAATGGTCCAGGCATTGGAAGCGCATCTTGAGAAGGCCTATGGTCCTCTGTATCACCGCCCTTGTAGAGGCGTGGCTTCTATTGTAACGCTACTCTGCCTCTGTTATTGGATGGCAGAGAGGCATCATGAGCCACCTCATCAAAAGATTTCCCTTGTCACCTAGCACCCATCCATCCATTTGGACTGGAGCACTGAAGAGCCTTGGCACCTGGGAGTGTTTCAGGATGTACGCAGCATGGGAGCTGCCTGGATACCTTGGACAGACTTGTAGAATCTGCATCCTGTGATCACACACTATCTGCACGTTCATGGAGTGGAAGCCCTTCCTGTTGGTGAAGGTACCGGGCTCACCCGCTGGTGCCTTGATGACCACGTATACAGTCTATAGCACCTTGGACGCGGGGGAACCCAGCAATCATTGCAAAGCCTCTGGCTCATTCAGCCTGGCTGGCCTCGTCCGTAGAGTAAAGAATAAAGGTCAATACCCACCTGAATAGAGCTTCTGTCACCAGCTTGAAACAACTGTGGACAGCTAATTGGTAGACTCCACACAGATCCCCCACTGACCCCTGGAAAGAGCCGGAGGCATAGAGGCTGAGGATCTTTGTAACCTATAGATCCACTGGCATGGGGTGTCCATCCGTACAGTCGGAGCTGATCTTAGGCCCAATCGCCTGAAAAATGGAGGTCACGGTCTCCCTTGAGAGGAGGAAGTATTGAGGAATCTGCTTCACCGCCTGTAAACTCTGGCAGCAGGATAGTGGTGTCTTCTGTGGCCCCTTCCGCCTTGGACTAACTGCTGGCCCTGCTCCCCCTGTGCCTGCACCTCATCTTCCACATGTCTCTCCCATGCATTGAGACATGTGGCCTCCTCTCCCTTCTGCCCCTCTCTTCCTCCTCAGAGGAGGTGCCTCCAGCGGAGAACACAATCTCCATTACCAGGGTAAGGGAAGTCTGTCTGATACCTGGAAGGGTCCACACGGTCTGAATCCTCTGGGGGTCTGGCAGGCAGCAACGAGTCCACTAAATTCCTTCATTTATCCTTACCTATATATTTTCAGGTTCAAAGGTAGGCAGATGAGAGGATAAGGATAGAGTGACAATCACAAAAAAATGGTTAAACGGACAAAAATAAACAAGATCAAGGATTGGAAGGAAGATAAAAATCAAAAGGTCAGCAAATTGGCTTCATGGCACCAGTAGTTACGGTGCTATGGGTACCAGTTCAGGAAAAAAATGGTGTTACACCTTCCCTGACCATTTCTGACATCATGCCTTAAGGAGCGATCATGCGGACATCCTGCACCTATACCAGGAGGATGCAGAGTGGTCAGATTGTGGCGGCAGTCAGAGTCTGTTTCTGACTTGAAGCACTTCTTAATCTCACCGTACTTGTTAACAGTTTCTCTTAAACACATTTTATGTCTTGAGTTTATGAGTTCACTAGTTGAGTAAACTCGATTTGCACGCCTTCATATACACTTGTTAGTTGATGCTCACTATCAATAATGGAGAGAGACCAACATAAGAACAAACTGTGATTGTTTATTGCAATAGAAGGCAGAGCGCTCATTCCTTGCGTGCTCCCACAACTTCCTCCAGCTCTAGACTTTCATTTAACCAGTAGCTCGTGCTGTATAGTGACTGGTCAGTATTTCACATGGTTAGTCCACTTGCATTCTCTTAAAGGTACATGGTACTCGACTTTACCACAGCACACATAGTTGAACAGGCATTCATTCAGCTGTATGAGGGAGCTCCTACCAATGCTATATAAAGGCATCACTATCAAATTTCAGATGTAGTGCTTCTGCCTATCTACTTGATGTTAGTGGAAGTACCGCTACTAGAGGAGTTGACAGAAGTTCTTACACCCAGAAAGGAGCAGTGCAGCACCTTTAGAAGTGGTTGTGTGGTTTGGAAGGCCTCCGAGAAAATCATTTGCTCCCAATCATAAGGGCTATATTTGCAGTTTCTCTTGAGTTGCAGTATCACAGGGAGATGCAGTAGAGGCAGCAGAGAACAGAAGCTGAAAAAAACCTGAAAATGCTGGAAACACTCAGCAGGCCTGGCAGCATTGGAGGAGACAGAAATCAGATTAATGGGAGGAATCATTCCAGATTTAGACTAAGTGCGGTAGCAGGTGGGTAAAATGATGTTTTGCCTGCCGGCCACAATGGTGGGTTTTCACACCGTTTCATCCCAAACCCACCTATTACTTATACATTCCTGGGAAACATGTCATTTCCATGGCGGGCAGGCTCTGATTCGCCTGCCACACCATCACCTCACCACTTCACCACGCCGGGCACCATATTTAAAGTGCTTCCAGCCCACCACTGCTGCAGGGAAGATGTCCACGAAAGGCAAAAAGGCTGCAACCCTCAGGTTTAGCATCGCGTTACTGGAACGCCTTTTGGATGCCGTGGGGGCCCAGCATGACGTCCTCTACCCCTGCTTTGGCTGCAGGATGGGCAGCGGTGTGAACAACCAGGCTTGGGAGGTGGTGCAATGGTGGTCAGTACCAACGCCCTTAAAAAGAGGACAGCCACCCAGTGCCAAAAGAGAATGAATGATCTGCTCCGTTCTGCCATTTAAATCACTCTCACATTCTCAACTCACACTCTCACAAACCTATCACACATCCATAAGGCCCTCACTCACTGCCAGTTCAAAGGACATCACCATTCACTCTTTCACACTTACCGTCATTGTCCTCATCCCATCCATGTGATCACTAACCACCTACCCATTCCAGGCATACTAATTATCTGGCTTGGCAGGCGTCTTGCTGACACTTTCTCTGTCTCTGTACATGCAGAACATGCTGTCACAAAACAAGAGGGAGAGGTCGCTGACTGGTGGACAAATGACTGAACTCAAGGTCCTCATGGACTTCAAAAACAGAGCCATCCAGCTGGCCGGCGATGACTGGGACCGGTCCTGTGGTGACGGTGCAATCGGAGGTGCTCTACCAAGTGAGGGTCCAGCAGTGCAACATCCATCAGACAACCATGCTGTGAGTGATGTGTCCTGTTTCACAGGCTACTGCCATGCACTATCTATCCTTGCTTCCACAGGCACATCTGGGAAACAGCCAATGGAGTGCATGATCCAGGGCCTCCAAAAAATTCTCTGAAGAGAAATCTGGAGGCAACCTCCTTGAAGTCCTGTCATAGCGCTCAGCCACCCCTTCCACCAGCACAGAGACACACACCTTGTTGGGACCCAGCTTCAGAATATCCTTGCAATCACAATCTGGTGAGCACATCGCACTTTCTGATCTATAGCAGGTGGCGGCAGGGACTTCCCAGGTGTCTGGCACTCGGAGGACTGCTGAAGGTTAGGAACTTTCTGAGTCCAAGTCAAATGATGAGCCTCTGGACTTAGTCATGTCTCAGTTGCTGGAGCTGCAAAGGCAAGCTCGGGAACATCAGGAAGGGATGTCCACTGCATTTCTCATCTTGCAAGGCACGTTGGAGGAGTCCATCCACCTTCAGTCTGAGGTGGTAGTGCTGGCATTGCAATGCATCAAGGTCAACATTGGTAGGATGGCGGCTGCCATGGAGACCTTGGCCCAGGACTTTGAGCTTGCACTGCTGCACAGGCTCAACTCCATTGTTGATGTCGTAGTTGGCCTCCAACAGTGTGTACGCAAGAGGGGTGCTGGGTACCTTGATCTCACTCCAGCTACCCCTTCTTCTCAAGGAGTCAGCCAGGGGCCCTTGGGCACCCATTGGGTGGAGGATCAGCAGGTGTACAGTCTGGGCCCATCCATCCAGGCGACTCAGGGAGTGACCAGACCATCTAAATCCCTTCTTCCTGTGACCTCAGCAGCTGGAGCTCTACAGGCCGAGGAAGGTGCCACTGCCACACAGCAGGACCCCGAAGGCAGGCCGGGGTCCTCCAGGTGTCGGCCCTCCAGAGGACGACCGCTAAGGTCATCACGGACATGGTGTAGCAGTCAGCAGACTGCCTCCACATCCGCTGTGGATGTCCGGGGAACACGAAGACATGGCGGCAGGGTTAGGAAGGTTAAGAAGA
Organism: Carcharodon carcharias; assembly: GCF_017639515.1. Lineage (NCBI taxonomy): Eukaryota > Metazoa > Chordata > Chondrichthyes > Lamniformes > Lamnidae > Carcharodon > Carcharodon carcharias. The sequence continues at coordinate 70,505,098 of NC_054470.1, forward strand.
TATAATTGCGCAGCCTGGACATGGGTGTTAATCACTTCTACATAATGTTCACTATTGTGAAAAAGCTCCCAAGAATGTTTCCCTGCCTATGGTTTCTTGTTCTGATGAGCAGTGCTCGTGTCGCTTCTAAAGTTTCATGGCTGCGTCTCTGTGATGGCCCTGATCACAGAGCACAAGCTGCCCTCAGCCAGACAGGAGTCATACATTCTCAGAGGCTATGCAAAGATCTACGGACTGTCCTCACTGCACGTCGTTATCATTCTCCAGCAATCGAGCAACAATTAGAGCCCCCACTGCATCTCCATGACAGGAGCATTCACACAGAGGGTGTTCTCACTGCCATAAGCCAGGCTGGAGTCAAACATTCACAGATGCAATGTGAGGATCTATGGTGTCTCCTCACTGCTTGTCGTCATCATCCTCCACAAATCTGGCAGCTATGAGGGCATCCCGAGCGTGTCTGCCTTGCCTAGCCAGTGCGAGGGCCCATCCCCGTCACCATTGCCTCTGAGGACCTCCTCACCCTTATCCCTTTTGGGGTCCTCCTCATTGGAGGAGATTTCCAGCTCCTCCATCTCCTCCTCAGCCAGCTCCTCTCCCCGTTGCAGCTCTAGGTTATAAAGGGCGCAGAAGACGACAACAATGTGTGACACCCTCTGTGGACTGTATTGCAGGCTCCACCAGACAGTCCAGGCACCGGAACCATATCTTTAGCATCCCAATGGTTTGCTCCACCAAATTGCGAGTTGTAGCATGAGCCTCGTTTTACCGTCACTCTGCTGCAGTCTGAGGCCACTGCATGGGCATCATCAGCCATGGCCTCTGCTGATAGCCCTTGTCCCTGAGGAGCCAACCCTGCAGTCTCTATGGACCTTGGAAGACTTCAGGGATCTGTCACCAACTGAAGTTGTAGGAGTCATGGATTCTCCCTGGAAACCATGTGCAGACCTGCAGGATGTATTTGTGGTGGTCACACACCAGCTACACATTCAGCAACTAGAATCCCTTGTAGGTGATGTAGTTGACCGTGTGTTATGAGGGAGACTTGAGTGCCACGTGAGTGCAGTCGACCACACCTTGCATCTGTAGGAAACCTGAGTTCTGGGCAAATTCCATCACTCTTGTATCCTGGCTGTCCTGGTCCTGGGCGAAATGTACAAAGTTGTGTGCCCTCTCGAAGATGGTATTTGTGACCTCATGGATGCATTTTTGGGTGGCGGATTGTGATGTCCCACAGAGGTCACCTGTGGAGCCCTGAAAGGAGCCACTGGAATAGAAATTGAGCACCGCTGTCACATTCACGGTCACTGGCAGTGGATGCCCTCCATGTCCCTGTGGCGTCAAATCCTGCAGCGGGTGGCAGATGTAACCAACTAGTTCTCTAGACATGCGCTGTCTTCAGCCAATACTCATTCTTGGTCATCTGTAGGAATGAAAGGCGGCGTCTATAGACCCTGTGTGTCACTAAGCGTTGACCAGTGACATCTTCAGTGGATCTTCAGTGGCGTGTGCGGGAGCCCCAGCCACCCCTTCCTCCTGAGGGCGCTGCTCCTCCCTCTGCGCAGCCAGACAACCCAGTTGCTCCCTCCTCCATTGTCTTTGCTCTCTGTACACCACGAGGCATAGAGCTAGTTCACCATACTCCATGTCTTGATGTATTCCTCCTGCATGATGAAAGAGAGAGACACGTGGGATAGCATGAGTGTACTAAGAACCTGTCTTGGTTAATTGTGAAGGTCCCTAAATGCATCCCGGAGAGTGCTAGCCACCACCTTGATGGCCAGAGATTAGTGTGCTGCATGGCTGCCCAAAACCCTACCCACTTCCGCCCCACTCCATCTGACTGATTGGCAGCAGCTTTGCCCATTGGACTGCATGCTGTGCTCTCAGCTCAGGCACAGGCATTCTCCTAACCCACACTGCAAGGCTGCACTGTTAGCTTGAACCATGAGGGAGACTGGCCCAAACCAGGATGATGACATTGCAAGGGGCTATGAGCGCCTCCACCAGTGACTGCTCCATGGCTAGCTTTAGCAAGTAGAACGTGTCCAGTCGTCCAACTGTTCTGCTGTCCACTAAAATGCTCATCACTTTGCAGTCTATGCCTGAGCGGTGAAAAGCTCTGGAGCACTTGGTGGCGCTTTGATGCCTCTGTGTTACTTGAGTAGGCAGATAAGCTAGAGGCCTGACTCCAATCATATCAATGTGGTTGTGCCTGAACTGTCTCAGCTGCAGAGTAGTGGTCACTTTGTATAAGATGTCCCTAATTCTTGGCCATTTCCCTTGCCCACCCTATCGCCCTCCCCAAATGCTTGTGTGATACATTCAACCACAGGGCTGCCCTTGCCACGCCCAACAACACGCCTCAAGTTTGAATTCCAACAGGCGACCCAGGCTAGCGCTGCGCAATGTTACTGTGTACTCACCTCTGAGTTCCCCTCAAAGTGCAGCCAGCCAAGTGCGTTCCTTTTATATACTGTTGTGAAACATGTCGATGTGTTTTTCCACTGACATGGGCAGATGATCCAATGGTGGGGGGTGGTGGGGAACGATTCCGGTGGGCAGGCCTAATAATGATATGCAAATGCATTACAATGAGGCTCCCGATGTCTGATGGTGGGAACAGTGGCCCTCCATCAGTGGGGTGAGCAGATGATCATAAACTGGTTTCATGCCATTGTGAAACCGATTGTGCCATATTGTCTGCTCATTCAACCGAACACACCCGACTCCGGCAGGCACGGAAAATCCCGGCCAGTGGCTCCAATTGCACCTTCTCTTTTCTCTCAGCTCTGTCTCCATTTCAATTCTGTGACTCTAAACAATTTGAGGGTGCCCCCGAAAGGGCCCCTTAGTCCGGCCGTGGGCTCTTCCCGCACTGCCTCAGACCCTGACCATGCAGATTCTTTTCCAGTTTCAATTTTAAATTGGATAATAACTTTGGGGCTTCAGGATGGTGGTACTGCATTTCTACTTCAAGATCAGTTTCAACCCTCCCCCTGTCAGAGTTCAGGTCCCCCCCAATCTTCCTGGAATCTCATAACGTGCAGGTAGAGCTCCCTTCAGTTATTCTGCAGCCTCCTCCAGTAACCCTAGTTCCCATTATCATTGTAGTGGACATTCCACCCCTCCTCCCTGAACCTGTCACTGTTGATGTCCCCATGCCCCATGTGGACCTCACCCCTCCCTGTCTTGAGGCTTTGTGCACTGTGACATACAGAGGAGAAACCGCACCCCCCCCCCACCCACCCCAGGAGAGCTTTGAGTGCCCCCCTCCCTTTATTATCTTCTCCCCATTTAAAGGCTGCAAATGCCGTCACTAACCATGACCATCCCATCTGCAGCCCAGTACTGAGTCGGACATCCCCATCACCACCAACTGTAAGAAAATGGACATGCCCTGCACACCAAGCTGTGCCTTATCCCAATTGAGCACACAGGCCTTGCTTTTTCCTGGAGCGGGACCATGAAATGTGTACCATGCATGGCCCTTTAGTATGGCAAAGCCTGGGAACTGCCTTTAATCTCCCACCCTGTCCATAAGGTGTTCAAAGCCCCAGGACTGCCTTTCATCTCTCAGACTGAGTACGAGGTCCACAAAGCCCCAGGACTTCCTTTAATCTCTCACTCCATCCTCTCGGTCCCAGACCAGGGACTATGATTGTCTTTCAATGAGTTGTCCCATTCCTTTATGACTGATCACAACACTGTCTCTCTTCCACACCCCTGCTGCCTTTATGAGTCTCTGTGCAATCCATCCCTCTTGTGCCACACTAATACCACACCCCAGCCCCCACTGCATTCCAGGGTCTGCGTGCATCCCCTCCCATTCATACACCCCACGATTCCCATCCACCCCCTTCTGTGTCTGTGTTCCAGTCTTCCATATCAGGCTTCAGCTCCCCCACTCTCGGCCTCCCCCCTGCCTGCCATCGTTCTCCACCACCCCCAACCTTCAATCCAACCATACCCCACTGTCCCTCATGTCTCTGTCATTCTTCCCCCCGACTACCCGGTCGAAATGCTGGTCTCTGTTTGAGGGTGCAGCCCTGTCTGGGACCCACATTACACACTGGATGCTGTCTGCCCTGAATATGGAGGCATCCACTGTGAGTAGCCCCACCACTGTGGCATCTCACTGGCATTGCTGAGAAACTGAAGCAATGCTGTTGCAGGTAGGCTTTGAATGTTGCATTTACCTCAAAGTCACGAGTGAAATGAGAGCGGACAGCTGCGTGCCACTTATATCTGGTTGTGATTTAGACTGGTCTAATTTTCCACTAGCGTGGCACTTAATTGGGAGGTAAAATGTGATTCTGGTGAGTAGCATTTTTAATTAACACTTTCAGGACATGGTTCCACATACAAATGGTGTTCTCGACATGGATCAGTGGAAAACCTGACCTGCCTTCACCCACCTTGAAAGTGGTTAGGGGACAATTCCGAACTGATTTCCTGCCAGCGAGATTCTGATTTTCGGCGTCTCTCCACATTTTCCATTCCTGCCTGCAATAAAACCAGTTGGTGGCAGGACTGGAAAATTCTGCCCCGTGTGCTTCTACTTGGAGCTCCTCAGGCGTTTCTCTTTCAGGTTCAACACATCAATACGTTTATAACCACAATGTAAATCAGCATTGAGTTTAAAAGATGCGGATCTGAAGCTGGACGTGAACCCCAGTCATAGGCTGAGTTTTCAAATTTACGAAGAGAGCAGAAGAAAGAGATCGTATTGACATAAATCATTGAAACATATTCTGGACAACTCAATGTGCTTTCTTTTGAAGTCCTGTTTTAAAGGAGAAAAAAAGAGCAACCAATTTCTGCATAAACTGTAAAATGAGATGAAAGGGTTTTTAGTCTGGTTTTGGTGCTAACTTAAAAAGAAATAATGGGCATGACACCTACTTGTTCTTTATTGAGTAGCAATGGGATCTTTTATATTTATATGAGTGGGTGGACATGAGCTCAGTTTAATTTTTTAGCTGAAAAGCAATATCTCCAGCAATGCAGCACTTCCTCAGTACGCCACTGAAGGACAAGATTAGAGAATGCACTTGGTGGATAAATTTAAATCAATTCTATTCAGCTTTGCCAGATTTCTGCTCTTGTTCAACAAGTGGTACAGTTTAACATTTTAGATAACACATCCCAGATTGGAACCCCTTTGAGACTATTTCTGTTCCTTCAATTTCAAGTATTTAGCAGGTTTTACAAGTTTTGATGAATTATTTCTCAAAGATCAATTATTTAATCTGTGGCACCAGGGAATTGAATTATAATGATGAATTTCTCCAACTAAAATACATTCTTTGCATATCCTCCAGTAGTGTGAAATTAAATTCCGCTGGCAGCAGTAAGAGATGATAGGACAGTGTTCTAAAGTTGCTGTACTTCAAATGATCACCTACTGATTAATTCATTTAATCTTTATACACTTGTACTGTTAATTAAGAAAAGATAAAACTGCAGGAACAGACATTGTGTTCAAAATTTCCAATTGAGTCTATTTTACACAAAAAACACAGGCAAAACATGTCTTGTCCTGAAACCTTAAGAAAAAACCCTCAGCCAATTTCACCAAGATATGGCTGAAACAAGTTACAAGGTACCCGCAAAAAACACCAAGTTTTTCCCCAAACCTTCATAAATCCCTCAGACCAATATTACTACAATTTGGCTGAAACTTACAATTCCCAACTCGGCTGTTCTGTCTGTTGTTGACTGTAGGCCTGAGTCAAGGTGACCAGCCCTCACCCTCCTTCCAACAACAGCCCAGATACTCAGAATTGATCTTTTTTTATAATAATTTAACTCAGACATGTCAAAACATATTTCCTGTTGTTCCAATGTCCATCTAGTTGATCCCATGCAAAGTCCAGACAAATGTCATCATCTTCTGCTGGTTGAAACAATACGGGGTTTTCCATGGAAGATGTATCTAGATGAATGTTATCACTTCTCACTGTATGAGCAATTTTCCTGCTGTTTGAGGTGGCACAGTGACAGCACAGTAATATCACTTGGCTCCAAAGTTAATGAGGCCTTGAATGACCCTATTCCAGTACTATTGCCTGTGGTGCAGACCTCATTCGCATAATTCATTGTTTGTATTGTATTGATGATATATCCTTTAAGCCATCATATTGGGTAACCAGACTTCGCAATTGCATTAGAAAAACAGAATTACCTGGAAAAACTCGGCAGGTCTGGCAGCATCGGTGGAGAAGAAAAGAGTTGATGTTTTGAGTCCTCGTGACCCTTCAGACGTTTCGAGTCCTCATGACCCTCATGCTGCCAGACCTGCTGAGTTTTTCCAGGTAATTCTGTTTTTGTTTTGGATTTCCAGCATCCGCAGTTTTTTTGTTTTTATTCTCAATTTCATTGGTTGATAGCAGGTAATGGCATTTCCCTGTTTCCATTGTTCCCTGATAGCAGTCAGTCGATGTCCAAGCCCTTTCGATGAGTCACTTTTTTTTAAACTAGATTTCCAAATTAACCCCTTGCTGCCCAGCCCTGTACTGCTGACTGCAGCTTATTTTTTTTGCAATTTATTGTTCCAGTCATGAGGTCAAAACATGTCAGTAGGTTTGAAATTGTGTTCCATAAGTTTTCCAGTTGGAGGGGATTTTGATCCTACATTTCCCCCCTTTAATATCTCTTTTATACCTTAAATGAGATAATATTGCCAATGAATCTTCTGCCGTGATGAGATATTGCAGGTCCCAAACCTTACATTGCTTACAGAATCTTTACATTTAAATCTATCAACCCAAATCCCCTTTAAATAACCCTTCCAATTTCACCTGTTTTGCCTTATGTTTTAATTTACATGATAGCATAGGTAGATATAACACCATAACTAACTGTACAATTGCTAATATATGTGATACAATTCGAATCCAAGGGGGAGCTTCGATATTGAGACCAATATCCCACTAAGGTGGGTTAGTTATCTCCCTGATATCATCTCTTGTTTTACTATTCTGCTGTTGGAGAGTATAATAATGTTTTTGTGAATGCTCCACCTCTTTTTCCAGTTTTTTTAAATGCTCAGGTAATGGCAGGATACCCTACCCAATATGAGATATTACTGCTCGGTCACATGTCCTTTTCCAACCATGGGTGACTGTAAGTGCTTCCTCCCCTTTAACTAACTAAGTTACGTACATATTTATCTAAGTAGTTACCCATTTTACAACATCACTTCTCTCACTTTGCGATTGCATATAATCATACAAGCATCTGGCTTTCTTATGTCTATGTCTTCTCAAATCACACAGGAAATATAACATAGAAATGAATTGCACAATAACAAAAAATAAGGAGCAATACAGATCCAGGGATGGATCTGAATATCAGGGGTGAAACAGCGCATTCATTGTAACTTGAATGTGACCTCTGAATAATATCAGTTTAGATTGATTTTCCTCTCGGTATGACACTCCCCATCTGCAGATCACCTCACTCACTCAGGTGTTGCTCACCCATCTTGTGGTTCCTCATTTAGAGGTCTTGCTACTTCTATACTTTTGCTGACCCGTCTTATGGTTTCCCAAACAGGGGTCTTGCAATTTCTGTGCTTTTCACCTCTCAAAATTGTCCTAAACCCAAATAAGTGTGGTTGGGCAGACAGATTTCTATATTCTCGCAATATTTAATTCACTTTTTCCTCAAAAGAAGCCCCTTTTTTTACATCCGTCAAAGCTACAGACTGTCGGTGTATGCCTTTTTGTTTTCCTAGAATCCCTTTCAATTTCAGATAATTTTCCTTCAAAATGTTCAGAGTACCAACCTGTATGAATGAAAATTAATTCATCAGTTCCAACTTCTTATGCCCAGGCTTACTGGTTTTGAAAAGTCTGATACTCAGTGGTCAATGTGTTGACATCAGATTCCCAAACTCAAGCACTTTGTTTTGGAGAATACCCAATGGCCTGAATGGGTTAAGGCCAAATTCCTCTTAGTTTTCTTTTTTTTTTCAAAAAACAAGCCTTTACTCCATGACTATTTTGTGATGTTGAAAATCTGCAGATAAATTCTCAAATTGTTGAAGCTACTGCAAGTCTTGTTACTTGCAGTTCACCTGTAAGAAAAACACAAAAGATCCATTTTGCTCAAGGCAAAATGGGTTAACTTGTCCAAACATATCTGTCAATTGAGAAACTTAAAAATTTTGTAATGCCCAATACAAATAAATTAAACAAAACAGAATCTGTTTCTATGTTTTGAATTCTCATGATACCTTTTACACATTTCCTCAGATTTCTTAACGTTCTCCTCAGACAGTATTTTAAATCACCCTTTCAATCGTTTAAAATTCCAAGCTCTCCTTTTCTTTCCCTACTTTTGGCAATCTGAACTCAAGTTCCAAATAGCAGTATCCAATCTCAAAATTTTCCCCTTTCTAGGGATAAAATTCCCAAATCTTTTAACTTTGTAACAAGTTTCTAACCCAAGACCAATCCAGTTAGGAGTAGCCATGATCACTTCAAATATCCCAGATTCCAATCAAACCGACCAAACATTAAAATTGCCTCAGTCTCACATGTGTGAATTTGTATCCAGATTAAAATTCCCACATGTATATCAAAACACCCTGGAATCATTATCCTGGTTAATAATCATGACTCCAGGTTCAAACCTTGAAGATTTTACTTCACTAATTACACTTCCGTTTTATAATAGATATCACAGTTTCAAGAGAAATTTTAAAACATACTCATCCAAGCAAAATTTTTATCACACACACCTTTTCTCACAATCTTATAATTTTGAACACACATTAAACAATCAGTTGTTTGAAAAACGCATCCAAAAACAGAGCACAATAGGTTTAGTAACTTTCAAGTGACACATACAATGGCTTACAGACACACAAGAGAAATCAAAAATACAAAAGGTCCACTCTCTCTTTCACTCAGCACAAGCATGCAACACAATTGGATTTAACACCTTCAACATCCACTCACTGACATAAATTGAACCCTGGAGCAAAGACACACAAAGCCAAACAGGGCACTCTGTTGAAACACACAGGCAGAAATTGAATCCAGTTAGATTAAGACAGAAAGTGCTGGAAAAACTTGGCAGTTCTGGCAGCATCTGGGGAGAGAAACAGAGTTAATGTTTCAAGTCCAATGTGCCTCTTCTTCTGAGCTGTTGAGCATGTGGTGAGACACTGGCATGAGTTGGCTGTGCCCATGCGGGGGTAATGGATTTCCAGCATCCGCAGTTTTTTTGTTTTTGTTTTTGTTTTTATCAGGGGTAATGGATGTTGCTTGTGCCATCTCACGGTGAGGTGGGGCGGTGGGGGGGAGGGGGGGGGGGGCACGGTGCAAGGCTGTCGTCAAGTTTTGCTACAAGGACAGAGCTGAGGGCCTCAATAGGGTAACGTGCAGGCGAATGTAAATGGGCATGTGTAACAGGGTGAATGTAGGAAAATGGCACTAAGTGAATTGTTCATTCGGAGAGCCACTGCAGACCCAATGGGCCAAATGGTCTCCTTGTTTTTTAATTCACTCATGGGTTGTTGGTGTTGCTGGCTCAGCCAGCATTTATTACCCATCCCTAATTGCCCGTGTTCAGGAAGCATTTAAGAGTCAACCACATTGCTGTGGGTCTGGAGTCATATGTAGGCCAGACCACGTAAGGACGGCAGATTTCCTTCCTTTTAGTGAATCAGATGGGTTTTGCAACAATGTTTTTGTGGTTATCATCAGACTTTTATTTCCCAGATGCTTACTGAATTCAAACTTGACCATCTGCCGTGGTGAGATTCGAACCCAAACTACTAGTCCAGTGGCAATACCACTGTGCCACCACTTCCCCTTCTGCGCTGCAACAATTCTGTGATTCTGTGAACTCATGCCGGCTCATTAAATTTCTCTCTGCATTGTACCCAGGTTCTTGGAGCAACACTTCTAACACTGACTTCAGTTCCCATTTTGTTGATCCCATTACCTCCTGAGCATATACCTACATTGTCTCTGTTTTACTGCCAGTACAGGATATCTTCATTCCACTTCCCCCACTAAGACCTCCCATGCATTGTCTGAAAACATCGGGGCTCACTCGCTCTCACATTCAGCCATTGCTCAAAATATCATAATCCCACCAAACTCCTCCTACGTTTTCCAGCCGCAATGCACCTCCCCTTAAAGAGGTGCAAACTGCCTTAGGCAACACGGACCATGTGCGACATTGGGTCCCAATGCATGCAACCAATGAATAGCACTGGGGGTGCTGGCTACATGCAGCAATCATTTCAAAAAGTTGATAGCAGCAACTCAATGTGTTGCCTGAAACTCCATGAATGGGCAAGGTTAATCGTGTACCATGATTTCCATGTTTTGGAATTAATCAAATTCTTCCCCATAACTCTCCCCTTAGGCACATATAGGGCCAAAATTTATAGTCACTGGAAATGAACATCGGGGTTGCAATTTGCAATTAATCTATGCCCATTGATTGCAATGGAGGTGGTGCATGACAACTTCATGCTGCCTATTCATTTCAATAATTTCAACACTCAGCCAGTGCTAACCCTGATGTTGATTGGTAGAATGCATAGCAGGGGGGCCAATGTCATGAGTGGTGTCACTTAAAGTTAGCCACACTTAAAGCTAACATTCACCTCTTCAAAGGAAGATGGCTTGTGGCTGGAGACATTTGAAAACAAGCAAGGATAATCATTTTGAAATTGAACTGTTGCTTAACAAAGTGCCGCCATTGGAGGGCACAGACGTGATGGGGTGAATGGGATTTGGAGCAATTTAGGACTCAGGCAATAGAATTTTTCTTCCCTAAAGTTAAGGAGAATAGAATGTGGGAGACCAGCCAGGAGTATGTGGACCATTCAAGTCTGGAGTTAACTAAGGTATACATGAGGGTTTCAGTAGCAGATGTCCCAGAGTTAAGACATGGATGAGTGCCCTTCCCATTTCTCCAGCCCCTCAGCGTTGCCTCAGACCAGCTTCACAAAGCTTCCCTGTTCAGCAGAACTGAAAGCTGTTTTAACTTATGATATGCTGAACCCACAAACAGCCAAGACATTGGGCAGAATATTATGCTCAGCAGGCAGGCACGCACCAGACATGCCGAGCATAAGATAAAAACAAAAAACTGCGGATGCTGGAAATCCAAAACAAAACAAAAACAGAATTACCCGGAAAAACTCAGCAGGTCTGGCAGCATCGGCGGAGAAGAAAAGAGTTGACATTTCGAGTCCTCATGACCCTTCAACAGAACTGATTTTACTTTACAAGGAGAGGGGTGAAATATAAGCTGGTTTAAGGTGGGGGGGGGTGGTGAGTGGAGAGAAGTGGAGGGGGGTGTGGTTGTAGGGACAAGCAAGCAGTGATAGGAGCAGTAATCAAAAGATGTCACAGACAAAAGAACAAAAGAACACAGAGGTGTTGAAGTTGGTGATATTATCTAAACGAATGTGCTAATTAAGAATGGATGGTAGGGCACTCAAGTTATAGCTCTAGTGGGGGTGGGGGGGCATAAAAGATTTAAAAATAATGGAAATAGGTGGGAAAAGAAAAATCTATATAACTTATTGGAAAAAAACAAAAGGAAGGGGGAAGAAACAGAAAGGGGTTGGGGATGGAGGAGGGAGTTCAAGAGCTAAAGTTGTTGAATTCAATATTCAGTCCAGAAGGCTCTAAAGTGCCTAGTCGGAAGATGGGGTGCTGTTCCTCCAGTTTGCGTTGGGCTTCATTGGAACAATGCAGCAAGCCAAGGACAGACATGTGAGCAAGAGAGCAGGATGGAGTGTTAAAATGGCAAGCGACAGGGAGGTTTGGGTCATTCTTGCAGACAGACCGCAGGTGTTCTGCAAAGCGGTTGCCCAGTTTACGTTTGGTCACCCCAATGTAGAGGAGACCGCATTGGGAGCAACGAATGCAGTAGACTAAGTTGGGGGAAATGCAAGTGAAATGCTGCTTCATTTGAAAGGAGTGTTTGGGCCGTTGGACAGTGAGGAGAGAGGAAGTGAAGGGGCAGGTGTTACATCATTTGTGTGGGCATGGGGAGGTGCCATAGATGGGGGTTGATGAGTAGGGGGTCATGCTGGAGTTGGCGGAAATGGCAGAAGATGATCCTTTGAATGTGGAGGCTGGTGGGGTGGTAAGTGAGGACAAGGAGGCCCTATCATGTTTCTGGGAGGGAGGAGAAGAAGTGAGGGCGGAAGCGCGGGAGATGGGCCGGACACGGTTGAGGGCCCTGTCAATGACTGTGGGTGGAAAACCTCGATTAAGGAAGAAGGATTCCTCTGACATGTCCTTGCCGATTGGTTTCCATAACAGTCAGTTACTCTGCTTATGGCTTTTACTTGAATGTCTTCACCCATATATGTTTTGAGTTTGGCAGTTGTTTCTTCTAAATTTAATTGATATTCACCATTATTCAAATATCTGAAGGTAAGTCCCCCAGTTACTGCAGTGGAAGCTCCTGTGTCCACTTCCATTCTAACAGGTTTGCCATTTACTTTCACTGTGACAAATATTTCCAACTTGCAGACTAAACAACAAGTAAAAGTCTGAATTTATTGTTTCAGGCTCTTCTACATTGTAAATTTCTTCTTTTGTTTACAAGCCTGCTTGAATCGTTCCTTGCATTGTCCCATTATATGTACCTTCCTGTGACAATAGTAGAATTCAATTTTTTTAAGTTGCCAATTGCTAAAAGACTTTGTTTCCACCTCTATTAAAATTATTCCTTGATTTCATTGCTAAGTTATTTTTCTTTATTCTTCAGCTAGCGGGGGCTGTTTCCTACTTTTCAGAGGAGTCTCGCTTTTTCACGCCACTTTTCGCTGAGGTTTCCTGCTTGATGTGGAGGACGGTGCCATTTTGCGCAGCCTATATTGCTTTTGAATCTCTTACTGCACTTTCCATGGCCAGTGTTATCTCTCATGCCTTCTTGAAATCCAGATTCACTTCAGGCAATAATCTTTCCTGAATAGAGTCCTCTTTCAGAATACACGCTAAACGCTTTTTGAACATACCACTCAGAGTCATAACGAACTCACAATGTTCCGTTAGCTGATTGAAATTTGCCACATAGCATGCATTTGTCTCACCCGGGGCTCTATTTCGCGAATTACACCTGACTCTCTGCATCATGACTGAGGGCTTGGGTTGAAAGTGACCCTTCACGAGGTCCACCAATTCCTCGAACTTCTTCGAATCTAAGGCACTGGGTGCCATCAAACTTGGATTCAAGCTGTAAGTTTTTCTCCCACAAGTACTCAAGAGGTTCGCTCGCCTCTTATCTTTCCCCTTAATCCCATTCTCTTGAAAAAAGAACATGAGGAGTTCTATGTTATGAGACCAATCTTCTGTGGCTTGTTCAGAAGGATAATTTCTCCAAAATTGTGGCATTTTGAGAGAAGATATCTTCTTCAATTCTAATGGAGCTTGCTGCTTACAATCACTTGGCGAGGCTCAGTGCCGATTTCTTTTTAACTTGATTTCTTCTGTTCAATCCTATTTTAGCCTCCTTGCCAGTTTTTTGTAGGGTTGTTGAGTTGTACTATTACTGATTGAGTTGATCTGCAGACATTTCTTGGGTGGAAATTTTAAGTTTATTTACAATATACTCAGCAGCAACTATACGTGTGCTTTCAACTCCCACTCTAACTCTCCATTAACTGCTGAGGTAGCCTGCACCACTCTCCTATTGGTTACTACAGATCATGTGATCTTCCTTAACAAGTATTATTCTTAAAAGGTATGTCACAACTAAATAGAACTATAATTACTACAACAGGTTTTTGATTGACAAGGGGAGCAGACAGGAATGTGAAGTTAAGGCCTCAATCAGATCAGCCATGATGTTGTTGAATGGTGGAGCAGGCTTGAAGGGCTGAATGGCCTACTCATGCTCCTATTTCTTATGACCTTATAATCTAATGTTTCCACAGGAATTAATTTTGGAAATGACAACACAATCAAAGACTTTGGAAAGGAAATGGACTTGGTTACAAGGGTGGAGGTGTCAAGGATTTTTTATTTTTTTCGGGGGCAAAAGGGGTGATGATGATAAATTTGAAGGAGAGGGAGACAGTACCTGAGGACTGACAACCACTAACATTATCAGTTAACATGGGAGCCAGAAAGCAAAGTTAGGTGGATAACAATTCAGCGGGAATAGGGTTGAGGGAGCAGGAGATAAGATTTAATGCAGGGTCACAGAATCACAGAATTGTTACACCACTGAAGGAGGCCATTTGGCCCATCATGTTTGCTATTAGCTCTCCAAATGAGCAATGTACTTAGTGCCGTTCCCCCGCCTTCACCCCATGACCCTGCACATTCTACCGACCATGTTAATAATCCAATTCCTTCTTGAATGCCTCAATTGAACCTTTCTCAACCACACTCTCAGGTAGTGCATTCCAGCTCTGAATCACTGCATGGAAAAGTTTTTCCTCTACTCTCCATTGCTCTTTTTGCCAATTACCTTAAATATGTGCCCTCTTGTTCTTGATACTTCTAACAGTGGACACAGTTTGTCCTTATCTACTCTATCCAGACCCCTCATGATTTTGAATATCTCTATCAATCTTCTCTTATCCAAGGAAAACAGTCCCAACTTCTCCAATCTATCTGCGTAACCGAAGTTCCTCATCCCTGGTATCTTCTTGTGAATCTTCTCTGCACTCTCTCTAATGCCTTCATATCTTTCCTAAATTTGGACATGATACACCAGTTGAAGCTGAACCAGTGTTTTGTATAAGTGTAACATAACCTCCTTGCTCTTTTACTCTGTGCCCCTATTAGTAAAGCCCAGAATACTGTATGTTTTATCAAGCACTCTCTCAACCTGTCCAGAGCCCCTTTTAGTATTACACCCTCTATTTTATACTGCCTCCCTGTGTTCTTCCTACCAAAATGAATCACTTCACACTTCTTTGCATTGAATTTAATCTGTCACTTGTTCATCCTTTCCACCAAATGTCAATGTCCTTATCAAATTCTACACTATCCTACTCACAGTTTACAATGCTTCTAAGTTTTGTATCATCTGCAAACTTTGAAATTGTGCCCTGTACACCAAAGTTTAGGTCACTAATATATATCAGGAAGAACCAGATGCCCAACGCCAACACCTGGGGAACCCCACTACAAACCTTCCTCCAGTCCTAAAAACATTCATTAACCAATACTCCCTTTTTCCTGTCACTCAGCCAATTTCGTATCCATATTGCTACTGTCCCTTTTATTCCATGAGTTATAACTTTGTTCACAAGTCTGTTATGTGGCACTGTATTAAATGCCTCTTGGAAGGCCATGCATGGCACATCAACAGCACTACCTCATGAACGCTCTCTGTTACCTCTTCAAAAAACTCCAGCAAGTTAGTTAAACATGATTTCCCTTTAACAAATCCATGCTGGCTTTCCATAATTGACCCACATTTGCCCAAATGACTATTAATTTCCCCCCAAATTATTTTTTTCTAAAAGTTTCTCCACCACCGAATTTAAACCGACTGGCCTGTGTTTGTTGGGCTTAACTTTAAATCCTTTTTAGAACAAGGATGTAACATTTGTAATTCTCCAGTTCCTTGGCACCACCCCTGAGTCTAAGGAAGACTGAAAAATTATGGCCAGTGCCTCTGCAATTTCCACTCTCACTCCCCTCATTATGCTTGGATACATTTCATCTGGACCTGTCGTTTTATCAACTTTAAGCGCAGCCACAGGCAATCTAATACCTCCTCCTTATAAATTTTAAATGCCTCAAGTGCCTGAATTACCCCTGTTTTCACCATGATCTCGGCAGCATCGTTTTCCTTGGTAAAGACAAGTGCAGAGTATTCATTTAATATCTCGGCCATGACTCCTGCCTCCATGCGTAATTCCCCTTTTTGGTCCGATACCAGATCCACTCCTCCTTTTACCACCCTTTTACTATTTATATGCCTATAGAAGACCATGGATTCCATTTTATGTTAGCTGCCAGTCTCTTTTCATATTCCCTCTTCGCTTCTCTCATTTGCTTTATCACTTCCCCTCAGAATCATCATGGTTCTTGATTGTATTATCCTCCTGACTTCTGTCATAAGCACACTTTTTTTTCTTCACCTTAATCTCTATCACTTCTGTCATCAAGGGAGTTCTGGATTTGTCTGTCCTACCTTTCCCTTGTTGGAATATATCTTTACTGTACTTGAGCTATCTCTTCTTTAAAGACAGCCCATTGTTCAGCTACCATTTTTCCTGCCAGTCTTTAGTTTCAACTTTTCTAGCCCAGATTCCTTCTTACCTCATTGAAGTTGGCTTTCTACAATTAATAATTCTTATTCTGGATGTTCTTTGGTCCTGTGGCATAGCCAACCTAAACCCTATGATACAATGATCACTGTGCCTTAAATGTTCTTCCACTGACCCTGGATCCTCTTGGCCCATCTCATTTCCAACAACCAGTTCAAGCAGTGCCTCCTTTCTCATCGGATTGGAAACATACTGCTGTAGAAAATTCTCCTGAACAGACTCTAGGAACTCTTGTCACTCTCTGTCCTCTAACTACTACTATCCCAGCCTATATTCAGATAATTAAAGTCTCCCATTATAACTACCCTATAATTCTTGTACCTCCCTGTACTTGCCTTGCAAATTTGTTCCTCTACATCTCTGCCACTAGTTGGTGAGTTGGTGTCCTATACGCTACTCCAATTGTACCTTTTTTGCTCTTTAGCTCTAGCCAAACAGAAATAATTCTGTCATTGACTCCTCTGGGACATCCTCTTTCTCTGGCACTGCAATGTTTTCCTTAATCAATACTGCCACTCCTACCACTTTCCTTCCTTTCCTATCTTTCCTGAACACCTTGTGTTCGGAAATATTTTTAATACCTAGTCCTGCTGCTCTTTGAGCCAGGTCTCTGTTATCACCACAACATTGTATTTCCACATGGCAATCTTTGCATGTAATTCATCAATATTATTTACCACACTCCATGCATTCACAAACATGCACACTAACCCTGATTTAGACTTTATTACATTCCATCTTAGTCTGACCCCATCTAATAACTTACTATACCCTACTCTAGTGCTGAAGTTGTCATGTCTAATATGCTGTGCACCTTGGTGTTCTTCTCTGATATTACTTCCAGGTTCCCAAACCCCTGTCAAATTAATTTAAACACTCATAATAGCACTAGCAAATTGCCCTGCAAGGAACTTAGTCCTGATTAGGCACAACCCATCTGGCCAGTACAGGTCCCATCAATCCCAGACCTGGTCCCAATGACCAAGGAGTCTAAAGCTGTCTCTCCTGTACCATCTTTCCAGCCACACATTCATCTGTTTCATCCTCCAATTTCTATACTCACTTGCACTAGGCACTGGGAGTAATCCAGAGCTCACTAGTTTTGTGCTCCTGCTTGCTAATTTTTACCCAGCTACCTAAATTCTGACTACAGGACTACACCAATGACTTAGATGAGTGGTGTGAAGGCATGTTAGCTAAACTTACGCACGGCACAAAGATAGGTAGAAAAGAATGTTGTGAAGAAGACACAAGGAGTTTCCAGATAGATATAGATAAGTTGAGTGAGTGGACAAAAATCTGGTAAATGAAGTAGAATGGGAAAACGTGAAGTTGTTCACTTTGGCAGGAAGCATACAAAAGTAAGGTTTTACTTAAATGGAGAATGACTGCAGAATTCCGAGGTGCAGAGGGATCTAGGTCTTCTCATGCATGAGTCACAAAAAGCTAGGTACAGCATGTAATAAAGAAGGCTAATGGAATGCTATCCTTTATTATGAGAGGAATTGAACAGAAAAGTAAGGAGGTATGCTTTAGTTATACAGGGTATTGGTGAGACTGCATCTTGAATACTGTGTGTAATTTTTGTCTTCTTATTTAAGGTAGGATGTAAATATGTTGTGTTATGATCCCAGGTAATGTTACTACTGGACAAGCCAGATCTCATGGTGGAAGCCAGCTTGATAGATCCTAACTTTTATTTATTTTTATATAAGTGGAGAGTGGCTACTGAACAGAGTCACAGGAGTCAGCTGATGAACTTTTAAAAGAATAAAACATTTAGTAAACAAGAAAAAATGAGCTATATTACAATACTCCTTCACCCATAACTATACCTTTACAGACACATATCAGATTTGTAAGGATAACGCAAGTTATAAAAGCTATCTTATACTCCAGTGTTCACAGTAAGTACACAGTCAGGGTAAACCAATAGGCAAGCTGTGGTCTGGCACCACTCTCTGAAAACAAGTGACAGATGAGAACTCAACCAGATGATATGGATCTCTCCTCAACTCCCCCCAAGATACTTGTCACACCGTGAGTCAACCAGTCTCACTGAGTTCCACCTTTCACACAAGGGCTTCCAATCTCCACTCTCGAAGAACTCGTTCTGGAATCTTTTCCCAAACAACGCTTTCTCTCAGATGCCTTCCACAAGGGTATATCTCCAGGGTTTTGAACTCTCCTTCTGATGTTCCTCTCCCCTGGATCGTCACATGCATTCTAGCTTCCTTCCATGCACTCTCTGTCACTGACTCAGCTGTGCCAACAGAACACAACTACTTCACATGCTCATAGTAAAGAGTTACAGACCTTCAGCTGTCTCCTTGGGCCTTCTGGTTTCTTGCAAGTTATTTTTTCTTGAGGTCTGCTTCCTGCAGCTTTCTTCTCTTTAAGCTTGAGCTTGGAGCCTTCTACTCTGCTCCTTACTTTCACTTCCCTAGAACAGGACCTTTTCAAGACTCCTGTTCTTCCTTTGACTAGAAGGTCTTCTTGGGACCTCTCCTTTCTGTCTCACCCCTTGGCTTTGGGACCTTTCAGTTCATTTGGGAAACCCACTCTCTGAAGTTCCTTCTCCCAGTATCCAGGCACTCTGCAATCATGGCTTCAGCTTTAGTTTGGGACTTGTTATCTGCCCCTCTGCTATGCTGCTTCCAACTGAACTCCTTCCAACTGAACTGAAAATACTTCTCTGTCTCTGTGGGGCCTCTTGTTGCTCAGCAACAGCACAGTTTTTTCCTACCTTGTTTCTTTTCCCTTCTCTTCAAGTGTCATAAAGTCTCATTAAAACATCGATGCAGACTTGATGGGCCGAAGGGCCTCTTCTGCACTGTGTGATTCTGTGATTCTGTGATCTTTGAAAGTGAAACTAAAACTCAGCTTCCCTTTTTGCTTCACACACAAGTACAGAAATACAAATTAAACTTAAACTTAAAGATACAACTTATTGCTAACACATCCGAATAGACATATAACTTACTTAAAATATATATTTCTGGACAGTTGGAGGCGCTTCAGAGGCAGTTTACTAGACTGACACCTGGAATAAGCAGATTGTCTTATGAGGATACGTTGGACAGGCTGGGCTTGTTTCCACTGGAGTTTAGAAGAGTGAATGATAACTTGATTGAAGATTCAGGTGGCGTGGGGTGGAGGAGGGTGGGACTTCGGACAACCATGCAGCACACTAAACTCTGGCCATCCAAGTGGTGGCCAGCACTCTACGGATGCATTAATGGGCCCTCAGACTTAAGTGAGAGAGGATCTTAGAATACCCAAGCTAACCCACGTTTCCCTGTATTACATCCTGCGGAGGAGTACATCAGGATCATGGATCCTGCTGAATTAGCTGTATGCCTCTTGGCATACATAGAATGGAGATGTAGGAGAAAAGAGTGACGGAGGCACTTCGCTGTGCAGAGGGAGGAGCAGCACCCTCAGGAAGAAGTAGCAGCTGGGGCTCTCACGCATACTGCTGAAAAGCCCACAGAGAGGCCATCGCTGGTCAGCGCCTGCTAAAGGCAGGGTCTGTAGACACCACCTTTCATTCCTGCAGATGACCAAGAACCAGTGTCGCCAGAGACTGCCCATGTCTAGGGAACTGGTTCGCCACATCTGCCAGTTGCTGCATGATTTAGCACCATGTGGACATGGAGGACATCCACTGCCCATGGCCGTGAAAGTGACCATGGCACTCAATTTTTACGCCAGTGACTCCTTTCAAGACTACACAGGTGACCTCTGTGAGATATCACAAGCTGCCACTCACAAATGCATCTATGAGGTCACAGACACCATCTTTGCGAAGGCACATAACTTTGTGCATTTCGCACAGGACCAGGAAAGCCAGGATGCAAGAGCGATTGCATTAGCCCAGATTTTGCGTTTCCCACAGCTGCATGGTGCCATCGACTGCACTCACATGGCCTTCATATCTCCATCATAACACACGGTCAACTACGTCAACATCAAGGGATTCCATTCGTTGAATGTGCAGTTGGTGTGCGACCACCACAAACACATCCTGCAGGTCTGCGCACAGTTCCCAGGGAGTGTCCACAACACCTACATTCTCAGCCAGTCACAGATCCTTGATGTCTTCCAGGGCCTACAGTGGCTGCAGGGATGGCTCCTTGGGGACAGGGCTACCTGCTACCTGCTGATAATAGGTGGGGAGGTGATGGCGTACTGCTATTGTCACTGGACTAGTAATCCAGAGACCCAGAGTAATGCACTGGGGACATGGGTTCGAATCCCACCACGGCAGATGGTAGAATTTAAATTCAATAAAAATTTGGACTTCTAATGATGACAACAAAATCAATATTGTAAAAACCTATCTTGTTCACTAATGCCCTTTACTTTGCCATCCTTACCTGGTCTGGCCTACATGTGACTCCAGACCACAGCAATGTGGTTGACTCTTAAATACCCTCTGTATCAAACTGCTACAAAGCCTCAAAAAAGAGCCACCCAGCATTGACATAGGCACCTGAAATGCCAATGGCAAACTCTGCCTGTCAACCCTTAAAAGTCCTCATTACTAACTTCTGGGAAAATTGGGAGAGCTGTCTCACAGACTAGTCAAGCAACAACCTGACATAGTCATTCTTACTGAATCATACTTTACAAATAATGTCCCAGTCTCCACCATCATCATCCCTGGGTATGTCCTATCCCACCGACAGGAGAGACCCAGCAGAGGTGGCGGCACAGTGGTGTACAGTCGGGAGGGAGTGGCCTGGGACCCCTCAACGTTGAATCTGGACCCCATGAAGTTTCATGGTATCAGGTGAAACATGGGCAAGGAACCATCCTGCTGATTACCACGTACCACCCTCCCTCAGCTGGTGAATCACTGCTCCTCCATGTCGAACACCACTTGGAGGAAGCACTGAGGGTGGCAAGGGCACAGAATGTACTCTGGGTGGGGGACTTCAACGTTCACCAAGAGAGGCTCAGCAGCACCACTACTCACCAAGCTGGTTGAGTCCTACAGGACATAGCTGCTAGACTGGGCTGGTGGCAGATGATGAGGGAACCAACGAAAGGGAAAAACATACTTGACCTCATCCTCACCAACCTGCCTGCCGCAGATGCATCTGTCCATGACAGTATTGGTAGAAGTGACCACCGCACAGTCGTTGTGGAGGCGAAGTCCTGCTTTCATATTGAGAGTATCCTCCATCGTGTTGTGTGGCACTACCACTGTGCTAAGTTGGATAGATTTCGAACAGATCTAGCAACTCAAGACTGGGTATCCATGAGGCCTTGTGGGCTATCAGCAGCGGCAGAATTATACTTGAACATAATCTGTAACCTCATGGCCTGGTATATCCCCCACCCTACCATTACCATCAAGCCTGGCGATCAACCCTGGTTCAGTGAAGAATGCAGGAGGGCATGCCAGGAGCAGCACCAGGCATACCTAAAAATGAGGTGTCAACCTGGTGAAGCTATAACACAGAACTACTTGTGTTCCAAATAGCATAAGCAACAAGTGATAGATGGAACTAAGTGATCCCAAAACCAACAGATCAGATCTAAGCTCTGCAGTCCTGCCACATCCAGTCGTGAATGGTGGTGGACAATTAAACAACTCACTGGAGGAGGAGGCTCTACAAATACCTCCATCCTCAATGATGTATCAGTGCCAAAGATAAGGCTGAAGCATTTGCTACAATTTCCAGCCAGAAGCGCCGAGTTGATGATCCATCTCAGTCTCCTCCGCAGGTTCCCAGCATCACAGATGCCAGTCTTGAGCCAATTCGATTTGATCTACGTGATATCAAAAAATGGCTGAAGGCACTGAATAATGTAAAGGCTGTGGGCCCTGACAATATTCCGGCAATAGTACTGAAATACTATTGAAAAATATTAATATAATGTTTTTAATATTAATTTTATTAATATAATATTAAATTAATATAATAACTATGACGTAATATTGAAGTACCAGCTCCAGAAATTGCCGTGCCCCTTGCTAAGCTGTTCCAGTACAGCTACAACATTGGCACCTACCCAGCTATGTGGAAAATTGCCCAGTTATGGTCTGTACATAACGCAGGACAAATCCAACCCGGCCAATTGCCACCCCATCAGTCTACTCTCGATCATCAGTAAATTATTGGAAGTGGTCATCTACAGTGCTATCGAGCAGCATTTGCTTAGCAATAACTTGTTCACTGATGCCCAGTTTGGGTTCTGCCAGGGCCACTCGGCCTTGGTTCAAACATCGACAAAAGTGCTGAACTCCTGAGGTGAGGTGAGAGTGACAGCCATTGACATCAAGGCCACATTTGCCCTTGGCATTAAGAAGCCCTAGCAAAGCTAGATTTAATGGGAATCAGGGGGAAAACTCTCCACTGGTTGGAGTCATACCTAGCACACAGGAAGATGGTTGTTGTTGTCAGAGATCAGTCATCTCAGCTCTAGGACATTACTGCAGGAGTTCCTCAGGGTAGCGTCCTTGTCTCAAACACCTTCAGCAGCTTCATCAATGAACTTCCTTCCATCATAAGGTCAGAACTGATAATGTTTGCTGATGATTGCACAATGTTCAGCACCATTTGTGACTCCTCAGATACTGAAGCAGCCCATTTAAAAAGAGAGAGAGCTGGACTTAGGGTTGAAAGCAGCGCGAGGACAGAGCAAGAGTTCCAGTGAGATTCGGGACTGACTGGAGAAGATAGGCCAGCGAGAATGGTATAAAAGGGTGTGAGAAACAGAGGCCGAGACTGGAGAGGAGAGGCATACCCTCAGGACCTTCAGGCAGTGGAGTTCAAAGTGATATCAAGATTCAAAAAGTGACGACGCAGGGGAGGCAGCTGATTGGTAAGTAGGGTCAGGTGTTTACTTCTGCTTCTACTTTTTCTACTAATTAAATTACTGCAGTCCATCAGTTTAAACAAAATAAGGTAAGGACTTTGGACTATAGTGGGAGTGTTTGGAGTGGAATAAGGCCCCTGGTGTAGTTAGTATTCTTTAAAGGGAGTAACTAACAAGCTTAATCTAAAGGGAGCTCATGACAGCAGAGCTTGCACCCATGATATTCTCCTCCTGCCCTATGTGGGAATTCACAGACACTTCCAGTGTCCCTGGCAACCATGAGTGCAGGAAGTATGTCCAGCTGCAGCTACTAACTAACCACCTTTAACATCTGGAGCAGCAGGTGGTTTCACGTTGGAGCATCTGCGATGCTGAGATTGTCGTGGACATCACATTCAGTGAGGTGGTCACAACGCAGGTAAAGACTGAACAGGCAGAAAGGGGATGGGTGACCATCAGGCAGAGTAGAGGAAGGCAAGTAGTACAGAAGTCCCCTGTGGCTGTCTTCCTCTCTCACAGCTGTACAGTTTTGGATACTGTTGAGGGAGATGACTTCTCAGAGGAAAGCAGTAGGAGCCAAGTCCATGGCACCACAGGTGGCTCTGCTGAACAAGATGTGGGGAAGAAGAGTGGCAGGGCTATTGTGATAGGGTATCCAATACTAAGAGGAACCAACAGGCATTTCTGTGGTCGCAAAAGAGACCCCAGGATGGTATGCTGCTTCCTTGGTGCCAGGGCCAAGGATGTCTTGGAGAGGCTGCAGGGCATTCTGAAGGGGGAGGGCGAACAGCCAGTGGTCGTGGTACATATTGGTACCAACGACATTGGTGAAAAAAAGGGATGAGGTCCTACAAGCTGAATATAGGAAGTTAGGACATAAATTAAAAAGTAGGACCTCAAAGGCTCAGGATTACTACGAATGCCACGTGCTAGTGAGAGTAAAAATAACAGGATATATCAGATGAATACATGGCTGAAGAAATGGTGTAGGGGGAGAGATTCAGATTCCTGGGACTTTGGGACTGGTTCTGGGAAGGTGGGACCAGTATCAACAGGACAGGGCAGGACCAGGACCACTGTCTTCAGGTGGGTGTTCATTAGTGTTGTTGGGGAGAGTTTAAACTAGAATGGCAGCGGGATGGGAACCTAAGCAGGGAGTCAGAGGAGGGGGAAACAAGGTTGAAATGAAAAACAGAAAATTAAGAAGCAAAAGTGGAAGGCAGAAAAAACAAGGGCACAAAACAAATGGCATCATAGTGCAAAATAAGGCTAAGATGACTAACAAGGCTAAAAAGACAAGTCTAAAGGCATTGTATCTTAATGCGAGGAGCATTTAAAATAAGGTAGATGGATCAATAGTGCAAATAGATATAAACAGTTATGATATAGTTGCAATTACGGAGACATGGCTGCAGGGTGACCAAGGATGGGAGCTGAACATCCAGGGGTATTCAATATTTAGGAAGAATAGACAAATAGGGAAAGGAGATGGGGTAGCACTGTTAGTAAAGGAGGAAATTAATGCAATAGTGAGGAAGGATATTGACTTGGAAAATCATGATGTGATGTCTGTTTGAGTGGAGATAAAACAAAACACCAAGGGACAGAAAGCATTGGTGGGGGTTGTCAAACAGTAATAGAGATGTAAGGGAAGGCATTAAACAGGAAATTAGAGACACATGCAATAAGGGTACAACTGTAATCATGGGTGGCTTTAATCTACATATAGATTCGACAAACCAGACTAGCAATAATACTGTGGAGGAAGATTTCTGGCGTGTGTACGTCACGGTTTTTTAGACCAATACATTGAGGAACCAACTAGAGACCAGGCTGTTCTCGACTGGGTATTGTTTAATGAGAAAGGATCAATTAACAATCTTGTTGGTCCTTTGGGGAAGAGCGACCATAAAGTGATAGAATTGTTAATTAGGATGGAGAATGCAGGAGTTCAATCTGAAACTAGGGTCCTGAATCTAAATAAAGAGAACTACAAGGGTATGAAGCGTGAGTTGGCAACGATGGATTGGGGAACCTTACTAAAAGGGTTGACAGTAGATAGGCAATGGCTAATATTTAAGGAATGTATGCATGAATTTCAACATTCATTCCTCTCTGGTGCAAAAATCAAACAGGAAGTGTGGCTCAACCAAATCAACCAAATTTAGCTTACAAAATAAATTAGGGATAGTATTTGATCCAAAGAGGAGTAATATAAAATTTCCAGAAAAAGCAGCAAGCCTGAGGATTGGGAATAGTTTCGAATTCAGCAAAAGTGGACAAAAAGATTAGTTAAGAAGGGGAAAATAGAGTATGAGAGTAAACTTGCAGGAAACATAAAATCTGACTATAAAAGTTTCTAAAAATATGTGAAGAGAAAAAGATTAGCAAAGACATATGTAGGTCCCTTACAGTCAGAAACAGGGGAAATTCAAATGGGGAACAAAGAAATGGCAGAAGAATTGAACACATATTTTGGTTCTGTCTTCACAAAAGAGGACACAAATAATTTCCCAGAAATGTTAGTGAACCAATGGTCTAGTGAGAGGGAGGAATTGAAGAAAACCAGTATTAGTAAAAAATGGTGCTAGAGAAATTAATGGAGTTAAAAGCTGAAAAATCCCCAGGGCCTGATAATCGACATCCCAGAGTACCAAAGGAAGTGGCCCTGGAAATATTGGATGCAATGGTTGTCATCTTCCAAAATTCTATAGACTCTGGAGCACTTCCTATAGATTGGAGGGTGGCAAATGTAACCCCACTATTTAAAAAAAGAGGGAGAGAAAAAACAGAGAATTACAGGCCAGTTAGCTTAATATCAATAGTAGGGAAAATGCTAGGGTCTATTATAAAAGATGTGGTAAGAGAACACTTGGAAAGCATTAATGGGATTAGACAAAGTCAGCATGGGTTTATGAAAGGGAAATCATGCTTAACTAATCTACTGGAGTTTCTTGAGGATGTAACTAGTAGAATAGATAAGAGACAACCAATGGATGTGGTGTATTTGGATTTCACAAAGGCTTTTGATAAGGTCCCACATAAGACGCTAGTGGGCAAAATTAAAGCACATGGGATTGGGGGTAATATACTGGCATGGATTGTGAATTGGTTGACAGACCAGAAACAGCGAGTGGGAATAAATGGGTCCTTTTCCGGGTGGCAGGCGGTGACTAGTAGGATACTCAGGGATCAGTGCTTGGGCCCCAGCCATGTAAATGATTCAGATGAGGGAACCAAATGCAATATTTCCAAGTTTGCTGATGACACAAAACTGGGCAGGGTTGTGAGTTGTAAGGAGGTTGCAAGAAGGCTTCAGGGTGATTTAGACAAGCTGTGTGTGTGGGCAAACACATGGCAGATGCAGTATAGCTTGGATAAATGTGAAGTTATATGCTTTGGTGTGAAAAACAGAAAGGCAAAGTATTACTTAAATGGTGATATATTGGGAAATGTGGATATACAAAGGGATCTGGGTGTCCTTGTACACCAGTCAGTGAAAGTAAATAGGCAGGTGCAGCAAGCAATTAAGAAGGCCAGTGGTATGTTGGCCTTCATTGCAAGATGATTTGAGTTCAGAAGTATGTCTTACTGCAGTTATACAAGGGCCTTGGTAAGACCACACCTGGGGTATTGCTTGCAGTTTTGGTCTCCCCCATAAGAAAGGATATTCTTGCCATAGAGGGAGTGCAGCAAAGGTTCATTAGCCGATACGGGGGATGGCAGGACTGTCATAAAAGGAGAGATTGGTTCAACTGGGCCTGTATTCACGATGGTTTAGAAGAAAGAGAGGGGATCTGATTTAAATGTATAAAATTCTAACAGAGCTATACTGACTAGATGCAGGGAGGATGTTTCCCCTGGTTGGGGAGTCTAGAACCAGGGGTCACAGTCTCAGGATACAGGCCAGACCATTTAGACTGAGATGAGAAAAAATGTCTTCACTCAGAGGGTGGTCAACCTGTGGAGTTCTCTATCATAGAAGGCTGTGAAGACTGGGTCACTGAGCATATTCAAGAAAGAAATTGATACATTTTTGGATATTAGGGGCATCAAGAGGTATGGAGAGAAAGCGGGAATATGGTGTTGAGATAGAGGATTGGCCATGATCATATTGAATGCCAGAGAAGGCTCAAAGGGCCGAATGGCTTACTCCTGCTCCTAGTTTCTATGTGTCTATCCTTTGTGTCCAAATACAGCAAGACCTGGCCATTAGCCAGGCTTGACATTTTCTCCACTTGGATGTTTTTTTCCCTTCACATTTTGCTCTTTGCCCGGTGTCATCGGGGATGCTTTTAGCTTCTGCCTCTTGTTCACCTTCCTGCCCGGCAGCCGGATCAGTGCCTGGCACCAGCTCCTTGGCCGCTTTCTGGGGAATATCCGGGCTTGGGCTGACAAGTGGCAAGTAACATTTGTGCTACACAAGTGCCTGGCAATGACCCTCTCCAACAAGAGAGAATCCAACCTTCGCCTCTTTACTTCAATGGCATTAACATCGCTGAATCTCCCACTATCAACATCCTGGGGGTTACCATTGACCAGAAACTGAACTGGACTAGTCATATTAACACATTGGCTACAAGAGTGGGTCAGAGGCTAGGAATCGTGCAATGAGTAACTCACCTCCTGACTCCCCAAAGTCTGTCCACCATCCACAGGCAGAAGTGTGGACAGTGATGGAATACTCTCCACTTGGCTGGATGAGTGCAGCTCCCACAACACTCAAGAAACTTGACACCATCCAAGACAAAGCAGCCAGCTTGATTGGCACCACATCCACAAACATTCACTCCCTCCACCACCGAAGCATATAGCAGCAGTGTGTACCAATTCAAGATGCAGTGCAAGAATTCACCAAGGCTCCTTAGACAGCACCTTCCAAACCCACAACCACTAGAAGGATGAGGGCAGCAGATAGATGGGAACACCACCACCTGGAAGTTCCCCTCCAAGTCACTCATCATCCTAACTCGGAAATACATCGTCGTTTCTTCACTGTCGCTGTGCCAAAATCCTGGAACACACTTCCTAACAGCACTGTAGGTGTACCTACACCACACGGACTGCAGCAGTTCAAGATGACAGCTCACCACCACCTTCTCAAGGACAACTAGGGTTGGACAATAAATGCTGGCCCAGCCAGCGAAGCCCACATCCCTTGAATGAATAAAAAAAGACACTTGTGCAGTGGCCTCAGACTGCAGCAGAGTGAAGGTATAGTGAGGCTCATGCTACAACTCGCATCTTGGTGGAACAAACCCTCGGGATGGTGAAAATGAGGTTTTGGTGCCTGGACCGGTCTGGTGAAGCCCTCCAATATGGTCCACAGAGGGTGTCAGGTCTTGCTGCATTTGGACATGGACTGTTTCAGTATCTGAGTAGTCGTGAATGGTGCTGAACATTGTGCGAACATCATCAGCGAACATCTCCACTTCTGACCTTATGATCAAAAGAAGGTCATTGGTGAAGCAGCTGAAGACCCTTAGGCCTAGGACACTATACTGAGGAACTCCTGCAGTGACGTCCTGGAACCGGGATGATTGACCTCCAACAACCATCACCATCTTCCTTCGTGCTAGGTATGTCTCCAACCAGTGGAAATTTTTTCCTCTGAGTCCCATTGTCTCCAGTTTTGCTCTTAATCCCTGATGCCATACACATAGCCCCATTGTGATCAGTTAACATATGAACATAAGAACATACAAAATAGGGGTAGGAATAGACCTTTGGCCTCTCCAGCCTGCTTCCCCATTCAGTATGATCATAGCTGATCTTCTACCTTAATTCCATTTTCCTGCCCAGTTCCCATATCCTTTGTTTCCCTGACAGATTAAAAATCAATTGATTTCAGTTCTGAATAAACTCAATGATGAAGTATCCACAACCCTCTGGGGTAGCGAATTCCAAAGATTCACAATGCTCTGAGTGAAGAAATACTTCCACTTCTCAGTCCTTAATGGTGGACCTCTTATCCTGAGTCTCCATCTACTTGTTCTAGATTCTCCAGCCAGGGGAAACAACCTCTCATGTTTACCCTGTCAAATCCCTTCAGAATTTTATATATTTCAGTGAGAGCACCTCTCTACATGTAAACTCCAGAGTGTATAGGCCCAGCTTATTCAGCCTCTTATCGTACGACATCCCTTTCATCCCAGGAACCAAACTAAAGAAACTTCACTATCCCACCTCCAAGCAAGTAAATCCTTCATTAAATTAAGTACAGGAATATTCAGTTTGAAGCATTAATACATCTTTATATTTAATGGGAGTTATACAGCAATGAGCTGGAGTGAAATGAGATTGCCTGGCGCTTTTATATTGCTGTTTTAAATAGATTTCAGAGTAGCTGAGTCTGTCAGCCAAAGTTTAGCTTCACTCTTGAAAAGATTACATAGAGGGATAAATGCCCACAGATCTCCCAATAAAACAGAATAGTGAGCAGAATTTAATTCTTCCCTTGAGAGCAGACTGGGAGCTGGATGAGGAGAGCAGGCAATCCTAGAATCAGGAGGGAAGGAGGGTGGAGTACATTCACCTGTCCAAATGCAGCAAGACCTGGACAATATCTAGGCTTAGGCTGACAAACAGCAAGTAACATTCGTGCCACACAAGTGCCAGGCAATGACCATCTCCAACAAGAGAGAATCTAAATATCGCCCTTTGACATTCAATGGAATTACCATTACTGAATCCCCCAATATCAACACGCTGGGGGTTACCATTGACCAGAAGCCAAACTGGACTAGCCATAGAAATACTATGGCTACAAGAACAGGTCAGAGGCTAGGAATCGTGTGACATGTAACTGACCTCCTGACTCCCCAAAGCCTGTTCACCATCTACAAAGCACAAGTCAGGAGTGTGATGGATTGCTCCACACTTGCCTGGGTGAGTGCAGCCCCCACAACACTCAAGAACTTTGACATCATCCAGGACAAAGCAGCCCACTTGATTGGCACCACATCCATAAACATTCACTCCTGCCACCACTTACACACAGTAGCAGCAGTGTGTGCCATCTACAAGATGCACTGCAGGAATTCACCAAGGCTCCTTAGACAACAGCGTCCAAACCCACGACCACTACCATCTAGGAGGGCAAGGGCAGCAGATAGATGGGAACACCACCACCTGGAATTCCCCTGCAGGTCACTCACCATCCTGAGTTGGAAATATATCGCCATTCCTTCACTGTCTCTGGGTCAAAATCCTGGAACTCCCTTCCTAACAGCACTGTAGATGTACCTACACCACATGTTGTGCAGCAGTTCAAGAAGGCAGCTCATCACCACCTTCTCAAGTGCAACAAAGGGATGGGAAATAATTTCTGGCCCAGCCAGCGAAGCTCACATCCCGTAAATGAATAAAATTCTCCCTAAGTTAAGTCAAGGGGAAGGTCAAGGTTGACCTTGAATGAGGCCAATTAATGGACACTTAAGGGCTTCATTCTGCCACGAGGAGCAATCTGCCAGCGGGTGAGGGGGAGGGTGGGGGAGTGGCAATTGGGGGAGAGATGATGGGGGGGCGGGTTTGCGTACATCTGGCAGCCATCCTGCAGACTCAGGTGGGGGGCCTCATGACTGATCACTCTGTGGTCCACAGGGGGCCAAACCCCACCCTCCAGTGACAAGGGCCACCCCTGCTGAAAGACCGCCTCACCGCCCGCATGGCCAATTCCCCCCACCCCCTCACTGGACCTCCCTGACCCCTGCGGGCCCCACAAACTGACCTTGATTCTGGGCCTCCGCTATGCTGCCTGGCCTGGGCCTGCTGCAGTCCCAGCCGTGGCCACTGCCCCAGTGACACTACAGGAATTGAAGAGCTGCCGGCCCTCCAATTGACTAGAAGCTGTCGGAGGCAGAAAACCCATCCTTAAAGGGGCAGAAGCCCTAGCTGCAGGCAGCTAATTGCCTGATTGCCAATGAATTCCATCTGGGCTTCTGAAAATGGCCACAGTAGGGCTGGCCCCGGCTGGAGGACAGGCCACTCCCACTAAAATCAACCCAAACTGTGCAATGGTGTTGGTGATTTTTAAAAATATTGTGCTTTTGCTTACTGCTCTCAAGTGACAGAATTGGATTATTATAGATAGCATTATTCTGCTGTGAAAGACATGAGGCAAATTTTTAACAGTCAAGAGCCACTTGCAGTGGACATGGAATTTTTAACTCAACAATGGCATCAGCGTCCCAGTCCCGTATTTCCTGAGCATTCAGGATACATGGACATGATAACACCACACACCTGGCTCTCCAAGCCTCACTGTTTAAAGGGACCCCAGCAGGGGTCAGAATGGATTCATTATGGAACTGAAATGACAGGAAGTGCAAGTGCAGTGATGGAGTTTCTACGAGGGAAGTTTGCCCCTCAGTTTTCGATAGCATCCCTGAAGGTGATGCTGCAGGTTGTGAAGGCCCGTACAGAAAAACTCTTCCCACAGGATGGGAGGAAGAAACCAGTCTCTGAGATCAACCAGGCTGGAAGTGGCTCTCAAAGTCAGTAGCAGGAGTGTGGTTCTATGCCCAAGGATACAGTGACAACATATATTTATCTAAGGCCTTTATCATAATAAAACATCCCAAGGCACTTCACAGAGGGATTATAAAACAAGATATGACACTGAATCACATAAGGGGTATGAGCTTTGCTGCCAAAAATCTTGGTCAAAGAGGTAGGCTTTAAGGAGTGCCTTCAAGGGGGAAAGCAAGGTGAGAGGCGGAGAGGTTTAGGGAAGGCGTTGCTAATAAAGAAAGCCACTTTCAGGCACCTGAATCATATCTTCTATAACCCAGTGTCTCTCTAACTGACTGCTCTTGGGCTCATATGGCTCCAGTGGTACCTTTCCTGTTCATCAGCTATTGAGTTCCACACAGGAGCCATCAGCCACCTCCTTAGAGAGTAGCCCTTGTTTAAGGAGCCACCCGTTGACTGCTTAGAGGCCTGCAGACCTGTAGGAGATGTGACAAGTTGCAGAATCAAAGAATCTTGCACAGGCATACGCGAATACCTTCTGACAGTCACATACCAGCAGAGCATTGATGGAGTGCAATCCCTTTCAATTGGCGACTCCTGCTGTTTGACCTGAGAGTGCCAAGTTTGCCACATGGGTGCAATCTGTTACTGTCAGGAACTGTGGGAGTTCAGCCATTGCATCAAATCTAAGGGCTCTCTCGTTCTGATTGGATTCATTAGTAGCAAGGTAGATGTATGTGGCGACCCTGGTAACCATGACATCGGTCACTTGGGCAATACACTTGCAGGCAGCAGATTGTGAAATCCTGCAGATCTCTAGAAGGAGCTGGAAGCAAAGGAATTCAGGTCTTTGGTGAGCTTGACAGCCACCACAATGCGTGCCCACCTGGATCCACTTGGGAGGAGGTCTTGTACCAGGATTTTGCAGACGTCAGCAAGAACCTGCGAGAAGATCTGAGCCTTTTGAGCCTCTGTTGCTCAGCCATGTCCAGAATGTTTCTCTTTGGGGGTAGTGCCTTTTTTGAGCTGGGGTTCCATGTTTACCTCCTCTGTCGCCCCGAGCAGCAGGTGGCTGAGGAGAACGCAACTACTGTTCCCGCCGGTGTTGCTCTTGTTGCTGGCATTGCTCCTCTTGTTCCTCGTCAGAGGTCCAAAGTAGAGCTGCATAAGCTGCTCCGAAGCTGATAATGACAGCAGGGGGGAGAAGATCAAAGTCAAAAAAGTCCAAGATAGCAGAAACAACCTCCATTCTATTGAATATCACCTCCAAAACAGTGAAAGCACACTCTTAATTTATCATTCTGTACCTGATTTGCCTCTAATTCACCCTCCTCAGTCTTTCCCAATCACTAAATCTCATTGGTTATGGGAATAGGCTTAGTTCTATCCTTCACAGAAGTTTCATTGCCTTTGGCATGCCATTACCCATTTGCACTTTCAATATTTTTTAAATTCAATTATGGGATGTGGGCATCGCTGGCTAGACCAGCATTTATTGCCCATTCCTAGTTGCCCTTGAGAAGGTGGTGGTGAGCCGCCTTCTTGAACCGCTGCAGGCCCTGTGGTGTAGGTACACCCACAGTGCTGTTAGGGAGGGAGTTCTAGGATTTTGACTCAAAGACAATGAAGGAACGGTGATATATTTTCAAGTCAGAATGGCGGGTGGCTTGGAGGGGAACTTCCAGGTGGTGGCATTGTCCCATGTATCTGCTGCCCTTGTCCTTCTAGATGGTAGTGGTTGTGGGTTTGGAAGGTGTTGTTTAAGGAGCCTTGGTGAGTTTCTGCAGTGCATCTTGTAGATGGTACACACTGCTGTCATTGTTTGTCAGTGGTGGAGAGAGTGAATGATTATGGATGTGGTACCAATCAAGCAGGCAGCTTTGTCCTGGATGGTCGAGCTTCTTGAGTGTTGTTGGAACTGCACTCATCCAGGCAAGTGGAAAGTATTCCATCACACTCCTGACTTGTGCCTTGTAAATGGTGGACAGGCTTTGGGGAGTCTAGAGATGAGTTACTTGCCGCAGGATTCCTAGCCTCTGACCTGCTCTTGTAACACAAGAGTGGTAAATGCCTGGTTAATAATGGATACTTTCACACCCAATATCAGGATCAGCCATTCACAGTTGAGGTAAGATACACAATGAACTGCAGCATGACGAACCCTCTGTTTTACAAAGTTCATCCTTAATTGAGCATGTTGTTTTTCACTCAATGAGTCCTAGTCCTCTCACCTTAACAGTGGCAAGGTTCCTTTCCAAACTATTTGAATTTCTTGGGTGCTCTGAGCACTATGACTGGTGAAGGCACCCATCTCTAATATGGTATTCATGCAGCAAAGGGATTTGTATTATTTGTCATGTAAATTTGACAAATTATTGAGCACCATTCAGTTGTCCTATTGTAACTATTGAGGCCTCAAGATTGGGCTGGGGGAATGGGTGCTGCTATCAAGTTAAGTTGCAGTGGAGTTGGAGGGGTTACAATCATGGAGGGTGGGGTTCCTGGGACATCATCAGGCCACAGAAATAATTCAACACTTATCTCTGACAGAGTAGCGGGTGTAGAACAGATTGGAGCCTAAGCAGCTTCTGGTGAGCTACCATTGCTCTTATGGGGGATTTTTTTTTAAATCAAGTACACACTACCGGAGATATGGTTGTAATGTTTAGGTGTCAGCTGTGGTTCAGTGGTGGCACTCTTGACTCTGAGTGAGAATGCTTTGTGTCCAAACCCCACTGCAGAGACTTCTGTATATGATCAATGCTGATCCTTCTGTGCAGTGCAGGAAGTGTGCTGCACTGTCGGAGATACCGTCTTGCAGATTAACAGTGGCCCCTTATGCCCTTTCAGGTGGAAGTCAAAGATCCTGTGGCACCTTTAGAAAAAGAAGAATGGAAGTCAGGCCAATATTCATTCCTCAATCAATATCTAAAACATATGAGTTGCTTACTTATCTCATGGCTGCTTGGGTGACCTTGGGTGGAATTGTCCCAGATTTGCACTAAGTGCGGTAGAGGACGTGAAAAACGGCGTTTTACGCATCGGCTGTAATGACGGGTTTTCATCTTGTATTGTCTGCTTCCCACCTCATTAATTATGCAGCCACAGGAAACACACCGTCTCACTGGCAGCAGGCCTCCAATTGGCCTGCCATGCTGTTACCTCACCACTTCCTCACTCTGGGTGACATATTTAAACTGCAGCAGCGTGCACATTTCTCAATTATTGCAGACCAGGACTGGTCTGGTGAAAACATGGCCCTGAAAGCCAAGATCAGTGTAGCCCCCCATTCAGTGATGCAGCCCTGGGACACATTTTGGACACCATGGAGGCCAACTACGAAGTCTTCTACCCCTGCTCTGGTCACAGGAGGTCAATCAGTCTCACCACTCCAGCTTGGGAGGTGATGCCAGAGATGGTCAGTGCCAACACTACACACAAACGGTTGGCCATCCAGTGCAGAAAATGGATGAATAATTTCAGCCAGGGTAAGACAATCATCTCATCAATCTCAGCTCACCCACTCACAAGGCCATCACACATTCACTGGCAACTCAATCATTGCCAGCTCAAGGACATCACCACTCACTGTCTCATATACACCCTCACATCTCCATTTGGCCTCATCTGCTTTGGAGGCTGCCTCCTCATCCTGTCCATGGTTCCACTCAGCAAGCACGCAGGCCTTGCATCCTTCTCATTTGGCCTGGCATGTGTCTATGCAGGACAAGATCGCACACAATCACCAGGAGAGATCCCAGACCAGGAGGTGCAGTGTCAGACATCAAGGTCCTCCCTCTGTTTGAGAGTCGTGCATTGGAGCTGGCAGGAGGGGATGTGGACTGTGCTTGCTGCGATGGTGAGGTCAGAAGCGAACATCCACATGAGGATCCTGCACCACATGATCCTATTCTCAAAGCCAAGCTGAGTTCACTGTTCTGTGTTCAACGCAGCTGCTAAGCACTAATAATCTTCACTTTCTGTCTTAGGCACATCTGATATGTTCCCCTCAGGCAACCTTGAGACTGACTCCAGTGCTGAGAGCACCTTGGATGAGAACCCTGAAGGACACACCATTGTAGGCCTGTCATGGTGCTCACCCACACCCTCCACCAGAACACCAACACACAGCTCAGTGGGACCTACATGTAGAGCAGCCTCGGGATCATAACCTGGTGAGCCCACCATACAATCTGTTCCACAGCAGGTGGAGGCAGGAACATCCTTATCCTTGGTCGCTGACACTCGGAGGACTGCTGGAGGCAAAGAATCTGCTGAGTCCGAGACAGATAATGAGCCTCTGGAATCAGTTCTCAATCAGTTGCTGGAGCTGCAAAGACAACCACAGGAACAACAGGAAGGGATGTCTGATGGACTCCTCAGATAGCAAGGGATGATGGAGGAGTCCTTCTTCCTCAGTTCGTGGTAATAGCACTGGCATGCCAATGCACTGAGATCAAAACTGGCAGGATGGAGGCTGCCATGGAGACCTTGGTCCAGGATATCAGTCCTGCACTGCTGTGTGGGCTGAACTCCATCTCTGATGCCATAGTGTCGGCGCAAGAGGGCAACTCGATCTCAATCCAGCTTCCCCTTCTCCTCAAGGAGTCAGCCGGGGGCCGTCGGACTCCCATAAGGAGAAGGACCAGCAGCTCTATACCCCAGGGCCATCTACGTAGGTGACTCAGAAAATGTCCTGCTGATCCATATCCTCTTGTCCTGTGATCCCGCAGCTCCAGCTCCACAGGCCCAGGAGGGTGCAGCTGGCCCACAGCAGGACACCCAAAGAAGGCAGGGGCCCTCCAGACCTTGGCCCTCCAGGCGATGCACACCAAGGTCATCAAAGACAGGGTGCAGCAGGCTACCTCCACCAGCACTGTGAATGTTGGGGGAGCACCAAGGGTTAGGAAGGCTAAAAAGATGTACCTCTTTTGGAGTCAAACAATTAAACTAAATTAACAAAACGAGGGATAAATTAAACGCAGCCCCTAAGTTAGGGTCACTGCAAAACCAAAGACAAATTTTAAAGGAAACTTACAACATTAAACCAAAATGTGATTAACAGGGTCGATAAAGCACCCCAGCCCCGTGGTGCCCACCGGGCATGGAAGGCCTCGAGGGTGCCGGTAGACACCTCATGCTCCCTCTCCAGGGACACTCGCCTGTGAACATAGCCGCGGAAGAACAACCCCCTCGATCGCCCGCTGCCTGGACCTGTTAATGGCCAACTTGGCCAGGCCCAGGAGCAGGTTCACGAAGAGGTCCTCCACCCTCCCAATCCCCCTCTGCACCGGGTGCCCATAGATCAGGAGCGTGGGATTGAAGTGCAAACAAAACAGTAATAAAAGGTTTTTTAAATAACTGAGAAAGGAGGGCAGCTTAGAACAATTAACATAGACATGGTTCACGGACTCACAAGACCACAAAAAGTGCAGGTATCTTCGGAGTCCGTGAACTGACATATTGTGTGGTTGTACGCAATTGCTGCATGCAACACCCTCCACCCCAGGTCCCCGATGGAAAGTGGGAGGACACCTCCATAGAGGGCCCCCCAACGGGGACCTCTGCTGCCGGACAGCAACAAGGCACGCCAGGGCGTGTCCAGGCGATGGGCGAGGGCAAGGAAGTGAAGGGTGTGCAGCAGCAGCCCATACAGGAAACCCCTCCATGCCATGCTAAAGGACATGAAGGGCATTTCCCCGAGGCGGCTCATATTGCTGGGCACCGGCACCTGAGGAAGGGTTCGGGGTTTGGGGTCAATGTGGAATTCCGTCCGAACAGGGGAACATTCAGATGGAAGACCACCGTGCACCTGGGCCACCTCAGGGCCCAGTATGACTTCGGGTCCGAGCACGACCATCTTGAGGTCTTGAATGGCATTGGCCGTGAGCCGGACATCCAAGGATGCATGATGCGCCAA
Organism: Carcharodon carcharias; assembly: GCF_017639515.1. Classification (NCBI taxonomy): domain Eukaryota; kingdom Metazoa; phylum Chordata; class Chondrichthyes; order Lamniformes; family Lamnidae; genus Carcharodon; species Carcharodon carcharias. The sequence continues at coordinate 70,542,603 of NC_054470.1, forward strand.
CTCCTGTGGGAGCATCCAGCCCACTCCCCTGCCACCCAGCATGACCCCGATCCTGGTCACCCCGGCAGCCACAGCCCTCTTCTCCGCCAGCCACTGAAAAGGACGGAGGGGCAGATTGCTGAGCAGCGGCTCTCTGACAATAGCCGCTACTCCTGACGGAGGAGAGCTATGTCGCGAGGCGACCATGTTCCAGGCTTTTATCAGGTTCTGGTAAAAGATGGGCAATGCCTGCAAGGAGCCACGAAGGCCCCTCAGGTCTATGAACAGGAGCTGCATGTCATAATTCAGGGCACACCATCTCGGAGGAGGCTCAATGTGAAGGTATCGCTGCAGGGCCTGAAGGCGGAAAGTTACCACCTGGGTGCATAGGCACACCAGCACCTGACCGCCCTCCCTAAGCGGGGGACTCAGAACCTCAGCAGTGACCCAGTGCAATCTTTTGTCCCAGAAGAAGTCGATGAGCATTCTCTGGATTTTTGTGACAAACTCCGGGGAAGGGGTCAAAGTGACCAGCCAGTACTATAACATGGTGGCAATCAGCTGGTTTATGATCAGTACTTGACCCCAGTAAGACAGCACTCAGAGCAGTCCTATCCAGTGCCGCAGGCGAGTGGTGACTTTGGTCTCCAGCTCCTGCCAGTTCGCCGGCCAGGATTCCTCAGCGGGGCAGAGATGGACCCCCAGGTAGAGGAGGCTGGTCCTGCTCCAGGTGAAAGGCCTGAGCTCCTCAGGTAGGAGATCTGTCTGCCACTGACTGACCGGGAGTCCAGAACATTTACCCCAGTTGATCCTGGCAAAAGACACAGCAGAGTAGAACTCCTGGCACTCATGCATCCTCCACAGGTCAGCTGGTCACTAAACATAAGGAGCGCATCATCGGTGTAAGCCGAGAGGACCAGCCCAATGCCCGGCCCGCGCAGAACCAATCCTGACAACCTCCTCCGTAAGAGGTGTAGGAAAGGCTCCACACAGATAGAATACAATTGGCCAGACAAGAGACAGCCCTGACGCATCCCTCTCCCAAAGCAAAGGGGTGCCGTCAGGGACCCGTTAACCTTAATTAGACACTGCAACAGTGTGCAGAAGTCGGATCCGGGCAACAAAATGTGTCCCCCACCCGAATGCTCACAGAGTCCCAAATAAATATTCGTGATCCACCCTTTTGAACGCCTTCTCCTGATCAAGAGACAGGAAGGCGCTTGACAGACCAGCCCTCTGCGCCATGAAAGGGGCATCTCCCCAGTTGCAATACTCTCCCCCAAGAACCCCGCATAGTTATTCCCCAGGACATCCCAGAGCACCCTGAAGAATTCCGCGGTCAGCCCATCAAGCCCCTGGCTCGGGGATTTGCCCCTGGAGATGCGGTCGAGGGCACCGGCCAGCTCCTCCAGACTTATAGGGGAGTCATGCTTTCCGGTGCCCTCCCGGCTGACCTGCAGCAGGTCCTCCCACAAAACTCTGCGAGTATCCTCGCTGGACGGATCCAGAGAGAACAGGGCAGGGTAATAGTCTTGGGCAATGGCCCTGATGCCCTCCGGATCCGAGACAAGGGATTTGTCGTCAGCCAGCAGCGTAAGGAGCTGCTGACGGACCCCGTGCCTTTTTTCCAGCGAGTATAAGAAGGGGGAGCCGCGGTCCAGGTCCTTGAAGAACGCGCCCCGGGACCCGGTGAGTTGCAGGTCCTGCAGCGCGCCCTTCTTCTCATTGTACACTAGCCGCAGGGCAGGGTCCGCATCGGGCTGACAGAGACGTGTCTCCAGGTCGAGCACCTCCTTCTCCAACACCTCGACCCTGGATTTCCGCCTCTTTGTCGACCCCCTCGCGTACTCCTGACAGAAGATGCAGACGTGAGCCTTGCCCATGTCTCACCACAGCCTGAAGGAGAGGAAGCCTCCCCGCTTCCTTCTCCAGCCGGCCCAGAAATGACGGAACGAGTCCAGGAACTGCTTGTCCTCCAGCAGCAGATTGTTAAAGTGCCAGTACGCGGATTCTGTCCGAGCGCAGAACGGAGCGCGTTCCGCCCACACCAGATGGTGGTCCATGCAAGCACCTGCTGCACAGAAGCCGAAGGAATGCAGGACACACCTTCGAAATGTAAAGATGGTCGAGTCTGGACTCTCCAACTCCAGATGACACCAAAATGAAAACGCTGGAGTCAGGATGGAGATGTTGCCGGATGTCCACCAAGTCGAAGGACCTGACCAGGTCCTGCAACTTACTCACACCTTGCATGCGGTGCTGGGCACCGAGATGTTCCCAGACCCCGAGGGTACAGTTAAAATCCTCCCCGAAGACGATGCACTCGCCCGCGTCGATGGAGCTGAGATGAGTGGACACTTCCTCAAAGAAGCTCACTTGCTGCTGCGCTCCCAGGGGAGTGTATACATTCACAAAGTGAAGTGCCACACCCCCCAGATGCACAGTGAAGTGCAGCAACTGGCCTGGCACTGGCTCCTTGACCCCCAAAACCTCCAGCTGAAAATGTGGGGCCAATAGGATAGCCACACCGCCAGAATTGGAGGCTAGGTGACTCATGTAGACCCCCCTTGCCACTCCAGGAGCCATGTAGCTTTGTCTCCCGGAATAGTATGGGCTTCCTACAAGAAGCACACCGCATACTTCCCATCCTGGAGGACCGAGAAGTTCTGGAAGCTGTGCTGTATGTCCCTGCTGCTGATGTTGAGGCTGGCTATGGTAGTCTTCATTGTCAGAAATATTTGCTTCCATCACCTGCGATAAAAGAAGGAGAGGACTTTGTTTTTAAGTGAGAAACATGTGGAGCTTCTTCTTGGCATTCCGGTCCAGCCCAGGGGCCTTGAGGGCCTCGCGGATAGACCAGAACATAAGAGGATATGAATGCCACCTGTCCAAGGCCAGCTGGACCCTGTCTCAGCGACCATGATTACTCACTAGAAAATCCCGGAGTTCCCCGCTGGGGATGAGGGGGAGTTGACAGCAGGCACTGAATCCCCGTCACCTCACCTGGCTCCAATGACTCTAGGTCATCGGTGGTGCTCACTATTGACTGCACATCCTTGCCTATGGCTCCTTGTTATGATGAGCAGTGTTCGTGTCACTCAGATGCGAAATCTTGGGTCCTGCACAAGATAAAGGCAGGTGTCTCTGTCCAGGGCCTCTTCCCGGTGCTGGTCATTGCTGTCAGAATGTAGTGGATAGGCATCAGCGACTTCCATCATTCTGTCTGTGTGCTTTCAGCCCCTTTAACGTGGGGCTGGCCCCCTCATCTCTTCAGTGTCCAGTGACAGTGTGATCCTGAAGGGGATAGTTCCTGAAAGCTGAGAAAGATCAGGTGCATTCAAAGTTTCAAGGCTGCATCTCCATGATATGACTGATCACAGCGGTCAAGCAAGCTGCCCTAAGCCAGATAGGAGTCAGACATTCACAGAGGTAATGTAAAGATCTATGGAATGTCCTCACTGCCTGTCCTCTTCATCCTCCTGGAATCGAGCCACTATTAGGGCCTCCGCTGCGTCTCTATGACATGAGTCTGAGCACTGAATGTATGTGTGCTGCCATCAGCCACACAGGAGTCAAACGTTCACAGAGGCAAGGTGAGGATGTCAGGACTGTCCTCACTGCATCTCATCATCACCCTCCATGAATCTTGCGGCTATTAAGGCCGCCTGAGCGTGCCTGCTTCGTCTGGCCAGTGCGATGTTTTCATCGCCACGGTTCTTGCCTTCAAGGACCTCATCACCATCATCGCCTTTGATTTCCTTCTTAATGGAGGAGACATGCATCTTTTCCATCTCCTCCTCAGCCAGGTCCTCCCCCCATTGCAGCACCAGGTTGTGTTGCACGCAGTAAGCTACAATGTTGTGAGGCACCCTTGGTGGACTGTATTGCAATGCTCCAACAAATGTGTCGAGACCCTGGAACCTCATTTTCAAGATGCCTATGTTATGATCCCAGCTGTTGTTACAACTGGACAAGCCAGATCCCAGCTTGATTGACCCTAAATTTTATTTGTTTGTTTAAATATGTGGAGAGTGGCTGCTGAACAGAGTCACAGGAGTCAGCTGATGAATTTTTAACAAAAGAATAAAACATTTATTAAACAAGAAAAGATGAACTATATTGCAATACTCCTTCACCCACAACTATACCATTACAGATATATACAGATTTGTAAGGATAACACAAGTTACAAAAGCTATCTTAGACTCTCATGGTCACAGTTAAGGACACAGTGCATGTCAGCCAATAGGCAACCCGTGGTCAGATACCACACTTTAAAACTAAGTGACAGATGCCACCCCAAACAGATGCTATGGATCTCTCTTCAACTGTTCCCGGATGTTCATCACAGCATGAGTCAATCGGACTCACTGAACCCTGTCCTTCAAATGAGGCTTTCAAATCTCCACTCTCAAAGAAATTGCTTTGGAATCTTCTCCCAAATGACGCTTTCTCTCAGATGCCTTCTGCAAGGTCCACCTCCAGGGTTTCAAACTCTCCTTCCGATGTCCCTCTCCCCTGGATCGCCACGTGTGTTCAAGTTTCCTTCCATGCACTCTCTCTCAAATGTTCAGCTGTTCCAACAGACCACCACTGCTCCACATGCCCATGGCAAAGAGTTACAAACCTTCAGCTGTCTCTTTGGATCTTCTGGCTTCTTGCAAGCTTTAAATCTGCGACCTGCAGCTTCTCCCTTTAAGCTTGGAGCCTTTCTCTGCTCCTCACTTCACTTAACAGGATCTTTTTCAGATTCCTGTTCATTCCTTTTGACTAGAAGGTCTTCTCAGGACCACTCTTCTTTCTGTCCTTTGGGGAATCCTGCTTCCTGCAGCTCCCTCCTGTCCAGCTTTTCCTGTCAACTGTTTCAACTTTAATTTGGAACTCACTACCTGTCCCTCCTCCTATGCTGCTTCTGCTGACAACTCCTTTCAACTTTAGAACACACTGACCAACCGAATTCGAACTGCTTTCAGTTTTTCTGTCTGTGCGTGCATGTGGAGGGAGCTCCCCTCTCTGGACCCCTGTTGCTAGGCAACAGCACAGTTTCTTTCTAAAACAAAAACAGAATTACCTGGAAAAACTCAGCAGGTCTGGCAGCATCGGCGGAGAAGAAAAGAGTTGACGTTTCGAGTCCTCATGACCCTTCTGTCGAAGGGTCATGAGGACTCGAAACGTCAACTCTTTTCTTCTCCGCCGATGCTGCCAGACCTGCTGAGTTTTTCCAGGTAATTCTGTTTTTGTTTTGGATTTCCAGCATCCGCAGTTTTTTTGTTTTTAACAGTTTCTTTCTACTTTGTTTTAACTTCCTTAAACCACTAGCCCCCTGGATAATACAACTCTCCATGTTGGGGGTCATAAAACTCATTAAAAATGCAGGCATCTTTAAAGTGAAACTAGAACTCAGGCTTTATCCTCTTAACGCACAAAATACAGACAAACTGATCAAACTTAGACATTAAAGCTAAAACTCATTCCTAGCACACACAAATATAGATACAACTTACTTGAACTAACTCTAGTTCCTAATGCCTATCATTTGCTCCAACAAAGTCTGGGTCACAGCATAAGCCTCGTTATAATGGCTCTGTGCTGCACTCTGCGGCTGTCCTCTGTGAGTAGCCCATGTCCCCGAGGAGCCAACCCTGCAGCCCCTCTGGACCCTGGAAGGTGTCAGGGATCTGAGGCCTGCTAAGGGCATAGGAGTCATGGATGCTCCCTGGGAATCATGTGCAGACCTGTAGGATGCGTTTGTGGTTTTCACACACCAGCCTGAATATTCATGTGAGGGCCGTCAATGGCACCCTGAACCAGTGGGAAACCTGAGACCTGCGCAAATCCTAGTGCTGTTGCTTCCTGTCTTTTCTGATCCCGGGTGAAATGCACAAAATTGTGTGCCTTTGTGAAGATGGTTTCCATGAGCTCCTGAATATGCTTCTGCGTGGAGGCTTGCGGGATCCCACAGAGGTTATCTGTGGAGCCCTGGCAGGTGCCACTGACGTAAAAATTGAGCGCTGTGGTCACTTTCATGGCCACTGGCAGTGGATGCCCTCCATGTCCCAGTGGAACTAAATCCTTCAGCAGTTGGTATATGTGACAGACCAGTTCCCTGGACATGTGAAGTCTTCAGCAACACTGAAACTCAGTTATCTGCAGGAATGAAAAGCACCATTGATAGACAATCGGCTTAGCGAAGTGCCTACCAACGACTGCTCTCTGTGGATCTTTAGCTGCGTGCACAGCAGGCCCAGTCGCCCCTTCATCTTGAGGGAGATGCTCCTCCCTTTGCCAAGCCAAGCGCCTCCGCCGCTCTCTTCTTACTCTCTGCTCTCTGTAAGCCATGAGGCATACCGCTAAATCACCAGGCTCCATGATCCTCATGTTCTCCTCCTGCAGGATCAAAGAAGGAGTTGCATAGGATTACCATATGTGTCCTAAGAATCTCTCTTGGCTAAGTCTGAAGGCCCCTTCACGCATGCCGGAGATTGCTAGCCACCACTTGGATAGCTAGTGTGGATGCATTTCATGGCTGTCCGAAACCCCACACATCTCTGCCCCACACATCTCTGCCCCACTGCACTTGACCTATTGGCAGCAGCTTCTGCCACTGGACTGCATGCTGTGCTCTCAGCTCAGGCATTTTCCTAACCCACACAGCAAGGCTGTGCTTTTAGCTTGAACCATGAGGGATACAGGTCCAAACTCTTCATAACGACATTGCAAGGAGCTGTGATCGCCTCCACCAGTGACTGCACCATGGCCATCTTTCACAAGGGGATTCTACAACTTGCCCAGTCAGACAATTGTTCCACTGCCCCTTAAAATGCATAATAATTTGCAGTTTGCATCTGAAGGGTGAAAAGTTATGGAGCGTTTGGTGGCACTTTCATGCTTTTGCATTGCTTGAGTGGGCAGAAAATCTTCAGAGGCCCGACTCCAAGGATGGCAATGGAGCTGCTGCTGAATGGTCTCAGCTTGGAAGAATGCTCACTTTTGACAAGATTTTCTAAGTGCGTGGCCACTTCCCTCACCCCCTCCCTCCCTTCCCCCTCCCCCACTGTCCCACCCACCCCGCTTTGCCCCCAGCATTGTCTTGTGCACATCCTTCAGCCTGTGTTGCCTTGACCACAGCCCCCCAGCTCCCCCAACCCGACCTCACCTGCACTGGAGCCCTTGCCCCAGCACCACATTGAAAGCCAGCCAGGAAAAAGAGACTTGCCTGTGCCCCCTGTGAATGCATGGTGCCTCTTCCTTGATTTCCTGTGGGCGATGCTCACGAGGTGTGTGAAGTTGTGCGCTCTCACCTCTGAGTTCTCCTTGAAGTTCAGGTCGCCAGGTGCACACCTTTTAAAGGCAGTCATGAAGAACACCATTCTGAAGTCACGTCGATGTGGGCAGTAAATTTGACGTGCGGGGATAATTCCAGCGTGACACTAAAATGTTGAAATTAGGTTCCCAATGAGTGGCAACAGGAAATGCAGCTCCCCATTGACCGGTGGAGCACACGATCACAAACTGGATTCACGACGGTGTAAAACCAATTTTTGGTCCTCTCGCTATATTTTCCATTCACGCCCACCATGATGCCCACCACCAACAGGACCGGACAATTCAGCCCCTTGTTGCATATAAATTAGCTGCTCCGTTCCTACTTTACAACAGTGACTACATTTTGAAAGTACTTCATTGGTTGTAAAGCAGTTTGGAACATCCTGAGATCATGAAAGGCATTAAATAGAATTAAGTTAAATTAATAATAATTGAACAAGTATTTAAATTCTGTGAAATAGATGGCAGTCGAATGGAATCACCCATTCTCCAGGATTGTCCTGGAGTTCCCAAACCCAAAGTTTATTGTCATCAACACTGCTGTGAATAACCCAGGGGAAAAAATCATAGCAGCATTAAAAAAAGGATTTTTCTTTCATTTTCTTTGAAAACTTTAGTTTTTTAGTGACAAAAATGTTGGAGTTTAGGAGAGTGAGGGGTGACTTGATTGAAATATATAAGATCCTGAACAGTCCTGACAAGGTGGACATGGAAAGGATATTTCCTCTTGTGGGTGAGCCCAGGACTCGGGGGCACTGTTTTAAAATTAGGAGTTGCCCTTTTAGGACAGAAATGAGGAGAATTTTTTTCTCTCAGAGGGTTGTGCAACTTTGGAACACTCTGCCTCAGAAGCCGAGGAGGCAGGGTCATTGAATATTTTTAAGGCAGAGGTAAATGGATTCTTGTTAGGCAAGGGAATCAAAGTTTTTGGGAGTAGATGGCAACATGGAATTCGAAACACAAACAGATAAACCATGACTTTACTGAATGGCAGAGCAGGCTTGAGGGGCTGAATGGCCTACTTCTGCTTCTATTTTGTATGTTTGTATGTTAGCAGAGGTAGAAGGTCATGTGAAGAAACCTCCAGGAATATTTCCAGTCAGAGTTGACAATCCTAAGGCTGACCCTCACTTCCAAAGAGTGAAAGATTCAGTACGGTTGCTTGATATATATCTAATTTTAAAAGATGGGACCATAAAGAGCACAGATGTAATTTATTTACCTTCTGCCTCTTTTCACTTTTATTTGATGATTTAAACCAAAAACAGCTCAAAAGCTACTTTAAAATGAGCAAAAGACTATGGGAAGGATTTTTAGTTCAGCTGGCACCCACAATCAGTGGGCCCAGGAGCAGCCGGGGAAATGACCCTTGACCACGATTTCACACTAGCTGGCTAATTAATGGCCAGCCAGTGTGAAATGCACGCTCAAAGGCTCAGTATTTCTGGGGTGGGAACAGGCAATGAAGTAAGTGCAGGAGAGCATGGAACGAAAGCTCCCTGAAGGCAGAGAACTACCTCAGAGAGCTAAATAATTAAATGCCAAAAATAAAGATTTTAAAAACTGTGAAAAAATGCCCATGTATCAGAATTAGTCACCAGAACATATGCCAGATGAAAATTCTGTTTGCACATTTTTATTTTTTTAAATTTAATAACAGAAACTTCATCCCACCCGTGGATGAGGTTTCCTGAAATTTGCAAAGGCCGTCTGGGCGATTCACCTGTCTGCCAACCATAACGTTGGACAGGCAACAAAAAATATCAGTTAATTACTACTTTAATGACCTTAATTATCCTTTTAATTGTTGGTGGGCGCACTTCCAACTCTTACACACACCCGCCGACCAAAATATTGAGCGAGTGCGCGATGACAACGGGACGTTTGCCTGGCATCGTCACATGCTATTTCATGCTCGAGCAGGTTGAATGTGCTTGTAGGCCGAGCGAAAAATTCTGCCCAATGTTTAGTATATTTTAGAGAATGTTCATTAAGTGATAATTCCTAATAAAAACAGAAAATGCTGGAAAAACTCAGCGGGTCTGACAACATCTGTGGAGAGAGAAACAGAGTTAACGTTTTGAGTCCGTATAACCCTTCTTCAGAGCTAAAGAAAAGTAGAAAATGTGATAAAATTTATGGTGTTTAAGGGGGGTGGTGGAGAAGGTGAAGCTGGATAGAAGGCCAGCGATAGGTAGGGGCTAAGGACAGATTGAAAAAGATGTCATGGACAACAAGACAAAGGGAGTGTTAATGGTAGTGGTTAAGGGCTAAAGAAGGTGCTGATAGTGGCATAAAGGTAAGAAAGCAGAATGTGTTAATATCAGAACAATTTAATTCTGGTCTTTGAAGTAATAATTGAGTACCTTTTATTTTAAATTTACGTTTAATAGTTGGTGATTATTCCTTCACAGTGAGTGAGGGCAAAATGACCTTCCTGAGAAAGTGTCCTCCTAACTTTTCTGCCACCCCATGGATAGTGAGACTGAAGATATACCATCCTGGTCATATCATGGGCAAATAACACAATTAAGTGCCTTGAGATAGTTACTTAATCAGCTGATGTATAAACAAAACCAAAGAGAATTCGGCCAAATTGTTTTTTCATGAAGATAGCTATACTTGCCTGGGTTTTTAATGAAAATCTGCCAGATAATGTGTACACATATAACATATTCATTGAACACCTCAATAACGTTGCAGCTGTGAACCTATGGGTGTAATTAGTCTTTGTGCGCAGAAAGTATATAAAATCAGAGGTTTTCATGTACTAATTGGAGTGCACAGCTGTGTTCCATAGACTTCCAATTTCATCAACAGAGAACTTAATGGAAATTTCCATCTTTATTTGAGTTTTTTTTAATACCTAAGTTTTCAAAGAGATTTTTCTCCCTTTGTTAAATTTTGTCACGACTCACTGGTGATAGTGCGCTGCTATCACCAGTGTGCAAGCCTCACTGCTCCCTCAGCCGAGACTAATGTGAGAAGTTCAATCAGGCCACCAAGTTTTCCCAATTCTACCTGACTGTTTAATTTAGGCTAAAAGAATACGAGCACCAGGCTTGTAAACCTAACAAGTAAATAACTGTTTATTAAACAAACTGTCTGTAACAAGTGGCAACGGAAAGAAATATGAACTGCTAATTTTTATAACTATATATAACTTAAGCTCTACCCCCCTTTAAACACATAAGACACACAAAGCATAGATTTTAAGGGTGAGATAAAATAGTTCAATAGAACCAATCTGGAGTTCAGGATTAGATAGATTGACTTTGATTGTTTTCTTCCAAATTCCTTGCAGGTTGTTGCAGCTGGCACGAGGAAGTCTCCCAGCACTTGCAGTCTGTAGTTCTCTAGTTGAAACTTGATTTTAATGCCTCTACAGGTGCTTTTCCCCCTGCCAGGGGTTTCTCAAAGAAAGTAGGATACAACAAGGTGAGGAATAGCTAGCTGGCTACTATGGCAGGATTACTGGAGTCTTATGAAACACAGGAGAGGTTTCAGGCCTTTCCTCTTTTCAGGCTAGAGCTGATCTACTGCACTATCCTCACACAGAACCTGGCTACTTTGTCAGGAGTCAATTAAAACACTGTCACTAGGCACTTCCCTCTTATACCAGGTATCCATTCCAGTACCATTCTACTTGGCACATAATGTTCCAGGAAATAGCAACATTGTAGATTTTCTTCTTCCTACTCCAGTGAACATCTCTTTTAAACAGCAGCCATGGTAGTTTTTAAAGCCACAGTCCAATCTTAGCCACAGTCCAAGAAAAAATAAAAATATGTTCTTTACAGTTTAAAAATGGAAGCCAGGAGATAGCCAGTCTGCTAGCAATGGGACATTCCTAATTGAGATAATTTATGTTAAAGATACTTTAATGACTTAGTCAATGCCTTTGGAATGTCCACATATGAAGCAATCTCCCCTTTCTTGTGTGGGGTCCCTGTCATTGGCACATTTCTCAGCATCTAAAAGACAAGACTCAATAGCTAGCCTTTCACAATGCACTCAGGTTAAGAGGGGCTCCAACTCATGATGCTAAACTATGGCCAGTCATCTCAATTAAAATCTGTGTTGCTCCAACTCTGGCCCCTTGCCCATATCCAAGCTCCTTTGCTCCACCATTAGTGGGTTTTATTCTTGGGTCTACGAGTTCACTAGTTGAGTAAACTCGAATTGCACGCCTTCATATACACTTGTTAGCTGATGCTCACTACCAGTAACGGAGAGATACCGAATAAGAACAAACTGTGATTCTTTATTGCAACAGAGGGCAGAGCGCTAAATCCTTGCATGCTCCCACAACCATCTCTCACCTCTCTGGGGTGGGGTGGTCCACATTAGGCCTCTCAGTCACTTTGAGGAGTGTGCCATCGTGCTGACTAGTGAGGATGTGGATCATGCCTGTGGCAACAGTGAGGTTGGTGACAAACACCCACGTGAGGATCCTGCACCACATCGTCCCTCTCAACGCAACTGTGAGTGCTCTCTCTCTGCTGCTTTTGACTCTGCTGCCAAGCATTAATTATCTCTACTTTGGTTCACAGGGAGCTCTGCCAAATGACCGACACTCTCAGCCAGCCAGTCCCACAGCTCCATCCAGGTCCTCACCTCCAGCCAAGAGGATACCTCTCCATCGAAGGGCTGGAAATAAGTAGCACTTACCCACCCTCTACCAGCATAGAGACTCACACCTCGGTGGGACTTAGACCTAGAGCAGGCTTACGTTCACAATCTGGTGGTGACCGCACGGACACATGTCCGCAGCAGCAGGAGGCAGGTTCAGACCAGCTCCCTGACACTCGGAGGACTGCTGGGGAAGAGGCATCTGTGAGGCATGAGTCAGATGACGAGCCTCTGGCCTTCCAACTCATCGTGGAGAGTCAGCAGAAGGCAGGGGAACATCACACAGAGCTGTTGGAAGCCCTCAACAGAGTGGCATGCAAGTCGGATGAGTGAGTGCAACTGCCCTCTGATGAAGTGGTGCCCACATGTGTGCGTATGGAGATCTCCAGGAAGGATGGCAGACATCATGGAGACGCTGGTCCAGCAGAGCATGGAGAAGAAGGCAGACCTGCACTCCATCGTGGTAGCCATGGATGAGCTCCAGTCGTGGCAACGCGAGGGGGAAATGGGACATCTCAACATCATTCCAGGTGCACCTTCCCCTCAAGGAGTCAGGCCGGGTCCTCGGGCACCCGAAGGGAGGAGGAGCGGCAGCTGGACACCCCTGGGTCCTCCACTCAGGAATCTCAGAGGCTGTCCTCTCCCTCTGAGTCCACTTTGCCTGTGAACCCCTCAACCTCATCCTCTGTTACTGCAGAGGGAGCAGCTGGCCCACAGGAGGATAGTCAAAACAAGTCGGGACCCTCATGGCCTTGGCTCTCCAGAGGACGTATGCCCAAGTCATTGGAGGCAGCAAGGCCAACCATTGCACAGGTTGTTTCCACCCCTGCTGCAGATATCAGGCAGCACCTAGAAGAAGTGGCAGGCTTAGAAACATGAAGAAATTCTGATCACATGTGGTTGCATAGGTGAACACATTTTATCACTTATAATCTGAAAATACGTTCACTTTCACTGAATAATGTGTACTGTGTCTTTCAACTTCATTGACAGGCTTCAGGAGATCCCCCCCCATCCTGCAATTCCCCCAGCCCCCCACTAGCAGTTCAGTGGCATGCAGCCAGGCCACAAGTGATTCTAGAGGGAGAGGTGTGTGTGTGGTAGGGCCTTTTGGAGCCTACCTCCGTCACACCCATCTCAATGTCCAGGGCATTTTCAATGCTGCCTGCTGGGGTTCTCTCTCAGTTGTCCATCTGAGCTGACCTGCATCTCCGCCCACCCACTGACCACACTCCCATGCAGCACCTGTGTCCATCCAATATGAGCTCTGCTCACTTTCAATTTTGACAACCATGATAGCCATTAAGTTTCTTCTCAGCTCCCCCACCATTTCCCCTCCCCAATTCACCCATGTCCCTTCACCCATCACTGTTGACCTCACTGGCATCACTTTCCACCCCCCCACCGTCACCAACCAAAAAGGACCCTTTTCTTTCCAAGACGTCCAGGTGAATGTGCACATTCTCTACCTTCCTGAGAATCCCATCCCCATCCACATTGAACTCCCGACCTCCTCCTTCCCACCCCCAGGGTCTGGGTCTGTCTCCAAGTCCCCACCAAAACCATCACTGTCCCTTCTACTGCTACCACCCTCAGCATCCCACCATTCTGGCTCACTCTGCTCCCTTTCATACTCACTATTCTCTCCTACCACATCCACCCTCAGTTTGCTCCTCAAGAGGCAATCACTGACTCCACAGACACCTCCCTTGCACTTTCACCTGCAAAACCCCCCCATTTACTCCCTCCTCTCCCTGGACTCCTCCCTCCCCCTGGACTCACCCCATCCTCCAAACTCCTTCCTCCCCCTGAACTTCATACCCCTTCCGAACTCTTTCCTCCCCCAAGACTCCTTCCTCCCCTGGACTCCTTCCTCCCTCGGACTCCTTCCCACTGGCTTCTTCCTCTTCCGTGACCAGTCCCCCACCCCCACTTCTGAAGTTCTTCCCCCCTCTGAAGTCCTTCGTCCACCCAAGTCCTTCCCCCCTCAGGACTCCTTCCCTTTCACCTTCTTCCTCCGTTACACCTACCTCCTCAGTTGCCATTCTCTCCCATTACACTGTCCCCCCCATACTCCCTCCCTTCCCAACCTCACCCACCCAATACCTTTGTTCCCCATCTCCTGACCCTCATCCATACCCCCCTACACATATATGTTCCCCTCCCAGTCAAACCTAGACCTTCCTCTCCCACCACCACCCCCTAATTCCTCTCCGCCCCTGCACCAATCATATATAGCAGCCCATAGCCAAGACTGTGATGTCCTGAAGCAGACCTCAGTCACCAATGGGGACCTCCCACCTTCGGTGAGCTGCTTCGCAATGGAGCCATGTCCATGCGAATCCACCCAGCATGCAATGCACTTGTTCCTCCAGGGTCTGGTAGCTGTGGGGCTCCAGCATCTTCTTTTCCTCAGATGTCCACAATCTGACCAAGGTCCTAAAGGTAACTCCCAACTTCTGCACATCGCACTTGTCCACGTTCTGGGCCGACGTGTTTTCCCACCAACATAGGAGGTAAATTGGATGTGGGGGGATGATTCAGGCAAGATGATGAGATGCAGTTGCATTGAAATTAGCTTCCCGACATTGGAGGCGGGAAAGGCGGCCCACCATTGACAGGTGGAGCGGACAATCGCAAACAGGTTTCACGATGGAAGCCACTACAACAAAATGGTTCTGCCCTCTTTCTTTTTAATCCCGAATAGATAATGTCACACCTTTTTAGTTCCTAATCTCTATTTCTGCATTGCAGCAACAGGGGGTTCAGGTTGAAGAAAAAGAAAATGATGAGGAGGAAGAAAAGTAAGAGCAGAGGCACAACTATCTCATGTGATAAGGAAAAGGAAAACATGCAGAATGATGACAGAGATGAAGTGAAGACCCAATGTGAGTTTCTGCAGAGACCTTCAGCTCCTTCCCCCCAAATCCCATCAATTTAGACTGTGTCAAATGCTTCCTCACTTCCATGCAGGAGCTTAGATATTTTCACCTGGGTTGAAGTTCAGTAATGATAGGATGTAGCTTTGGGTAAATCACAGACCACAAAGGGAGCAGGAGAGTGGGAAATGGGTGAAGAAGGAGGGTTTGAAGTGACATGGGAACTATTTGCTCATATATGGAGGGTAAACACTGCATTTTTTCTCAGCCATTTCAGAGAGCATTTCGGAATCAACCACATTTGCTGTGGGTCTGGAGTCTCATGTAGGCCAGACCAGGTAAATACAGCAGATTTCCTTCTTTAAAAGATATTAATGAACCAGACGGGTTTTTATGACAATTGATTCATGGCTACCATTACTGAGACTAGCTTTTAATTCCAGATTTATTAATTTAATTTAAATTCCACAAGCTGCCATGGTGGAATTTGAACCCATGTTCCTAGATAGAGGAAGGGCAGCAGCAGCAACCTGAGGCCACAGCTAAGGGACTAAGCCAGGAGTTGGCAGAGCCACCCACAGCAGGAAAGAGGAGGAGGAGATATTATCACGAGCAGCCTGGGCCTCTGGATTACTAATCCAATGACATTACTACCTCTATTTTCCCCTTAATGAAATGGTTGATTATCTGCTTCTGTTGTGTTTCTATGATGTGCCCATCTTCTTATTATAAGCTCGGGAGAAGTCTGTCCTCGGCTTTAACGTTAAAGGAACTTATCAGTGTTCACCTGAAAAGACAGATGTTCAAGGAACATCACATCTGCACACATGTTCAAAGGTGTGGTAATTTATAGATGCGATTTATCTCCAGTTCTCATTTGCAGGAGCATCAGGAAAATTTTTTCTATGTTTCAGGCACAGTCAGAGAGCTGAATTACATGAGGCACTGGATTCCCCACCTCCCAGGCTAAAAGCTCAGGGGGACCCTGCTGAAGAGTGAAGAGGGGATTTCTGCCCCTTAGAGACAGGAAGCCTGTCCTTAGAGAGCTGTCGGCCAAACAGAGGCTGGGTGTTTGCCAACATTTTGGGAATGCGGCTCTGGATCATTTATGCATGTTTGGGCCTCTTGTCAGGGTCAAGCCAGCAGGCACTAGTGAGGGGGGTTTGGTGGGGAGGTGTGAGGTGAGTGGAGTGGGGTGCTGGGGAGGGTAAAGCCTTGGGGGCCCTCCAATGAGACCAGGAGACCAGTTACGAGGGAACTGCTCCTGCACCCCAGCAGCCCGCTCAGGTAAAGCTGCTGGGCTAGCAGCTTGGCATGGGCTTCTCCCAGCACTGCCAACTTGTCCTGTAGATATGTGGATATAGTCTACCATTCCTTGAATTTGTGGGAAACCAGCTATGGGGGTAAAGCCCGTGGCCCTTATGTGTCTGCAATGCCACATCTGTGGGGAGGTTGATAAGCTCCTCCTCCTGAGCAAAGAGTGTATCTATGATGGTGATGATACCCCAGTGTTTGGTTGATTGAAAGATACTACAGCAGTCCGAGGCAGACCCCTGCAAGAAGCTGGCCACATAGAAACTGAAGATCACGGTGAACTTCAGGGCAACATTCAGTACATGGAGATTTGTTGATTGTAGTGTGACATCTTCATCCACAGTGGCACAGATCCCTCCAACCATTCCTCTTCAAACTCTCACCCTTCACCTGCACTGACCCTCAGCCATGTCGCGATCACTTCTTTGGAGAAAGTACATCCTTCCCTCAAGGTAACATCTCCTCTTGCTTCCTGCTGCACTCTGTCGGGACTTTGCCAACTCCTGGTCTGGTGTCTTAGCTCTGGCCTCAAGTTGCTGCCACTGCCCTTCCCCTATTGTCTATATATGGGATGGTGCAATGCTTATTTTTTTCCACTTCTTTCCTACGCAGTACTCTTCACCCCGTGAGCCTGGCAGCCTGTCCTGTCTCCCACTTGGCTGTTCAAGGCAAGGAATAATCCAAAGGGGTCATGTAGATATGCATTTCCAATTTCATAACTGCCCCCTGCCCCTCCACCATGCCCCCCTCACCACCCCCTCCCCAATGATGTGTGGCCTGGCACAAGCCTCTACCTGAAAAGTCAAACTTCTGTCTTCAAAGTTTAGCTTTGCTAAGCTCTGTGCAAGGCACACAGACCTTTTCAGTGATCTTCAGAAGCTTTTTATTTTATAGGTCCACCGAGTCTTCCTAACTCTGCAAAAACCCGGCCCTTGGTGATTGACCTGAAATGTTGGGCTGAAACTTGACTCCCCAAAACATGTGGGTTGGGGGCAGGTCAGAGGTTAAAATTCTAAAAATCTGAAGCAGATACTCAGCAAAGAGTGACTAAAAAATTGTTAAAAAGAGAAAAAACAGAACAGGTGGCAAACTAGCAAGAAATATAAAAGCAAGTTGTAAGAGCTTCTACAATTCTGTAAAAAGGAGGTGATTAGCTAAAGTAAATATTGGCCCCTGGAGGGTGAGACAGGAGAAATTATAGCAGGAATAAGAAAATGGTAAAGAGGTGAAATGAATATCTGTCTTCACAGTTAAAAACACAAAAAGGCATACCCGAAATAATGGGAAACCAACGGGCCAGTGAGAAAGTGGAGCTTAAATTAAGTAACATAAATGTCAAGGAAAACCATTAAAGAAGCTAATGGGACTAAAAGCCAACAAATGCCCTCAACTTGAGAGCCTACATCCTAGGGTTCTAAAAGAGGTGGTTGCAGAAATAATGGATGCATTGATTGTGAATTTCCAAAACTCCCTGGATTCTAGGACCGTACCAGCAGATTGGAAGTTAGCAAATGTAGCATTGCTATTCAAGAAAGGAGGGAGAGATAAAGCGGGAGACCACAGGCCAGTTAGCCTGACATCAGTTGTTGGGGAAATGCTGGAATCTATCATCAAGAAGTCTTAACAAGGAACTAAGAAAATTATAACATGATTTGGCAAAGCCAACAAGATTTTATGAAAGGGAAATCATAGCTCGAAGTTTTCAAATGGCAGAGTCTCGCTTCCCACTATCCAACAAACTCTCTGCCACCTCCGAGTGCCCCGCAACCATTTCTTGCTCGAATGAGCATCAAGTGGCTGCAGGTGGCACTTTGGCCCCTCACTTGAGAAGAAGTCCTACCTTAGAGAGCTGCCAGCCAATCAGGTTGGCTGGCAGGTCTCTAGTCCCTGCTGTGACAGCGCTGCAGTGGAAGAAGAAGAAATGCAGGAGGATGTCGGAGCCTAAGTGCGGGCACTGGATGCTCAGGTAAATTCAAGGGGTCCCAGGGCATGGAGGGTAGGGAAGGCTTGGGGATTGCAAAGGGGGAAATTGGGGTCTCAGGGGAGAGGTTAGGGAAAGAGAGGTCCAGAGACCACTGGATCTTAAGGGGGGGGGGTTGAGGGGGGGGTCGCCCAACATCAGAAGGGGGCTTCTGATCTCTTCCTGTTTGAGATGTAACCCTGTTCTTTATTGGGCTACCCCCACGGAAGTCCAATCCTTCCACCAGCCTAAAAATTGATGCTAGGTGGGAAATGTCCCTTAAGTGGTCAAAAAGTTATGGGCCTTAACTAGGGCAAAGATGGGCTTCCCATTTGAGGGCTTGCCTGCCCCAGGATAAAATCGCTGTGCGGTCAGGTTTGGTGGGAACCTGGAGGGAGTCAGTTCCCTTCAATATCAATCTCTCCCCCCCTCCCCCGCTGCCTAAAAACTCACCGGTTGGGGAACGTATAATTCTGGCCCATGTGTGACAAATTTTTCAGAAAGGGTGTGATAGGCAAGGAAGCAACTGAGAAAACAAATGGTAATGGAGTCCTCCTCTTGACGAAATGGCTAAAAAATGTCCTTGTCATAACCAACACCCTATTCCAGCAGTGAGAAAGCACAAGGTCTCATGGCAACACTTGCACCTGTACAAACATCTGAAGAGAGTTCCTTGGTCTCTCTACCAGGGATCATCATGACTGGTTTGACAAAAACAACCAAGAGGTACCAGACCTAACTGAATGTAAGCACAAAGCTTTAATTGACTGGAAACTTTATCATGGTTCAAGAGAAAAGTAGCAGTCCTAAAGGGGTCTGAAGGCAATGGTAATGCATTGAACCCGCGACATAAAGAACAAATAGTGAGTAGAAAGTGTGATGTTCTTCTCCTCGATCTAAGTATACCAATCACACAATAAGGATTGGTGAAATTGGTCAAATTATTGGATTGTTGAGGGAGTAGATGCATTGGTTTTAATTTTCCAAAATTCCCTAGATTCAAGAAATGTCCCATCAGATTGGAAAATACCAAATGTGCCTCCTCTATTCAAGAAAGGAAAGAAGCAGAAAGGAGGAAACTACAGATCAGGTAGCTCAACATGTGTCATAGGGAAATTGCTGGGATCTATTATTAAGGAGGTTATAGAGGGGCACCTAGACAATCTCAATGCAATTAAGCAGAGTCAACATGGTTTTGTGAAAGGGAAATCATGATTGACTAATTTATTGGAGTTCTTTGATGAAGTAACAAGCAATGTGGATATGCTGTACTTATTTTTCCACAAGGCATTTGACAAGGTGCCGTATCAAAGGTTACTACACAAAATAAGATCTCATGATGTAGGGGTAACATAATAGCATGGATAGAGGATTGGTTAGCTAACAGGAAGCAGAGAGTAGGGATAAATGGGTCATTTTCAATTTGGCAAGATGTGACAAATAAAGTGCCACAGAGATCAGTACTGGGGACTAAACTATTTGCAATTTATATCAATGACTTGGATGAAGGGACTAAATTGCTGATGACACAAAGGTAGTGGGAAATTAAGTTGTGAAAATGACATAAGGAATATGAAAAGGGGCAGAGATATGATTGTTAAGTGAGGGGGCAAAAATTTGGGAGATGGAGTATAATGTAGGAAAACATGAACTTGTCCACTTCGGCAAGAAGAATAGAAAAGCACCATATTATTTAAATGAAAAAAGGTTGCAGAACTCTGAGGTACAGATGGACCTGGGTGTCCTGGTACATGAATCAGGAAAAGTTAAGTATGCAGGTACAGCAAGTGATTAGGAAGGCAAATAGAATGCTTTGATTATTGCAAGGAGAATGGAATATAAAAGCAGGGATGTTTTGTTACAGATATACAGGTGTTGGTGAGACCACATCTGGAGTACAGTGTACAGTTTAAGTCTCTTATTTAAGAAAGAATATTAATGCTTTTGAAGCAATTCACTCGATAGATACCTGGAATGGCGGGGGGTTATCTTATGAAGATAGACAGGCATGGCCTGTATCCATTGGAGTTTAGAAGATTGAGAGGTGATCTTATTGAAACATATAAGATCCTAAAGGGGTTTGACAGGTTGGATGCTGAAAGATGTTTCCCCTTATGGGAGGGACTAGAACTAAGGGACACAATTTAAAAATAAGGGCTCTCCCATTTAAAAGAGAGATGAGAAGTTTTTTTTCACAGAGGGTTGTAAATCTTTGGAACTCTTTTTTCCACAGAGCTGGGGAGGCAGGGACAATAAATATTTTTAAGACAGAGGTAGATAGATTCATGACTAACAAGGGAGTTAATTGTTATCGGGGATAGGAGGAATGTGGGAACTGAGGCCTCAGTCAGAGCAGCCATGATTTATTGAATGGCAGGCCAGGTTCGAGGGGCTGAGTGGCCTGCTCCAGCTCCTACTTCGTATGTTCATAGTAAACAATAGTTTTTTTATTCTTTCATGGGATGTGGGTGTCACTAGCCAGGCCAATATTTATTGCCCATCCTTAATTGTCCTTGATGTGAGTTCTTTATTGAAGGTAGGTCAAAAACATAGAATGTTGACTAGGAGGTTAAATATATCCATCTGACTCCTAATACTGCTGCTACTTGCAGACTGAGTACAAGTCACGGGACTAATACATCACATCATGTGTCGAATTGGTAGTGCTGGACAGCAGTTTGAGACAGGCCCTCTTAAAGGTACTAATACATCATAGCATGACTTTCACCTCTTTTCCAAACTAAAGATTTATCTTTAAGGAATCAAACTACTTACATGACAGCAAACTAATATAACATTTTGTCTTAATAAACCATTATTAAAAAGCAATAAATTTACAAGTCTCTGAAATGTATCAGCAGTTTGTTTATTCACCCAGGCTTAGATATGGTGATGTTTGCTGGAGGCTGCTGTACATTTTCAGAATGTTGGTTAGGGGTGCTTTGTTTATGTTGCATCTTAGACAGTGTTCTGTTCGCAATAGGATTACTCAGTATCTCTGGTTGTTGTATTTTTCTGATTTGGCACTGTTTCATCACACTGTCATTCCATTTGGTGCTCATACTTGATACAATCTTGGTTCTGGGCACATGTCGACAATTTCTGCTGCAGTCCAGATATCATCAATTAGGCGTCACACTCAAATTTTCTGTTGATGTTCAGCTTCATAATTCGTGACCTGCATGCCTGTCATGGGCATCTTTCATCTTTGCCTGTTTTTTGAGTAATGCATCATGCACTCCTGGGAGTATTGATGAATAAGACTGGGGAGGATTGACCCCACTTGTCTGCTGAACAGTAATTCTGCAGGTGAGGGAATGATTGCACTGAGTCTTGTCATTCTAAGATGCAACATGGCCACGTATAGATCATGTCTTGACAACACTTTATGCTTAAGGATTTTACAGTTTGAACCATACGTTCTGCCATTCCAGTGGATCTGAGATAATGCAGTGATGAAGTGGTATGACTCCCCATTTCTCGTATTAAATGCTCATCCAGTGTATTGGGCTCCATTGTTGGAAATAACCTCCTGTGGTGCACCAACTAGATTGAAGATCGAACTTACTGTGTCTACAATGGTTGCACTAGTTGTATAGTGTAATTGACAGATAATGGGAAATTTGGAGAAGTAATCCATTACAATCAAGAGATCATCTCCACAAATGCTGAAGATGTCAGTTGCGAGCCTGGCCCATGGATATATGAGTACCTCATGAGGCAATAATGGTTCTATCTGGCTTCTAGAAATGAAGATTTGACATGCCTTTCATTCCCTCATAGCCTTTTTGACATCTTGGCGGATTCATGACCAATTTAGCATCTCTCTGGACAATCTTCTGGTTCAATCAATTCCCCTGTGTGCCTGGTTCAATGGATGGGGAATATCGGGTTGCATGGACCCTGGGATGACGACTTGCTTTCCCTTAAAGATGACTCCTTGAGATATTCTTAGTTCACCTCTTTAGGGCCAAAATGGTTTTACAGCCTCTGGAACATCCTGGAAGGAGTCTGACCATCAGCCAATCACTGTCTTCCATAGCTGCTGTAGTACAGGATCATTGGACATTTCCTGCTGCAGCGCTTGGCAAATAAATTGTCCAAAATGCATAAAATCAACATGCAGAACATCTTCTATTTCAATGTCCACAAGATCTACTTACAAACCTAGGGATGTGCCCACGGTTTTTGACAAGTTCGGTAGACAGATGTGACCATGGAATTACTCAGCTTATAGCATACATCACAATGTGTGTCTTTTCTTATCCTATGAGTGTGTATTCCAATTAAATAATTCAGCAGAAAACCTTTGTGAGTTTAAAATAAAGGTTATTTGTTCCCACACACTTCCTCTGAATTAACGCAATGTCAAACGCTCAGCCTGACATACATACATACACGCAAAAATTAGATATAAAGATAATTCACTTTTATAGATGATGGTTAATTCAATCTCTGATTTACAATGTCTGGTCTCCCATGTGGCAGACCTACGCTCCTTAAAAGGATTAGATGATTTAGAATTAAAGTGAGGGCCTTGTAAAGTGAAGGGTTCACAGTAGGTTGTTAAGTTTCTTGTAGTCAAATATCTAAGAGGTTGGTTCTTGGATGATCTTTGAAACTGGAACAAATTAAATATTTTGGCTGCTTGATCTCTTACAGCTAGTTTCAGAGTCAGGTTCTCAGACTGGCTGACAATGGATGGTTCTCAAAAGGTAATGATGACATAGCCTTTCTCTGCAGCTGTTTTCTTGTCGGTGTTCTTCTGCAGCCTGTCCTGGTCTCTCTGAGTCTTTAGGTAAAACGCATTATCTCAAGTCAGTTTCAAACGCATGACTGCTGGGTTAACACTTTTGAGCTCCACTCAGTCTATTTTGAATGAAAGAGGTTACTGTGATACATTGTGAAGTTCATAGTAGCCATTGACTTGCAATCTCCCTTTTTGTCCAGAATGAAACATGAAGTCAAGCAATCTGGAAAGTCCTTTGTGTTTAGGTATTGGCACATTCTTAAACAATGGGCTATGAGGTACCCTCACCTACGTCCATGCTTAAGTAGGTACTCGCTAGAGACTTAACACTGTCTGTAATCCAAATGCCAAAATTCAAATGCTTTGTGCCAGCCATCCTAAAAGTTTGTTTGTGTCCAATTTTTGAATGTATTGGCTGAAAGTTCATAATATGACATCCCTGTACTCGGCATGACACTGGAAACTGATAGAGTATGTCGAGAGAAACTATTTCCACTAGGTGGGGAATCAAGGACAAAGGGACATGGACCCAGATCTTCTTTTCTCTGGAGTGTCATACCCCAGAGGTACTCTAGAAGATGCACTGGAGAACCCCCCAAAAGTCCCCATGCAAGAACTGCAAGAAAATTGCCCGGGAAGTTTCAGCTTCAACTACCCTGCGTCAGGAACCCCCTGGATTTAAAGTCGGAGACTTTGAATGGTTCCGACTCGCTTACACAGGATTGTTACCCAGGAAAAGTTGGAAGGATTAAAACCAGTTACAACCCCCAGGTAACTATACTCCTGACACCCCCCCACTGGACGCCTTGCCCCCCCCTCCACACCCTCCGACAATTGCCTCCAACCCTCAACTACACCTGTACCCTCCAGCTCCCGATTAACCCCCTG